>NC_063340.1:65240179-65260462 GCF_021869965.1 Rhincodon typus
GTCATTATTTTTTTCTCTGGACTTGACTCCACAAGTCTGTACTCTGTACTGACTTATTTTATTCGAGGAGTTGAGGGAACAAGGTAACCCCAAAATTCAGTCCGTTGGTTCAAATGATATTTATTCTAACGTAACCTGTATAACTTGAGGCTGAAACATTGTTATTTGTTATGCATATTTTTACACCAAAAATTGCAATTAAATTTGCAAAGTTGATGTCTTTTCATTTTTATTTCCAAAACTTTTAATTGAATGGTCTGATGTCAATTAAGGAAAGTAATATAGTAATGTGTATTGATCAAAACTCTAAGTTCAGGTGTTACTTCAATTCAGACTTGATGCATCTGAAATTTATTTGCTAAGTCCTTTTACAGATTGAAGTTTTTGTGTTGCCTCCATTCAACTTTTTCATTCTGAGCTGGACTTGACGATGATGTTCTTGACCCTGTGCTTGCTCAAGTGAATGTCAGTGGAGGTCTGTTCGTTAAATAAGACAGATTCAATGTTTACGGTGAAGACTATTGAGAATTAGTTCACTGTAGATGATTGTTAAATTCTACCCCTGATGTACAACATATTTTTGTACATTTTTAGAAGGATTATGCAGTTTGCATGTTGAATTAAATTATTTGGAAATCATTTAAAAAAAAAAACAAAAGATGGTGTGTTGCCAACTCCAAGTTGGCCACTGCTACCTGTGGAAGCACTGATGGTGTCAGTGACGTTAGGGCACAGTGACAGAGACTTCTTCACCAGGGTGTGTTGGGGGTCCCTCCACTTTCGTACACATGGTGAGCATCAGCTTTGAGCTCCTGCACCTGAGGCTGATCACTTTCACCCCAGGCTCTGCACATTGACCAGTTCAAACTTTATTTTGTTGTCCCAAAGAGAAGTTAAGCATTTCATGGAGATATGGTTCAACTCCTCCGTACATCCCAGAAAAAAGGCCTCAATTGCAACCACTCTGAGCAGCCATTGTTGTGCTCAGTCTGTGGACCCAGAACAGCCCTGAAACGGGTGACTTCCAAGCTATATCTGCACTTGCATGATCACTGGTAATGAATGCAGTCAAAAATAATATTACAAAAATGAGAACAAAAGCGGGGAGAAAATGCTGGAGTAAACATTTTCAACTGCGTGCTTTATTAAGTATCTAAAACAAGCATTGGTAGATAGTGTCACTTGAATGTTCATACTTCTGGAGTTTTGATTTCATCAGAGGTTTCATTTAAATTGAAATTAATTATAATAAATCACCTAGTTCAAAGTTGTATATGTTTATCCCAATTCATGTTCAGAAATCTTGAAAATTTAAAATGTATTATGTTGGGTCTTTAGTTTCCCTTTTACTTTCTCTTCCCCTTCCCCGCCAAACCATGTTCTAAGAACTTAAAATGTAATGTGAACAATAATTATGAGTTGTCTGATTTTTATATTTCTAGATTGGATTCAGCAATTTGGTAAAGTAAGAAGACCAGAGCAAAGTGAGATTTTGCCATTTGTGCGTGCTGTTGTGCAGTGCTAGTACAGAGTCGTCGTCACTAACAGTAATTACTTGTAAAGACAATTTGAGAAAGATTTTAGTAATAACATTGGGTTAAATCTCATAAAGTATTACATATTAAATTTTAAAAAAATTGATACTTTGGAGTTAACTAGCAATTTATTATATGGATCTTTCAATTTATCTGACTATCTGGAGTCAGAAATGAAAAGGAATAATGTCCTATATAAACAGAAAGTGGTCTCAAGTCCAAGTTTATTCCTTTGAATATGTCAAAGTTTAAAAAGCTAACAGAGTTAATTTACTTTGTAATTCATAAAGTGCAACTTAATTTTTGTGCATTTCTAATATAGAAAGTTAAAAAGCCAACATAGGAATGATTCAAGTGGCCTTTCAGAAACAGGTATTAAAGACGTTTTTGAGGGTTTTAGCTTTTATTGAACAGCAGTAGCTGACAACTATTTGTTGTCCTTGGATTATAGATTTAACTATTAACTAAAATTCAAATTACCTAATTTTAGATATTTATCAGTGGTTGCATGATATATGCTGTGCTGCAGGAGACATTAAGAACCTGTTTTGCTGGAAGTGGGTGTTTTAAAAACAAATATCATTAACTAGTTTGACATGAGAGTTGTGTGCTGTTTTTGTTTGGAGGGAATCGGTTCCAACAGGGTCATTTCAGCTTAATCTTGGGTGTGACCAGATTTGCCATCAGAATTGAGGAATAACTGTTGTATGCTTATGAGCGACTGTATTGTGTCAGAGGAGTTCTGTCATCACCTCCAGTTAGGAATCAGGAATCACCTGTTCTCCATTGCAGTTTGCCAAACAATTTATTTTGTCTCCAACTGACTTTTCAGATGTAGGCATCAGAAGATTTTGTTTCAGCAACCTATACTTGCAAATTGCCGTCCAGGTGACTTTTATGTCCTGACCGCAAAGGTAATAGGTGATTGCTGATTCCAGATTGCTAGTCTTTTTGCAAAAACTCTGCTAATGCTGCTTCATAGATGAAATACCAATGTGAAAGTGGTAACATAAGGTGTACGGTGCATTCCCACTTTCAAGTACAGGCTTTAGCTTGCTGTGACTCTGTAGATATCTTCACGATTCAGCTGCTGCCATAAGTGGTCTGAGTGTCTGTCATTTATATGAGTTGATTCTGATTGCTGTGTCTTTGCCATGACATAGTAGGCCCAGGATATAGCTATAACATCCTTGTAATCCAGAAAGAAATTTGTGTTTTTCACCCATATTCTACTTCAGTCTCTCTGAAATTGACAGTTATCATTTAATGGATGAGGCTTGATGAGAATTGTTTAGCTGATTTATTTCGCATCAGTTGTATGTGTACAGTAGTGTGTTTGAATTCCCTGGGCTCAATCATAAAATTATAAAAAAATATCAGCAGGACTGGCCCATTTCAACATTTTGAACCTGCTCGCCAGTCAGTAAGATCATGTCTGATTTGATTGTGGCCTTAATCCCACTTTTCTGCCTGTTGCCCTTCCATAACTGTTGACTCCCTTGTGGATCAAAAATCTGTCTTAAGTATATTCTTTCTTAATGGAACATAATTGGTGAGAGTTATTTTGGATTTATTAAACAAGAAAACAAATTGCTGATTGTTTAGTTTCTGGAGATAATTAACACAAATCTTATTAACCATCTTCCATCTTGCTTATGTTTTTCAAGCTCTTTTGCTTAAAACTAACTGATTTGATTACTTTTCCATCTGCCTTGTTTGTTTCAGGCAACTGGGCAGGAGAGTGCTAAATTGTGATTAAGGCGCCACTGTCCCATTTTATTCCCCTGAATTCTGTTTCCCAAGGTGTGAACAGGTTCAATACAGTAATATGGGATAAGATGTGCTGAAATCACTGCGGAATAACATAAACATAGGGGACAGGAACAATGGGAAGTCTAACAGTATTTTGATTAAATTCTTGAACTATTAAGAATATTGTTTCTGAACTGAATTTCTGAACATGAAAATGAAAGCCATCAGAATTAATTTTATTGTATTGTAGCTTGCTATTAAAGAGGTTTTTATTTGGAGGGTTAATATGATATTTTCCATTTATTTCACTTCTAATCACTGCTTGCAATAGAAAGTTTAAAAAAATGAATGTTAAAATCAGTAATAATTGCATAGAACTAGATGACTCCAATATAAATTAACTTTCTAGATGATTCAAATTAACCAATTTACTGGCACTGAGGTGGATTGGGACACAAATGGCCTCCAGGTGGCAACAATGTTACAGTTTTCCTATGTACAATTTCTCAGCTCTGTAAACTTGGTATTTAAGAGTTATATGATAATTAATAAACGAGTTAATTTAAATATTGCTTTCACCCGTCTGCCACTATTTACCTAAAGGACAAAGAGAATGGTGAAATGTTTTCTATTGGAATTAGATCTGAAGATGGATATATTCAAGACCTTTTTTCATCTTTTGTTGCAAATGGCATTTAGCTATTTAAAATGTTAGAGTTGTGGTGAAATAAATTAATAAATTTTTGTGGGGTTTTTTATGCCTTTGTGTTACCTCAGATTATTTGCCTGTTTACAGTGAATTATATTTTAAAATATTAGTGTGATCCATTCACTGGCACACAAAGATGGACAATGATTTATTGCAACAGCTTCTCTCCAATGTGCCTTGCACCTTCATAAAGTTGCTGATTCATGGTGGACATCCCTTTGGTCAGGTGGTGCGCATGTGGAGAGTGCTAGGCCCAGCCTGGCCCATCTAGTTCACTACCTGATTACCAACTGCATTTATCAACTGAAATAGCGGCACCTCCATACAATATCGAAGATTGCTCTCAGCTGGCCTCTGATCGAGCCACACAAGTAATCCTTCATTAGTTGCAGAGAGGAAGAAGAAAGTAAACATCTCTAATTAATATCTGTTCTAAACTGAGCAGTAAAGTGAATACTGTTGCACTTGATCTGGCAGTAACAATTATCCCAAAATAGGTGCATCAATAATACCACCACTCTGAGTTAGTAAGAGTGAATAATATCAGTATCTTTTGTTCCTAGCTCTCAAGTTTAGAATATTAAATCATCCGATTTATTTTTTAAAATGATTTTTGAACTTTTGCAGTATTACCAATGAGGCTGGAGCATCCATATACAGTGTGAGCCCAGAGGCTGCTAAAGAGATGCCAGACCTGGATCCCAATATTAGAAGTGCAGGTAAGCTAAATTCCAATTCACTTTTTATCACATGAATAAAAGTGTGCATTTAGATCAGAGCACAACATAATAAGTAGGAACAAGATTATTCTGTTCAACTTTTCACATCTAATAATTGGATGTTTGGATTGCTGACTTTTTTTTCATGATCATTCACATACCATTAGTGAGGTGCAGAAATCAAGAGTTGAATGATCTCTTTTAATAAAGCAAAGCAAGAGTCCTTGTTCTTCACCATTAGTAACTTGCTAGTAAAATTACCTGTTCAGAAATTAGACAATTTTCAAAAGCGTCGTGGTCCTGAGATCAGTCATCGTTTTAGAATTCTATCCCAAGTTGATATGTTCTCTCAGCGGGAGTGACTGCAGAGTGAGCAAGAACGGAAAGTCAGGAACTATTAGTCACCAACAATGGATTGTGTGTAATAGCAATCCATGTGACAAAAAAGCCTAGTGTGTGGGGTTGAGAATGAACAGCACCTCAATTTCCACTTGAGAACTGTACAGCCTTCTCGATTCAATATCCCGTTGAACAGTTTTAGGCACCTTCTCCCATGTCCTTACCTCAAGCCCCACACACCAGGCCTTGTTATCACATGGTCTGCTACTACGCAGTAATAGTGCCCATTATAAACTATTCGTTCTCCTACGCTGATCGTTATCCACTCCTTTGTCAGTCCAACTGTTCTTCTCTCTCTCTTTGGGCTCGATCTCCACCTATTGTTTACTCCTTACTCCCTCCCCCCCACCCCCCAATCTTCTGCATAAAAAAACAACTTATTCCTAACTACCATCAGATCTAAGGAAGGGTCACTAGAGCCAAAATGTTAACTCTGATTTCCTTCCAAAGATGCTGCCAGACTTGCTGAGTTTTCCAGTAATTTATTTTTGTTTCTGATTTCCAGCATCCGCAGTTCTTTTGTTTTTTATTCAGTATCACTGAAAACATTGGTATAATGGAATTTTTCTTTGGTTCATGCAGTTTCATATTATGCAGTGTTCTAAAGTAGATTGTACACCATTTAAGTTTTGCTGTAAGTTACTTCCAAAAAGTTTACTAATTCTTCTCATAAACAGTAAATATATTTTAAAAATATAAGTGCGCACCGACTTTTCCCAATTAGTTTTTGGATTATCATCTTCAGAGAATTTGACTGTGATGCAGTCATAAATTGAGACATTCACATGTAGTGTTTAAAAATAGAGATTTTGCGAAATGACAGCTAGGTCTATCATTGACATTGCTGCTTGAGGGAACACCCGCCAAAATGAGGTAGCATGGAGCCAAAGGTCACAGCATAGCATTGTCAACTCCCATCTGCCTACCACTTCTCCACGGGCCAAAATGCATTGGATTAATTTACACTTAAACTAGAGCAAACTGCTTACACTTTCTATTGTGAAATGCCTTCTGGCTTCCCTTGTCGTGAGATTGAAGCCGTATTATCAATGAGGTCATACCCTAGAGGATTTGTCATAAAAATAGGGGTACAGTCACAGCTGTCATCGCACCTAGTGAAAGCAAAAGTAATACACAGTGGGAAAAAAATTATTCTGACTGTTTCATAAGGAAATAAGAGAATTTAAAGATTAGGTGCGTTGGAACTTTTGTTGTAACGTCAACTTTAGCTAGTGTCTATTCTAACCTTCTTAAAACTAAAATACCAGCTCTTGCCTTTGGCTATGTAAAAGTAAAAGGTCAGTATTTAAAAAAAAAAGCAATTATTCAGGCAAATATTTTTCTCTGTTAACAATTACATAATTTGCTATTATCATTTAGGCAATGTATATTTACTGATCTCTGTAAAATGCTGTTTATCTTATTAGTTCTTCCTTGTCTTTTTAAGTACTTTTGAAGAACAATTTCGATTGGTTATATGTTGCGAATTAAAAGTGCGACTTTGGGGGAAGATACACTTTTATAAAAGTTCGTTGTCATGTTTCATGTGGAAGACTTCAGTTATAATATTTTATAACCCATATAAATCTTTGCAGTAAATTGAAATGAACAAGTATCGTTATGGAGACAGCCACAAATGAACACACTATATTTGGTCAGTATAGCTTCTATTTCAGTGCTCCAAACACTCTATTATAATTTCAATCACATTATAGATTTTGTGTATCTTGAACTTAGTGTGACTATGGTTACATTTCATTTTTGAAATTTGGGCCTGAATGTTGCTTCTGCAACCATGTCAATCTCACTAAAATGCCGAATGTAGTATGGACAGGTTTCCTATGGTGAGTTTTGTGCACGGTTTTGGTCACTATTTATAGAAGGATACAAATACTTTGGAGGCAGTTTAGAGAAGGTTTGCTAAGTCAATACTTAGAATAGGTAGGTTGCCTTAAGCAAAGGTTGGACAGATTAGGCTTGTATCCTCTGGAGTTTAGAAGAGTAAAATATGACCTGGTCCTTAGGGGTCTTGACAGTGTAGGTGAGGAGATGCTTCCTTTGTGGAAGACTGAAACAAGTGTTGCTGTTGGGTATGACTTGTTTAAACGAGAAGACGCAACTTTGTTTCTTTCAGTGTGAGTTTTTGGAGCCCTGTTTCTGAAAAGGTGGTGGATGCAGATTATTTGAATGGTTTTGTAGTAGAGGTAGATTCTTCTTAACCAATGGAATGAAAAGTTATTAGGTAGACATGAATGCGGATTTAATGTTGCAATTAGATCAGCCATGAAAATGTTTGTATATTAAACTTTTTAAGCATACTTGAGGATTTTGCCAAGTAATGTGTTGCAGTGAATGTGATGAAGTTTATATACCATTGTATTTTTGTATGGTGTTTATTGACAATTCAATAAACTGTCTTTACATATGTCATGACTAAACTCTTGCAACATTGGACTTTAGTTAATAAATTTTGGATCTATTCTGGGGACTTGTTTTTGTCCAAATGTGCATCTGTTCAGGGACTAAAAGTTAAAATGTTTGAATCTTCCCTGAGTAATATGAATCCTCCATCTGTCTGTGTCTCAGCTCATCTGTTTATAAACCTCATCCGTGCCTTTGTTATTTCTAAGTTTGACTATTCTAGTGCATATCTGGCTGATCTGACATCTTACCTCTGTATGCTTCAGGTCATCCAAAATTCCGCTGCCTCTCTCTTAACTCATACTAACTCCTGTTCATTCATGATCCCTATGGTCAGTGACCAACATTGGCTTCCACTTGAAAAATGCAGCAATTTTAAAATTCTCCTATTTTGAAATGTCTTGGCCTAACTCTGCCAAATGACTGAAATCTCTTCCAGCCCATAACCTTCTGAGTACCTGCGTTTCTCAAATTTTGGTCTTTAGTGCGTCCTCAGTTTTAATTGCTCCACTATTGGTGACCATGACTTTAGCTGTCTATACCCTGAGTGGTGGAATTTCCTCCCTAAACTACTTTGCAGCTCTATCTTGCTTTTTTCCACGGACAGGCTGTTTTAACCAAGGTTTTGGTGATTTTCCTCAATAAGTCCGTATGTATTTTAGTATCATCATTTGTTTCATAATGCCTTTGAAGTGTCTTGGGGCATTTTATTCTGCTAAAGGTGCCATAAAATTACAAGTTGTTGTTTTTGCTGTTGTATGTGTATGTGTGCTTATGCCATTAGAGTTCATTACTGTACAGTTATTTCCGACATAATCTTTTCCTGATTCTTCTGAGACCAATTCACCTCAGTCTATTAACTTGTATGAATTGGTTTGGGTTGTGGAGCAGCTGAGGAGTAGTCATGAGGGCAACATGGCATAGTGGAGAAATGCAACTTTTTTAATGCGAAGAAGGGTCTATTCTGAATATTAACTTTTATTTTCTTTTAGTAGTTTAAGTTTTTGTTTTTTAGTGGGCTGTTAAAATCTTGGTGGATTTATTCAGAGAAAAAGGTTGTTGAATGAGTAGATTTTAGGAGAGTTAACAACCATACATTGCTCAAGTAATTATGAACTTGTTAATTGCCTTTGGGTTAATATGGGTTAATGTAAAATTTTATGTAAATTACTGAAGGTTTGCTAATGAGTACTCAAAACTTAGGCTTCAAACTAAGAAAAAGACAGTTTGTTTTCTGAAACCAGTTCTCAGGAAGGATCACCAGATCCAAATCATCAACTCTGACCTTTTCTTCACATGGTGCCAGACCTGCTGAGCTTTTCCAGCAACTTCTGTTTTTGTTGCAGTTTGTTTTCTGAATTTGCAGTATGTACAAGATTTAAATAATTCTCTCAAGCACTTGGTATTTGAGAACTGAAATACTGTAATGAGTCAGTTTTTAATGAGGGTTGTTTTTGGACCATATTGAAAGAAGTTTTATGCAATTTTTAAATTTGTAAAGTGAAGCTGGGGTGTTAAAGATATGGCCCAATAAATATTGCAAAACAGTTGGAAGTTCACTGACCCAGAAGTGCATATTTTGAGCTTATAAAGATTTTCAGTTTTCCATGCTATTGAAATGAAGAAGATCAGATTCAAAAATATGTCCAAACTAGAACATTTTCATTTAAGTTTTTACTTAAACCCCAAGTAAATCCTAATACAGAGCACAGTTTAAGTTAAAATACTTAATTCCTGGTGCTCCAGTTTTACTGTCATATTGTTAACCTCTCACTCGCTCCCACTTCTGCCCCATACTGTGTACCATAATATTTTTAGGGGGTTGGTTTAGCTCACTTGGCTGGATGGCTGGTTTGCAATACTAATGTGAAGCTAATAGTGTGGATTCAATTTCTACACTCGCTGAGGTTACCACAAGGATTTTCCTTCTCAACCTCTTGCTTAGGCATGGTGACCCTCAGATTGAACCACCACCAGTTGTTCTAATGAGAAAGCAGTCCTATTGGTCCAATAGGGCTAAGGTGATTTTTACCATACTATTCACTTACCCTGTTTCCAGCTGTGACTGCCTGGTGAGAATGAAAAACAGCACCTACTTCACATGCCTTGTATTTTTGTTTGCTTGTTCCCTAAAACTTTAAAGCATCTGTAAACCTTTTAGTCCATATACCATGATATCGTTGATTGTATTTGCAATGGGACCTGACTGCTATGTTTTGCTTTAATTTAGGTGTTTAGAAATGTATTTTTGACCCAATGCTTCAGCTGCTGTTCAGGCTAGCTGGCTTCAGCACTGCGGTTCTTTCAAAGAGAAGAACTGATTCCTAGGAGTAGAAAGTTGTCCTGGTTTGTACTCTGCTGTGGGATATTTAGCTGCATTAACATCAATGCATCTTTTACATTGTCTGCCTGTCATAAGTGAAGTCTAATACACTACCAGTTCTTTTGAGCTACTTCTCATAATGAATATATGCACCTTCCGGTTAAAGATCTTAGTAAAAGACTTGGGCAATGTTTGGATTCTTCAATTTTAAATAAAACACTCCAAGATAGCAAATACAAAGGACAAAGGAAAATCCAAGAAAATTAGTTAATTTGTGACAGTGATGAGGAAGTAAGGTTTCAAACTTAAACATAAAAGGTAGGACACCAGCTTTTTTAGAATGAGGAATGTTCAATACATGGAATGATCTTCTAGTCAGGAATAGTGCAGGTGAAACCCTTTTAAAATTTTTACAAAACTTCTGAATGTCGCAGTGCTTGGATTTCTGGACGGATGAGTTTGGATCAAATGATCTTCCTTGTATATTTGTCTTGCCAACCGGCATTAACGTTTGTATGCCACATTCGTTAATGGACTTACTTTCATTTCTAATCTGCAGTGCTGCTTAAGTGATAACACTACTTGAATATTACCCGAGAAGGATAAGTCGTCTTTTCTATTTTGATGATTAGAAATTAGCAATGCTCACTTATTGTGTCAGCACAAGATCATTAGCTGCACCATGTATTAGGTACTCAGTTATTGCTAAGAGCAAACGAATCTGGCATCATCTAAGATCATTGCGTCCATATTGGACATGTTGAATTGATTATTTCAGAGGCAAATTATAAACATACTGGGGAGGCCATTCAGTACTAGATTCTTCCAGTTATGTGCTTGGAGCTACTAAAAAGATTTTTGTTTTGTTTTTAAAGAAAAGAACTTTTATTTGACTTGGATTTGGTTTAGGAATGCAGACGTGAATGATCAGTATACTAATTCACAGTGTCATTAGTCTTCAGATTATGTATTTAAGTAGGAACTCATTCAATGCACGTTTGCATCAAACAATGTAAAAATGATTGAAGTCAGGAAAGACACCAAGTTATTATGGCTATATTACAGTTTTCTGAAATAACTTGACCAAATAACAGTTGCAATCGAAGATGAATGTTTTTACATCAGAGCATTAACCAGCAAAAATCAAGGGAAATTTCATGAAAGGTGTAGTATTTAAGAAAATCATGGTAATAGAGCACATTTATAGCATGGAAGTCATCACTTTGTTATGTTTTTATTCTTTCATGGGATCTGGGTGTAGCAGAATAGGTCAGTATTTGCCTCGCAATCTTAATTTCCCATGAAAATGTGGTGGTGAGTCACCACCTTGAACTGTTGAAGTCCATGTAGTGTTGGTACATCCACAGTGTTGCTAGGAGGGGAGTTCTTGGACTGTGATTTCAGCAACTGTGAAGGAACAGCGACATCATCCCTTGACAGGTTGGTGTGTGGCTTCGAGCCAAACTTGCAGACGGTAGAATTCCCGTACTTTGCTGCCCTTGTCCTCCCTAGGTGGTAGAGTTCGTGTGTTTGGAAAGTTTTACTGAAGAAGCACTGGTGAGTTACTGATGTTATATCCAAAACTATGGTGTGCATTCATAAATGTAAATACAAAGAATAGCAAAACAAGATCGCATGCATTGCAAGATTATTTGAACAATGAGGGAAACAAAAATTAAACAACAGTTAGACATTAATTGCATTAAGCATCTCTAGACAATTCGCTGAACTGGCTCCGTTGATCAAAATCTATAAGATGAGTTGGAGATTTTGGTGGGGTTTAGGAAGGAGGTGCTTCAGTATATCTGAACATTTAGAATCTGATCTAATAATTTTTCTTAATTCCTTCATAGATCCCCATGTTTTCACTTCCCAGTAAATTCGGAATTAGTCAATTTCAATTTTCATGCTTTTGTCTGAATGTGTTTGCTGCACTAGATGGCAGCATGCTCCATAAATCAAGTGTGGAGCTGCTTAAGCTGAGTTTATCATCATCAGTTTGTAAGCGTGGTGCAGTTTCATTCTTAAATTTTCATAAATACTTACAGATTTCTGTTCATAACGTTTAAAGTTTGGGACTACCTATACCTCCTGCCACCAGTCATCCTTTGCTTGACAAAAATTGACAAAAACTTCCTTTACCCCTTTCGTAGCTCTGTAATCTAAAATGTTTTCATTTTATTGAGTAATCAATTTTCCCGCTACTGTGTTCCCGTGTAATAAAATAATTCTTATTCTGCTTAGAGAGAACTTATTTTACAGTGCAACTTGTGTATAATGTCCACTGTAAGGAAAAGCAGTGGGTGGCCTCTTCACGGTAGTTAGATCTGAAACAGTAATGTACTGTTGGCACAATTAAAGCAGTTACCGCAGACAGGTGGTCTTTGTATACAGAAATCACTCTTCTTTAACGCTAGTACAATTTCCAATTTTCTCCACTCCCTTGAGGGAAACTTGGCCCCACCTGTAAAACTATTGAACCACCTGTGAGGAGGGACTGAATTTTACCAGTGCCAAAGGGCCAGGCTTCTGGAGATGGAGGGTTTAGGCTGAGAAGGTGAGGATGTATTGGAATCTGCAGGATCATTGGATCAGTTAATGTACCACTTATTGCTACTGTTTGCATTTTACCAGCAAGCAATAGCTTTGCCTGTAGCATCCCATAAACACTACCCTATCCTACCAGCAGCGAGGATAGTGTCCTTCTGTACGTTTCATGATGCAGCCCCACACTATCCACAGCTATCAATGACACTGACACTGTTGATATTGGACAGTTAGTTCTCCAATGCCCAACAGCTTTTGTGGTGGGCATCCATCTTTAGAAGAATGGGCACTGGCAGCAGCAAATTAATTATGAGACAAAGGGAAAATACTGTTCAAGGTCGACATATGGCTGGGTTAGATGTTGCTCCCGGCCACTCCTACAAAATTATAACCGAGGTGTGCTGGTATCAGCCTAGTTCTGTTTTCTCTCTCTTTTTTTTTACTGAGAAGGAAACAATGCACCGTATGTTTGAAGAAAAGCTGCTTTACAGAAGTTTACATATAGCATTCATTAATGTTCCTTCTGGCCAATTAAAGGGTAAGAATAATTAAAGAGGCTTGAAAAAGTGCTAGTTTAGTTATCAGCAGTCTATATCTGAATGCATTATACACTTACTGCTTTTCTTTGAAGCAATGCCTCCTGTTTTACTGCACACATGGGTTACCCATAGTTATTTTTCAAATGACTAGATTAGCAAATTGAAGGATCGGTGGTGAAATTAAACCACGGCCTGCAGCTAACTTTTGCACTGAGCAGTTCCACGTCTTAATAAAAACCGAAAAAACTATGGATGCCGAAAAACTATGAATGCTGTAAATCAGGAACAAAAACAAAGTTTCTGGAAAAGCTCAGCAGTCTGGCAGCATCTGTGAAGGAGAAAACAGAGTTAAGGTTTTGGGTCTGGTGACCCTTCCTCAGAACGGTTCCATGTCTTGCTGCTGAGATCATAATTCTTGAAGTAAATTGTTTCTGTTGATTTCAGTTTAAGATCTGCAGTTAATACTGTGGTGGACTATAACTGTTACTGAGGAACATTTCTATTTCAAATTTCCATTTGAACATTTTGTATTTTGGAAATATTTGAAATAAAATGATGTGTGCTTGATTTTGGTGTGTTCGTAAATACTCACAGTATGTCATTTTAACACCCTTTAGTTGGACTGTTTTGCAACAGAACAGCCGGGCAATGTTCTAATTGGAATGAGTAATAGCATTTAAAGTATTGAATTTCAAAGCATAATTTTTGGTGAGGTGAACTAAATGAATTAGGCATACAGCAGGTGTAAGCATTTTAACCTTTTGAACTTGGTAGCTGCATTTCTGAATACGCCCTATACAGTAATAAAAACAAATTTCCTGCTTACTTATTATCAAAGCTCGGTTCACTCTCATCTGAACGGTTGCATGTCGGAAAATAGTTTTTGATTTTGCTGTATAAAGATCAAACCATTTAGGTGTAAACCTGTTTGATGCAAATTGTCTATTTGAAGATACCGCTATAATTGAGCCCTTCAAATATATCCACTTGAGTTATTGGCATTTTTTTCTGGCTTTGAGCATGCTACTTGTTCAAACTAGTTTATGTATTTTAAAAGTTAAAGATGATGCAGCAATATTTTTAAATGAATTTTTAAAAATATCTTCGCTAATATTCTGTTTCTAATATGTTACTTACAAAAGGGGAGGATATTAATTAGAAAGACGTATTCACATTTATTGAATGCTTGATGTAACCAACTGGTTAATGATCATTATGCAGCTTCTCACGAAAAGTCAGGACATGCTTTTAAGAGCAGACTACAGACTGGCATCATCTCTGTTTGTATCAGCTGCATTGAGCTAAAAATAGAATACAGGTAATTTCCATGTGGCTGTGATGTGTATTTGATACTAGTCAGGAACTTCCTTGTGATCAGCAACTGCAAGACCAAAGTCTACAGGTGAGAGGCTGGAAAAGCGCAGCAGGTCAGAAGCATCCGAGAAGCAGGTACGTCAACGTTTCGGGTCGAAACCCTTCATCAGGACTGGGGGGAGGGGCAGAAATAAACAGAGGTAGGGGTGGGGCTGGGTGAAGGGTAGGAGAAAAGGTGATAGGTGGATGCAGGTAGGGGGTTATTGCGATTGGCCTGTGGGAAGGGTGAGCTGATAGGTGAGTGGGAAGATGGACATGGGATAAGCCTGGGGTGGAGGGATTTTGAAGCTGGTGAAGTCAATGTTAAGGCCATTGGGCTGTAAACTCCCAAGACGAAATATCTGATGTTGTTCCTCCAGTTTGTTTGGCCTCACTCTGACAGTGGAGGAGGCCAAGGATGGACATGTCATCAGGGGAGTTGGAGGGGGAATTAAAATGAATGGCAACCGGAAGTTTGGATTGGTTGTTGCATGCAGAACACAGATACTCCGCGAACTGGTCCCTGAGTCTGCGTTTGGTCTCCCCGGTAAAGAGATCACATCGGGAGCAACGGATGCAATGGATAAGGTTGGATGAAGAGCAGATGAATCTCTGCCAGATCTGGAAGGATTGTTTTGGGTCTTGGACAGAGGTGATAGGGGAGGTGTGGGGGCAGGTGTTGCACCTCTTGTGGTTGCAGGGAAAGGTACCGGGTGTAGTGGAGGAACTGATGGGGAGTGTAGAGCTGAAGAGGGAGTCACATAATGAATGATCCCTGCGGAAAGCGGACAGGGGTGGTAATATCTTTTTGGTGGTAAGGTCTGATTGTAGGTGGCGGAAATGTTGGAGGATAATGCATTGGATCCAGAGGTTGGTGGGGTGGTACGTGAGGACTAAGCGGACTCTGTCTTTATTGCTTTTGGAGGGAGGAGGTTTGAGGGCAGAAGAGCGGGAAATGGAGGCGTTAAGGGCATCCTTAACTACAGAGGAGGGGAAATTTACAGTCCCTAAAGTAGGAGGATATCTGGGATGTCCTGGAGTGGAATGCCTTTTCCTGGAAGCAGATGTGGCAGAGGAATTGGGAGTATGGGATAGCATTTTTGCAAGAGGGTGTGTGAGAGGAGGTGTAGGCGAGGTAGTTGTGGGAGTTAGTGGGTTTGAAATGATGTCCGTGGTGAGTCGGTTTCCAGAGATGGAGATGGAGAGGTCCAAGAAGGAGAGCAAAGTGTTAGAAATAGTCCAGGTGAATTTGAAGGCGGGGTGGAAGGTGTTGGTGAATTTGAAGAACTGCTCGAGCTCCTTGTGGGAGCACAAGGCCACACCAATACAGTCATCAATATACCGGAGGAAGAGGTGAGCGGCTTCATCCCCTCCCGGTGGCCCAAGCAGTCCCCCTCCATTGACAAACTCATTCGCTTGGCTGAACTGGCCTTCCTTCTCAACAATTTCTCCTTTGATTCCTCCCACTTCTACAAACCAAAGGAGTAGCTGTGGACACCCGCATGGGCCTGAGCTATGCCTGCCTCTTTGTAGGTTTTGTGGAACATTCCCTCTTCCGCAACTATGCCAGCACTATCCCTCACCTCTCCGTCTCCATCTCCAGAAACCGACTCACTGCTGACATCATTTCAAACCCACTGGCTCCCACAACTACCTTGCCAACAGGTCCTCTCACCAACCCTCCTGCAAAAATGCTATCCTGTACTCCCAATTCCCCTGCTTCCGCTGCATCTGCTCCCAGGCTGCAGCATTCCACTTCAGAACATCCCAGATATCCTCCTACTTTAGGGACCATAATTTCCTCTCCTCTGTAGCTAAGGATGCCCTTAACCGCATTGCCTCCATTTCCTGCACTTCTACCCTCAAACACCCTCTCCCCAACGGCAAAACAGAGAGTCCTTATGGTCCTCACAAACCACCCCACCAACCTCTGGATCCGATGCATCATCCTCTGACATTTCTGCCACCTACAATCAGACCCCACCACCAAAAAGATATTTCCCTCACCACTCTGCCTGCTTTCCACAGGGACAGTTCACTCCACAACTCCCTCATCAGCTCTACACTGCCCATCAATTCCTCCTCCATACCTGGTACCTGTCCCTGCAACTGCAAGAGGCAACTCCACACCTCCCATCTCACCTCTGTCCAAAGCCCAAAACAATCCGTCCAGATCTGGCAGAGATTCATCTACACTTCATCCAACCTGATGTATTGCATCCATGCTCTTGATGAGTTCTCCTCTATATCAGGGAGACCAAATGCAGACTCGGGGACCGGTTCGCAGAGGATCTGCACTCTGCTTGCAACAACCAACCCAACCTTCTGGTTGTCATCTATTTTAATTACCCCCCACTCCCCTGGCAAAATGTCCATCCTTGGCCTCCTCCATTGTCAGAGTGAGGCCAAACATAAACTGGAGGAACAACATCTGATATTTCGCCTTGGGAGTTTACAGCCCAATGGCCTTAACATTGACTTCACCGACTTCACCAACTTCAAATCCCCTCCACCCCCAGCTTTATCCCATATCTAGCCATCTCCCTCCTGACCTGTGCTAACCGTCCATCTTCCCACTCCCCTATCCGCTCCACCCTTCCCATGGACCAATGACAATAACCTCCTACCCGAATTCACCTATCACCATCCCTCGTACACTTCTCCCCAGCCCCAAAACCCCTCCCTCCATTTATTTCTGGATTCCCTTCCCCCTCCCCGGTCGTAACAAAGGGTTTTGGCCTGCAACATTGACTTATCTTCTCCTCGGATGCTGTCTGACCTGCTGTGCTTTTCCAGCCTCTCACTTACAGACTTCGGCGTCCTGCATCTACAGTCCTTGCTGACTCCAAGTTGCAGCAAGACCAAGATTTGGTAATCTGGAAAATGAGGTCAAATGGACCAAAGGCCATCTTCATTCAAACCTATCTTGAGATCTAGTTTCATGTTGTACCTGGAGATACTGTACCTACATCAATAAATCACTAAAACAAAAAAATGCCTTGTAGAGAGGTTGCACTTGTAAATCTCCTCCTACTTACTTCCTGTATCACTTGCCTGTTGCATCTTCTCGATCATAATCTATTGACAGCCACAATTTTCATGAAATACCTTGTTTATTGATTATTCACAAACAATGTTATACTTGTGTTTAAAATATCAACAGAAAACAAAGGAAACACTCCCCTCAGTGGTATTAATTTCTGCTCTGTTGAAAGCTTGAATTGAGATTATTCATCCATCTTTTGTACCACCTCGAAATTTCAAATTTTCTGATATTGGTGGTACTGTAATTCTGGTCTCTTTTTACCCTCCCTGATTTTAAATATTCCATCATTGGTGCTGATGCCTTCTTTTGTGTCAACGCTAAACTATTGAATTCTTTCCTGAAACCTCTCCACTTCTTTACCTCCCTTAAGGTGGTCCTTAAAACCTATTTCTTTTCCTAGGGCTTTTGGTTAGCTACCCTAAAATTGCATTGCATTGAATAGCTTGGTGTCAGATTTTCTTGTGTGAATTACTTCCATGCCAGGATATCGCTGAAGAGGAAAATCAGAAACCGTTTTAGAATATTGATTGTTTTGTTCATTCAAATTCCTTTCTTCCTTTTAAAAGATTCAATTTTTTTTGAGTAATGACAACTGTGATGCACGCAACTGTCTTTTGTTAACCTGTTGAAAGAAGATATGTGGGTTCATTGTGGTTTTGATCAGATTAATTTTAACATGTAATGTGACATGGTAATCCATATCAAATGACTAGAAATAGATTGTTCTTTACTTGTAAGTTGTATTTGGATTGATTACATATTCAGTATGATTCTATCAAATTTATAATACATGATGTTGCCTGTTGCAAGGCTGTAAAATTGTAGCTGTAAAATTTTGGACTATAATTTCCCTAAAGAAGTAAAATGGTTTTTACTTTTGAATATGGAAGTATTTTTGAAAATTGCATGTGTAGGTGTATTTATTGATAACTTCAGTAACAAATTATTTTAACGAAATATTCCAGTTATGAATGCATCAAACATAAGACCACAGGATTTAAAGCATGGCTGTCTGACCTCATCATTAATTCAAATTTAGCACATTTAGTTTCTTTACTTAAATCATAATTAAATAATATAACCTGTCTTTTATCATATGATATTCCCGGTGAGCAAATATCTCTTGACCTGCTGGACTGCAGAGTTACAAGTAGTAATCTATGAACTCTGTGTTAATGCCACTTTACTGACAGACATCGTTGCTCAGATACCACCCAATATTAATTGCCTACTTAGTCTAATTATCTCACAGTCATTGTTCTGAACATTGGTATTTCTGCTATAACACATGTTTTGTTAACACAAATTGGCTGTAACGCAATTGGATAATGCAAACTTTCTACTGTACAGTATATCAACTTTCTATAGCGATTTCCCTATTACGTGATTTTCTATGACGATTTTCTTTAGCGCGAAGTCACACAAGAACGCAGCTATCATATTATAGGAGAACTAACTGTACCTGGGATGGTAGTAAGTATGCAAGACATCAGCTGTAAATAAAGATGTGAAACGGATAGCGCCTGTGAGATCTGACATTCATTTGAACCTCATTCTCTTCTTGAATTATTTGTTGTTATGTGAATTTCCTCTTGTGACTTGTAGCCTGAGCCCACTCTTACCATAGTCAGTATTATGGGTGTTTTCTTTTAAAAAATCTTTTAATCTCTAATATACACATCAACAGTGTTTCAGAACCATATTCCTGGAGGTCAGAATTGTTGGGTTTTTTTTTAAGAATTGCTATATCCCCTGCTTAGAGAAGGCCCAGTTCAGAGTGATACAGAAAATAATTTATTTTTATAATAAAGTCCATGGCGGACTTAACATAGCTATTCATTTGAATGTAAGCTTTTTTTTGACTCTACTGCCATAAACTTTCTGTGAATGTCAAGAACATAATTATGGCTGATTGTAATGTCAAACTTGGCTATTCAGATTTTACTAAATTCTTAGTATCCTAAATGTAATTTTGTACTGATTGCACTGTAAGGCCAAAGGAATGTGTCAACATTTGGACAGATCCACTACACAAGTGAAAACTGTGAAATGAGTTACAATATAATAATCCAACCAAGGTTTCAGAGGATGTTCTGAACTGTCAAAACAGTTTATGAACCATATGGAATTATGGTTTTGGATCATTGCCGTATAATCACTTAGATGAGTTTTGCTAGACAAAACAAAAGACTGCTTCATCATCAATCTATTGTTTCTTTCACTGTTTTCCACGTTGGCAATGGATCCTTACTCAACATTGCTGGCCCACATCCGATAACCATTTCTCCTTTGCTAATCATAGTCTTTTTTGACCATGTCCCTTGTCCTGCCTTTGGCTATTTTGTCCAAATTTGATTGTCAAGAATGTTATTTGTCATGGTGAAATTATCTTCCAAAAGCATATATAGGCTTACCTCTGCCAGTATGCTTGATTCTCAGCTATTGATGTAACTTTGAATTACTTGTCCACTGTAAAGTTCAGATAAACAAATATTTTCTCCAGCTCATCATTGTTCAAGCCAAAGCTGTCATCTTTGTAAGGAAAATTGCATTTTGACATTTGATTCCAGCCTCCTTCCTGCCTAGCCATGAGCTTAATTCAGCCCATGACATCAAAATGATTTTCAAAACCTGCATTCAGAGATGTTAAATTGCTGTTTATTCTTCTGAAATATATTCCAGCTCCATTCATAGCTAACCTGTCCTGCTGCAGAAACCTTGATCTTTATAATTATTGGTTTGATTTCTCCAACACTGGAAAAATCTTCAGAAACTTCAATTCACCTGGCCTGTGTGACATTCCTAACTAAGCAGCATTCATCTGTCTTTCCTGACTGCTGAGCCTCGCTGACTTCCCATGATTTTGAGATAACAAGGTGTAGAGCTGGATGAACACAGCAGGCCAAGCAGCATCATAGGAGCAGGAAAGCTGACATTCTG
>NC_063340.1:65260862-65277469 GCF_021869965.1 Rhincodon typus
CAGAATGTCAGCTTTCCTGCTCCTATGATGCTGCTTGGCCTGCTGTGTTCATCCAGCTCTACACCTTGTTATCTCAGATTCTCCAGCATCTGCAGTTCCTACTATCTCTCCCATGATTTTGGAATCCTTTTCACTGTTTATTTTTCCTTCCAAAGCTTGCTTAACCTGTGCCCTCTATACCCCTTCCTCTGTTCTACCTTTCAATTCAGCTTTCAATTCCAGTTCTCAAGATTTCTATTCCAAAGGTTTATCCATCTATTGCATTAATCCCTGTTAAATCCTCCTTAAATCTACTCCTTTGCATGCATCTATGATCACTTCTAAAGATTCTTCTCCCAATTTTTGGTCAGATCTGACCCCAAGATTCTGTACTCCACACAGGTACTTTGCTACATTAAAGTTGCTGTGCAAACAATTGAATAGTTGACTTAACGACAATAATGAGAGCATAAGATGTAGGAGCAGAAGTAGGCCATTTAGTCCATCAAATCTGCTCCAACATTCAATAAGATAATGACTGATCTGATAACTTTACAGACGTGACCCTTTATTTCCCTAATGATTAGGAAACTGTCTACCTCAACCTTAATGACCCAGCCTGTACAGCTTTCTGTGGTAAAGAATTCCACAGATTCACTGCCTACTGAGAAGACAAATCCCCGTCATCTGTATTTTAAATGGGCAACTTCTTACTCTGAGATTATTACTATCCTAGATAAGAGGAAACAACCTCGCTGTACCTACCCTGTCAAGTTCCGTAAGAATTTTGTAAAGTTCAATAAAGTTGCCTCTCATTCTCCTTTTAAAAAAAAACGAATACATGCCCGACCTACTCAACCTCACCTCATAACACAATCCCTCCATACCTAGGATCCACCTTGTGAACCTAACCTTGTATAGTGCCTTGTATAGGTTTAGCAAGACCTCCCTATTTTTGTACTCCATTCCCTTTCAAATAAAGTCCACATTCCATTTGCATTCCCTATAACTGGCTAAATGTGGATGCTAGCTCTTTGTGATTCATGCACTGAGACCCCCAAATCCCAGTGTGCTGCAGCTTTCTACATTCTTTCTCTATTTAACTAATGTTCAGCTCTTCTGTCAAAGTGCATAACCCCTCATTTTCCCATGTTATATTCAATCTGCCAAGTTTTTGCCCACATGCTTAACCTATCTATATTCCTCTGCAGACTCCCTCAATACTTGACTTTCCTCCTATTTCTGTGTCATCTGCAAGCTTGGCTATGGTGTATTCACTTCCATCATCCAAGTCATTAATACATATTGTAAATAATTATGGCCCCCAACACTGATCCCTGTAGCAATCCACTAGTTGCAGGTTGCCATCCTAAAAAGTACCCCCTTTATCCCACCTTGTGCAGTGTCAGTATTTCCATGTATCTGATGCCTTTGTACTTGTGGATGGTAGTGGTCTTGAGTTTCAAAGGTGCTGCCAAAAGAACCTTGGTGAACTTCTGCAGTACATTTCATAGATGGTACACACTGCTGCTGCTGTGAATTGTGAATGGAGGGAGTGGATGTTTCTGGATGTGGTGCCAATAATGTTGGCTGATTTGCTCTAGCTGTTGAGCTTCTTGGATGTTGTTGGAGCTGGATTCATCTAGGCAAATTCAGAGTATTCTATCTGGGTTTGGCACGTCTCGAGATTACTTACACGGTGCAGGATTCTGAGCCTCTGGGCTGCTGTGAGAGCTAAGTATTCATATGGCTGGTCCAGTTCAGTTTCTGGTCAACAAATGGTTTGATGGTTAGATTCTGCCTTATTAGATATAATCGTTGCCTGGCACTTGTGTCATGTGAATCTTGCTTGGATCTTGTCCAGGTCCTGCTGCACTTGGACATGGTTTGTCTCAGTATCTGAGAAGTTGTGAATAGTGCTGAACATTGTGCAATCATCAGCGTGCATCCTACTTCTGATCTTACGATGATCCAAGTGTGAGTAATGAAGCAGCTAGAGATGCTGGGCTGAGGACAATACCTTGAGGACCTCCTCCAGTGATTTCCTGCAGCTGGGATGACTCACCAACAGCCCCAGTTATCTTCCTTTGTACTAAGTATGACTTCAACTTGTGGCAAGTTTTCCTTCTGATTTTTGATAGGCCTCCTTGATACCACACTTGGTCAAAATGACTTTGGTGTCAAGGGCAGTCACTCTTACCTCACTTTTAGCATTCAGCACTTTTGTCCATGCTTGTACCAAGGTTCTAATGAGGTCAGAAACTGAAGCTATCTGGCAGAATTCAAACTGAATGCCATTGCTTTTGATTGCTAAGAGTAGATTAATGTGGCGGTAACGGGCTGGGGTTACTTGTCCTGCATTTTATGTACATGATGTACCTGAACAATTTTCACATTGCTGGGTAGATATTGGTGTTGAAGCTGAAATGAAACAGCTTGTAGGTTCTGGAGTATAAGTCTTCAGAACTATTGCCAGATATTATCAACGCTCATTGCCTTTGCAGTATCCATTGCCTTCAGCTGTTTTTTGATATCACATGGAGTGAATTGGCTGAAGATTTGCTTCTGTGATGTTGCGGCTCTCTGGAAGAGACTGAGACGGATCATCCACTCAACACATCTGGCTAAAGGTTGTTGCACATACTTCAGTCTTATCTTCTTGCACTGATGTGCTGAGGTGCCTTATCATTGAAAATGGGCATATTTGTGGAGTCAGTGATTTGTTTAATTGACCATGACAATGCATGACTGAATACACCAGGACAGCAGAGTTTAGATCTGTTATGTTGATGGTAGGATTGCTTAGCTCTGTCAATCACAAGTTGATTGATTTAATCGTAGAAATTGATCCTAGGCAGGCCGCTGAAACAGCACTGGATGACTGTTTTGCAGATGGTGATGATAATGCAGTTAATCATAGATTAATCATAGCTTAAGCATTCCTTTGGAAAGGGACAAAGAGTAGCAGTAAGGATTCTAAATTGAGGGAAAGTTGAGAGACGATCTAGCGAAAATGGACTGGATACAGCTACCAGAAAGAAAGTCAATGGCAAATCTAAATTGAGATTCAATAGCGACACTGTAAACCGTCCCCACAAAGAAAATGGGTGGCAATGTGAAATTTCTAGCCCCTTTGTTATCCAGAAGCACACAGGGTATGATAAAGCAGAAAAATAGGCTGACAGTCTGAAAACAAGTAATATTTTTGCAAGCTTAGAGTACAGGATGAAATGTAAAAGGAAATTAGGAAAGCAAAGCAAGGAAACAAAATAAAATTGCCTGGTGACATTAAAGAAGTCCAAAGATATTTTATCAGTACATTAAGAACTAGATGATTACCAAGAAAAGGGTAGGGCCTATCAGAGGTACTCATGCTAACTTGCGTGTGAATTCGGATGATGTGGGCATGGTTCCTGATGAGTACTTTGTCTCTGTCTTCACTAGTTTGAGAGAGTGTGCGAGATTTTAGATAAAGTAACTGCTGAGATGGGAAGTACTGGAGGGACTAACCTGTTTGAAAATGACAAATCACTAGGACAAAATGAATTGTGCCCCAGGCTGTTAAAAGAAGCCAGGGAAGCAATAAGAGATGCTGAGATCTTCACTAGATACAGGCAAGGTACTAGAGAATTGGTGGTCCTGAACGTTTTTTTTTTCCTATTCATTTTGTGGGATGTGGGTGTCACTGGATGGCCAGCATTTCTTGCCCATCCCCAGTTGCCCTTGAGAAGGTGGTGGCGAGCTGCCTTCTTGAACCGTTGCAGTGCTCTTGCTGTGGGTTGACCCACAATGCTATTAGGGAGGGAATTCCAGGATTTTGACCCAGCAACAGTGAAGGAATGGCGATATATTTCCAAGTCAGGATGGTGCATGACTTGGAGGGGAATTTAGAGGTGGTGGTGTTCCCATATATCTGCTGCCCTTGTCCTTCTAGATGGAAGTAGTTGTTGGTTTGGAAGGTGCTGTCTGAGGATCTTTGGTGAATTTCTGCAGTGCATCTTGTAAATAGTACATATTGCTGCTACTGAGCGTCGGTGGTGGAGGGAGTGAATGCTTGTGGATGTAGTGCCAATCAAGCAGGCTGCTTTGTCCTGGATGGTGTCAAGCTTCTTGAGTGTTGTTGGGGCTGCACTCATCCAGACAAGTGGGCAGTATTCCATCACACTCCTGACTTGTGCCTTGTAGATGGTGGACAGGCTTTGAGGAGTCAGGAGATGAGTTACTCGCCACAGTATTCCCAGCTTTTGGCCTGCTCTTGTAGCCACTGTGTTAATGTGGTGAGTCCAGTTGAGTTTCTGGTCAATGGTAACCCCCAGGATGTTGATAGTGGGGGATTCAGTGATGGTAACACCATTGAGTGTCAAGGGACGGTAGTTAGATTGTCTCTTATTGGTGATGGTCATAGCCTGGCATTGTGTGGAACGAATGTCACTTGCCACTTGTCAGCCCAAGCCTAGATATTGTCCAGGTCTTGTTGCATGTGAACATGGACTGCTTCAGTGTCTGAGGAGTCGTGAATGGTGCTGAACATTGTGCAATCGTCAGCAAACATCCCCACCTCTGACCTTATGATGGAGGGAAGGTCATTGATGAAGCAGCTGATGATTGTTGGGCCTAGGACACTACCCTGAGGAACTCCTGCAGAGATGTCTTGGAGCTGAGATGATTGACCTTCCACGACCACGACCATCTTCCTATGTGTCAGGTATGACTCCAACCACCGGAGCGTTTGCCCCCTGATACGCACTGATCCCAGTTTTGCTGGTGCTCCTTGATGCCACACTTGGTCGAATGCAACCTTGATATCAAGGGCTGTCACTCTCACCTCACCTCTGGAATTCAGTTCTTTTGTCCATGTTTGAACCAAGGCTGTAATGAGGTCAGGAGCTGAGTGGCCCTGGCTGAACCCAAACTGGGTGTCACTGAGCAGGTTATTGCTGAGCAGGAGCTGCTTGATAGCACTGTTGATGACACCTTCCATCACTTTACTCATGATCAAGAGGAGATTGATGGGGCGGTAATTGTCCAGGTTGGATTTGTCCTGCTTTTCATGTACAGGACATACCTGGGCAATTTTCCACACTGTCGCGTAGATACCAGTGTTGTAACTGTACTGGAACAGTTGAGGTTGGTTGGCTCGCTGAGCTGGTTTGCCAACCAACCTCAACACCCACAACCCGAGCTACAGATCGACTCCAAAACCTTAGAGTGTACTGGAACAGCTTGGCTAAGGGAGCGGCAAGTTCTGGAGCACAAGTCTTCAGTACTATTGCCAGAATGTTGTCAGGGTTGGTAGCCTTTGCAGTATCCAGTGTCTCCAACCGTTCCTTGATAGCACGTGGAGTGAATCAAATTGGCTGAAGACTGGTATCTGTAATGCTGGGGACCACTGGAGGAGGCCAAGATGGATCGTCCACTTGGCACTACTGGCTGAAGATTGCTGAGAATGCTTCAGCCTTATCTTTTGCACTGATGTGCTGGGCTCTTCCTCATTGAGGACGGGGATATTTGTGAAGCCTCTTCCTCCAGTGAGATTTTTAATTGTCCACCATCATTCACGATTGGATGTGGCAGGACTGCAGAGCTTAGATCTGATCTGTTGGTTGTGGGATCACTTAGCTCTGTCTATCACTTGCTGCTTTCGCTGTTTGGCGTGCAAGTCGTCCTGCTTGGTGGCTTCACCAGGTTGATACCTCATCTTCAGGTGTGCCTGGTGCTGCTCCTGGCATGCCATCCTGCACTCTCCATTGAACCAGGGTTGATCCCCTGGCTTGATGGTAATGGTTGAGTGGGGGATATGCCAGGCCATGAGGTTACAAATTGTGTTAGGGTACAATTCTGCTGCTGTTGATGGCCCACAGCGCCTCATGGATGCCCAGTCTTGAGTTGCTAGATCTGTGTGAAGTCTGTCCCATTTAGCATGGTGATAGTGCCACACAACACAATGGATGTTGTTCTCAATGTGAAGGTGGGACTTTGTCTCCACAAGGACTGTGCGATGGTCACTCTTACCGATACTGTCATGGACAGATGCAATTGCAGCCGGCAGATTGGCAAGGATGAGGTCAAGTATGTTTTTCCATCTTGTTGGTTCCCTCACCTCCTGCTGCAGACCCAGTCTAGCAGCTATTACCTTTAGGACCTGACCAGCTCAATCAGTAGTACTGCTGCTGAGCCACTCTTGGTGGTGGTCATTGAAATTCCCCAACCAGAGTACATTTTGTGCCCTTGCCATCCTCAGTGCTTTCTCTAAGTGTTGTTCAATATTGAGGAGTACCAATTCATCAGCTGAAGGAGGATGGTATGTGGTAATCAGCAGGAGGTTTCCTTGCCCATGTTTAACTTGAAGCCATGAGACTTCATGGGGTATGGAGTCAATGTTGAGGACTCCTAGAGCAGCCTCCCGACTGTATACCACTGTGCCGTCCCCTCTGCTGGGTCTGTCCCTGCCGGTGAGACAGGACATATCCAGAGATGGTGATGATGGTGTCTGGGATATTGTATGTAAGGTATAATTCTATGAGTATGACTATGTCAGGCTGTTGCTTGACTCGTCTGTGAGACAGCTCTCCCAATTTTGGCAGTAACCCCCAGATGTTAGTGAGGAGGACTTTGCACAGTCGACAGGGCTGTTTCTGCCGTTGTCTTTTCCAGTGCCTCGGTCGATGCCAGGTGATCTGTCCACTTTCATTTCTTTGAGCCTTTGTAGTGATTGGTACAACTAAGTGGCTTGCTAGGCCATTTCAGAGGGCAGTTGAGAGTCAGCCACATTGCTGTGGGTCTGGAGTCACATGTAGGCCAGACCAGGTGAGGGTGGCAGATTCCCTCCCCTGAAGGACATTAGTGAACCAGATGGGTTTTTCTGACAATCGGCAATGATTTCATGGTGGTCAGTAGATTCTTAATTCCAGACTTTTTTTTAAAATTCCAAATCCACCATCTGCCATGGTGGGATTTGAGCCTGGGTCCCCAGAACATCAGCTGGACTTCTTGATTAACAGTCTAACGGTAATACCACTAGGCCATCGCCTACCCTGTAGATATTTGTACTCAACATGTTCAGACATGTTATGATGCATGTCCGGTGCAAGTGGGACTTGAACCTGGACCTTCTGACTCAGAGGTAGGGACACTAACAATAGTGCTGCAATAGTAGTTCAGTAGATGTCTACATGGGATTTTATTAAGCCATTTTACAATGTCCCAAATGGCACACTGGTAAGAAAAAAAAACTAATGCAAATGAGATACCAGGGAATGTGGCAAATTGGATCCAAAATTGCCTCTGCGATAGGAAACGATGGGTATTGTTGACAGATGGAAAGCAGTTTCTGTTGGTTATTACCACAAGGCTCAGTGTTGGGTCACTGCCTGTTTGTACTAATTAATGATTTGAACTCAAATTTCCCACGATTGGCAAATTTGCCAGCAATGCAAAATTGACCAGGTAGTTTCCACATGGCAGTTGAAGGTGAAGCGGATAGCTGTTCATTGCAGGATAATATCTGTGGTTTGGCTGAATGGCAGAAAATGTGTGGGGTTATACGTTTAGGGAGGGCAAGCAGAACAATGGAGTACATAATAAATGAAAGGATATTGAGAGGGCGAGGAAGGGAGAGAACTTGGAGGGTGGAAGTACAGGTAGATGAAGTATATCAGATGAAGAAGGCATATCAGATACTTTCCTTCTTTGGTGAGGCATCACGTGGACACACACACACAAACACACATGCAATTTGTATTTGCAGATACATTTTATTTTGTTCAAAAAGCACACAATTTAGACAGTCCTATACAGTGTTTTATAAATTCCTACCCAAGAAATAAAACCAGTCTGACTCCAAACTAAAACATAAGCAGTTTCTAAACAAGGCCTTAGACCTAACATGCATTGTCTGACCTAAAACGTCACCTCCTGTTTACACTGATAAAACCTTTAGTTCTCTCAGGGCCGTGACTTGAAAGGAATTCGGGGATTTACACATACATATTAATCAGTTAAAACCTCCTAACTGATTAAGGATTTAACGGTATCTTAGGTTTGTTTAGTACATCCTCATCAATGATGTGAACTTTTGATCTTTTACTTATAAATTCTGTGTCTGATACTACTTCTCTCACTAACACCTGAAGAAGAACTGAGGTTCCAAAAACTTGTGTTTTCAAATAAACCTGTTGGCCAAAACCTGGTGTCGTGTGATTTCTGACCATGTCCACCCCAGTCCAACACCGGCACCTCCCCATGAATTACAGACCTGGAGTCCTCAACCACTCCTCATATGACAAGCCCTTCATCCCCAGGATTATTCTTGTAAATCTCCTCTGGACCCCATCAATACCAGCACATCTCTCCTTAGATAAAGGGCCCAAAACTGATCACAGTATTGCAGATGGCGTCTGACCAGAGCCTTATACAACTTAAGTACATTTTTGGTCTTGTATTCTGGACCTCTTGAAATGAATGCTAACATTGTCATTGCCTTTGCCTTCCTAACTGCCAACAGAACCTGCACGTTAACCTTAAGGGAATCCTGAACTAGGACTCCCAAGTCCCTTCGTGTTTCAGATTTCTGAAGCCTTTCCTCATTTAGAAAACAATATTCCACCTGTCACTTCTTTGGCAATCTCTCATAGCCCGTTCATGTCCTTCTGCAGCCTTCCCACTTCCCCATCATCACCTATCCATCCAACTATCTTTGCATCATCTGCAAACTTAACAACAGTGCCCTAGGTTCCTTTGTCTTGATCTTTAATGTGTAGTTGTGGTCCCAATGTTGACCCCTGTGGAACTCCAGTAGTTACCAGCTGCCATCCTGAAAAATGTCCCTTCATCCCTATTCTGTCTCCTGCCAGTCAGCCAGTCCTCAATCTATCCTAGTACCTTGCCTTAACACCGTGGGCTCTTACTTGGCATTCTCCGGTGCTGTGACTTGTCACAGACCTTCTAGAAATCCAAATAGCTTGCGTCCAGTAGCTCTCCTTCATCTAACTTGCTTGTTACCACCACAAAGAATTCAAAAAGAGTTTTCAGGCATGGCCTCCCCTTGACAAAGCCATACTGACTTGGCCCTGTTTTACTGTGCACATCCGAGTACTTTGCAATCTCATCCTTAATAATTGGACTCTAAAATCTTACCAATGACCGAGAGCAGGCTAACTGGCCTATAGTTTCCTGCTTTCTGCCTCCTTCCCTTCTTAAACAAAGGTGTTATGTTAGATATTTTCCAGTCCTTTGCACCCTCCCTGACTCCAACGATTCTTGAAAGATCACCATCAGTGCCCCTACAATCTCCTCTGCTATCTTCTTCAGAACTCTGGGGTGTAGGCCGTCGGGTGATTTATACATCTTCAGACCTTTCAGCTTTCCCAGCATCATCTTTTCAGTAATGACCATTACCTCTGCCCACTGACCCTCTCAAAGTTCTGGTATGCTGCTGGTGTCTTCCACTGTGAAAACTGATGTAAAGTACCTATTCAGTTCCTCCACGATTTCTTTGTTCCCCATTACTATTTCTCCAGCCTCATTTTCCAGTGGCCCAGTATCCACTCTTGCCTCTCTCTTAACTTTAAAATATCTGAAAAAAAACTCTTGCAATCTTTTGCTAAAGGTCTTTAAGGTAATGAAAAGTTTTGGTATGATAAATGTAGTTTTAAAAAGTCTCATTTTGGGCAGTTTAAAACTAGATGACATAAATGTGGAATGATCATTATTAAATCCAACTGGAAATTCATGGGAAACTTCTTTACCCAAAACGTGATTGGAATGTGGAATATGCTATTACAAGGAGTAGTTGAGGCAATTAGCATAATTGGCTTTAGGATCTAGTGATCTAACTGAACAAAAAGATTTACATTTAAGCTTAAATGTTGGCAAAACATATAGTTTGCTAAGTTTTACTTAATTTATTACAGGATGATTTCATCAATGCAAACTGTTGCAATTATCCACCTTAACACTCCTCATTCTTGAATTTGAAAGAGAATTTTATTGAAGGTCCTCTTTGTTAAAACACACTCACTTTGATGTATGATCTTTACAAAAATTTGAATGAAGCTGAAGGAAAATTTTGACATTGTGAATTATAAATCGAGTTTCATCAGTAACATGTTTTCTGTTTATTTCTTCTCCTTAGTCTCTATAGCAAGGCGTGTTCAGGATCCACTGGCTGAGTTGGTGAAAATTGAGCCAAAACACATTGGAGTTGGAATGTACCAGGTAAGATATCCATGATCTGTTTTGTGAAGGCAATCTGCTCCACCATCAGCTGCTGTAATAAAATGGACACTTTTGGAACATGGCTTTGTAATTAAACATCTGCTAGTTTTCAACTATTTTTATAAGATTTGCACAGTCAACCAAATGGCCAATAAATGTTCTGAAGCTTTTTTTGTCCTCCTCAGTCGGTTTTACCATAAATGATCCAGACTCTCAGAAATAGTTCAGCTAGATTTTACAGTCTGTTTGTTTAAAAGCCATCCGATTTGCCCTGTAACACAATCCTCATAGCCTTTTCCTTTCGACATCATTACAGTGATGTGTTTCAGTGCTTTGTGTAAACTGGTACCGGATATTGATCCCATGCGTATAAAAACACTGTGCTTGCATCATTCCCAGCATTGTTAATCCTTTGCTCACTATTTTGGTGGTGTTCCATCTTTATTCCAGCATTTAATTTTTGGTGAGCTGACGTGTGTTTAAGCTATTAACGTCATGGAATAGGTTTGAGTAGTGGTGGTGTGTCAGTTGTAACCTCGTGCACCATTGCCATAGGATATCAAAATTGTGATGACATTTTGTTTTAAGACCCAGGAAATAGTTCCTTTCTACTCTGCCAAAGTGAGTAGCTTGCCCGATTTGCACCATTAGTGAGCTACACGTTATTGTTATTTGAAATAATACTTATGAGCAGGTTGCAAGTTTCCTTCGCTGAAGAGATTTAGAATTGTTTATAATGTGATCCATTTCTGTAATTTGTACTGAAACTGAATCCTTTTTGAAGTAGTGTGCTCGTGAATCATATTTTGTATTTGCGGCATTTTCTACCACATGCGGATAATGTTTTGCCTTTCATCTTCTGAACTGACCTTGTGGACCAAACTTCCAAAAATAAGGTTCCATAAGGAGTGTATTATCCAGGGTAGTGAATTCCAAAATGCTGTTGTAGACAAGTAGTGGATCCCAGCTGAGACTAAATCATACTATTGCTGGTGGTCACTAAATGCAAATTGTATAATTACAAAGCAATTTGTTCAAAAGATACTCTTTTAAAAAAAGGCACCAAATTGATTCATGGCTTAGAGGTATGTGTGGCAGCCTTCTGACTCATAAGATATTAGTTTGCACCATGTTGTCAGTTCTGTGTGCAGTGTCAGCTGGGGTAACTCTGGAGACCAGCCTGGCATAACAGTCTGTGCTACATTTGCAGTGGAGGAAGACAGTGGGCTGGGAATGGGCATGTTGTTTTCCCTGGGCCCTCTTCTTAGCCTGCAGAGTTTGTTATTTTTGCCCTCTTCTCCCAATGCCCTTCCAAATGGTGAAACTCCACATATCACAATCGTCAGCGAACCGTCTCCCAGTTGCCGGTTTCAATATCCATTATCTTCATAAACAAAATCAGAAGTTGCTGGAAAAACTCAGCAAGTCTGGCAGCATCTGTGGAGAGAAAGCAGAGTTAACATTTCAGGTCCAGTCACCCTTCTTCAGAGCTGATTGTAGCTAGCAAAAGGCTGGCAGCTAAAAACATTTTGGGGGTGGGGGAAAAGAGTAAGCGACAGGTGGAGATGGAGTCCAGATAGACAGAAAATCAGTTTGGAACCAAAGGAATGGGTAAAGGTCAGCCTGGGAGAATGTAGAGCTGCTAATAGGGGACACTCTGTCTGGGCTTCATCGCCAATCTATCATTGGACCTGAAATGTTAATTCTGCTGTCTCTCCACAGATGCTGCCAAACTTGGTGAGTTTTTCCAGTAAATTCTGATTTTATATCTGATTTCCAGCATCCTCAGTTCTTTAGTTTTGGTCCATTATCTCCTATCAGGTGTCCTTGTAATGGAAGTATGGACATCATTATTTGTAAGCCGGTTGCTATTCCTCCCTAGAGGCTACACAGCCCTCATCCGCCTGATGAAAGTGACTGGGCCAGTGCTGACATCATTGGCTTAGCAATGAGTGTTTTTGGATGCAATTAGTATACCCCAGAATTTGTGAGTTGGTGACTTTATCCTCCCAGCGCATGTCAAAGACACCCACGATAGAAACTATCAATCCTTTTCTCCAGCTGAACATCAGTTATCTTGGTTTCACAAGTAGAGAAATGTGCACTGAGGATGCAGGCTTTGCAGACTCATGGTTTGGTCACTCCCTTACTCAGTTTGGACTTAACAGCTGCAGCGTTTATGATGCATGTTGATTTCAGCATCAAATGACAGATTGCTAATGCTTATGGAGTCTAGATATGTGAAGCCATGAACATTCCTCAAGCTTTTCATTGTCAATTCTGATAGATCATGATATGTTACAACCTGAGCTATGACATTGGTCTCTCCCTGATGCTAATTGTCAAACCAAGCTACACAGGCAGAAGAGAAGCTGTCCATTTGCTGAAAGTATTCCTCAATACAGAATGTTAGTGCAGCGTTGTCTGAGGACTTGGTGCAACTTTGTCTTTGGACAAACTTTCCATCAATTCTGTTACTTAAACAGACATTTTTTTGAAGATGACGTGAAGACATTTTCTTTTTCATTCAAGGGATGTGGGCGTTGCTGGCAAGACAAGAATTTGTTGCCCATGTCCCATGGCCCTGAAGAAGGGAATGGTGGACTGTCTTCTTGAACTGCTGCAATCCTTGATTTGAGGTAAAGACTCGGTATTATTATGGAGGGAGTTCTAGGATTTTGACTGAGCAGCCATGAAGAAGTTGAAATATATTTCCACGTCATGATGCTGTCGGACTTGGAGGGGAACATACAGATGGTAATGTTCCCATATATCTGCTGCCTTTGTCATTTGAGGTGGTAGAGGTTGCAAGTTTGAAAGGTACTGTTGAAGGAGTTTTTGTGAGTTACTGTATTTGATCTTCTAGGTGGCAAACACAACTGCAACTGGCCTTTGGTGATGGGAATGAACATTGAAGTTGGTGGAAGTGGCACCAGTCAAGCGGGCTGTTTTGACCTAGATGTTGTCAAACTTCTTGAGTGTTGTTCTAGCTGCACCCAACCAAGCTAGTGGAAAATATTCCATCACACTCCTGACATATGTCTTGTAGATGTTAGACATGTGTCAGGGAGACAGGAGATAAATTGCTTGCCATAAAATTCCTAGCCTCTGATCTGCTCTTGTAGCACTTTATATAGTTGGTCCAGTTCAGTTTCTGAACAATGATAACCCTAGATGTTGATTGTGGGTGGTTTCAGTTATGGTATTGCCATTAAAATCAAAGGATGATAGTTGGAATCTCTCTTGTTTGGAAATGGTCATTGTGTAGCGCAAATGTTACTGACCACACATCAGCCCAAGTCTGGATGTTGTCCATGTTTTGCTGCAAATGGTCAGGTTCTACTTCAGTACTTAAGGAAACGCAAATGGTGCTAAACAGTGTTCAATCATCAGCAAACATCCCCACTTCTGACTTTGTGGTGGAAGGAAAGTCTTTAATGAAGCAGCTGAAAATATTTCGCGCAGGATAGTACCCTGAGGAATTCGGAACTTGTGATGCAGTGGTAACATTCCTCTAACATCCAAACCATCATCTTTGTGCCTCCAAGCAGCAGTGGTTTCTTCTAATGCCATTGACTGTGATTTTGCCGGACTGGCTTCATGGTATACTCCAATAAAATGCAGCCTTGATATCAAAGGCAGTCACTGTCACATTACTTCCTGAAGTCCAAGTTTGGATATGGTAGCAGCCAAGAGAAGAATGTACCAAGGAGTTCCTGTGCAAGAATGCTATCCTGTTGATGACCTCACTGTGGATCTCAAAGGGTTCTGATGTTACCCTGAAAAGCGACCTTGCCTAACATGTTGACCTGGAAAGGGAATATTTGATTGTCAGGCAGTGTTGTATATCAAACCCAAAGTGGAATTTCTTGGCAGAGCGATTGACTAAGTTGCTATTGGCGGTGGTCTAGGTATTGATGCAATACGACTTCAACTTAAAGCACTGGAAACCAACATTCCTGCAGCATCTGCTCGGACTTCTCTGTCTCTGCTGGAGGCAGGGAGTAGCGCTACAGGCTATGCATGAAGTAAAGATTGGGATGCTTTCCAGAAGCAGGAGACTGCAGTGTTCGCAATAACTATTAAGATAACTTGCTGCTGAGTACTGGGAATATTATGTTTCTCTGATGCCCTCATTGGACTGAAACTTTTGGCTGAATGCACCTCCTGAATCCCAGTGCAGTTCTATAACTAAAAGATTTACGGTTCTCCTGACTTTCTCAGTCTGTCGGATAGAAGACCGCTATACGTTGCATTGATTGGTCACACCAAGTTATTTGACCACGTGAACATAGGCAGTCTGTTTTAAGCTGCTGGAGAAAATGACTACTTGCTGATACATGCATAATGTGATTATCTCTATCCATGAGCCCAGAGGCGTGCTGAAATTCAGGTGACTGTGGATGCTGAAAATGCTGAAACCATTCGGCAGATCTATAGAGGTAGGATCTGGGTTAAATTTTCAAGTGGGTGACCCTTTTTACATGTGGAGAGGGTTTTGCATTCATAGGCCCAGATTTTGTCAGCGCAGTCTTAGCTTTCACAGTGTGTCACCAAACCTTGTTCAAATTCTGTGGCGATCAGGCGACTCATGAGCTACCAGCCAGGCCTCCCTCCTTTCTAAAAGGATAAGAACCAACCTTCTAAAGTGATCGGTCAATTGAAGGGCTGGAAGCTCTTCATTGCCAGGGCTACTGGGAGAAGTGGTCAGTTGTGGGACTGCATCCAGCCTGGAGCAACACATTGACAGGACCAGTGGAGCAAGGTAAGTGGGACGAGATTGCTGGGGACAGGATTACCGGAGATGGGCAGGCCGGGAGCAGGGGTAACCATTGCCAGTTGAGGGTCATCCTGTGGGCCACATCAGCTGATCAGGAGCTCTCACCCCCTTCGTCTCACCCCACGAGCCCTGAACTGCAGGGAAGCCACCAGGGTTTATTCAGCGGGACAACCTCTCCACATGACACAGGGCTCAAATGCTGGTAAAATGTTTGCCTATAATGGTAAGAGATCCTTATATGGTCTTCAGTTGGTCATTTAAGAGCTTCAGTTGACCTTTGGGCAAGACGCTTGTCATTCACTTTTGCTACTGCTGATAGAATTCCTTGGCTTTGGGAGGCAACCATGACTGTATCTTCTTTTCCTTGCTTCTGAGGATGCCATTAAATTCTGCCCATAACCTGCCTGGGGAAAGCAGGTTATCTTTCAACTGTTATGATCACTTTAACAAATGACATTTTGAATTAAATGGCGCCTTTAGTCACAATGGGATAATTTAAAGATGACAGTTTCTGGAAGCAGAATACTTCTGACTTTTTGATCTTTATTGTCAACATGCAGTCTTCCCGGGTCAGGTATTAATAAAAGAAATCTCACACTTATGTGGCACTTAACCACACCTCTCTGAAAAACACTTCATATGCAAAGATTTTATTTGAGCAATGGTATATAAGACAAATGATTTGTCATTTTGTGTTCTGCAAGTTCCAATGAAATGACTGACTGACTGACTGTTCTGTTTTTGATTGTGTTGACAATGGGATGAGTGTTGGTAGCTGTGGAATTTTTATAATTTATCTGAATCACTTAAACAGGGCAAGATTATACTTTCCATTTCCTGAATGGGGCTTTACTCCACAAATTTTTTATTTTGGGATATGCATATTAAGTATGAAAGCAAGTTAATGCTACAGTATAGGAGAATTGTGCATGGCAATTCTATGGGATTAGTTGAAATATTTTCAATTTTTATTGTTATCTGAAAAAGACCTCATGAAGTATGGAGGTGAAAGAAGAACAAAATATATGCAACATGTTGTGCTGTAGTTTACCCAGTTTTGATTGTATTTTCAACTTCCCCAATCACTTAAAGATTCAAGAAACTTGAGTTATGTCTATGGAAAATGGGGATTGACTTTTGTGAAATTAAGGATTGATGCCCATCCAACTGGCTTAAAATGAGGATTTAACATTTTGTGAATTGCTCTGCAGCTCATGATATTTAGATCTGATTAATTGCAACAGAATTAGGAACAATCTGCAAATTGTGATTAAAATAGGGATTTTGTTTTTAAAAGTTTGGGAAAACTTTATTTGTACACCTTACAACTAAACTGAAACACACAACATCTAAAAATTGTGAATATTGTATAACATTTTAGAAGATAATTAAAAATGCTTGTGTCTCAGGTGTTCTTCTGCAGTAAAGGATAGTTGCAACATGTCACAGTATGTCAAATGGTGAATACAGTACTACAGCTTAAAAAATGAAAGAAAATTGCTCATTTCTCTGCAACTTTACTACTACTGAGAAGTCATCTGAATGCAATTTTTGTTGGAGTTCAGAAATCCTCAATCTCTCCACTTTCCCATCATAATCAACATAACCATTCTCTCTTGCCTCACCAAATGGA
>NC_063340.1:65277869-65299911 GCF_021869965.1 Rhincodon typus
GACCCGAAACGTCAGCTTTCCTGCTCCTCTGATGCTGCCTGGCCTGCTGTGTTCATCCAACTCTACACCGTGTTATCTCCAATTCTCCAGCATCGGCAGTTCCTACTATCTCCAGAGCTGGAAATGACTCAAGTTTGAGAGGAAATTTCTAGCTCTGGCAAATCTTCAGTTGCATCCTCTACAATCTTTGTTTCCAGGTCTTTTAGAGACGGACCAGTATTTAGATATGTCATTTTATCTTCATCTGTTATAGCAGTCATGCATTACGTGACAAAAGCACAACAATTATTTCTGTTTTTCATACTATAATTGGCTCCAGCAGTTGCATGATTGAAATAGTGTTAAATGGTAATAATTAAACCTTTATATGTGAAAGATGAAGTGTCATGTCATAGCAAGTGGGTGTATCTATGTTTGTGTCATCCAAGCATTAATACTACTTTCATCAACATGTGATATAATTTTCTCATTTTAAAACGACAGTAGCCCTTGCTTTTCACAGTCATAAGCTTTCACTATCAGTTGATAAGCGTACATTTCCTTTCTCATTTTCTGACTGTTCACCTTTATTTTCATAGGTTTGATGAAACAACATAATCATAAAGTCTGGTGTTGTCGCAATTGTGGATGTGTTGGGTTGTTAACAAATCTGGCAACACTTGTTCATCTGTGGATTTATCACTCTCGACTTTTTCAGCTCACAGCTTTTGTAAGCAAGGTTGAGTACCAGTTTTAGTGACACAAGAATCCATTTGATGCTTCAAGACTTTCAAGGTTGACTTTGACAAGTTCATGTGCTTTAGCTTTCTACAGGCAGCTGCAAAGTGAGATTTTCTGAGCACTCTTGTTAGCGAGTTATTGGTCTTTGCTTGGTGGTGGAACTCTTGCCTCTGAGTCTGTGGGTTTTACCTTTTAAGGATTTGAGCATGTTATGCAGACTGATTCTTCAGTTCAATGTCATTGGTGTGCATACTGTCAGAAAAGTACTGTCTTTTAAAGATGTTAAATTGAAGTTCCTTGTGTACATGCAATCAGAGATAAAAGATTTCACGGTGCCAATAAAAATAGAATAGGTGCCTCTTTCAGTGTCTTGACCAATATTTATCCCTCAACCAACATCACTTAAAGGCAAAAAGAAATGATCTGATCGTTAACTTCTCGGTTTTTGCTGTGTGCAAATAGCACCACTGCAGTTCCCTCTATTACAGCAGTGACTTCATTAAGTAATTAATTGGCTGTAAAGCACATTTAGGCATTTTGAGTTTTTAGAAGGTGATATAGAAATGCAAATTCTTTCTTTTTATAAAACCACCCTAGGCAGTATTTAATCATCATCTTACTGCTCATGTTTCACTTTCTGTCGTGGTTCTTATTTCTTTTCCAGTTCTTCAAGATGCCTATTTTGCTTTTCAGGACTCAAGAAACTTGACACTGAATTGCTATAGGTCTGGTGACTAGCTTTTGAAGTCTCTATTTCTTCAAACTGGTTAAAATATCTTCTTGTTCATGTAGAAGCAAGATTTGCTTTTTTTTAATTTTAGCCATATAGACAATAGACTCTCATTTCTTCAACACCAAATATTAATATGGTTGCTAGCCACTTTATCGCTGAACACAAAGCAGATTGAAAGGCAAAAGCCTCACATTCAAAGAAGGGAAGTCTCATTAAAACAGAATTTCTCCGTTTTCCAGCTTGGTGAGCCGCAATAGCAATGAAGTAAACTTTACATAAAAGCAAGAAAAGGGGAACAAAAATAAACTTTATAAATAGTTGTATTGAAGCAGAAAGTTTTAATAAAAATTATGATTAGCTATTGATTATGGAATAGTTTTAAATTCACCTTAATCCATGCCTTCCTAATGTGGGAGTCAGGACCTGCAACTAGGGTCATGAGTTTAACCAGGTTATGACAGGCTTGCTTATATTTTAATAGGTCTCTGCTGTGACAGCTCTGTCAGAGGAGTTGTGAAAATTTTCAAGATATGGTCACAGTGGGAAAGTTTAAGAAGCACTGCCTTAGTCACTCAAAAATTCATAAACTCGAGATTTCCTAGAGTTAGGAAACTCTAACTCTAAAAGGTTGTTCTATGTTTCAGACTTTTTTCTGTCTGGTTGGTATTTCTCTTCTTATAAACATACCAGGGATAGATTTATGCATTTCACAAATGAGTATTTTGTTTCTTTGTAGAACTATTATGTTAAATGCATTGTCATTGTATCCATTGACTTGTTCTTTTTATTTTCCTATTGTAATTTTACTTCAATTGTTAACAGCAGTTGTCAGTTTACACAGCTCTTAAGAGTGGGAGCTGCTGTAGTACTAATATGTTGATCTTTAACCTGGGAATCAAAGCCTTGTTTGTGTTTTCACACTTATTTGTGCAAATTCACCAGAATTTCTGCTCTTTCTCTGTTATAGATTATTAATCTTTTAAGACTGTGGGAAGCTTTTCTACTTGCACCCAGTTGAATTTAATTTAGTGATTACAAAGCAAATTTCCAAGAACTAGCTTTCTAAAAACATCTTTTGCTATTCTGTTCTACTGGATCCAGGAGGGTCTAGGCCCGAAACGTCAGCCTTCCTGCTCCTCTGATGCTGCTTGGCCTGCTGTGTTCATCCAGCTCTACACCTTGTTATCTCTGACTTCTTTGTTCTCAGGTTAAATAAGATCGATACAACAAAAGTAATTAGACTTGTGAGTAAATGTTCAGATTGAAAAGTGTTTTAATAGAATGTCTCATAGTACACATCACAATCTAATTTTATGGGATTATTTTTAAAAAAAGTTCATCAATTGTTGGTGACACTGAAGCTTCACTTCATCCTTTTCTCCTCCCATTGTCTTAGCTTTCATAGCAATTTCTTTAGGTAATTGGATTTCCAAAGCCATTTTAAGGTTTAACTGCATTCTACAGCATTTATTCTGGTGCCAGCCCACAAAGTGACAAATTTCCTATTTGACACAATTATTACTAGATCCGTTGACATCAAAGCGATCAACTTCTGGCTTATTGATCCAGTGCTATGATTGCTACAGGTTCTAGATGTTGCCATAGACTGTTGTGAACAGAGAAGACTGACTTTTCCAGTTGAAGGAGCATCACTAATACCCTTGCCTTCCTACGTACATTAATAGCTTGAGGATCAAGAGGGCACAATTAAATTTTAAATCCCTACAGGAAAGAATGATTCCGACTGCTGTAACATTATGAAACCTAACATGTCAGATCTCTAAAGTTGCAAGTGAATTTAATTTTTGGTCTTTTGTAGGCAGTGTTGCCCTCTTGGACTTTCTCTCACATGTTGAGCCAGCTCCTTGAATTTCTGCTGTCTCTGTGGTCATAGTGACCTGTAATGATTAATGGTAAGGTAAAAGGCCAGTCAGCTTGGTATCTGTTTATGGGAAAATGGTAGAAACTATTATTAAGTATAGTAGCAGAACATTTATAAATACACATTATAGTTGAGCAGGGTTAACATGGCTTCATGAAGGGACAGTCAAGCCAAGCGAACTTTATTAGTAAACTGAGGAAGTACAAGCAGGTTGGATAAAGGGGAAGCAGTGGATGTAAAATATTTGAATTTTCAGAAAATGCTTGATAAGGTACTGCACCTAAGACGACTTACTAAAGTAAGAGGTCATGCTGTTGGAGCTGGTATATTAGATGGATAAAGGATTGGTTAATGGAATGGCTGGAAGGCAGACAGTTGAAATTGGTGGCGTGGGAGGGGTGTTTTCACAGTGGTAACCTGTAACTAGTGAAGTCACAGGGATTAGTGTTGGGGGTGCAGTCGTTTACAATATATATTAATGACTTGGGTGACAAGTGAATGTACTATCACGAAGTTAGTGGATGGCACAAAAATTGGGGGAATGCAAGTACTAAGGAAAACACAAACAATCTGCAGATGAATATAGACAGATTAAATGAGTTGGGCGTTAAATTTATCAGATTGAGTATATTGTAGAAAAATGTGCGGCTATGCACTCTCGAAGGAAGAATAACAGCTGAACATTATTTAAATAGAGAAAGACTGCAGAATGCTGCAGCACAGAGGGATTTGGGAATACTGATACATAAATCATAAAAAGCTAGCATCTCAGTTCAACAGGTCATAGGGTAGATAATGGAATGTTAGCCTTTATTTCAAAGGGAATATGGAATGAGAATGTGGAAGGTCTTGCTAACACTATACTAGATACTAATCTGACTATAGATGGAATATTATGAACAGTTTTGGTCACCTTATCAAGGAAAGATATACTGGCAATCCAAAGAAGGTTGACTACATTCAAAGATGCTAAGAACTGCAGATGCTGGAGTCAGAGATAACACAGTGTGGAGCTGGAGGAACACAGCAGGCCAAGCAGCATCAGAGGACAGGAAAGTTGACATTACGGGACTGCATAGATCTGTTTATGAAAGGGTTGTCTTAGGAGGAGAGATTGTGTATTTTGGATCCGTATTCAGTAGAGTTTAAAAGAATGAGAGGTAACCTTATTGAAACATACAAAATTCTTAAGGATCTTGGCAGGGTAGACACAGACAGGTAGTTTCCACTTGGGGGAAGAGTCCAGTACCTGGGGGCATAATCGCAGAGGCTGAAGTCACTATTTAAGACAGAGATAGGAGGAATTTCTTCTGAGGGCAGTCAATCAGTATAACTCTTTCCTGCAGCAGACTGTAGAGGCAGTCATTAAGTGTATTCAAAGCTGTGATAGATCTTTCATTTGTAGGGAAATCAAGGTTATGGGAAAAGGCAAGAAAATAGAATTGATGATTATCAGATCAGCCATGATCTATTTGAATGATGGAGCAGACTTGATGGGCCAAATGGCTTACTTACGCTCCCACATCTTACGGCCTTAAGGAAGGCGCTACTGCAGTTTTAACAATGGTGCACATCAAGTCGTAATTTTCAAGAACTCAACCCCAACTTTAGGAGATAACACCCTGCAAATGCATCTGATTTTGGCAATCACACACCACACCATCCCCTTATCCCTTGATGTCAGTATCTATAAATCTATTGATCTCTATCTTGAATGTACTCAATGACTGAGCTTGCACATCCCTCTGAGTAGCGCATTCCCAAGATCCATTAAATGTGTATGTACCTCGCATAACAATAACTTATTTTTGTCTGTAACCCTCCTTTTCTTTTGTGTTGTCAGACTGTTTATTTGGTATCAGGTGTGCATTGAGAATATTGAAATTGTTTTATCATTTCCACTGATTTTCAATGTCAATATTTCAGCCTGAGCTAGTTTACATTCTTGATATTCTTCTCAATCCATCAGGAATATAAAGAAAGCAGGCAAGAACTCCAGTAGGGAATTAGGAGATCAAGAAGGGGCCTTGAAATGACCTTGGCAAGTAGGGTTAAGGAGAATCTCGAGGCATTCTATACATATATTAAAAAGAAGAGGATAACTGGGGAGAAGGTAGGACCACTCAAGGATAAAGGAGCGAACTTGTGATGGAGGCAGAGGATCTGGGTGAAATCCTAAAGAATACTTTGCATCAATATTCACCCAGGAGAAGGATGTGGAGGCTAGTGAGATTTGTGTGGAGCATCCTAATATGCTAGGGCATTTTGAGATCAAGAAAGAAGTGGTATTGGATCTCTTACAGAGCATTAAGGTGGATAAGTCCCTAAGGCCTGCTGGTATCTACCCCAGGTTATTGAGAGAGGCAAGACAGGAGATTGCCGGGGGCTTGACCAAGATCTTTGTATCCTCATTAACCACTGGAGAGGTCCTGGAGGACTGGCGAGTAGCTAATGTTGTTCCTCTATTCAAGCAGATAAATAGAGATAATCCAGGAAATTATAGACTGGTGAGTCTTACATTGATAGTTGGGAAGCTATTGGAGAGAAATCTTAGGGATAGGATTTTACACGTATTTGGAAAAGCATGGCCTAATTAGGGACAGTCAGCATGGCTTTGTGTGGGGCAGGTCATGTCTTTCTCACTTGATTGAATTTTTTTGAGGTGATGAAAGCGACTGATGAGGTTAGAGAAGTGGATGCTGTCTACATAGATTTTAGTAAGGCTTTCGACAAGATCCCTCATGGTAGGTTCATCCAGAAGATTAAGATGCATGGGATCCACAGTGATTTGGCTGCATGGATTAGACCTGGCATGCCCATAGAAGGTAGAGGGTAGTGATGGAAGGTGGTTTTTCTGGCTAGACATCCGTGACGAGTAGTGTTCCACACGGATCGGTACTGGGACCCCTGCTGTTTGTGACATATAGAAATAACGTGGATGAAATGTAGATTGGTGGGTTAGTAAGTTTGCAAACCACACAAAGATCGATGTAGTTGTGGATAGTGTAGAGGTTGTCAAAGGATACAATGGGATACAGATCAGTTGTTGATATGGGTGGAGAAATCACAGGTGGAATTTAATCTGTCCAAGTGTGAGGTGCTGCACTTTGGGAGATCAAATGTTAAGGAAAAGTATACAGTTAATGGCAGGACCCTGAACAGCATTGATGTACAGAGGGATCTTGGGGTTCAAGTCCATAGCTCCTTAAATGTAGCCACGCAAGTAGATAGGGTGATAAGAAAGGCGTATGGCATGCTTGCCTTTATTGGTTGGAGAATTGAGTGCAAGTGTCAAGATGTTATGTTGCAGCTTTATTAGATTTTGAATAGGCCACACTTAGAGTACTGCATTCAATTCTGATCGCCACATTACAGGAAGGGTGTGGAGGCTTTGGAGAGTGCAGAAGAGGTTTACCAGGATGCTGCCTGGATTACAGTGTATGAACTATAAGGAGAAGCTGGAAAAATTCAGGTTGTTTTCTCTGGAGTGGCAGGGACTGAAGGGAGACGATAGAAGTCTGTAAAATTATGAGATGCATAGGATTGACGGTCAGAATCTTTTTCCCAGCGTCGAAATGTTCAAAACTAGGGGTCATGCATTTAAGGTGAGAGGGGGAAAGTTTTTTTACACAGAGATGGAGGGATATGGACCAAGGGCAGGCAGAAGGGATTAGTTTAATTTGGCATCATGTTCGGTACAACATCATGAGTCCAAGTTCCTGCAGTTCTATGATCTATGTTCTTGAGTTCCTGACCCCACACAGGTTGCACTGTCTATCTTTGTCACTACTTTGCTGAAACCCTCATTAATAATTTTTGACCACTAGACTTTGGCAATTATTATGTCTTCATGGTTAATCATCCATTCTCTACTCTCTTCCAGCTCCAGCTCATCCAAAGCTCTACTACTATTATCCTATAATCACTCATGGCCACGTAAAATTACGCTGGTTCCTGGTCCCTGAGAATCTCGGGTTTACTTTTGTTTCATCATATTTTTAAAATGAAATGCTCCAGACCCTGATCCATATCTCTTCAATTTTATTCACATCCAGTGGCTGAATCTCAGTACTGACATTAAATTGTACATGTTGATGACTTAAATGTATACTTTGTAACATCTCTTTAAATTCGGTTCAGGATATCATATTATTGAAGAATTGGTTCTTGCAAATTTACATATTTAGAAAAAATGAGTAATTTTTTTTCAGTTCATCACATCTTGATTCGGCTATTGCCACACAACATTGTCCAGGAATCATTTCACTCTGTAGATCAGAATATGTAGTTTTGTTTCCTTGAACAGCAGTTAATTCACAAATGGAGTGCTATTGGACAACCAAGAGCAGTCAATGTATATTTTACAGGTGGTGTGTGCTTGACAAGATTTAGAAAAGATTTCACAATAAATACCACTAGAATTAATGCCCAGGAAAATTAGTTACTTTGACAAGGAATATTGTCTTGCAATAGTAAGTTTTTAATTTCAAGAACGCATTGATTCTTTTAAAAAGTGATTTCTTTGTTACCAGTGTGGCTTTATTTACTTTTAAGATGTTGCATTTGTCATTTTATTGTAATCTAATTATTGTAACTTATTCAAAGTAAAAGAAACAGCTCACCCTTCTCAAAATGTACACATTTAAAATGATGAAAATAGCAGGAATTTATATGACAATGTTTTAATGGATTGTATGCAATATTACATCCAGTTTTAGACAATTTTATATGATATGGCTGGTGTATGACAGCACAAAATGAAATAATGCAGTCTGTCTCTGAAGCAGTTGACAACACGATATCAGTTCTGAACATTAATTATTTTACTGCAATTAAATAATGTGAGGTTGAAAAGATTGGAGTTGTCACGAGATCTCAAAGGACTAAAACAGCTGTGCAATGAAGAAGTGAAATGAGAACAAAAAAAACTGCATAATCTCTGGCAAAGAAAACATGTGTGTGTATATGTACACACACACACCGTGCAGTTCTGCAGAGGCCACCAAGAAGTCTCTGGTGATTGACATTCTTTCTGGCTTTTTCTGTATGCAGTGTTGAAATCAGTGGAATCATATAGACTAAGCTGTTTCAATACCAGCTTCCCCAATACAGGGACTATTTTTTAAAGAAGTAACTCAAACCAGATGTTCTGCCTAGACCTATAGTTTGCTTCTGCCAAACTTATCATCAGAGGTCATAGTTCTGGGCTTTGGGCCCTAAAAGATTCTTCCACAAACTGTAATTCATGGAGGTTTAACCTTAGTGGAAAGAATAATATGCGTCTGCATAATCTAAATTTATTTTAATAACATTCTAGCATATAGTTTCTTTTTAAAAGAGATTATTAGTGAGATGCCAGAGTAGATTGCTTTAAATTTACAGGATAAAGTAGTCTGCAGCAAGTAATCATTTAAGGTCATTCAAATGAGACCAAAATGTGTGGCCTGCCCTTGTAATAACGGTCCATTTTGACATGACATCTTGGATGAAACAACAATAATGTCCTTTTTTTTTGTTACTGTTGAAATCCATTATTCAGATTAAAGCTCATATTCTGTTTCTAGGATGAGAAACGTGACTAATAAAGGTGTCTGCATTTTCTTTTTTTAATGGGACTGGAGGAAAAGGGTCAAGATCGATTCTGTAGATATACTTTGAGAACAGGAAAAATACATTTAGGTGGTTGTCACATGTAAAATGATGACCTGTGCACAATTATGATTTGTTATATTTCTTAAGTGTTGTTATTTACTGCAAATTTTGATGTATGCACCTCACTTGTGCATGCAATAAATATAAACATGGCAGAACTACAGGTCAGATTAAATTTATGTAATGCTCATTCATTGTTCAATGTGTGAATTGTGAATAATATCTGCAGTTTCAAAGCTCTGTTTATGACAATAGGACTGGCTTTTGTTCTGAGCATCGAACAAATGTTGCCAGCTGTTTGTTACATTTGTTCCTATTCACAGACTTCCTGTGGACTTTTGTACGCAAGTTACTGTTGACCAATCAAACTACAAGCACAGCACCCTTTATAGAAGGTATCTGGGACCTATGTAAGTGGCACAAGCAACTGGATATCTCTTAACCAATCAGATTAAAGAATTTTCAACAAGCAGCACAAAATCGGAACTGGGTAGTGTCAGTTAAAATATTGATTTCAATGTTGAAAACTAAAAAAAGTTGATAGAATTTTTTTTTTAAATATTATGCATTTAATTTGAAGTCTCTGGCAATAAATAATCCATCATACATCTTTTAAGACAAGATGAGATTAAAATTATTTATTGGGCCTTGGGTGGTGGGGGGTGAGCAGAGTATAGAAGAAAACCTGTGTCGTTAACATTTCGGTATCGTGTATCATTATAGTTTCATTAAATGGCTAATTACAGAAAAAGTGTATTGTTTTCTCAGATAATAAAAACCGAAATTGCTGGAGAAAACCAAAGAGTCTAATAGCATCTGAGAAGAGAGAAACTGAGTTAATATTTCAAATCAATGTGACTCTTCCTCAGAACTTTATTTTCTCAACATAGTTAAGAATAGTGATTTTATTTTAGTAAATGGCATTGTTCAAGGCACCTTGAAGGTTAATAATAGTAAAGGGGAAGATGACAGTAGGTGGGAAATAGACATTTGTTGATACATGGATGGTTTTTTAAAACTTGACGTTTGTCAGAGGGAAATGACTGGTTTTGAGATCCCGGTAAAGCATAAATTAGTGTAAGATGCAGTTGCAGTAGTATTTGATTTCAACCAGTAGTGTTGTATGGAGGAGAATCAATTTATTTGGATATTATATTCGGTACGTGGGATGAATGGCAGAAGTGCAGGATAATTATTGCACTATTGAGAAAATAAAGACATACAAATAAGATTGCAACATAGAGTGGGATGATGGAGGCAGGATGTGAAATGTGAATTGTCTATCAGAGGTAATAATTTGACAATCTTATCTTTGCTGTTCACTAAATCTCAGAAGTGCCTGCATGTAATTACCAAGCCTCAAAAGAGGTCCCTGTCAAACACCTTCTGTGTTTGCACTATGAAAGAAATGTGTTTTGCAAACCTGTATCCAGTTATTTCTGCAGGAGTTCCCACTTACAGTAAGACCTGATTGACATTTCTTGATGGCAGCTTTTCATGAAAAGCTGTTAACTTGTAGAATCTGGATATGGAGCAGAAACAGACTGACTTTGTTCTGTTGCTGGGATCTGTCCAATCTAAACAGGACCCTACACCTGAATTTAATACAGCTACACAGGATAGACGGGCAACATTTTTTTTTGCACTGCTAGATCTGATGTGTTTCCAAACCTAGGGCAGTAAAAAGTTTATGCTCTGAATCCCCTCTTTGGTTTGATTGCTTTAATTGCTTTTTGTGTTTTGTCTTCTCCTTGCCATTTTGGATTAGAAAAACACGTTAGTTGTCAATCTTTGCGGAAGAGTTTGTTTTTCTCCTTTTGATGACAGCTATAGAACCCAGGTGCAAACATTTTTCAGCTGTATCATGAAACTGAACCAGTCAAAAACATAGTATGTAATTAATGCTTCATGGTGAGTGTAAAACAACATTTTTTGTTTTAAACTTTTGGACTTAAATTACCAGCAGGCTGGTAATATTTTGATCTTTGTGATGCTGGGTTGTTTTACTTTGGATTATTCTCAAGAGTATATACGCAGAACAATACAATTGATGTGTAAGGAAATACGAAGCTTTGCTTGTGGCTTTGTATTCAGTTTGTTCAACCTACTCCTTCACATCCTACTACAAATGTCGTTGTGTTTGCACCCTGGTGTGATTTGCATCATTTGTTCATTATTATGAGGAAATTCCTGTTTGATCCAGTCATTTAACGTCATTCATTTCGATAACCCAATTTTGCCTAATTCTGCAATACTGATTTTGCTTTATTCTATCACTTAGTGGAATTGTTAGCTTATCACTGATGACTTATTTCCACATTGTACTAAATTTCTTGGCAGTGCAACCCTTCTGGCATGACTGTACACCTGTAAATTGTAATCCAAGTCAGTTTTGCAGAATCCTATTTTTGCTGTTCCCCATTTTGTTCCCTATTGAATATGTAAGTAAAATTCCAGCTCACTAAACCACCACCCATTATTTCATGACTCAAACATGAACTCTGCATTAATTAATACAATGATGAGAACACTTATTGCTCTTCTAAATCTATACGATTTTCAAAATCATTACTTAAAAAATATAAGTTGTACATCCATTTGGAGTTTCAATATGAAAGCTGAAGAGTAGCATTGTAATGGGGAGAAGCTAGATTCATGAGTTAGTGCCATGCTTATCTTATTCTGAGGTTTATTTTCCCATAACAAACACCACTTCCTGAGTCTTTTAAAATCTGTTATTTTTATACAACTATATCTGTAATTAAAGCATTTTCCCATGATTGTCTCAGTTCTCTCTCTTCATTGAATCATATATTCTTATTTCCCATGTTGAAGTTATTGCTATACTTTAGATGTTATAGTTCAGCTTTAAAGGTGTCACAAATAGTAAGTGCTGGGACACTGCAAGGGCACAAATTCTGGAGAGTTCATGGAAGATTGTTATTCTAAAGTTTCAGTCCCTCGTAGTTGATTTTTTTTTTCTGCTGTCAACATCTGACCTAGAGTAGTTATCATTTTCTATTTTCAAAAGATTTTTGTTTCGAAGATTGTTATTTTTTCAGTTTTTTGTAATTTGAAAATGGGTTCTCTCTTTGCTGCCTTTTGTTCTATGTTCCAAAATTCCATACAGCTGCAGCTTCAAATTAAATAACAAAAATGGTGAATATTCAATGAGATTTGACAAATGAGTTAGCTCTTAAATTATACAATAATACGTTTAATTACTGTAGAGACATGAAAAGGTTTAATTTGACGAGTGTTGTAACTTTAAAGTGTTGAATATTTTCGGTGATGCTTCTATAGACGATGTTTCCAGTTTGGTGCTTGACATGGGCATGTTCAAAAGAAACTATCAGACAAATTTAGAAAGACTTTGAGAGTCTGCAATCAAAATGCTCCCTTTATAATTATATTTATTCAAATACAGGTTCTTAATCAGTTATTGAGAACAGGTGCATAAATTATTGAAGCTGTACAGCAGCTTATAATACAAACTTTTCTTCCAGCACTGGATGATTGAAATTTCTTCCAAGTAATGATTGAGAAGACGATCACTATTTCTCCCTATGTATATGATGTTAAATTACGAATACCTCAGCATGTTCCATTATATTAAAGGTGCTATATAAATTCAATTTTTTTTTGTTGTCACACTGAAAGAATATGATTACATGGAACTATTTGTATTGCAAAAGAAAATTTGTTTCCAAATGTATAATTTAGAAAAGATTGTTGGATCCTTGACTTTATAAAGAAAGGCATGGAATACAAAGACAAGGAAGTTATTGCTGAACCTTTATAAAGCATTGGTTGGGCCTCAGCTGGTGTATAGTGTCCAATTCTGGGCACCGCAATTTGAAGCACTACCTGGGCATTCAAGAGACTGTAGAGTAGATTGGCTCGAATATGCCAGGGATGAAAGACACTATTATATACACAATTCTAGAATCAGGGGTCCTCTTTGTACCTTAAAGAAACAAGAGGATATTTAACAGAAGTATTCAAATTGATGAAGGGATTTGATGTAATAAATGAGGGAAAATTGTTTCCAGTGGCAGAAAGTTTGTAACCATTGGATACAAATTTAAAACTGACAAAAGCACCAGAGATGATGTGAGGAAAAATAGATGAACACAGTAAACAATCATAATCTGGATTGCACTGCCTGAAAAGCTGTTTGGAGCAAATTCAATGATAGGTTTAAGAAGTGGGGAGATACTCAGAGGGAGATTTTGCAGGGAAATGAGGGAAGACCACGGAAGTGAAACTAATTGGATAGTACTTTCAGAGGGCTGTATATACTCAACTAGTGAAGCAATTTGCAGTTGCTACGTATTAGATTGTATGAATAGATTTACCTATGTCCTGATATATTTTCTTTCAGGGTCAGTTATGCAGATTGAGTGTAACTTGTGAAATTCTACTAGCACATTCATAAAGATTTGTAACTTTTACCAGATTAATGAAGGTATGAAAACTTCTGAACAGATGATGACAGGAGGCACATCCGTGTATTTTGATCTCAACATTATATTTAACAAAAACTTGCAAAATTTGCTTTATTGCAGTTACTGCTTATTTTTAAGGTAATGCACGAACATTCTTTCCATTTTTAAAAAGAAGCCTTTCTTTTATGTTCCATATTAACCATCAAAAATTGTAGAATGGTCCAATTTGACTATGTTTGAACACCCGGAAGACCGTGCTCAAACAGCAAATAATTTAAAAGCTCATTACTCCAGACGTTGCTCTCAAAATAAAGGTGAGGCTAATAGAACTTGTTGCTGAAATGGTGCAACAACCTATAGTGAGAAACGGAACTCCCATTTAAATTATGGTATCCAAAAGTTGGCGTATAAGTTACACTGCTCCACTATTAGCTTCATGACAATCGACATAATTCTACCACCCTTATTATTGAAATGCATTGAATAGTGTGAAGTAGATGTATTTCTGCAGTTGACTTGGAGGTCAAAGAAAAAAAGAAGCCTATCATTTCAAGTTTAAATATCCATTTAATAACATAATGCATGTTAATTATCACCAACCTCCCCGTCTGGCATGAGAAATGAACTGTTACAAGTGTGACTATCTTTAAGGTTGTAATCCTTCCAATCTTTTTCTCTCTCTCAATCCAAACTTCTCTCACTTTTTTTTTTTATTTTTCTTTCTATTGACACCAATTTACCCACTCTAATTTTCATTTTCTTCTTAGACTTTGAACTGTTAATTTTACAATTCTTAAATCTGGGGCAGGAGGTGCACAGTTACTTGCCATTATCTCTTGGATCTTGCATGCTGTTTTTCCTTCACTGTGATGTTACCATCTTGCAACTTCTGGCAAATTGACTTGCAAAAAATGCCAAGATCTAGACATGTATGTCTAACTAATGGTGCATGTTACAGGAAAATCTCATCTGATTTAGAATTTTTTTTACAATAATATTATATGTCCAATAGTTACTTAACTTGCTGTTATATTGTATTCTATGTAATTTTTATACACTGTTACTGCTATTTGAAGAGTAAGTCCATTTGATTTTTTTTATTTTCGTAGAGGTGCTGATGGATGAGAAAGCTGAGGTCAGATCTCTGGGAAAGGAAAGATGCCTGATTTCTGCTCGATAATTTATGACTTGGCCAAAGCAGCAAAAATCAAATAACTAAGAACAGTTTACTGAATTTTTAACAGGTTATGTAGGCAAGTAAACCAGACATTTTCATTTCATTTGAAATCTGGTTTATGTTGATAAAGATAAGATCTAAACTTTTGTAGGCACATTCAAAATGTATCACGAAGGCTTTTTTGTTACCAAATTATTTGGTTTTACTGTATCATCTTATATTTGCAGCAATAATTACAGTATAAATATACAACTGTGATATCAACCCAAGTACCATCTTTGTGGGTCCACAAACCACAGTGAAGATTTATCTTTTAGCAACAGATTAATTTAATTTCTGTTAGGGGTGTCTTTAGTGACAGTGCACATTTTTATGTTGACAATAACTAAAAGGCATGTTATTCAGTGTAATAAAAATCTGGTGGCATTTTCATTTGATTTTAAAATAAATGTTTTAGTTACCATAGTCCAAAAGGTAATCAATCTGGTTGTTAGAAAAGTAGAACAGAGGCTAATTCATAGCTGTAAAGTTAATAACTATATATTTATATATAATGATCTCCCAAAATAAATTACAGATTGATATGAAGAGGTCCAATTTTCTTACTTCTGAAATATCAGTTGCTTAAAATTAGTGACAAGAATAAAGTTGTGCCCTTTCGTTCACCCAAAATTATGCATAGGTTGTTAAACATCAATTAACACTCTCCCACCTTGCTTTAATTTTTTTTAGTGGGTTTTACAGTTAACCCTGAATAATCACTATTTTCTTTGGGACTGTAATTCCAAAGTTTGAGTCGTCTCTGATTGATTTTTTTTTTTTGCTAGAATTTAGGTTGGATATACGAGTGGATATTAAATTGCACATTCACTATTTCCAAGTTTCCTGTTTTCTTGATAACACTGTCAGCATTCCAGATGGGAGAGCTCCTGCCTGCCCTTTAAAGTATTTCTATGGAAACAACAAGGTCATTTGTACAGTGTTAAATGTGACCACCACCCATCTAGCATATGTACCCTGCTAAATTCTATTTTAATCCAGTCATTTGTGAAGGTTTGTTATTTTGCTTTGCTTTTTACCAGTCTCAAAGATTAGTTGGAGGAGGACAACTTCTATCTATAATATATTTAGAAGGTTTTCAGTCACCGATTATATTCAGCGATAGAATCTGTTTCAAGGGTTTTGGTCCTTTATGTAACAGTCTAGATTATTGCTGTGTGCTGTCCAGGATTTCTTCTGTCTCAGTGGTGAAAACAGGATAAATGTTACCTAAAACAAAACTTTGTGGATGCTGGAAAGCTGAAATAAAAACAAAGTGCTGGAATATTCATCAGCTGTATTTGTGGAGGGTTTGTGTTTCAATCTAATGACTTTTCGTCAGAGTGGGTAATGCTAGAGATGTAATAGATTTTAAGCAAGTGAAAAGTGGGTGGAATGAAACAATGAAAGGGAAAGTCTGTTGTTGAACGGAAGGTAAGAGAGAATTGTAGAATCATGAACAGCTCAGTTAGGTCTTTTGTTAGCTTTCTCTGTTCCAGAGAAGAAAGCCCCGGTCAATCCAATTTTGGTTATTGCCAATATTCTCCACTCCTGGCAATATCCTCTTTAATCTCTTTTGTACCCTCCTTCACTGCAATCACAGCTTCCTGTGAGGCAGTGACCAGAACTCTGTGAAATGCTCAAGCTGAATCTAACTAGTTTTATCAGTTATAGCATAATCACTCTGTTCTTGTATTCTGGACCCAGCCAATAAAGCAAAGCATCCCATATGCTTTCTTGACCATCTCTCCTACTTATTCCACTTTTAGGGATCTGCAGACAAACACTTCAGGGTCCATCTGTTTCTCTACACTTCTCAGAATCCTACCATTCATTGTATACCCCTTGCCTTGTCTGTTTTCCTCAAAATCATTACCTCAGATATTTTGGGATTGAATTCTATGTGCTGTTTTTCTGCTCACATGGCCAGTCCCGATACCTTTCTTCAGTCTACAACTTTCTTCTTCAGTATCACCCAGTTGGCCAATTTTTATTTTATCTGAAATTCTTAATTAAGTTCCCTACATGCAAGTCTAAATCATTGCTGTACAATCATCACAAGCAATGATGGCCGTAGTACTGAACCCCACAGAATCCGATGGGAGACAGCTTTACATTCACAAAGACACCAGTTATTCATGATTCTGCCATTCACACCACCTCTGGTTGCATCATTTGTTCATTAGCCTGACCCTTTATCCCAGTTCTTTAACAAAAATTGTTGAAGATGCAGGGTCAGTTAATTTGTCCCGCTGTCCACCCTACCACAGACATTCCCTTTTGTTATTTTTCCCTCCCCTCATCCAGAACTTCATAGAATCGTAGAATAGCTGCTACAAAGGAGGAGGCCATGCACCTATCATGTGCATGCTGACTTTGGAAGAGCAGCTTGCCTAGTCTCCATTCCTTCTCCTTTTATCGTGTAACCTTGCAAATCTTTCTGTTTTAGATATTTATCCAATTCTCCCTTGAGGTTCTTGATTTTATCGGCCTTCATCACACACTTAGTTAAAATATTTCAGATCCTAGTCATGCCTTATTTGGGGATTGAAAGCTAAAAGCAGATTTGATAGAGTTTTCAAAGTCATGTTTGTTTTGGCCAAAGTGGATAGGGAGAACCGGTTCCCACCCATAAACAGAGGGCACGGTTTTAAAATGTTCTGCGAAAGGAACAAAGGCTGAGGGTAGAATCTTTTTCACACAGAGTATTTAGAATATGGAATGTACTGCCTGGAATAAGTCTGTATCCTCTGTGTTTTGACCCTGCTTGAAACCTATTAAATCTTTAAATTTTGCCAGTCTCAATGTAAGGTCATCAACTGAAAACATTAATTTGATTTTTTTTTTTGTCTGTCCATAGAGGCTGAGTATTTCTGCATTTTCAATTTTTCAACCTAAGCTTAAGGATGAAAAATATAGAAGCACTAGTGCACTTGCTGATTTGTTGTGGTTCAATGGCAAGCATTGAGCAGTTTGTGTTTCAAAGGAACTAGTGTTCTTTTCACTAATCTGAATTAGTGACACTCTTCAGCAAGCGTTTTATTATTGAGCAAGTACAACTTTCTAAGAAAACATTAACCTATAATCATTGCTAAGCACAATTACAATGCTGTCTTGAGAATTGTAACAAAGAAAACAATATTCAAGCTGTCCAAGTTTTGCAAAATAATTTATGATGACTTTAATTGCAAGTAATTTTTCCATATGATTTAGAAATATGTTCCAATTGAAGATTAATTGGAGTGTTAATCCATCCAGAAGCAGAATGTCAGTAATAATCAATGCTAAGCATCATAATGAACTGACAAAGAGGGCCTTAAATGCAATGTAAATTTGCAGAAAACCCTCCTGAAAGCTGACTTATAAGGACATGATAGCTGTTGTAAGTAAAAGGATCTTCCTTGTTTCCGACCAGAAAATCTATATCTTCAAAAATATGTAAAGCGTACTGTATTGAATTTTGAAAGTAACATTGGTTTGTGAATTCTATATCATTCATTAATTTTGTTCAGGTGTCTTGCGATTAAACGTAAATACTGTTGAAATGTTTAATAATTTTGATTTTAGAAATGGTTGCTGTGCCACAAGTTAATACCATTTTTATTTTGCCATTTTGAAAATTACAGAGTAGTTAATTACCCTGGCATATTTGTAATTGCCCTTTGCTAGGTCTACTTGTTAAGTAACCCAAGGTCAAAGCCACAAGCTTGTAGCTTTCCCAAGAAAACAGACGAAGCTGTAGAACTTGAACCCCTAGTCACACGAAAAAATTATGTAATGACACTTTAATTTGATGTATTCAGCCAGTGATCTTGTCCATTTTTACTGTTGTAATCCATTATAAACGAATTCTCCCCACTTAGAGTGCCATTTTCCAAACTGTGCATTTCAGTGGTCAAATGGTTGAGAGACTGAAGACAGTAATAAATAGATGAGACAACATGATATTGTCCTTCTTTTAAATCTCTCAGTCTTAAGTGCCAGCTGTCTATATTTCATACAGCATCCTTCATATAATTGGGAAATCTCAGATCACATCACATCACATCCAATGAAGTCCTGCTAGATAAAATTGACAGGTAATTTGTAACATCAGTATTTCACAAAGCAGTAATGATGAGTAGTAATCTGTTTTGACATCAGTGACATACCCTTCTAAAAACAATTTACAGCACAGATCAAAGCAAAGCTTTGTAGTCCTACCACATCTAGTAAAGATGGGCAGCAAAGAAGCAAACAACTTAAATGAGCAAACAGTTGTACAAGAGTTCCCTTTAGTTTACATGTTGGAGCCAAACATGAGCACCAAAAGGATAATGTGTTTGTTAGCATCCTCAGCCAGAAGTGAGAATTTCTCCAAGGCCTCCAATATTTTAGATGATAGCATCTAACCAATTTGATTCACTTGTGATGTTAAACAGCTGAGTGTACTGGACACACAAAGGCAATGGTGCTTGACAATATAGTGACCACATGGTTTGGAGGCTGATACGTTAGAGCTAGCTGCTACCCTAGCCAATGTGTTCACGTTTGGTTACGAAACTAGCATCTTTCCAATATGGGAAATTTTCCAGATATGTCTTATTGACATAAAAACAGGATGAATGCAAACTGGTTAATTAGCATCATTTTCAGCCTCTTTCCTTATCTTGAACAAAGTGGTCAAAGGAATAAAGAAACTAACAGGAAAGATGTGGCAGCGTTGGAAAAGGTGCAGAGGAGATTTACCAGAATGTTGCCAGGAATGAAGGGAAGGTCTTAAGAGGAAAGGTTGAGAGAGCTAGGGCTTTTCTCTTTAGAACGACGAAGAATGAGAGGTGACTTGATAGAGGTGTACAAAATGATCAGAGGTATAGATAGAGTCGATACCCAGAGACTTTTTCCTAGGGTGGAGGTAGCTATTACGACGGGGCATAATTTTAAAGTGAGTGGAGGTAGATATCGGGGAGACGTCAGAGGTAGGTTCTTTACTCAGAGTGGTTGGGGCGTGGAATACACTGCCGGAGAGGGTAGTGGAGTCGGCCTCATTAGGGGCATTTAAGCGGCTATTAGATAGGCATATGGATGATAGTATAAAGTAGGGGTGGAGGTTAGATAGACCTTAGGTTTAGGGTAAAAGTTAGACACAACATCGTGGGCCTGTACTGTGCTGTACAGTTCTATGTTCTATGTTAATAGTTAATCGTAACAGCTATTCACCAATATTGTTTCTTAGCTCAGTTTTGTTTAGAAGTACTTGGTTTATGACTTTATCACTGCCTATAACCAGATATAGATTGACGTGCTGAATGCTGGAAGGATGCTAAAAATAACTTGGTTTGACATCAATGCGGTTTGAGTAAAGAACCCAACAAATACTTAGTAAAGGCAAAATACTGTGGATGCTAGAAATCTGAAACAAAGAGGAAAAATAAGAGGAGCCATACTGGACTCAAACCGTTAACTCTGTTTTTCTCTCCACTGATGCTGCCAGACCTGCTGAGTTTTTCCAGCATTCTCTGTGTTGCTTCAAATAGTCAATAGAGAAGCCTTCTATGGTTGAGTCACATCTTACTCAAAAGTAGTTGTGATTGTTAAGACAAATTTTTGCAGCCCTAGAACATGAAATAGGAGATTTTCAAGGAAGCATAAGCTTATTGCAACCATTCTTCTCTTGGACACTTGTTGTACTGCATAGAATTGTCTTCCACCAGTTATTGGTGTGGCATTCTAGCAGTTATGGGCCTTCCTGTGCTCAGTCATGGTAGGTTCTGAACTTTGAATTTGTATTTAAACGTCTGATAATGTAGTATTGTCAATAGAAAGGCTTGCAATATTAAGTGGTTTATTGAATTGGCATAATCCTTCTCTCCATTCTGGTAGTCTACTAGTTGAAAAACAAATTGTATCAAGACAGTCTTACGTGGTAAGATACAAATCAGGATTTTTGGTCATAAAAACTAGAGAGCAGCATAAAACCAATACAGCACTTCTTTACAGCGTGTTTAACATTCACCTACTCTGATCTGTACAAAATAACCAAGATGTGACAATTTACTTGATCTCTTGGTTATTTTAACCTGCAACAGAAGAAACACTACATCGGACAAACAGGAAGGAAACTAACAACAAGAGTACATGAACACCTCCTGGCTACAAAAAGACACGACCAATACTCACTCATCTCAATCCACGTGGACAAGGAGAACCACGACTTCGACTGGGACGACACCAAGATCCTGGGACAGGCTAGGCAGAGACAAGCACGAGAATTCCTGGAAGCATAGCACTCCACGAAGCAGGCTATTAATAAACACATTGAACTCGACCCCATATACATTCCACTACGGAGGAAACCCGGAAGTGAGGCAATCCATCGCAACGGACCCCAGAGTTTAAAAGCCAAGCGGGAAACACACCGACGCTTCATCAGAGGTTGCACTGAGGATGTTACCAAGCACGGTAACGAAACGTCTGCGGAACAACAAACCAGCTCGGCGAGCCAACCAACCTCAACACCCACAACCCGAGCTACAAATCTACTCCAAAATCTTATAGAAGAAATCTTAAGACAGCAGTAAAATTCTGCCATTTGCTTCTTCACCATTCATTTCCCCCATTTTGATTCCAACATTCCCTCATCTGTATTTTCAGAAATAAATTGAAGAAACCTTGAAGAAAGTGTCAAAAAAATGTAGAAGTGCCTGAATTAATGTTTAGAAAAAAAACTAAGATCTGCCTGGTGGCTTTGACTTAGTGTACTATATTTTGTGGACTAGAAAATGCATATTGTGTGTGTGTGTCATGTGCCATGTTGCTTTCTGGCATTTACACATTGTTGTAAGCTCGTCGCAGTCTACTAGAGAATCCTATTACTGGGGAAGTGTGACAAATTTTATACATTTTTTGAACAGTTTTTTCCCGGTGAGACATCCGTGTACATATTAAAAACATTTCTATTTACTTACATCTGCTACTATATACCATACATCTCAAATTTTTAAACACTTTGAACCTGACTAATTAACTGATATGAGAAACTATGATCACTGTTTGCAAATTTTCCAGTTTTGAGGTTTTCCAAGAATGTAACCCCCTATAAATGGTGCGATTTTGCTGTGTCCTTTAACAGGAATAATTAAATTGTTAATGATCTGTTACAGCCATTATAATCTTTATGCTTTGTAATGATTCAGGATGCCTGTTCATTAACCTTTAACATCATATGCCTGATTCATTCATTTTGTGAGAAGTCTTGTTAAAGCTGTCCAGAAAAGCTTTCTTGGTGCTCAGTACTGTACTTAGTATTCCAAGTGAGGCCTCATCAGCACCAGCATCTCTCTAGTGGTAAACAAGGTGTCCCTATTTCTGATGAAGGGTCTAGGCCCGAAACGTCAGCCTCTCTGCTCCTA
>NC_063340.1:65299921-65358383 GCF_021869965.1 Rhincodon typus
GATGCTGCTTGGCCTGCTGTGTTCATCCAGCCCTGCACCTTGTTGTCCCTATTTGTCCCTATTTTTAAACTCTAACCCATAACAGCAAAATTCACTTGCTTACTTAATTATTTGCTGCACTGACATGCTTACTTTTTTTGTTTTATACATGAGATCATCCAGATCCCTTTGCACTGCACTTTTTTGGGAGTTGGTCTCTCTAAATAATAGTTTATTTTTTGATTCTTCCAGCAAAAAAGTATGTGACCTCACACTTTCTTTCCTTAAGTTCCATTTGCCAAATGTTTTCCCACTCCCTCAACCTATCTTTCTGATTCCTTTGTCCACATCGCAACATGTCCTCGTACCTATTTTTGTGTCATTAGCAAATTTGGCTACATTACACTCTGCCCCCTCCTCCAAGTCATTAACATAGATAGTAAATAGTTAAGACCTCGGGACTGATCCTTGTGGCACTCCACCAGTTATATCTTTCCAACATGAAAAAGACTCACTAATCCAGACTCTCTGACTTCTGGGTGTTAACACATTCCTTGATCCATGCAATGAAAAATAAAAACAAAGTGCTGGAGAAATGCAGCTAGTCTGTCAGCATCTGTGGAGAGAGAAACAGAGTTAATATTTCAAGTCCAATATGATTCTTCAAAACTGGAAGTGGCTGCAAAAGTCATATCAAACTCAAAATGTTAACTTGTTTCTCCCTCCAGAGATGCTGCCAGACCTGTGAGTTTCTCCAGCACTTTGTTTTCATTTCAAATTTCAACAGCATTTTGCTTTTACCTCAATTTTTATGCAAATACATTATCTCCTATCATGAGCTTCTATCTTGTGCAGTAACCATCTATGTGGATGCTTATCAACTGCCTTCCAGAAATCCAAATATACTACATTCACCAGCTCTCCTTTATCAAGTCTGCTTGTTATATCTTCGAAGAATTGTAGCAAATTTGTCAAGCATGATTCCCCTTTTACAAAAACATGGTGACTCTGTTTGATTGTGTTAAGCTTTTCTAAATGCCAATATTTCTTCCTTAACAATGGACTCTTGCATTTTCCCATATTACGCTAACTGGCCTATAATTTCCTGCATCCTGCCTGTCTCCCTTCTTGAACATGGGCGTAATATCGGTGGTTTTCCAATCTTCTGGATTTCTTCCCCCAGTCCAAAGAGTTTGGTGTTCTTTCAACGAATTTCTCCACTATCTCTGCAGCCATTCTCTTTGAAACCCTTGGATGCAGGCCATCAAAACCTGATGTCCTGTCAGCGTCTGGAGCCATTAAATTATCAAATATTTTGTCCCACGTGATAGCGACTCTTGCAAGATCCTTCCTCCCATAAACACTTTGCAAAATTATCTTTGAGATGTTTACAGTTTTCTGTGAAAATGAACAGAAATTAATAGAGAATTAAATTGGCAATAACAAGATTGATTTTTCATTCTGACAACCTTTATGTACCATATTAATTTAGCCCAGCTTCTTTGTGTTTTGGAAAAATCAGCTGCTAAGCACATTAATGTTTTTTTTAATGTCAAGATGCATGTGTTATCATAACCTTCTTGAATATTGGTGGTGACACTGGTTGGTCATTCTTTTTCTCGAATGCTTTTGTTGTTGTATACTTTTCATCTCCGGAGCTAAGGTTTGAAACTCTGTGTATATTTTAAAAACATTAGGCTAGAAACTCGATGGCACAATGCCCGTCTTTTGGGTGGACATTAAGCCTCATGGGCAAGAAACATCATAAACTGAAAGAATGCTATTATTGGTAAAAAGTTTCATAAACTGTATGAATTTAATAAATATTTTAATATTAATTTAGAAAATAGATCACCAGGATCTTTTTGTTACAGTTGTTAGGCCCTTTATTTGTGTAGTCAAAGGACCAAATTACTGTCAATGGATCCTCTGTAAATTAAGGTGATTACACCAAACGCGTGCAGTCAAAGTAGGTCAAAATGCAGTGTAAAACTGATTACTTAAAATTTAGACTTTTAAAATAAATTTGCTTGAGTGTAAATCACTGAGGCCTCTTCTCTAGTGAGCTTACAACATCCATTAGCTGTCACATCTCATAAGTTGGATGACAACTGTTTGTTGTGCCTCAAATCTAGCTGCTTAGACTTGGGAATCATTCCACATGCCCAAGACCCCCCACCACCAGCCCCCAGTCCTCCTTGTGTGCTGCTTTCATTTGTTTTGTGTTTGCTTCGGTCTTTGTAGAGATCTTAGTGGAACTGAAATCAAAGTTGAAATTTTTGGAAATAACCAGGTTGGGTAGTATCTATGGGGAGAGAAACAGGTAAAATTTCAAGTCTGTGACAGTGTTAAATAAAGTTGGGTAAAGTTAGATATCCAATAGATTCTGAGCAAGGGGTGATTAAGAGGAGAAAGGAAGTGTCTGATAGGATGAAAGACCAGAATTACTGGCTGACAGAAGAGCTAATCTTCTAAGGTCGATGAGAAGGCAAGAAAAGAAACTTGTATGTCAAGAGCATGTGTAATGCCAACTGAAAGCAAGAATGAAAAGAAGTGAAACAAACTTTGGCAGGGTATAGGAGGGTCAGAGTTGAATCTGGAAGACGATAGAAGTATTAAAGTATGAGATGCTGTTCATCAAGTGTAAATTGAGCTTTAACTATTTTTTCCTGTCATTCACTCCTTCTTCCCTCTAAACCTATAACCTTGAAACCCAACTGTTGATAGAGAGCATGACACCTTTCCTTCATGGCTCTTGCATGCTTCTAACATGTAATTATGGATAACAAAGAAAATGCCCACTAAAGGCTTCAAGCATCATTAAACAAGTTTTTTTTTCCCTTAACTGTGTGTTTCAGTTGCTTCCCAAATAGGCCTTGGAGTTCAGTCTAAAAAGCACCAATTTAGTATTAACAGTTGAAGGATTGTGCAAAGGCAGAATTTACAGAAAACCGTTATACTCTATCTGGTTCTGCTGACATTCTGGCATAGCTCTTTAAGTTGAGGAACTATAGTTGAACAGGTAGCAGTTAATCCAGAACACAAATTGGGCTCTAGTGGCATTTGGAGGATGAGCTAAGGTTATTATTGTTGAGCCAGGTACATAAATAAATCTGTCCCATAGGAGATATTCAGCATCAAGCACCCTATGAGGAAATGTTAAACATGTAGGAGATCAGCCAATAATGCCAGTTCAGCTGTGCAAGTGGTCTTAAAAGTGAAGCAAAAATGTAAATTATTCTCACCTGTTTGAGCAGCAGGCAACCTTCAAGAAGCCAACACTTCAATCCCGACTGTCAAAAGGTAAACAAAGCATTAATTAACGTTCCCTTGAATATTTGGGATTTTCAGCACAATTGCATTAAGTTAACATTAGCTTTTCAGACCCTTTGAGAATTTAACTTCTTTGAAATTATTGCTATGTATTTTTAGGTTTGTAATGTGATGGAATGTAGCATTGTGGAATCCAGCTCCAAATTTACAGGGGAAATTAATGGTCTTCGAACAATACTTCCAGCCCCTCAAATGCTGATGGTTTCTTATGGTCACAGCAAATGACTTTGAGGATTCCTCATGTTCATCTTATATTTTGAGCCAGAGCCATGGAAAGCAAACTGATGGTATAGTCAGTCCAGCAGATTCCAGAGTTCAAACTTCAGGAGAGTCTTAGCTTACGCGCTGTAGAAATGTCAAACTCTACTTTGAGTTCCTTCTCCACACAGTTCCAGTTTTCTTCACTTTCTGCTTCCTATTCACCTCTGTCTTGTAAAATTTCTGAAGTAGTTTCATTTTTTAAATAAAGGTGTATATTGTTCCAAGTGTGAAAATTGATGAAATATTAGAGATATCTAGTTGCAGAAGATGATTGGTAGAATGATGTAGACTGCTTGTACAATTGAGAAGATATTGAATAAAATTCAATACCAATTAATAAATGCAGTCTTAAAATATATGCCTCATGAGAATACAGGGAAGGGAACTAAATTTGCAGACTTTGATCTAGAAGTGACAGCATACTCATCACTTGGAATGTCTAGACATTGAACAAGACCTTTAAAAGAATGAATAGAATTCTGGAATGTAAGTTTTCTGAAAAGTTTTGTACCACCCTATTTGGGTTCATTTGGTGAAATTCCTTCATCCACTTTTTTTTTGTGATAGTGTGAGTATGATATTTTTACTAAAATTAGAATTGAGGGATTTTGCGCCTTGGAATTATTGGGTTGAATTTCACTTATACCTTTGAGGCCTCAATGTTGGACAGTGTGGATGGACCAAGTTTACTGGGAGCAGAACTTAACTTGGCAATTTTTCTGGGGGTGACATGGCTAACCATCCTAAGCCTGTTGTCCAATTAAGGCTGGTGAGCAGGCAACTGGCCTAATTGGAGCGCAGAATCTCTAAAGCCTCAGCAGTGCTGCTAGGGTTGGCAAGTTGAAATAAAAGGTATAAATATGTAACATATAATAAATCCAAGCCTGCCAAGAGCAAAAAGGCCCGACAGAGAGGAAACCCTTGAAGGGGCATTGCTGGGGCCATGGACACAATGCCTTTTTTGGGCCATGGCTCCCATGAGGACATGACCTTTATGAAGCTGATAGTCCAGCTTTGTATCTAATTGAGGATGCAAATTGGCTATCCACTTCCAGAGAGTGGATACTTGAACCATACCCTTGTCTGCCTCCTGCTGCCACGTAGCTAGCAGCGGAATTGTATCCCAATTGTACTGACCACCACACTTCCTTCGTTTCCCACATCCAAGCACCAATAAATCTCTGACCATTATATCTCTTTCTGGGAATGAATAAAACTTAGAGGGAATATAGAACAAGACTGATTGATTTTAAAATCTGTGATCTATGAGGCAACAGAACAGAGAAGTATAACTTAAATATTCTGCCATCGCAGTGGTACACAAGTGGAAGGAAGTGGTGAGTCCTGTGGCAGTGTTGTCAATCAAGTGGATTGCTCTTTCATTAGTTAATGTTGAATTTTTCAAGTGCTTTTGCAGTTGCACTCATCGAGGTCAGTCGACAGTAGTCTGTCACAGTCCTGACTTATAGATTGTACTAAGGGTTTAGGAAGTGAGTCTGTCATCAGAATTAATCTGCTTCAATCTTGTTCTCGTTACTGCATTGATATAGCATGTATAGTTGGACTGCTGGCCAGTAGTGCATACTTGTGCGGTCACTTTGAACAGCAATGCACAAGAAACACCCCACTTCTGTTAGTTGCTGATTTGTCATCAAGTTGGTACCTTATCTTCAGTTCTGAGGTACTATTGCTGACATTTTCTTTCACAGTCCTTGTTGAGTAGAGGTTGGTTTCCAAGCTTAGTGGTGAAGAAGTGTTGGATCACCAGGTTAAAGGCTGTGAAAGTGTGCACTTCTTTTTTGATAATCTGTAGCACCCTTCATAGCCTTGTTCTCTGGAGAGTACATGGTTCATTGAATATATAGGTATCTGTTTAATGACTGACCTGTCATTTTATGGATTATTTTCTGCTGGTTCACAATTAACTAAAGTCTGTCACAACTTTGAGCAGTGATTAGTTGTGAGGGATTCTAATTTAAACCTTGAATTTTGAGTTCTAGACGGGCTGAAAAGAGTTAATGGACTGGAATGTTGATAAGTTCCATTGATTGTGAGAACTCTGGTGAATTTCAGTGTTGAGATGCCCAAAAAGGTGCACTTTATTTTTCTTTTTCTTTGCGATAATGCAAAACTTGCATATGTAGTACCTTAAATCTTGATATTGTAATAGATTGATTGATTTATTGTCACTTGAATGAAAATACAGTGAAAAGCTTTGTTTACGAGTGGTACAGGCAGATCACAGCAAGCTAAGGATGTACACATCAAAAAGACTTGGAGGCATACAGGTTACATTGCAGATTTCATTATTTGAGACTAGAGTCCATTCAACAGACTACAAGGTGCAGGGCTGGATGAACACAGCAGGCCAAGCAGCATCATAGGAGCAGAGAGGCTGACGTTTCGGGCCTAGACCCTTCATCAGAAAAGGGGGAGGGGAAGGGGGTTTTGAAATAAAAGGGAGAGAGTGGGAGGCGGATAGAAGAGGGATAGAGGAGAGGATAGGTGGAGAGGAAACAAACAGGTCGAAGAGGCGGGGATGGAGCCAGGAAAGGTGAGTGTAGGTAGGGAGTTAGGAAGGGGATAGGTCAGTCCAGGGAGGACGGACAGGTCAAGGGGGCGGGATGAGGTTGGTCGGTAGGAGATGGAGGTGCGGCTTGAGGTGGGAGGAGGGGATAGGTGGGAGGAAGAACAGGTTAGGGAGGCAGGGACGAGCTGGACTGGTTTTGGGATGCGGTGGGGGGAGGGGAGATTTTGAAACTTGTGAAATCCACATTGATACCATTGGGCTGCAGGGTTCCCAAGCGGAATATGAGTTGCTGTTCCTGCAACCTTCGGGTGGCATCGTTGTGGCACTGCAGGAGGCCCAGGATGGACATGTCGTCTGAGGAATGGGAGGGGGAGTTGAAATGGTTCGCGACTGGGAGGTGCAGTTGTTTGTTGCGAACCGAGCGTAGGTGTTCTGCAAAGCGGTCCCCCGAGTCTCCGCTTGGTTTCCCCGATGTAGAGGAAGCCACACCGGGTACAGCGGATGCAGTATACCACATTGGCAGATGTGCAGGTGAACATCTGCTTGATGTGGAAAGTCTTCTTGGGGCCTGGGATGGGGGTGAGGGAGGAGGTATGGGGGCAGGTGTAGCACTTCCTGCGGTTGCAGGGAAAAGTGCCGGGTGTGGTGGAGCTGGAGGGGAGTGTGGAGCGGACAAGGGAGTCACGGAGAGAGTTGTCCCTCCGGAAAGCAGATAAAGGTGGGGAGGGAAAGATGTCTTTGGTGGTGGGGTCGGATTGCAGATGGCGGAAGTGTCGGAGGATGATGCGTTGGATCCGGAGGTTGGTGGGGTGGTACGTGAGGACGAGGGGGATTCTTTTTTGGTTTTTATTGCGTGGACGGGGTGTGAGGGATGAGGTGCGGGAGATGTGGGAGACACGGTTGAGGGCGTTCTCGACCACCGAGGAGGGGAAGTTACGGTCCTTGAAAAACGAGGACAACTGAGATGTACGGGAGTGGAATGCCTCATCCTGGGAGCAGATGCGGCAGAGGCGAAGGAATTGGGAATAGGGGATAGCATTTTTGCAGGAAGGTGGGTGGGAGGAGGAGTATTCTAGGTAGCTGTGGGAGTCGGTGGGCTTGAAATGAATATCGGTTTCTAGGTGGTTGCCTGATATGGAGACAGAGAGGTCCAGGAAGGGGAGAGAGTTGTTAGAGATGGTCCAGGTAAACTTAAGGTTGGGGTAGAAGGTGTTAGTGAAGTGGATGAACTGTTCGAGCTCCTCGTGGGAGCACGAGGCGGTGCCGATACAGTCATCAATGTAACGGAGGAAGAGGTGGGGTTTAGGGCCGGTGTAGGTACGGAAGAGGGATTGTTCCACGTAACCTACAAAGAGGCAGGCGTAGCTTGGGCCCATGCGGGTACCCATGGCTACCCCCTTTGTCTGTAGGAAGTGGGAGGAATTGAAAGAGAAGTTGTTAAGTGTGAGGACGAGTTCGGCTAAGCGGATGAGGGTATCAGTGGAGGGGGACTGGTCGGGCCTGCGGGACAGGAAGAAGCGGAGGGCCTTAAGGCCATCTGCATGGGGAATGCAGGTGTAGAGGGACTGGACGTCCATGGTAAAGATGAGGTGTTGGGGACCGGGGAATTGGAAGCTCTGGAGGAGGTGGAGGGCGTGGGTGGTGTCACGGACATAGGTAGGGAGTTCCTGGACCAAGGGGGAGAAAATGGAGTCTAGATAGTTGGAGATCAGTTCGGTGGGGTGAAACCTCTCCATTCAACAGACTAATAGCTGGAAAGAAGCTGTTCCTGAACCTGCTTGTGCGTGTGTTCAGGCTTCTGTATCTTCTGACTGATGGAAGAGGCTGTAGGAAATCATTACCAGGGTGTGATGGGTCTTTGATGATGTTGGCCGCCTTTCCGCGTCAGCGAGCCGTGTAAATAGAGTCCATGGATGGACTAATTGTCAACATCACTGAAACAAAGTCCAGTACACAATAACTATTTATTAATAGAGTTGTACTTTTATATACTGCCTTTAACATAGAGGAATATTTCAAGATGCTTCAAATAGCAGTAATTAAAACTTACTGGGATTTGCTGGGGAAGTTGACAAACATTTATGTATGTCAAAGCTGTGCACCATGGAACAAGCACTGATGGGAATATAATGCTGTCATGAAGATTATTCAAAGCACATCACTCACATATAACCAAATGAATCTTTATTATCTGTCTATAAAATGTTGCTCACCATTGTCATGAATTCTGGCTAGTTAGGTGACAACATTTTCCATTGCATATGAATTGCTGTGATTGTGTTATAGTGGAAAGTGTGGAATAACCCTGTATTTGTAAAATCTGTCCACTGGATGGCACTGATTTTTCCTTACAAAATGCTCAAAGTGTTGACTGAACAGGTTATTGTCATCAATTAGCTCAGATTACTAAAATCTAAAAACTGGAGATTAAACAACAAAGAAAAGTAACATTTCAAAAGTTTTCAACTATCATTTTGTGACTTAAAGACTTCAGATTGTACCTCAATGCATCAACTTATTTCAGAAATGTAGGCCTAGATCTGTTATTCTTAGGCAAAACTGTGATGCCGTGTGTCAAATTCCAATTGTAGAGTCAGTGTACAGTACCTAAATTTTCCATTGTGTGTCACTAATAGCCTTTTTACCTTTTGCCTTCAGTCATGTTCTATTCAAATACCTTTTAAGGTTATTTGAAGGTGGAACATTTCAAAAGCTTTAAAGATTCATAGATTCATATAGCACAGAAAAGGCCCTTCGGCCCATTGAGTCTGCACCAACATAACTACCGCAAAAAGTGCGCTAATCCCAATTTCCTCCACCTGTCCCATATCCTTGAGTTAGGTAAAATTTATCTGTTTACTTCAAGACAACAGTTGCGATTTTTTTGGTTAAGGAATGTGAATCTTGCTGTCTAGATCATTCCTATATTTCCAATCCCTAATTGCTGTTAAAAAGACGGAGGTGTGCTGTTGCAGTCCATGTGGTAGTTGTGCACCCATGCTACTGATCAGAAGGGGGTTCCAGAATTTTGACCCCCTTGCAGTGAAGGAATAGCTGCTGTAAAGCTCCAAGTCAGGATAGTGTATGATTTGGAAGGGAGCGTGGAGGTGTTCTTAAACCTCAACTGTCCTTTCCTTATTGGTGATAGAAATCATAGATTTAGAAGGTACTGTTGAAAGAGCCATAGTGAATTGCTCTGATGCATTTTATAGGTGGTACACACTGTTGGTAACCATTAATTAGAGACTGGACTGGATCAACCATATAAATGCTGTGGCTACAGGAGCAAGTCAGAGGTTGGGAATTCTGTGGTGAATAACTCACCTGATTTCCTAAAGCCTATCATGTATAAGGCGCATGTCAGGACTGTTGCTTTTGTGCATCAATGGTGGGGTGGGGGAGAGTGAACGTTAACAGGCCATTTACCATCTGCAATTGAACTGGCTGCCTTGTCCTGAATGATGTCAAGTTTCTTGACTGTTGGAGCTGAACTCATCCAGGCAAGTGGAGAGTATTCCATCACAATCTTGACATGTACCTTATGCATAGATCGGCTTTAGGAAATCAAGTAAGTTATTCATGACAGAATTCCTAACCTCTGACCTGCTCTTGCAGCCACAGCATTTATATAGTTGGTTCAGTCCAGTTCTAATCAATGATAACCCCCAGATTGTTGATAGTGGGAGATTCAGTAATCATCATGCAGTTGAATATCAAGGAGAGGTGTTTAGGTTCTTTCTTGTTGAGCTGGTCATACTTAGGTGTTGCGAATATTACTTGCCATGTATGAGCTCAAGCCTGAATGTTGCCCACGTCTTGCTGCGTATGAACAGGGGCTTCTTCAGTATCTGAGAAATGATGAATGGTGCTGAACATTGCAGATGAAGCAGCTGAAGGCAGTTGAACATGGGTTGCTACCCTGAGGAGCTCCTGCAGCTCCAATGTCCTGGGACTGAAATGACTGACCTCTAGTAACCAGCATTATCCTTCTTTTGCTTGGTATTGCTCCATCCAGTGGAGGGTTTAGACCCCAACTCACATTGATTTCAGTTTTGCTAGGGCTGTTTAATGCATACTTAGTCAAATGCAAACTTGAGGTTAAGGGCAATCATTCTCACCTCACCACTGATGTTCAGCTCTTTTAGACAAAAACTGTTACGAGGTCAGCAAACTGAGTGGCCATGGCAGAACACAAACTGAGTGGAGTATTCTTTTGAAAGTATCTTTTTGTAGCACTGTGAACAATCCCTTCTATAACTTTATGAAGAGTAAACTAATGGGACAGTAATTTACTGGTTTGGATTTGTCCTCCTTTTTGTGGACAGCGAGTACCTGGGTAATTTTTCCACATTGCCTGGTAGATGCCAGAGTAGTAGCTCAACTGGAACAGTTTGGCTGAAGCTGTGTCTAGTTCTGGAACAAAGGTTTTTTCAGCATTATTGCCGAAAAGTTGTCGGGACCTATAGCCTTTGCAGTAATAATGTCCTCAGCTATTTCTTGATATCATGTGGAGTGAATAGAATTGTTTGAACAGTGGCCATCGTGATTCTGGGAACTTTGAGAAGGAGGCTGAGATTGATCATCTGCTCAGTGCATCTGACTGCTTCAGCCTAGTCTTTTGCATTGATCTGGGCACCCCTGTCATTGAGGATGGAATTATTATGGAGCCTTCTCCTCTAGTTATTTATTCCAATTACCCAGCAACATTAACATTTGGATATGGCGGGGGAACATAGCTTGGATCTGATCAGCTAGTTGTGGATTGCTTTGCTGTCTATTACACGATGCTTCTATAGTTTGACATGCAAAAATAGTCGTGTGTCTTAGCTTCTTCAGGTTGATGCCTCATTTCTTAGGTATGCTTCTTCTGACCTAACCTGCTGCACTTTTCGTTAAGCTAGGTTTGTTCTTTCATGGTAATGGTGGAATGTTGCCGGGGGTGGGGGAGTGTGTTGTTGGACCATGAAGTTGTTGATTGTGGTGGAACAGTTCAACTGACGGCTTACAGCAGCCTTTCAATGCCCAATTCTGAGTCGCTACATCTGTTCAAAATCTATCCCAGTTATCATGTTGGAAATGCCATAAAACAAGATGAACAGTGTCTTAAAGTGAAGACATCTTTGCCTCCATAAGGACTGTGCAGTAGTCACTGCTACTGATATTGACATGCATTTATGACAAGCAGCTTGGTAAGGATGAGGTTAAGTAGATTGTTGCCACATGTTTGTTCTCTTGCACCCGCTGCTGACCAACTCTAGTTGCTGTGTCCCTCAGGACTTACCCAGCTCGGGTAGTAATTTTGCTACTGACCAAGTTGATGATGATCATTGAAATCATCCACCCGGAGGGCATTCTGTATCTTTGCCACCCTCAGTGCTGCTCCCAATTATTGTGCAGCACGATTGTGTCCTAATTCACCAGCTGACAGGACTTGGTAAATGGTAATCAGGAGATATTTTTTGCTTATTTTAACTGAATGCCCTGAGCCTTCATGAGGTCCATAATCAATGTTAAGGATTCTCAGGACAACTCTCTCCTGATTTGTATACCACTGTACTGTCACCTGTGGTGGATTTGTCCGGCCAGTGCAATAGGGTATGTGCAGGAATGGTGATGATGATACCTGGGACATAGTGTTTCTCACAGAATCATACCTTACAGACTGTGTCACACAGTTGCTTGACTAATCTCTGAGACAGCTCTCTCAATTTTAGCACAAGCACCCAGATGTTGATGAGGAAGACTTTGCAGTGTTGACAAGGCTGGGCTTGCTGTTACCACTCCCAGTGCCTAGGTCAATGCTGATGGTCTCTGGTTTCATTCCTTTCAGATTTTGTAGAGGTTCGATACTATTGAATAACTTGCCAGGTCATTTCAGAGGGCATTTAAAATTCAATCATGTGTACCAGTCTAGGTAAGGACAACAGATTAACTATCTGTTTAGTTGTTTCTTTTTTATATAAAAACCAGAACTGAGTCTAACTTTTACTTTGAATCTATTCACCGAACTAGCTGCCATGGTTGGATTTGAAACCATGTTCACAAGCTCCACGCTTCTGTATTACTAGGCTAATGGCATTTCTGCTCTGCTCTGCTATGATCTTCCCTGATAATTTCATAAGTGTGCATTTATGGGGAGAAAAGATATTGCTAATTACGTAGCTGCTATAGTTGTGTGCTATAAGTTATGGTCAGCATGAACTGGTTGGAACGAAGCGTCTCTTTCTGTGCTGTGTCACTCTGTGACTGTATGATTGTATGAGAAGCTGGATAGGCTGGGACTTTTTACATTGGAGGGTAGGAGATTGATTGGTGACCTTATCATAAGGTGAATAGTAAAGGTCTTTTTCCTTGGGTGGGGGAGTTCTAAACTAGAGGGCATAATTTTAAGGTGCGAAGAGTAAGATTTACATAAGAACATAAGAACTAGGAGCAGGAGTAGGCCATCTGGCCCCTCGAGCCTGCCCCGTCATTTACCCCACCATTTAATAAGATCATGGCTGATCTTTTTGAGACTCCGCTCCACTCACCCGCCCACTCACCATAACCCTTAATTCCTTTACTGTTCAAAAATTTATCTAGCCTTGCCTTAGAAACATTCAGTGAGGTAGCTTCAACCGCTTCACTGGGCAGGGAATTCCACAGATTCACAACCCTTTGGGTGAAGAAGTTCCTCCTGACCTCAGTCCTACATCTGCTTCCCTTTATTTTGAGGCGATGCCCTGTGGTCCTAGTTTCACCTGCTAGCGGAAACAACCTCCCTGCCTCCACCTTATCTATTCCCTTCATAATCTTGTATGTTTCTATAAGATCTCCCCTCATTCTTCTGAATTCCAATGAGTATAATCCCAGTCTACTCAGTCTCTCCTCATAATCCAACCCTCTCAACTCTGGAATCAACCGAGGGAATCTCCTCTGCACCCCCTCCAGTGCTAGTATATCTCTTCTCAATTAAGGAGACCAACACTGCACACAGTACTCCAGGTGTGGCCTCACCAGGACCCTATACAGCTGCAGCATAGCCTCCCTGTTTTTAAACTCCATCCCTCTAGCAAGGGCAGACAAAATTCCATTTGCCTTTTTAATTACCTGCTGCACCTTCAATCCTACTTTTAGCGATTCATGCACAAGGACACCCAAGTCTCTCTGCACAGCAGCGTGTTGCAGTTTTTCACCATTTAAAACATAGTCCATTTTGCTGTTATTCCTACCAAAATGGATGACCTCACACTTATCAACGTTGTACTCCATCTGCCAGACCTTTGCCCACTCACTTAGACTATCTATATCCTTCTGAAGACTTTGTGTCTTCTGCACACTTTGCTCTACCACTCACTTTAGTGTCATCTGCAAATTTTGACGCACCACACTTAGTCCCCAACTCCAAATCATCTATGTAAATTGTAAACAATTGCGATCCCAACACTGATCCCTGAGGCACACCACTAGCCACTGACCGCCAACCAGAAAAACACCCATTTACCTCTAATCTTTGCTTTCTACTGGTCAATCAATCCTCTATCCATGCCAATACATTACCTGTAATACCGTGCAACTTTATCTTATGTAGCAGCCTTTGGTGTGGCACCTTGTCAAATGCCTTCTGGAAATCCAGATACACCACCTCCACAGGTTCCCCGTTGTCCACCATGCAAGTAATGTCCTCAAAGAATTCCACCAAATTAGTTAAACATGACCTACCCTTCATGAACCCATGCTGGGTGTTCCCAATGGGACAATTTATATCCAGATGTCTTGCTATTTCTTCCTTAATGATAGATTCAAGCGTTTTCCCCACTACTGAAGTTAAGCTAACTGGCCTATAGTTACCTGCTTTAAAAGGGACCTGAAGGGCAACTTTTTAACACAGAGGGTGATTCATATGTGGAATGAACTGACAGAGGAAGCATTGGATGCAGGCAGTGTTACAACATTGGAAAGACATTTGGACAGGTATGTGAATAGGAAACATTTAGAGGGATATGGGTCAACCGCAGGCAAATGGGACTAGTTTAGTTTGGGAAGCCTGGTCATCATAGACAAGTTGGACAGAAGGGCCTGTTTCCATGCTGTGTGACTCTATGACTCTATTTACTGCACAATTCATGGTAATCTGAATGTTACTCAGTATTCCCATTGCTTGCTCTGGAAACACTATTGTAAATACAATTTCCCCACTCCACTTTTTGGATGGTACAAGTAGAAGGAAGGCAGGAGGCAGCTGTGCAACTTTGAGATACTGTAGTACTGACCTTTTATCTGGCTGAAAAGTAGCAGAGTTGGAAAGGAAAGTGAGAGAAGAAGGAAAACGAACTCTTGAAACAGCTGCCAGAATCTGAGAATTGGATGAGAGACGAAAACCTACAGTTATTGAACCAGGAAAATCTATTAAAAGGATTCCATGACAAAGTATATCCAAAATCATGCTTAATACGTTGTAAGCAATGCCTTTGTAATTGACTCCTATGATAACAGTAAATTCTTGGTGCTATTTGCAGCTGCCTGTGATGAGTGTGAATGTTATAAGTGGTGGGGATTGTCCAGTTTTTAACAGAGTGATTTGGATTTTAAAAGCTGCAAATTATCTCTTCTTTGCCTTCTTAATGCCTTAAAAAAGTAGATATCCTAATTATTAACACATTTTTAAAAAAATGACACAGAAGGGCTGAGGTTTTCAAGTCTGCATATCACATTAATTCCAATGTTTGATTAAAACCGTATGCAGTCATCTGTATCACTGTAAAACTCAAGCCACTATTGTGCGTCCTTTCTGTTTTAAAAAATCACGTTGCCTTTAGTAGTTTCCCTTTGTTTTTGGTCAGAAGGCAAGAGAGAAAAGCAGATAGTGCATTTCCTTATTCTAATTGGATTTCTAAGAAATTTATTTTAAAGTAATAGGCAACTGGGGAAAGAGAGGTTTAAGGTCAAGGAGGTCGCTGGCTTCTCACCATGTGGCCTGGAGGGATGAGTGGAAGTGGACGAAGGGGTGCTGAGATTGAACTGAGTGATGGCAAGGGAGAAGGAACACACAAGTATTGATTTAGTAGATCAAAGAGGTAAAAGTATGAAGGCTAAGAGAAGATAATAGGATCTGAATAGCATAATTGGGAAAGGACATAGGATGATAGAGTGAGACAGTAGAGAAAATACTTGATTGGGAAAAGAATGATGAGAATTTACATTTCCATCAATCCAGCCTTAAATGCTGCCTCTGACTATTAGAGGTTTCTTTCTCCAATAAGTCCTTTCAATCGTACTTCCTGTTGTAAAATAAGCAATTAATTTTATGGAACCTAACTTGCCATTAAATTCAGATGCACAACAGGTGAAGCCGTGGAGTTTCCAAATCTTCCACCGTTGCTACCTTGGCCTCAACAAGCTAAGTCTAAAACATAATGTGAAAAAAACATTAAAAGAAAAGTGATTTTCAGTAGTATTTAGTAGGATATGTTTAATTAAAATCTTTATTTTATTAACGCTATTACATCATAAAATTCCAAAGCACAGCCAAACAAATTTTGTTTTAAACTTCTTTACAAGCAAGGTAAGGCACAAGCCTCTTTACAAAGTTAGTTGAGTTGGAATCCTGCTACCTTAGACGCAAACTGAAATATATCACTGCTCCTTCACTTCAGATGTGTCAGAGTTCTGGAACCCTCTAGTGTCACTGTGGCTGTTCCTACTCCAAATGGATTGTGCTCAAGAAGTCAGCTCACCAGCTTCTCAAGAGCAACTAGAAATAAATACAGGACTAGCCAACAGTGAACCCAGAAAAAATCTGGTAGAGGAGACAGTGATGAAAAACACTAGATCTGTTTATCAAAGTTTTAAATTCAAACTTGGAAATTTCTTTTCTAACTGTGTCAGTCACCATTTTGCGTAATTTTGTCGATAGAATATAATAAAGTTGCTTAATTATTTCAGATTTAACTGTGCATGATGAATGTAATTTAATTTTACCTAATATATAGTGAAATGTCTGAATTCAAACTTCCAAAATACTGTAAGTTGTCAATTAGTTATTGTCTATTTGCAGGTCCTTTTTATTTGGAAATTCTGGAAGTAATTCTTAATTACTTGGGTAACAATACTTATAACAGCAGATGAAATAATTAAATTTCATATTCAGCAAAGCTGATTTAATGAAGTAGCATCAGTGAACAAAGCGTACTAGGTACAAGGGTAAGAATTTTGACAAGAAAGGAACATTTTGTGTCTATGCTCCAATGTCTGTTTCAAACGTGTTGCATATTAGTTATAAAAATAACATGGAGTAGAAGTTAAAATAAATCATAAGGCTTCAGAAATTAACTGCATAGCTGCCAAGTCACACACAATTGACATGAGAATTGCACATATTGGCTTGACACATGTTCACATGGTCAGACTGCCAAATTACCTACAAATTGGATTTCTTCTGACTTTACACAACCTTTTCATATATCTAATCTCCTTATTCAGCTATTTTCATTTATTTTGATTTAGAATGAAACGCCATAAGGCTCCATAGTATATTACTTGTGCAACCTGATAGATCGTTTAGATGTACTATATTCAGCTTTACTTTACTTGCCAAACTAGATGGTTCAAAGTTCAATTTAAGCACAAGTTAAATAAAGAGATCTCTGTTAAGAACATACTGTATGTTGTGGTGTCCTGTGATCAGGTCAAAATGGAAACAGTTGAAGACTTTGACTGATTAGGTGAGAGGAAAACTATGATGCTAGACTGCCTGGTGCTGGTATGACTAAAACAGCAGTAATCACAGGAAAATCAAGAAACCATGTTTTTGAAATGTTCCAATGCCAGATGAATGAGTCAGAATTTATGACAAGCAAGTCATTTCAGAAAGTTTTTCAGTGCTGAGTTTCCTATGTGCTTTGCAGAACACACACATTTTTCATCACTTAACATCTGCAAGAACATTCTGTAAAATTAAAGTGCCTCATACCATAAGTGCAAACTAAACACACAGGCTATTTGTTAAAGGAATTTGTAGAGAAACTTAGAAAATGTTTAAAAACTTGAATTAGCCAACTGTGTGGGACATAGTTCATGAAAATAATTCTTGGTTCAGCCCAATAAAATTCTGCCAGAGTAGAGATGCTATTGTTGATTTGCTGAGCTGGAAGGACTGCTGGAAGGAGTCGCTGGAGTTATGGAAAAGGAAGTAGAAACCAACAGTGAGGGGGAGACATGCATGGAAATCTTAAAATGTCAGCAAGTACTTAAACTTTAAGAATGGAATGTATGGGCAAGGTACAAGCCTCCAATAGGGAAAGTTGTTTAAGGCATTGCTAACGCACAATGGCTGTGTCTTTGCTTGGTAATGTTTCAACATTATATTCAACGAATTAAATAATTCTATAAATCTCAGTTTTTGGTGTATGCGTATATTTTGTATGGTAAACCAACAAAGCTGCTGAAACTAGTTGCTGATTTTAAAAAAAAAAAAAAAAATGAATGTTTGGTGTGTCCCATGTGTCAAAAGATGTATCTTGCTCAACAGGTGGGTGCCAGATGCAAGACTTTTATAGGTGTCTTGTGGAACTTATGGTGCCTATCATGTTCATTATAGTCTGTTGTCGGTGTTACGGCTTTTGAGCTGCTAGTCATTCAGCTTTTCTCTTCCTCATTGCTTGTGTTTGTTTTTCTCTTTGTTTCATTTCTCTTTTAAGTGCTACATTCCTTGTAGCAGTATTTTAAAACAATTTATCATCATCTTTCTACCCCTTTAGCAACAGTTGAATGTGAATGAAGAACCTTACATGAATAAAGTTGAGACATTAAGGTACTGACTGTGCTTATTTTTGTGGGCAAATGGCTGTTATGCATAATATACACATGTTCAAAAATCAGCCTTCATGCCAATTATGCTGTCATGAATAGACCTCAAATTTCAAGTGCAACTTCAATGTCTTTTAGATAATGGCTGTTGTCCACATTTGCACTCTGATGGGCTTACTCACTTTTTGATTACTTTGTTGTATGCTTCAATCAGTGAGGCAAGCATTTCATGCCAGAATACCATTACTTCACATGTTTCATTGTGTCAACAGTATAAATACCCTGTCTTCTCAATTACAAATTCAACACCATATTCCCCTGCTATGGAGACACCATCAACCTCTAGCATGTCCTGCCTTTGCCTTTGTCTTAATGTGCTTGCCACTAAAACACCTGTAAATGCCATATTAACTTTCCAATATCGATTATATTAATTCTCACTTCACAAGCCTCTGCCTTCAGTAACTTCAGCTTGTACATAACACTCGTGCTTACATCCTATCCTACAGAGAGTCCTAGACTGTAAGAGGTCCTTTTTTATATGTTCATTTTGTGGGATGTGGGTGTCGCTGGCTGGCCAGCATTATTGCCCATCCCTCATTGCCCTTCAGAAGGTGGTGGTGGTGAGCTGCCTTCTTGAACTGCTGCGGTCAGTTGACCCACAATGCCATGAGTGAGGGAATTCCAGGATTTAGACCCAGCGATATATTTCCAAGTCAGGATAGTGAGTGGCTTGGAGGGGAACTTGAAAGTGGTGGTGTTCCCATATATCAGCTACCCTTGTCCTTCTAGATGGAAGGGGTCACGGGTTTAGAAGGTGCTGTCTGAGAATCTTTGGTGAATTTCTGCAGTGTATCTTGTAGATAGTACACACTGCTGCTACTGAGTGTCGGTGGTGGATGCTTGTGGGTGTAGTGCCAGTCAAGCAGGCTGCTTTGTCTTGGATGATGTCAAGCTTCTTGAGTGTTGTTGGGACTGCACTCATCCAGGCAAGTGGGGATTATTCCATTGCACTCCTGACTCGTGCTTTGTAGATGGTGGACAGGCTTTGAGGAGTCAGGAAGTGAGTTACTCGCCGTAGTATTCCTAGCATCTGCCCTGCTCTTCAAAGAGCCACCGCGTTTCTGTGGTGAGTCCAGATGAGCTTCTAATCAATGATAACTTCCAGAATATTGATAGTGGGGTATTCAGTGATGATAACACCATTGAATGTCAAGGGGCGGTGATTAAATTGTCTCTTATTCGTGATTGTCATAGCCTAGCATTTGCGTGACATGAATGGTACTTGCCTCTTCTCAGCCCAAGCCTGGATATTGTCCAGATCTTGTTGCTTTTGGTCTCGGACTGTTTCAATATCTGAGGAATCACGAATGATGCTGAGCATCGTTCAATCATCAGCGAACATCCCCACTTCTGACCTTATGATGGCAGGAAGGTCATTGATGAAGCAGGTGAAGATGGTTGGGCCAAGGACACTACTCTGAGGAGCTGAGATGACTGACCTCCAATAACCACAACCATCTTCCAATGTATCAGGTATGACTGTAACCACTAGAGAGTTTGCCCGCTGATACCCATTGATTCCAGTTTTGCTAGGGCTTCTTGATGCCATACTCGCTCAAATGCAGTTTTGATGTCAAGGGATGTCACTCTCACCTCACCTGGTTGTGCCAGGACTGCAGAGCTTATCCATTGGTTGTGGAATCGCTTAGCTCTATCTATCTCTTGCTGCTTCTGCTGTTTGGCGTGCAAGTAGTCCTGTTTGGTGGCTTCACCAGGTTGACACCTCACCTTCAGGTATGCCTGGTGCTGCTTCTGGCATGCTCTCCTGCACTCTCCATTGAACCAGGGTTGACCCCTGGCTTGATGGTAATGGTTGATTAGAGGATATGCCGGGCCATGAGGTTATAGATTGTGCTGGAGTACAATTCTGCTGCTGTTGATGGCCCACAGCCCCTCATGGATGCCCAGTTTTGAGTTGCTAGATCTGTTCAATATCTGTCCCATTTAGCACAGTGATAGTGCCATACAACATGATGGAGGTTATTTTCATTTCCACAAGGACTGTATGGTGGTCACTCTTACTGATACTGTCATGGACAAATGCATCTGCAGCTGGCAGATTGGCAAGGATGAGGTCAAGTATGTTTTTCCCTTTTGTTGGTTCCCTCACCACCTGCCGCAGACCCAATCTAGCAGCTATGTCCTTTAGGACCCGACCAGCTCGATCAGTAGTACTGCTGCTGAGCCACTCTTGGTGGTGGTCATTGAAATCCCCCACCCAGAGTACATTTTGTGCCCTTGCCATCCTCAGTGCTTTGTCTAAGTGTTGTTCAATGTTGAGGAGAACCGATTCATCAGCTGAGGGAAGATGGTACGTAGTAATTAACAGGAGGTTTCCCTGCCCATGTTTAACCTGGAGCCATGAGACTTCATGGGGTCCAGAGTCAATGTTAAGGACTCTTAGCGCAACACCCTCCTGACTATTTACCACTATGCCGCCCCCTCTGCTGGGTCTGTCCTGCCGGTGATGGTGGTGTCTGGGACATTGTCTGTAAGGTATGATTCTGTGAGTATGACTATGTCAGGCTATTGCTTGATCAATCTGTGAGACAGCTCTCCCAATTTTGGCACCAGCCCCCAGATGTTAGTGAAGGAGGTCTTTGCAGGATTGATAGGGCTGTTTCTGCTGTCATCTCTTCCGGTGACTAGGTCAATGCTAGGTAATCAGTCCAGTTTCATTTCTTTGAGACTTTGTAGCGATCGGTACAATTGAGTGGCTTGCTAGGCCATTTCAGAGGGGAATTGAGAGTTAACCACATTGCTGTGGATCTGGACTCACATGTAGGCCAGACCAGGTGAGGATGGCAGATTCCCTTCCCTGAAGGACAATAGTGAACCAGATGGGTTTTTCTGACAATCAACAATGATCTTATGGTCATCAGTAGATTCTTAATTCCAGATTTTTAAAAAAATTGAATTCAAATTCAATCATCTGCCGTGGCCAGATTTGAACCTGGATCCCTAGAACATTATCTGGACCTCTGGATTAATAGTCTAGCGATAATAACACTAGACCATCACCTTCTCCTTCAGGACTCTATATATAAATTTCTTATCCTTTATACAATGGCCTTCTATCTTTGCATCACTCTGTTCCTCTGTCTACTACAACCTTTATACATTGACGTACTTGAATCCATTTTCTGGAAATTTCAACCTAAACTCTTTCGGTGCAAAGTTTATTATCATCCAGAAATGGGGATGAAATGATCGGTACGCTGTGATGATGCATTTGTATTAACTGAGCAAACGGACTAGACAGAAACAGTGGCTTTGTACAAAGACTTTTGATTTGCTATAGAAAGAAATAACTTGCATTTATAGAGACAACAATGAACACAGCAGGCCAAGCAGCATCATAGGAGCAGGGAGGTTCCCTTTCATGACCTCAGGGTCTCCCAAATCACCTCTCGACCAATGAAGTACTTTTGAAGTCAGTGTTGTGATTGCGTTATATTCCATATTATAGATTGGCAAGTGAAGAGTATATCTCGGTGAAGTAAACAGATTACAGATTGTTGCTGGAATTAGTCATATAAGGACAACACCCAAACATTTGGATTGTCCATGGACACTTGATGGAGTTTTTAACAATTGAGTGGTTTGATGGCGGACAATTATTTATTTCAAGGGAAAAGTACATTAATGATTTCTCATTATGCCAATGCCTGAAGTTCTGACAACCAACAGAGCTTTTTGACTTGCTCTTCCTCTGAAGCCTCTTGCTGATCTTCAGCTTCTATCAACTCTAAAGATTCTAATGCTTGGCCTGTTTCCGAAGTAAGGCAGTGCAGCATGCAGTGTACAACGACAAATATTGACATTTGCTTTGGACTGTATTGAGCTATCCCTCCAAATCTGTGAGAGAACCTTTGTGTGAGGAGATCAATTATTGTGCTCAGAATCATTAATCTAATGTTCTCATTTTGTGCATAGACTGAGTTATATTTTCGTTCAGATTCCTTAGGAGTCATGAACTAGGTGTTCCGGCAGTATCCTTGGTCCCAGTGCCTAATCCTCTGGTAGAAGCAAAGGGTTATTGAAAGCTGGTGTTGTGATCACAGAATACTGGTCTGCAGATTTTCTTCACTGGTTACTGACAAGTAGTGCATTTTCTAAATGGAATTTCCTAGCTGTTGTAATAGAAGGTTTGCCCTTTTAGAGGATGTCGAGTCACCTGAGTGAAGACCATGATTCCTACACCTGAGGTAACCCAATGACTTTTGCAAAACCTATGAATCTGTTTGATCGATAGCAGGTCTTGCTACTTGAAGTTAAAACCAATCTAATCAGGTGCTTGAACACAGATTTAGGAAAGAGGTTTTTATCAGGTCACTGGACTCTTCAGTATTTAAATAAATGCTTCATAAATGCTTAAAGGTTGTTGCTAGGGTTACTAAAAATAAACTTTATTTAATTTAGTGTTGACCCAGGCACTGGTTTGCTGCACTGCTAAGGTTTAAGTGTTGCATTCTTTTTCAGATGCAGCAATGTTGTATTTGGATCATGTGCTACTCCATGCTTCTGTCTTTGTTTACATCGATCCTTAAAATCAATCTCTTTGACCAAGCCTTTGGTTACACTTGTTAAGTTCTGTTTTTTATAACTTGGTGCCTGTTAAGTCCCTGTGAATCCCCCGAGATGTTTGCTTTAAAAACAGAAGCTAGACCTTCTTACGTATTGTGTCTTTTAAGACACCTTCCTATTGCATTTTAAAGCCAATGCAGTATTTTATAAGTGTAACTATTTGCTGATATAGAAAATTTGTACACAGCTACATCTCATGAACAGCAGCATTATAAACACCAGTTTTTAAGTAGAGGAATGAATATTAGCCTGAATATTGTGGTAGAACTCTTGCTAATGTTGTGGCCTCAAGTCTGCTTTGGATTGACCTTTTCAATGCAATATTTGAGACAATAAGAGATAATCTAATCACCACCTCTTGACATTCAGTGGTGTTACCATCATTGAATCCCCCACTATCAACATCCTGGGGGTTCCCATTGACCAGAAACTCAACTGGACTCGACACATAAACACATTGCCTACAAGAGCAGGTCAGAGGCGAGAAGTACTATGGCAAATAACACACTTCCTGACCCCTGAAAGCCTGTCCACCATCTATAAGGCAAAAGTCAGGACTGTGATGGATTACTCTCCAATTGACTGGATGGGTGCAGCTCGAAAAACATTTAAGAAGCTTGATGCCATTCAAGACAAAGCAACCACAACCACAAGCATCCATAAACACCACCACCGATGTGCAGTAGCAGCAGTATGTACTGTCTGCAAAAGGCATTGCAGAAATTCACTTAAGGTCTTGAGACAGCATCTCCAAGCTCTCAACCACTTCTGTCCATCAGGACAAGGCAGGCGATACATGAGAAAACCACCACATGCAAGTTTCCGTCCAAGCCACTACCATCCTGACTTGGAAATATATTGCTGTTCCTTCACTGTCACTGCGTCAAAATCCTGGAATTCCCTCCCTAAGGGCATTGTGGGTTAGTCTACAGTTAGCGGATTACAACGGTACAAGAAGGCAGCTCACCACCATCTTCTCAAGGGCAACAAGGGACAGGGAATAAATGCTGGCAAGTTTGTGAAGCCCGTGACACACAAGTGAATATAAAAACAACAGTGCTAAGATGTAAACCAGGGCCACATCTGGTCTCTCTGATAGATGTAAATGATCCCATGTTACTATTTGTGCATTAGTGGAAGCGTTATTAGTGTCTCTTAACCAACACTTTCAAACAGATTATGATCATTTATTGAACATGCCCTACTTCATAACGACATCTATTTGGACATGGGAGATACTATATGAATGCAAGATTTTCTTACCCAAAGTATTTACAGATTTTTTATGTTTTTTGTTGTTGGAAAAGTTTTTTTTATAATGAGAAAAAACAAGTCCTATCTAGATAGTATTTAATTTCACTTTTTGATTATTGCTGATTTATAATTTGGTCTTCAAGTTCAACTTATGTGATTCTTTTACTTCTCTTCCTTCTAAAACAAATGTACAGATATACACTTATTATTTGTTTTCCTGTTTGAGCTAACAGCAGATCAAGTTTCTGCAGCTTAATGTCAACAGTCAGTTTAGCAACTGCAACCATTTCCTACGTGATGTTTTCCAGTTGAAGGCAGCCTATAAGCTCACTCCATTGAATCTAATTTATTTTGACATTCTAAAACCCAAGCAAGTCTAACCTGACCTGCTAAAGATAAAGATATTAACATTGTGTGATGTTCTGCTTGCTTTTTCAAATAATCTAGGACAATAACAGACTCTGTGAGTTATATATTGGCAGTTATGGTTAATCACAAAAATATCCAGCCTTGAGAAGATTGGATCCAGAGAGTGAAGTGAGAATTGAGAGGTAGAAAACAAAATGTAGAAATTAAAATGTTTCAAATCTTTCACAATTAATATCCTGAAGGGGTGAGATTCTGCATTTATAATTAATTTTCCATGGCTGATTGGTTTATTGGTAGTCGCTATTACACCGCAGTATGGCAGCCTGAGCATTAACTACTGCTAAATTTCCCCAAGATTTTTTTCATTTTGGAGGCCTTAGTAACTACCATTATGAGAAGCAGCACTTTTAAAGTGAAATGAAGAGTCCTCCAAGTGTCTAAGGACCTATTTCCTAAATGTGAATGTCGAAACGCCTAGGTCTTAACCTCCACCAGGAGGCCCTTATGTTTGACAATCAAGAGGAAACATGGTTTTTTAGGAGTTGCTCAATCACTTCAGGAACAGAATTGAACTTCTCTAACTCTACATGTTTTAATGCAAGCCAAAATAATACAATAAAACTTGCACATAATTATTAACCATGGACATCTATCGTGAAATTAGTTTGTATTCATTGCACAAATGCAGCATTTTAAAGCATTAAATACCATTTTCCTGAGGCTAGTGCTGACATTGCGTGACTAAAACGAGACCTTTTGGGTATTTGTTTTCAACTGTGTGATTTGTCTGCCGTTGATAGATCATTATGGATAAACAACACTGACAATCTTTAGCCTCAACATTACCTTCTTAGAACATTCATGATCATCTTTCTTAGATTATTGTCCTTGCTTTCAATGATTTTTTTAATACATTAAATGTCGTTATTGTGATCTTATTGAACTGTTGAACTACAGGATATTATTTTTCTTTGCTCCAGTTTGGTGAGGACCGAGCATTTCTCAGACCATCACTTACTATGTGTAAGCCGTGAAAGCTGATACTACCACAGGTGATAGCTGAGCTCAATTCAATTTTCATTTAACACCAACATGTACTCACTTGTAGCAGGAGGTTGTGAGATAGAAACCAGAAGCAAGAACATTGATCAGTTTTCTCCAATCTGCAAGGATATTCGGGCCACTTCTAGTGTCCACTATGCTTGTCCCAGCTGAAATCATCTAATTCAGCACAGCCGTTGAACTATCTGCCTGGTGAATTCAGTCATGCCTTCCTGTGATCACTTTAGGCCCAAAAATTACATCCAACTCCTTCTTGAAAGCATTAGTTGTTTTGGCTTCAACTGCTTTCTGTGGCAGAGAATTCCATGGGTTTGTCACTGAAATTTTTCCTTATCTCTATATCCTAAATGACCTCCTCCCATCCTTAGACTGTGACCCTCTGCTTTTGGACTCCCTGGTTATCAGGAATATCCTTCCTACATTTACCATTTCTAGTCCTGTTAGAATTTTATAGGCTTCTATGAAATTCCATGCACCCCTTCCTGTTTCTAAACTCCAGTGACTAGAGTCCTACCTGATTTGAGCCTTTCTTCATACCTCAGCCCTGCCAGCCCAGGAATCAGTTTGATAAACCTTTGTCTCACTCCTTTCTTTGCTAGAACGTGGAGTCAGAGCCATACAACATGGAAACAGGCCCTTTGGTCCAACTTGTCCATGCCAACCAAGTTTCCCAAACTAAACTAGTCCCACGTACCTGCGTCTGGCCATATCCCTTTAAACATTTGCTGTTTATGTATCTATCCAAATGTCTTTTAAATGTAACTGTCCCCGCATCTACCACTCCTCTGGCAGTTCATTCCACATGAACCACCGTCTGTGTGAAAAAGTTGCCCCTCAGCTCTCTATTAAATGTTTTTCCTCTCACCTTAAAAATATGCATTCTAGTTTTGAACTTCCTCACTCTAGGGAAGACCAAAACAATACACAGTTGTCTAGGTGTGGACTCACCAAGGCCATGTACAATAGCAGCGTGATATCCTTGCTCCTGTACTTGAATCCTATCGCTATGAAGGCCAGCATACCATTTGCCTTTTTCATTGCCAGCTATACTTACATACTTAGTTTCAGCAACCTGTGTACAAGGGTACCCAGGCCATTTTGCACCTCCCTTTCCCAATCCATTACCATTCAGAAAATAATCTACCTCCTTGTTTTTGTTACCAAAATGGATAATCTCACATTTATCCAAGTTATTTGAAACGTGAATGAGGCTCTCGAAGTTATTTTACTGGGCAACAAGATCTGATAGAACTGAGCAAAGCTTTCTGTGGGAGACGTAGTAGGTTAGGCATCAAGATCAGAAAGAGGTGAAGTGGCTGAGAGCTGGAGTGGACTGGGGGCCTGGAGTGGAGCGGGAATGGGAGCGCGGATGGTCGTTCGGGGGTCTGGTGCGGGTGGTCGGCAGCCTGTGTGGCTGGTCAGACCACACGTGGAAGCCCATGCTCTGAGCTGCTGCAATGTAATGCTTATCTGTAATATGTTTATCCTTTTAACTCTGTCTTATTTCTAACTTTTACTATGAATCACTGTAAGGTAATACAACTTTTCTTTTTTATTCCTTTTGTTTTGTATCTAAGATTTGCACCTAGATACTTTGTACCTAAGATGGCACTATGAGAGGGGACATTGTAAACTGTTCACTGTACTCCTGTACTTCTGTACTTGAGTGCATGTGAGAATAAAGGATGTTCTATTCTATTCTATATTCTGTTTTATTCTGTTCTATAATTCATCTGTTATTCATTTGCCCACTCACTCAACTTGTCCAAATCACACTGCAGCATCTATGTATTCTCCTCACAGTTTGCCCATCCACCCAGCTTTGTGTTGTCTGCAAACATTCTTCTGCATATCCAAGTTATCACCAAAATCATCACCTGCATCTAGAACGTTGCCTGCACAACGAGCTTCACCTCTCTCTGATCTTGGTGCCTACACTGTTACATCTTCGACAGAAAGCCTTGCTCAGTTTTATCAGATCTTGTAGCTCAGTAAATTAACTTCAAGAGCCTCATTCACATTTCAAATATCCTCATCCCTATTTTTTTGTATAATATTCCTGACACATACCACTTGACGTCTTTCCCCAACTCCCAGCTCCTCTGTTTTTCACCCATTCTCTGCCACATCAGAAGTCAATCTGTCTGCCATTGCACTTCCAAGCAAGCCACAATGTGCTACTTGTCTTTTTGTTTTTTCCTTTAAAAAACTGATGAAAATTTATATCTTTAACTATGCTTGCAGACTCTCGTCACTTCTGTATGTACATCAAGTCTTTACTTGCTGGCTACTCTTAAAAGCAAGGGATTATACAATGGAAAATGTGTTTATAAGGAGTACTGTTGGGAGCATTGTTTTATATTATTGTAAAATAGAACAAAACTGTGGATGTTGGGGATCTGAAACAAACAAAAACAGAAATTGCTGGAGAAGCTCAGCAGGTCTGACAGCATCAGTGGTGAGAAAACAGAATTAATGTTTCAAGTCCAGTGACCCTTCTTCAGAACCAATAGCAGCTAGGAAAAGGTGGTATTCACTCTGATGATTACACTGGGTGGGGGACGGCGGGTAAGGAGTGAGCAGATAGATGGAGCCCAGAGAGAGAAAAAGGAGTAGACAGACGAAGGGGTTGTTCATAGTAAGCCAGGGAGGAAGAGAAGTTTGGTGATAATGGGAGGTATGAGTAGTTGAAAATTGGTTGCTTAGACCATAAGATATAGGAGCAGAATTATACCATTCGGACCATTGAATCTGCCCTGCCACTCGATTATGGCTGATGTGTTTCTCAACTCCATTCTCCTGCCTTTTACTCATAGCCCTTGATCCCCTTAACAATCACGAATCTATCTATCTGTCTTAAAACCACTCAATGACTTGGCCTCGACATCCCTCAGTGGCAGTGAGTTCCACAAATTCACCACGCTCTGGCTGAAGAAATTCCTCCTTATCCCAGTTCTAAATGTTCATCTCTTCACTCTGAGGCTGTGCCTTTGGGTCCAAATCTCTCCCAGTGGAAACATCTACTCCAAATCCACTCTCTCCAGGCTTCTCAGTATTCTGTGAGTTTCAATTAGATCCCTCCTCATCCTTCGAAACTCCATCGAGTACAGAGTTCTCAACCGCTCCTCATATGACATGTTCTTCATCCCCAGAATCATTCTTGTAAACCTTCTCTGGACCCCCTCCAATGACAGCACATCCTTCCTTATAAATGGGACCTAAAACTGCTCGCAATGTTTGAAATGCAGTCTGACTCAGAAGTACGTTTCTGTTGTTATATTCTAGCCCTCTTGAAACAAATGCTAACAATACATTTGCCTTCCTAACTGCCAACTATAAACCTTGAGAATCCGGAACGAGGACTCCCAAGTCCCTTTGTGCTTTAGATTTCTGAAGCCTTTCCCCGTTCAGAAAATAGTTTACACCTCTATTATTCCTACCAGAGTTTATAACCTCTCACTTCCTGCATTGTATTTCATCTGCTACGTTTTTGCCCACTCTCCTAGCCTGTCCAAGTGCTTCTGCAGCTTCCACATTACCTCAGTGCTACCTGTCCCTCCACCTATGCTTGTGTTATCAAAAACTTAGCAAAAATGTCCTCAGTTTTTTTTGTCTAGTTCATTAATGTATAATGTGAATAGTTGTGGTCCAAACACTGTCCCCTGTGGAAATCCTGTAGTTTTTGGCTGCCACCTTGAAAAAGACCTTCATCCCGCTCTCTGCCTTCTACCAGTCAGCCAATCCTCAATCCATGCCAGTATCTTGCCCCCTAACATCACTGGCATTTATCTTGTATATCAGCCTCCTGTGTGACACCTTGTCATAGGCTGTCTGGAAATCCAAATAGATCACATCCAGTTACAACGTCAAAGAATGCTAAAAGATTTGTTATGCATAACCTCCCCTTGTCAAAGCCGTGATGGACTCAGCTCTACTTTGCCATGCACTTCCAAATACTCGCCAATCGCATCCTTAATAGTGGATTCTAAAGCTTACCAATGACCATGGTCAAGCTAAGCGGCCGATAGTTTCTGGCCTTCTGCCTCTCTCCCTTCTTAAATAGCCATTTTCTAGTCCTCTGCAACCCTCCCTGGCTCCAGTGATTCCACCACCAAAGCTTCCATAATTGCCTTAGTTTTTTTCCTTGAGCGCTCTGGGGTGCAGTCCATCTGGTCTGTGTGATCTATCCACCTTCGGACTTTTCACCTTCACCACCACCTTCCCTTAATGATTGCACTGCACTCACCTCTGTCTCCCTAACTCTTTTGATGTGATGGTGTGCTTCCAGTATCTTCCACTGTGAAAACTGATGCAAAGTACCTATTCAGTTCCTCTGTCATTTCTTTGTTCCCCACTACTATTTCTCCAGCCTCACTTTCCTTTTATATATCTAAAAAATACTTTTGGTTGTGCCGAAAGCAGCCCATTTCACGACAGGATCCGGGGTTGTAGGAGTGGATAGTAAACGTAGAAGGTGCTGTTCATGCTCTGAAATTGGTAAACTTGATTTTGAGTTCTGAAGACTGTAAGCTATCTAAGCAGAAAGTGAGGTTCTGTTCCACGAGCTTGCGCTGAGCATGACTGAAGCACTGCAGCAAGCCTGAGACAAAAATGTTGGCATGGAAACATGGTGGTGGATTAGGTTACTACATGTGTTATTCACACTATGTAAAATGCTGGATCACAAAGTGGCAGAATTATGTGTAACCTGTTTTTAAATTCAAATAAAGTGATCAAAATCTTGTGAATTGCCTTGAATTACTCATAGGTTCATTACACTGGAAATTGAAAACATGTAGGTGGCCTAGATGTAAAATGCAGAAGAACAGTTAAAATGAATTGCTTTCTACACTAAAGTAAAAGACACATTTCATGTGTTAGTGATATAAATCACTTGCGATCTATTGGCAATATGTAATTATTACCTGAAACTAAAGCAGTAACTCGTAGTATATTCTAAATTAAGGTATTCCTAAAAATATTTGTGATTTTAAGAACTGCATGGGAGCACAGTCTTTCAGAAAATTTTCCACAGTATGTGGTGATTGTGCTTTTACATTGGAATCAGTCTAATAATTCATATATTTTGACTTGTGGAATACAAAATTTCATGATGATGCTTTCCATTACCTTGTTCTCAATTTCTTATAGTACCCAGTATATTGCTTTGCCAGGTACAAAATGTTAATAAAAAGCATGTTCTAAAAAGAAAGTGGTATAGATGAATTGAGACTTTCAAAGTAGAATTTATAACATTTCTGTAGATTTTCCCTTTACATTTTATGGTGTAAGCCAACATTTGATATGTTGTACAGTTTTTATGTTCATGTTGACTGTTAACAATGATCAAATTGCCTAGCAAACAGTCTAAAAATTAGAGTATGTTATGATCCCAACCAGCAAGTCAGATCCCAGCATGAATAATGGCTTCACAGATCATATGATTAATTTTTGGAGTTGTTCACTGTAGATTAGTCACAAACATATTCTCATGAGGCCGAAAATGTTCTTTAACAGCAAAACAGAAGTTTATTACACAAAAGAAAAACAAAAGCTGCATAGACAGTTAGAAAGATCTTAGCACAAACATCAGAACAAGTTTTCAACCTGTCCCTGAAACTATCCTTTTACAGAATTTTAATTCCAGAAAGATTTTATTCCTATCTCAATTCTTTACGTTTTCACTTAACTGACTGCTTTGAGTTTCTGTTGTTTGCAATATGGACACAGTTTTATGATTCCTTTGAGTCTGTTGGCATGAACATCTCTCCACGTGATAGCCTAATTTTCTTTCAGTTCTAACAACTTGAAGATTTCTGTCCAAATACTCCTGGTTTGCAAGCACCATAAACTGCAACACTTTGGCTGGTGTGACTGGTTCCACTGAACTAAAAATTTCACTCTCCTGCTTGCAGAAATTTCTCCTTTCTGAATTGAACTCCTTGTTCTTCTGAACTCAGATCTTGAACCTTCTGTTTTGAAAGCAAAACTAAACTAATGGTTTTCTGATGTATTGCAAGCAGTACAAGGGTTCTCCGAGACATTTGACTGCAGTCACATGCTTTCTTAGTATTGACACACTTAGGTCATGGTTCTCAGTGACTTTCTGAACAGTTTAAAAAGAAAAAAATGATTTTCACAGAACTGACCCAGGTCCATTTGCCTTTATTTTAAAATCCAAATATCAAAATATAGGATATATAACACACCTTTCATCGCAAACTCTAAAATATTTTCCTCAGCAAAGTTATAACTAAGATATCAATTAATAAGTGAATTAGGTAATTCACAATAGTGAAGAAGTGCTGGCATATTCAGCAGTGAACTTGATATTTTATTAGTTTTAAATTGGAATAATGGGAATAATTTCTGATAAATGTAGAAAATCAGTCTTACATCATCTTCGTTAGTTAGGTGGTTCCAGGTTAGCAACACAAAAAAACCAAAGGACAAAGTGCCCTTTATCTGTACTGTGGTTTCTAAAACTGTGAGTTGAAGAATCTCGGAGGTATCCCTGTCTTCCTTTGCATATGGTATTTAATTTCCTGACATTGACAGAGACTCAGATGGAAATAAAACTTCAATGATAAAAAAGTAAGTAGCAGATAGTAGTGGTCCCATTAGATATGATATTCAATAAGTGAATGTGGCACATAGATTTATAGTTTCATTGGTATTTAATTGTATACTGAATATTAATAAAAATGTTTTGTGGAGTTTTGACAAGTACATTTTGAGTTGAGGTATTTATTCCATTTTGCTAGTTAGTGACATTTCTGAGGTAGGTATACAAGTTACTCTCATACTTATAGCCCGGGGAAATGTCAGTAATTGTCCCCCTGAATTGATTACTTTTGTTATATTTTGCCCCTGCACTTTCCTGAAACAAGTCTTTTTTTTTTGGTAATTGAGCTATTAAGTATGAACATTAACCTTTTATAGTGTAAAATTCTTCTAATTTTTATTTTATTCTTCATCTTGGTTGGAGTTGGAGATTTTATTTTTAAAAAAAAAGTTTTGATTGGCTAGCAATAATCCCTGAACTTGAATTCAATCAAACAAAATGTAAGAGTGAAGATTTAGTCACTTGGGAAGCATCACATTTTTGTTGGAAGAGGAAGGACTGTAGATTGAATATGTATCCTTGATCTACTCAAGAGATGTGAAACAAATGCAAAAATAACTTCTACTTGACCATTATTAAAAAGCTTACAATTGTGCAAAAATTTAATTTGGCTTATAGTAACGATGTACAATTTAAACTTGTTGTATTTTCATCCCTTGATGATTGATTTTATGATAGTTTAGCCTGGTTTTGGTTGATTGCATTGGATTGGCAACTTGTTTTCATTTTGTTAATTTCACTTAAATAATGGTGTATAATGACATAGGACTATCCTAGTGGTTTGGGTAATTTTTAAGTTCAATAACACAATGCCAAATCTAACTTTAAAACTACATTTAAAGTGTGAGGTTTAAGGATGAAAAAAATGCTCATTCTTATATGCTGCAGCATAAGATAGCCAGCACAGGATGTTTGGTTTTGATTATGAAATGTCAGTTTCAAATTCCTGCTATGCACCAAGTCTCTCCCATTCCTTCTCCCGCAGCATATTTCCACTGGTGCTGTGTGTCTTCTTTTGCATTTCTCATCCTTCAGCATGGATGGTGAGTGTTTGATCATGGAGCTGTCTCAATTTGAGCTTATTCTATTAATCATCATGCATACGCACTCTCAATCTGCTAGGAATTGCTGGATATTGATCAAGAGCTGAAATCTTGACTGATACTTTCTTCTCTAATTTAAGGTATAGAGGTTAATTGTAATCAACCCGTTGGTTGAGATCAGCTAACCTTTCCACAAACTGGCATTTAAACTTGTATTGTCCTGGTTCAGCTACTCAGTGTGTTAATGTGTTGAGCAACCAAAGGAGGTTAACGCTCAATTAGCTTTTATTCAGCTTGAATCGCATAATTGTACATGTTGTGTTTCTTTATCAAAATCAGAAGAATAACCAGGTACAGTTTTTCTATTAACTGAAAATTATTTTCTATATTTCTTGGGTCATTTGTAGAAGAAAGATATTTTTATAGAGGAATACTATAAAAGATCTAACCATTTGTAATAATGCAAAGTCAGGGTTAGTGAGGTGAAGGGTTGGAGATGTTTATTTTCTTTTAGTTTGTTTTTCCTAAAATATAGAAGTGATACTGGGTGTCCAGAATTCAAAAATTATAGATTTACTGAGTGTTTTGAATAGTAAAATGGATATTTGTGTATCTTGCATTTAGAATTTGACATGTTCAAGCGCTGAGCAGACAGCGTAATGTTTTTTCAAATATTTCCTGTGCTTCTCACAGTCTTTGGTCTTCGTAGGTCATTGAACACATGCTAACCTTAATGACTTTTCTGTGCTGTCACACGCCAATCAAAGTTTGATGAGCATGCTCTGGTGAAGGGGGAAGTAGGAATTATATCATTTAAATCATTAATGCTCCATATGAGAATGTCCACAGAGTGATTTTTTTAAAAAATCTGCCCTAACGGTATGGTAGAAGATGATACCAGGAAAAAAAGCAAATCCCAGTGACATGACTGTAATTAGTTTTGTCTTGAGCCACCAATTTGAGGGATGTACAGATATTTTCATGACTGTAATATGTTTGCTTTGCTCATCAAAGAGAAGGAATTGTTGTCAGGGAGCGATGATATATATATCAACTTACAATGGCACATCATGCAAATGAAAAGATACAGACAAAATAGTAGTTTTACCTTTTGGATGAAATCCAAAGAGAACAGAAAAGATACAGAATATCAAGCTGCATGCCATTTTCCAATGTTTTCATTGCCAAGTAGCTCAGGTCTCCATTGTAGGCCTGTTGGAAGCAGGTTCCACCATTTGTATCAGAGATAGTAGGAACTGCAGATGCTGGAGAATCCGAGACAACAAGGTGCAGGGCTGGATGAACCATTTGTATGATGACTCAGTGCCCTGAATTTTATCAGCCCTCTGATGATGGGCTGAGAAGCAAGAAACCTTGTCTGGTGTGGAGACCAATGTCTTTGAGCTGCTACAGGATACTGTCAACAACCGAAAATTAGTGCTGTGTTGGCCAGAGGTGGGTGGCCAATTGAACCAATTAATTTACCCAATTAGCAACTACTTCTTCCCAAGCAGCATTTTACTGACATGAGGATAAGACTCCCACGTGTGGACAGACTATCAGGCAAGCCATCTTGGCCTCTCAGGGGTCTTGATCTTCTACTTTTTTGGACCCGTGGCTTATGGATGACTTATTGGCAGTGGCTAGCCCAGTGGCTCCATTCAGCCACTCTTTTTTGATTGCTGGAGTCATCTGCCTGGCCTTGATGCAGTTTAGTGAAAAAAAAACCTCCTTGGCCTTTGAGGCACTCTCCCCTTTGCTTGCTTACACAACAGTGACGATGTCAATCTGTGCTGCTGCCACGCTGTCAGCCCCTTGATTGAGCTGACAGCTCTGAAAGACTGATTGCCATCTTCAAATGGAAAGTGGCACAGCAGCTGCCTTTCAATTGGCCTCCACAAAAAAAATCCCGCTCAGGGTCCTGTCATTCCTCAATGTAGTCTTTGAAGCCAATGTCAGTCCTGCTGAGTAGATAATCTTGAACTTGGTAAGATTCTGGTCAATGTTGTGGTGTTTGCAACAAGACGCGCTACTCCCTCCAGGTGGTAGGGAACAACGATCTGGGAGGAACAAAGCTTTTTTAAAAAAAAGCAAATTAATGAAATGTTTATGTTAACATGAAGAATTTTGATGATTCTGAAGTTTTTCACCGTATGCAAGGTAGAAGCTGCAGTTGCATTTACCCTGTTGCTACATCAGGGGAATGTATCAAAAAGTTACCTTCTGTTTTTAAAATATGTTGGCTTGTCGTACATGACATCTGAAGAATAATCATCAGATCTCTATAATTGAACATATACTCTTACAGGATTAATAATAGGTGCATTTAAGGAGTTGCTAAATACAATGAGAATATAGGATAGAAGGATAGAGTTAAATGAAGTGGGATTAAAGGGGACACATGAGAAGGACAGTCCATTGGGCCTGGATGTCCCATTTCTATACAGTAGATTCTGTGTAGCTCTTTCGCGATTGGCAGTATAAAGTCCTGTGAACTTGATTCTGAACCGATCCTGTCCTTAATTGGCTTCATGTTGTAAAGGCAGTATTTTGCATTATTCTACGAGCATGCAAAATAGAATCAGCTTCGTACATTTAGCGTAGTGCAAGCCGGGCAATCACTAGAAAAACTGCATTTTGAGAGATTTTGATATCCATGCATGTTCAGTGGTTTGTTGTCTGAATACTTCTGGCAGAACCAAATTTAGCAATTAGTGACATATGCTTAAAGTGGTTTTTAAAGATTCCATTACACGGTATGTTTCTGATATTAGTTGCATCTTCAGGGGAGATGCCAAACAGATTCTTAACACTTCCTTCACAACGTCTACTGTACGGGCTCATGTTAATCCTCCTAAAACATCATGTGTACCTTGAACATCTAAACGAAAGAAACAAAAATATATCCATATAAAGCATTTTGCTGAATTTTACCAGAAATCAGTTAAGTATCAGTTTTGGTGAGTTTCATGGATGGTTTCTGTCCATGAAGTTAATGAGATTTTTCACCATATTCTGTGAAACTCACCTTATTGTATATGTGTCACATCTCTGAGGCCTCAGTGTCCTATTTCCCCACTCACCAGAAGTAGTACATGGTAGTCCTGGCACTGTGCCATTATTAAAGCCCAGTGTGCATCCGGACCGAGCGCTGCCAGGCAGGATTTACCCTTTGCTATGCACATAGTGGGAGGGGAGCCAAAAGAAATGCTTCTGACAGCGTAGCCCCCCATAGTATCATCCCATCGTAGAGTCCCATTCAAGGGAGTTCTGCTCTTTACATCTTCCTGTTGTTTCATATGGGGCAGTCAGATGCCCCAAAGTCTTCAAATGATTGACAATGTTCACTTTTATTCAGCCATAGCAAAAGCGTGGAAAGATATAAAACAAAAGTTGCATTTGTTTCTGTGAACAAGCAGGAAGTGTCTTTTGAATAGAAACAGTCAATGAATGATCACTGCACCCAGCTCGCCTATTGGAACCGACTGTCAATTAAATGCTGTCCAGCTTGATGCCCAACTCTGCCCCGCTCTATTACGCTGGAAACAATTTTTCTCATTGTCCTCATCTGCCTCCTCAGACGCTGCTGCTGCTCTCCCAGCTCTTCAGAGCCATTGCATCCACACTTAGCCTGCTCTAATGTGCAGTGTGCAAGGATAATGTAGCAGACTCTGTCTGACCGGTATGGCAAGGACACAGACACAGACACACATCCAATTATCAACTTGATCATCTTCAGGAAGCCTGTCATCTCTCCACAATGGGCTGTATGGTATCTATGCTTGGTCTCTGTCAGGGAATTCCCTGACAATGTCATCAGCCACGGTTGCTAAGGAGAGTTCTTGTCTCCCAGCAATGCTTGATAGTTTAGTATACTCCTCCATGGTGGGACATGGAGGATCCTCCAACAAGGAGGATCTTGGAATGACTCTACCTGACCTTTGACAGAGGGACCTTATTCCAAAGGTGCAAAGCTGTGTTGCAAAAATACAGTAAGCGTTGTGCTGTATGATTTACAGATACCTTGACCCCCTGCCACATCGTTCAAGAAAAGCAGCATAGCATATAAGAGCATGTTGGCAGATGCTTACAGTTTAAGGTATTTAAGGTGAGAGGAAATCTATTCTGTGGCCTTTTGCAGCCTAGGAGATCCACAATGTGATTGTGACCCAAAAGTGCCACTTTTAATATCATCTGTAATTACGTCTGCTTCGCAGAAATGACTGTCCTCACCCTGCAATGACCAATGATATTGTCAAGATTGCTTGTGGACCTCACACGTTTGTATCCCACACAGCTAGATACTGCATGTGTTTTGCACACAGGTACTATGCTTACAGATTATTCCAGCCTGTACTGCTTAAGTGCCTGATTAATACAATTGCCCCTTGACCTGCCTGCCCTCACTCACAAGTAGAGCCTGTAGGCTCAGAGATAAATAAAACATTTACTGCGCCCATTTTGTGTGCGGTCACATCCATTTTCCATTTCAACTATCGTATGATCCTAGCCTATGTTATTACTGAAGAAGTCAGACCCCAGACTGAAATCTGGCTTGATAGATCATGGTTTGCTTTGGTCCAGTTTAACAAAGTAGTCTCTCATTGGAACACAGCCATGCAACATTGCAATCTTTGTGTTATAGTAAAACAGAGTTTGTTAACAAAAGTAATGAAGATAAGATAGAACAAACAAAACTCTCTACTTTTAACACACTTTCAAAGATATTAAAACAGACCGTAAAAGTATAATCCCATTAATCCCAAAACATGCCTTTATGAAGTAAAAGAAAACAACTACTTCTATACAGTACTCAAAACACCCCACTGTACAGTACCCAAAATACAACTCATATATAACTCACACCAGAGTGCTTGTGTCCAATACCTTGTTAGGTTTAAATCACTTGTGACTTCAATTTCTATACTGGAACTGCAGATGTCTTCTTCCTGGAGAAATTACGCACCTGGCTTAAGTATACTAAGCTTTACATAAACTTCTTCAGGGCCTGGGGCTAACAGTAACTCTTTTTAGGGTAACCTAGTTTACCATATCCTTTCCTTCTCAGAAGCACTGGTCTATACAGCCATCCTCATTGAATGACTTCACAGGACTGTTTCATGCAAAGTAAAAATGAAGCCAAAAGTCTCCCTTTGTAAGTTATGGATGTTTCCGTGAAACTTAAAGTTCCAGAAATCTCTAACAAATCTTGAGGCACCATTATTTAACTTGCTGGGTCACAAACCAATCCAAGAAAAACAGTTATCCATTAGTGGTGCATATAACCCATTTAAACTAAAGCCTGGGCACAGAAACTGTATTAAAAGAAATGACCATTGCAACAGAAATACTTACAATTTAGTTATTAACTTAGATCCACAGAAAACCCACAGGTTACTAACTCAAAAGCAAGAAGCCCAAACTTAGAATACATATATCTATATATAATATATAAATCACGCAATTTGCACCATAAACGTGTATTTACAATTTGCATGAGTAATCAAAACAACTTAATACAAGGCAACTATAGTATTGTAGTATAATGTAAATAATTAACACTGAACTATGGTGGTAAGACAGGAAAGCACACATTATTGGAGTTGCTCCAACTATATACAGAGCTATGTTAAGACCATAACTTGAGTTTTGGTTCCAGTTCTGTTCACCAAGACATAAAGGCAATCAGACATTGGAAGCAGCAGAGATATAAAAGATCAAAGGACTAATGTGTAAGGAGAGATTGAAGAAAATTGGGCTTTTCATCATTGAAGGAAAGTGACTTGAGTGGTGATCTTATAAAGACATTGAGTATCTCATTTATATTTAATGTAAGACGTACAACACTGGAGGTAAAGAAAAATGCGACACCACTGTTAACTTGAGCCACTCTCCCGAATTCTAGTTCAGAGGAACTCTGGTAGATGCATGGAAAAAAGTAGCTTCTCCATCAATTATCTTATTTATGATTGACTGATAGCTTGGATTGAGATAGAATAAATTACATGTCAAACCGGCATTAGTGTGAGGATATGTAATCTGAAAGTAAGGAGGTATAATATGCAGAGAGAAATTGAAAAATTTCAAATAGTTTGTAGAAAAGCTATTCATTTTAAGTTTGCATAAATGACTACCTAACAGAAAAAATATGGAATATTTGCTTCATCATTCTTGAGAGAATGCAAACAAAGCAAAAGGAACTGTGGAAAAGAAAACTTGTAAAATGATATCAGGAACCACTTAAACTTGTGGTTTGTCTGCATTCATGAATGAAAAAAATTAACCACAAACATTCTTTATGGTTATTCTCAATATGTTTTATAATTTGTAGCATATTCAAATGTTTAAAAAGTTGATCAACACTTTTAGCTTTTTATATGTGAATGTCCCAAAGTAGTAACTATTGTCTCTACAGAGCATCAGGCCAAATCTAATTACAAGCTAAAAGGGAAACATTTAAAAGACTGTTCAAGGGTCTTTTTATTAAAGAGAGAAATCTTTGTGCACGTTGACTATTTGTACATTAAAATGAGTACCAATTAATTTGCTTAGATAGTGCAATAAGTAAAAGGACTTTATGGTTTAGAACTAACTTATAAAGGTAAGGCAAGGCCTAGGTACAATCCCTGATCTGTGATGACTTGACTTATCACATCTAAGATAAAAATAGGGATGAATTTCTCAAGAGTTTTCCTGTCTAATTGCCATAACTTGAGAATAGGCGTGAAATCTCTTGTGAAAATGCATCCAAATGGGAAACTGCTGATGATCTCAGGGCTCCTAGGCAACTGGGACAGAAGTTTAACAAGCTGTATGTTTCTGACTACAGCCATTGAATGAGAGTAGAATCAGGCATCACCACGATGAGCCTCGTGTTAAATAGTCTATTAATCACAATGCAAGTGCAAATCAAAAGAATGATAACTTATGGACCAGACCATAATCCCCCTTCACATATATCAAGGAGATAGCCTAGACCCTAACTTTTTCTCATTTAAACGCAAGTGGAAGATGCTGTGTTCCAGATGTAATTTGATTGGTTACACTAATTGGTTTTAAGCAAAACACTTTATTCTTACCCTATACAGTTAAAATATAAACAAAAGAAAGAGGAATTGGTATAACTTTAACTCTATTGGAAAACTTAACAAAATAATTGATTATTTAACTACTAACTAGCAACTGTTTCAATATGGTAACATCTGATAAACATACCCTTGGCAAAGGCAAATTCAGCAAAATAGATTGTCTCTCATGCAATTCCAGCAGTAGAGAGAACTCCAGCTTTTAGTTGTTATAGAGAGAAGAATTACAACTTCCACACCCAGTTTCAGGACACAGAAACTACTGAAAGCTAAACAAAAACCAGGGTTATGTGGGAGCCTGACTCTACCCCTTCATGCTACTTTTATTCCAACCAAGGCCTCAACCTGTTTACCTAATTGGCATGGAACAAACCACTCACCCTCTCTTCATAAAAAAGAAACTGGGTCAAAATACACCTCTTAAAGCCATAGTACTGTCACACCTCTCCCCTTGTAAAGAAATCATCAATATACAAAGATGGCTTCGTTTTTTTTTCAACCGTTTAGTCCTTCACTATTAGTACATTACAGTACATATACATCACATTGACTCTAACCAAGCAAACATTCAATATTATAATCCATTTCAATCGGTTTCTGCCGCCACTGAACATCTTTCTCTTCCTTCATAGTCGTGACAACGCATCTGTGATTATGTTCTCTCATCCTGCCACATATATAATTTTCAAAGTAAATGGCTGTAACAATAAACTCCATCCAAACAATCTGGTATTTTTGCCTTTAAGTTTTTCCAAAAACACTAAGCGGTTATGATCAGTATTTACAATTGTCTCAGACACATTACTGGCAACATAAATGTTGCAACGCCAACACCAGACTCAAGGTCTCCTTCTCGATTGTGATTGTTTCTGTTGATGAATATTGAACTTTCTGGAAAAATACCCAATAGCTGTTTCTAACCTCTCATCATCTTGCAAGAATACAGCACTGACATCCATATCACTTGCATCAATAACCACCTTGAAAGGCTTTGCGTAATTAGGTGTGGCTAATATGGGGGTGGTGGTTAACACAGCTTTCAGGCGTCCTGACCTTCCTACCTCCATTGGAATTTTCTGCAATTTTTCAACAAATCAGTCAGTGGAACAACAATGCTGCTAAAATTTGGTATGAATTTTCAATTGAATCCACTCAGTCCCAGGAATCATAGTCCTTCCCTTTTGAAAATGGAATGGGTTTACACCGTGTGCTCTGGTTTCCTCCCACAGTCCAAAGATGTGCAGGCTAGGTGGATTGGCCATGCTAAATTGCCCATAGTGCCCAGGGATGTTTAGGTTAGGTGGATTAGACATGGGAAATGCAGGGGTAGTGGGAATGGGTCTGGGTGGGACGCTCTTTGGAGGGGTGGTGTAGACTTGTTGGGCCGAATGGCCTGTTTCCACACTTTAGGGATTCTGTGATCATTGATCTATGATTCTATTTATCTCCTCCAGCGAAATGATGAATTTTTGATTTCTTGTCTGTTTCCTGCTTCGTTATTCACTGTGCTACTTTCAAATGCTGTCTAGCCAACTCACCCTCTCTATTTAATCTTTTCCTAAAATTTGGCACATAGTCCAAATATGTGGTCTGTGAACTCTGACTTACCAATTTTTCCTTCATTAATTTCAATGGTCCTCTCACCTCATATCTAAAAACTAATTCAGATGGACTGAATTTAGTTGATTCATTAGGTGTACCCCTAATTGCAAAATGTAGAAGTGGAATTCCTTTATCCCAATCTGGATAATCTTGACGATAAGCCCTCAACATCATCTTTAAAGTTTGATGCCACCATCCTAATGCACCTTTATTTCTGGATGATATGCAGTTGATTTAAGTTGTTTGATTCCTAAGGTATCCATAATTTCCTTGAACAATGTTGATGTAAAATTTGACCCTTGATGTGATTGTATTTCTGTGGGTAGTCCATATCTAGCTTAAAAAAATGAGTATTTTTTCTACAATCCTTTGACTCGTGATATTATGTTATGAAATGGCCTCTGGAAATCTAGTAATCACATGCATTATGGTCAACAAATATTGATTGTGACTTTTTGTTTGAGAGGGGTCCAACACAATCAATTAAGACTCCTGTAACAGGTTCCTCAAATGCTGGAATAGGTATTAACGGTGTATGTTTTATCACTGCCTGAGGTGTTCTTATTGCCTGACATGTCCAGTAAAATTCATCCACATCTCTGTGCTGCCCAGGTCAATAGAAGTGTTTTTGTATTTTGGCTTAAGATTTCCTTACTCACAAATGACTTTCTACTGGCTCCCCGCAACCCCTCCTTTCTGTTACCCACCAGTAATACAACATGGTGAAGTTCTGCTCATTTTTCATTTGCCTGAATATGTAATGGTCTCCATTTCCTCATTTTTAAGGTAGTAACATCGGGGATATGCTCAGATTCTTCTTCTGTGTATGCTTTTTGATACAACTGGTTTAGATTTTCATCTTTTTGTTGTGATTCAACTAATCTCTCTGAATTAAAAGTGTCCACTTTGAGAAAAAACAAGAACAGGTAGAAGACAATCATTTGATCAAATATATTTTCTGAGAATTGAACTTCAATTTCCTTATCTTTATTTCTTAATTTCTCCTCTTGCTTCAACCTGTGGCTTTGTGACTTTTTACCACACAGCCAGGAAAAATCCCAGGATATATTTCCTGTTACATCTCAGTTACCTGATTTTCCACTGGCTTTTCAACTACAGTAGGCATCACCTCTCATCTGTGATCCAGCTCTATCATTCCCAAGTATAAATGGTATTCCTGGAATAGAGAAGTTCGCTATTACTCCTGTCACTACTTCACCACTTTTCACCAAACTCTCCAATCTCCCCATGTACAATGGAACGTTACTCTTCTCACCATGAATTCTACATATTACAATATTTTCTGGCGAAACTCCTTCCTAAGTACATTCCTCCTCATCTCTCACCATCAAACATGGACTTGCTCCTGTATCTCTTAAAATTTTAATTTCTTTACCTTCTCCTCCTGATACACATGAGTAAATCTTACCCACACAGGTAAATTCTTTAGCGAGATCTGGTACTTTGTTATTAACCAACCCCTGACCAGGCTGTACATTCTTTCGCAGCTCTTTAGCTTCCACTGTGATTTCCTTTAGCAATTTAATAAAGCCCATAGGCGTATCCTGTTTTACCACATCTGTCTTTCCAGTGCTTTTCTTAAACCAGCAACACTGTGACTTCATGTGGCATACTTTATTGCAGTGAAACCACCTGAGCTTTTTTACTTCTCTTCCCCCCCACCCCCATGGTTTTACCCTGTGGTGAACTATCTTTACTACCTTCAATGAGATCTTCTTTTCCTTCACTACCTGAGAATTTCTGTTTTGCCCAATTTCTGTATTTCCAGATTGAAATTAATGTTGGAAGTCAAAATCTGATTTACGAACTAATTCATAATCATCTGCCATTTCCGCTACTAATCTTGCAATCTTAATGCTCTGCTCTTCCACTTGAGTTCTCACTACTTCAGGAAGTGAATTTTTGAACTCCTCCAAAATAAAAGCCTCTGTAAGAGTGTCATATGTCTGATCTATTTTCAATGCCCTTATCCAGCTATCAAAGTTAGTTTGTTTGATCCTTTCAAGCTTAGTGTACCTTTGACCAAGTTCCCTCCTTAGATTTGTAAAACATCTGTTGGCTTCTGACACTAGTTCATATTCTTAAGATGGCTTTTTCCATCTCATCATACCCCTAGATACCTACTCTGATAGTGGTGCACTAACTCACTAACTCTACCTACCAATTTTGTTTGAATCAACAGTACCCACATGGTCACCGGCCATTTCATTTGTATAGCCACTTTCTCAAATAAAAAGAAAAAGGCTTCTACATCCTTCTCATCAAATTTTGATAATGCTTCACCATATTTAAACAGATCCCCACTAGGCTTTTAGCTGTGATGCGTTTGCTTTTCATCACTGTCCCCATCACTACTCCTACTTGCTACTTTTACCATTTTAAGTTGACTGTCCTCTTTCAATGCCAACTTCTGAACTTCAAAATCACTCTCTCTCTTTCCCTCTCGTCAGCTTGGGCCTTCCTTTTTTTCTTTTTCCTCTGCTTTTAATCATAATTCAAATTGTGTTGTTTCCTTTTCATATTCAAGCTGCTTTGTTTGTAATTGAATATTAGCAATCTCTAATGATTTTGATTGCATTCTTAGCAATAGCTGTACATTTATAATTACTGCAGTTATTTCCCCCTTCCTCACAGACATAGGCAATTCCAACTTCAACTTGTTTGCCAATTCCAAAAGCTTTGCCTTGCTGACTTTCTGTAAAATTCCCAAAGTGACTTCATCCACCCCCAAGAAACTCTTAGTGAATGAAAGAGCCATTACAACACAAGACACAACCTGTTTAACCCAACCAAAGATAACCCTCAAAAAAGAAACACCAACACTCACCACTCACTCTCTTTGAATCCAATAATCATAAACCCAACCTGGATTTAGAGATTTTGATCCTGGACAAGGCCCCAGTTTGTTATGGACCAGATCAAACCCCCTTCAGGTATATCAAGGAGATATCCTAGACTCTAACTTTTTCTCATTTAAAGCAAGTGCAAAGTGCAGTGCCCCAGGTGTAATTCTGTTGCTCACACTAATTGGTTTTGATTAAAATGGATTTTATTCTTATCCTTTACCATTAAAAATATCATCACAAGAAAGAGGAATTGGAATATGTTAACTCTATTGGAAAACCTAACAAAATAGTAGATTTATTTAACCACTTAAACAACAGTTCCAATATAGTAACACCCAATAAACACACCCGTGGCAAAGGCAAATTCAGTAAAATAGATTGTCTAACACGCAATTCTGGCAGCAAAGAGAACTCCAGCTTTTAGCTGTAACAGAGAGAGGAATTACAGCCTCCACATCCAGCTTCAAGACCCCAGAAACTACTAAGAGCTAAACTAAAACCCTGGTTCTGACTCCACCCATTCATGCTGCTTCTATTGTTCCAACTTCTTTAACACAAAAAAACCCATGGCCTCACAAGCTGTTTAATTTATTGGCTTGGCGCTGACCACTCGCTTGCCACCTCTAACTCAACTGCTCTTCACTTAAAAATGACCAGGACAAAATACACCACTTAAAGCTTATAGTATTGTCACATAACTGTGGAAGAGGAGGGTTGGGGGTCAGGGTTGCCAGCATTTGTGGAATTGTACTGCAGAATGAGTCCTGATTTTCAGTGGAGGAAGACAGAAATTTACAGAAAGGAAAAAAAATGTATGCTCACCAATCTGATTTTAAAATAACATGCAACCAGGAATAATAACGCACAGTTATTTTGTTACCACAGGAAAAGTGATGGAAAGAAATTTGTGTACATAACAAAGAAAGCAAAGTTCAAAAATGACATGAACATCAAAAGGAAAAACATGAAATGAGATATTCTTTAATCAGTGTCCTGAGGTATAAACATGTATTTTATGTATGAAAGCTATAATTTTAAAGGGATTTTCCAAATTGACAGGTGAATATAAAAACTTAGAGGTAAATAAGTAACTTCAAAAAATCTCCACTTTAATTGGTGTACTTCTCTGTTCAGTAACCTTTCATTTTGATGCCAACTGAAAATGAAATTACAGAAGAAAATCTACATAGTGCTGCTTAGTTTATTTTTTTCTTTGTATAAATAACCGTATGGAATTTGTACAATATCACAGTTCTGCTTGTATATATAAGTCATTAGATAGATATTTGCTTGTGTATTGTTTATTCAGCTTTCCTATCTGTAACAGGATTATACTGTTGTGGAGATATATCTAGATATGTAGGGGACTTGGCAACATCTGCAAATACCGATTAGCTCACATTAGTCATCCCTTTGTTCAAATTGCCTCTCTGGGCCTAAATTTACATGTTGGTCCAACGTAACTCTTTTTATCCCCAAACTCTCTTTGTGCAGGACAAGCAGGGTGTATCGAAAATGTTTAAGGTGATGTTGGACTGGGTCATAGAATGACCCAGCTCCACTCTTAGTGCAGGCTTGCCCCCATCAGGAAATCCTGTGTGGAGCTGATGAGGTTTGGTTGCAATCTTTGGGGCTCTGTGTCTGACTTTGGAACACTAGTTCTGTTACCCAATGATTTCAATGAGCCTCGAAAACCCTGAAAATTAATGTTAGAACTTGGTCTTTCCACCTCACTGCTGAGATCTCGTGATATTTGTGAAAGGTCCAAGATCAACTTAGAAGTGTATCAATGAAAATGGGTGTTTAGGTCCTATGGAAGGCAATTGAGGTGAGAAAGTGGCAAATGTTTTTGCTTGTCTTACGTACGTTCTGGCCTGAGCTTCATGTTTAGTGCAGGTTAGGTACTGCCCATTTTTGGGAAAACACCTTGGCATCCGAGGATAATGTAACAGAAGTGGAAATCTAATTAAAAGGCCTGTGCCCACCCACAGCAGTTCTCTAAGAAATGAGCATTTCTTAAACTCTACAGAGACACAAAACTATTGGGGCTTTCATGTTCACCTGCGTCAATGTTAAATCTGTATTTTTACTGTCCCAAACTTCTGACATCTGCCATGATTTAATTTGTGTCAATAAATGTGGAGCTGGAAAAGCACAGCCAGTCAGACAGCGTCTGAGGAGCAAGAAAATCAACATTTCGGGCCGAAACCCTTCATCAGGACTGGAGAGGGAGAGGGGGAGGGGAGCCAAGAGGTAAGTAGATGGAGGGAGGTGAGGCTGGGGGGCAGTAGATGAGATGGAGATAGGTGGATACAGGTAGGGGGTTATTGTGGTTTGTCAGTGGGAAGGGTGGAGCAGACAGGTTGGGGGAGGAGAGATTTTAAAGCTGGTGAAGTCAATATTCAGGCCATTGGGCTGTATGCTCAAAAGCGAAATATGAAGTTTTTTTCCTTCATTTTACGTTTGGTCTCACACTGACAGTGGAGGCAGCCAAGGATGGACATGTCACCAGGGGAGTGGGAAAGGGAGTTAAAGTGGATGGGAACCAGAAGGTTGGGTAGGTTGGTGCGTGCAAAGCATGGATGCTCCGCAAAACAGTCACCGAGTCTGCGTTTGCTCTCCCAGATATAGAGGAGACCACATCGGGAACAACAGATACATTAAATGAGGTTAGATGAAGTGCAGGCAAACCTCTTCCAGCTTTGGAAGGATTGTTTGGGGCCTCAGACAGAGGTGAGTGGGGAGGTGTGGGGGCTGGTGTTGCACCTCCTGCGGTTGCAGGGAAAGGTACCAGGTGTGCTGAAGGAGTTTGTGGGGAGTGTGGAGCTGATGAGGGAGTGGCAGAATGAACAGTCCCTGCAGAAAGCAGGCAGGGGTGGAGAAGGAAATATCTTTTTGGTGGTGGAGTCTGATTGTAGGTGGTGGAAATGTCAGAGGATGATGCATTGGATCCGGAGGCTGGTGGGGTGGTATGTGTGGACCAAAGGGACTCTATCCTTACTGTTGTTGGGAGGGAGAGAGTTTGAGGGCAGAAGCGCAAGAAATGGGGGAGATGCGGTTGAGGGCATCGTTAATAACCGAGGAGGGGAAACTACAGTCTCTAAAGTAGGAGGATATCTGGGAAGTCCTAGAGTACAATGCCTCATCCTGAGAGCAGATGCAGCAGAGGTGGAGGAATTGAGTATGGGATAGAATTTTTTGCAGGGGAGAGGGTGGGTGAGAGGAGGTGTAGTCGAGGTAATTGTGAGAGTCAGTGGGTTTGAAATGGATGTCAGTGGTGAGTTGGTTACCGAAGGTGGAGACAGAGGTCAGGAAAGGGAGAGAGGTGTCAGAAATGGTCCGGGTGAATTTGAAAGTGCAGTGGAAGGTATTGGCGAAGTTGATGAACTGTTTGAGCTCCTTGCTTCCTATCTCACCACACTCAGTCACTTTTGTGACATAATCTTTTGCTGATTAGAATTAGTTGGGATCCTGAGTGCTATTATTTGAATTTATATGATCGAGACAATCCAAAGATTGTGCTTTTTGAAAATATTTCTTAACAATTTTATGGGCGACACAGTGGCTCAGTGGTTAGCACTGCTGCCTCACAGTGCCAGGGACCCAGGTTCGTTTCCAGCTTCAGGCTACTGCCTGTGTAGAGTTTGTACATTCTCCCCGTGTCAGCATGGGTTTCCTCTGGGTGCTCCAGTTTTCTTGCACAGTCCAAAGATGTGCAGGTTCATGTGGATTGACCATGTTAAATTGCCCACAGTGTCCAGGGATGTGCAGGCTTGCTAGGTTAGCCATGGTTACAGGGATAGGGTAGGAATGTGGGTCTGGGTGGGATGATCTTCAGAGGGTCAGTGTAGATTCGATGGGCTGAATGGCCTGCTTCCACTCTGTACAGATTTTGAGATTCGGTAAATTTCCTTTTCATGAGATGGTGAGCTGGTTTTCTGGAAGTCCAGAAAACCGTTCCTGTAGCAAAGCATAGCCTACTCTAGATTCGGAAATGGGGAATCTACTTTAGGTTTTATATATACACTGAAAGAACTGTGTCTTTTTAATTCAGTGCCTGTGGGCTGCAAGGAGACGAAAACTTTTTAAAAACAGTGATTTAACAGTACGGTTACATAATATCACAGGAGAAATTTGATACTTATTGTGAACTTTGTTTTTTATGCCAGTGATTTCCTGCAATTGTCCATGCAGATGATCAAGAGCCTTGGAGTTGTTTATACTGAAACCGATTGGTTCTCAGATAACTCAACAGGTTGGAAGTGAAAGCAAGTTACGGAGACATAGACACACAAAGAGAGAAATAACAGAAGGGTTTGCTGTTGTTCTTCCCAGCAGAAGCTGCCTATTCTCTGCAGTAAAAGCTGAGGTTAAGCTTAAAGAAAACCAGTTAACATTCTGCAGCAGTTGCTGTTAGCTGTAACATTTGAACAGATAAATCCGAGATATTTTCCAAGTTAATCAGTTGTTATGCACTTCTGACAAACCAGTGGAAGTTTCCAGAAAAAGCCAACTGAACACCAAGGGCCTGGTTAGCCAAAGTAGGGTCATCGCAACATCGGAACTGGGTCACAAAGACCACTAAACTGAGTTTCTAATTTTTCTCTACCTCTGCTAATCATCTATTTTCCCTACTTGTTTGTCTTTGTGGTCTATATAGGGGGAGTTTATAAGGGGATGAGAATTTTAGTTAGTAGTGTTATATACAGTTGCTTATGTGTAGCTAAAGCATACTTATAATAAATATTTTCTGTTGAGCACAAAAACTTGGTCCACATTTGTATCAGCCTTGAACTGAAAGGCAGATAAATTAGAGGACTTTGTGTACCTTAGAAGAAAAACTTTAATGTTTGGCGTGACAGTAGGAATAGCAGAGCTCAATTTATGGCAATTGACTTTCGTGGGCAGTACAATGTGTATTTAAAAACCAAATTACTTTCCTGCTAGCTACCATTCACATTGCTATGTCTAGCAATGTTGGGGTATATCTAATTCCTAAATAATCACATCTACATTGATCTTTCCAAGTCTGCCATTTCAGGATTTCCCTTTGTTAGAAAATTCTTGTTTGATTTTGCACTAAAATGAACTTCTGCAAAATCTGAGAAAATGTTCTTTAAACCATTCAGCATTCATCCACATCCCTAGACAATTTGCAGCCAATTTGAGTCTCCAAACCATCTTGCAAAGCAATTCCCGATGTATGTAAGAGGATATACTAAAGATAAAGAAAACAAATAGTCTAGTTAGGTGAGGAGGTGAACCTGGTATACAGGTCCTGCTGGAAAAACCAAATTGCAGGACCCAAACCTGAGCAAGGGAGGAATTGACAGGGTAAGAGGAAGACTGAGGGGCTTTCGGTAGATTGTGGAGTAGGAAGCAGGGAATTGAAGCATGCATCTCGTGGCTCAATAGACTGCATTGTTGGAAGAATAATAGGGTTATGTTGCTCAGCTAATTTCCACACAGTATTCATTTGTATCACCACAGTGACACTAATGAATAGATGGGATCATATGGCTAGAAGACCTCACAAATCAGATGCTCTAATAATATAGTTATTTGTCACAATAGACCGTTGAGGCTGGTTATAAAACTTTCGGAGTGTGATTGTTACAATAGCTATTGTCAACTATAGGCCATTAATGATTTATTCAGATCCACAGCTAGTCGCATTTTCAAATGTTGATCACATCAGAAAATAAAGAAGAATTGGGAGCAAGAGTAGGCAAGTCAGCCCCTCAGGCCTCCTTCGCCGTGCAATGCAATCATGGCTGAGCTCATCTTGGCCTCAACTTCACTTTCCTGCCCACTATCTACAAGGCTTCAACCCATTTCTAATCAAAAATCTGTCTATCTCTCTCTTAAATTTACTCAATGTTCCGGCATCCATCACACTCTGGGATAGTGAATTCCAAAGATTCCCAACTCTTTGAGAGAAGTAATTTCTTCTCAACTCTCTGTTTTATATCTGCTACCTGTTATCCTAAAATTATGACTCCACGTTTTAGATTACCCGACGTGGGGAAACATTCTATCTATATCAAGTATGTCCATACGCTTTAGTATCTTACATACCTCAATTAGATCTTCCCTCATTCTTCTAAACTCCAGAGAGTCTCGGCCTAAATGCTCAGTCTTTCTTCACCAATGATCATCAATGATTCTCCACTTTGTTGTGTCAATGTGCATAAACTGCAAAAGTATACAGTTTTAATTTTTGTGTGGTAAAGATATTTCAAAGAACTTTGTTAGAAATAAAATATTATGAAAGGTAGGATTTTTATTGGCACCAATGCAGTTTTATAGAGGGAGACTACATTGTCATTTTATTTGAAGAATAATTTGTTGTTATTTATGATATATTATATAGCTTGAACAGTTTGAAGACTTTTTCAGATAAATTCTAAACAATGATTGATCCTTGGTTTCAGCATGATGTGTCCCAGACTTTACTTAAAGCCACCTTGGACAGTGTGGTTGAAGAATGTGTCAGCTTTGTGGGAGTGGATATCAACATAAGTTCGGAAACCCTGATGAGGTAGGCATATTATTGTTCAGTGCTGTAATTGCATGGCAATTGATCACAGGGTCTCTGTTTACACTATCTTTTAACTTAATTTCAGCTGGTGCTTTGTGGTCCTGGCATAGACTATCAGCTGTATGGGGAATGACAAGTTTAGGCAGTACTTTAGTTGCACTATATTAAAAGTCTTCCTTTGAAAAAAATAGGATGAAGGACATTAAAGAAAATGCTGTCAAGTTATGAATTACAGACTTAGTTAAATGAAGACTGTTTGTACTAAGGTGAATGTGTGTATATATACATTTTTAAAAATGTTTATACGTTATGTCAATGAATTAAGTTACAACATTTTAATTTCTGGAATGAAATTATTTATGTGTGAAGTATATATTTGTTTATGAAAGCATTTCCGGTCCTGTCTTCTGACAAATGTCCTTGTTCACTATAGGTTTGTTAAGTGTTAAGAGGCTTGCATAGGTGTACATTTGTTGCTAAAGTTTTAATTTTTCTATGTAGGGTGTTTTGAGGTCTCATGAACATGTGAACCTCCTTTGCCCATGTTGTGCTTTTTTTATTATGATAAGTATTTGTTTCTTGCTATTTGTTATTATAAACTGTATTCACTATCCATATTGTTTCTCTGTTTTAAAACCTATCAATTCAGGAACTGTTGGAGAACTTCAAATAATAGATGTAATTTCTTAATCATAGAATCCCTATAGTGTGAAAACAGGCCATTCGGCCCAACAAGTCCACACTGCCCCTCCAAAGAGCATCCCACCCAGACCCATTCCCCTACCACTGGATTTCCCCATGTCTAACCCACCTAACCTAAACATCCCTGGGCACTATGGACAATTTAGCATGGCGAATCCACCTACCCTGCACATCTTTGGACTGTGGGAGGAAACTGGAGCACCTGGAGAAAATCTGCACAGACAAGGGGAGAATGTGCAAACTCCACAAAGACAGTCACCCAAGGGTAGAATCGAACCTGGGTCCCAAGTGCTGTGAGGCAGCAGTGCTAACCACTGAGCCACCGTGCGGTCCCTTTCTGGCAAATAGAAATTTTACTGTTTGATTTGGTAGTTTTTTGAGCCAACAATACAACAATCTAACTTGGAGGCTTATCCCTCATATATGTACTATTTTGTCTTAGTGGAAAAAGCTTAACAGAAAAAGATGTATTTAAAGGGAAAGTCTGTCATTGATATTATGACTGCTTACTTCCCATCTAACACATTCTGTTTCACACTTTGAGATGAAATTAGTCAATGCTGACAGAACAAAATGGGTTGAATGCAATCAACATATACTGAACTCCATTTGCTTTTACATTTATTTCTCTTGAAATCAGCTGAAGGCCCTTCTGGAGCAGCCAACACATCTCTGTCACAGTCTTTGTAGCAATGGATAAAATAGGCCTCAGCTTATGGCTGTCTAAATATAGGTCTGACTCACAAATGCATTCATAAGTTCTGAGATGTCATCACATCTGCATGTGATGCTGCTTCATAACTTTCTTTACATCAAGAAAAGCTATTTTATGATAAATATGCCCATAATTTTATAATATATGCCTCTGAGTGGCCGATACGGCTATGCCAGAATGTAGCTTTATGAAATAAGTCTTTGGATTGTTTGTGCCAAGGACTTTAGCAACTGCATTTTCATTTGGATTGAGCTTTCCTTTCTGTTAGAAGATTGACAGAACATGCAGACAGTTGAGACTGCACCTGAACAGCCTGCCTATATTTACCATCCTATAGATTCGAGATACAGATGCAGAAAGTCACTCTCATCTAGATTTGTAAGAGAAACTCTGCCTTCGTGGAATGTGGTCACAAGGAAGTATGTGCCAGAATTGTGACAAAAATGGTTTGACCTATAGCAAACTCTGCAATTGGTGTGACACTGCCAGTATTGTTAAGTTCAACGTAGCCTTGAATGTCCAATATTCACACTGTTTCAACAAGAGATTTTGCCATCAAGTTGTAGTGCATAGATTGGTCAAGCAGATGACTGACCATTTTGAGCAAATAATTTTTTCACCTTTCCAATGGACAGCTGACATCATCATGAAGCAAGCTTTACTTTTGCTCATATGTAGATTTCCTTATGTTTAGAGCATGATAGCAATCACATGATGCAATGCTTTCCTGCACTTAATAACATTGTGAACAGCTGTCTGTGCATGCATTTAGTTGCACACAACCGCTAGAATCATGGTACAGTTCACTAGACATCTTGAAACAATGCTTCCAATATCTTCATAGGTAAATGGGTATTTGATGAAACAGCCCAGCCAAAGTCTATGGGATAATCTTAGTGCGCATACTATGCAGTTTTGCACATTGTGTGGCATAAAGTTCGAACAGCTATTGGAAGTAACAAATAGTGCATCGAGGATAAGCAGAAGGAAGCAGAAAACCCTGCTGCTGAAGCTTCTTGGCAGACACTAATGGAGTGTATCAGGCTCACAAATTGATTTCTTTTTTACCGAAGTACTTTTATCTAATGCATTCTATTTTGTTTTATTTCACCTTGCTAAATAAACCTTTATGAATTTAGCCTTTATTGCAAGTGAACTACAATCCTTGTCACTACTGAGGATAGTGGTCTGCTCCAAACCAGCACCACTAAAGCTAAAATGTCTTTCCACCATCTCAAATGCCTATGTAATTGATCAGAAAACGTTTTTTTTTTTAATTTTGCGTGTACACCATTCAGGTCTGAATGCTTGGACCCATTTGTTTCAGATTCAAGTAAGCTGACTCTGTGAATCACAGATTCATACTCCTGTATCACCACAATTTGCTGTTTGCCCTGTACATCATAAGATGCAGACTCCTGTAACTCGTCATGAAATTCTACTGCGGCATGTGTACCTGTTTTATCAATATAACAAAAGAATGTTAAATGTTATAAGTTGGTAGGCATCTCCCGGCTACTGGGAACTGCTGAAAAACACCTGAGCTCATCTGGGAAAAGTGAAGAAGTGCATTCACTAGAATTGAGACTGTCAAGCCAAAACAGATTATAGGGCTCATTTAGAGATAGTAAGAACTGCAGATGCTGGAGTCTGCTCCCCCTGTTTTTATTAAAGAAATCTGTTGGACGCAGAGGGTGGTTTGCTTGTGGAATGAACTTTCTGAGGAAGTGGTGGATATGGGTACAGTTACAACGTTTAAAAGACATTTGGATAAGTACATGAATAAGAAAGGTATGGAGGGATATGGGCCAGGAGCAGGCACGTGGGACTAGTTTGTTTTGGGATTATGTTCGGCATGGACTGGTTGGACCGAAGGGTCTGTTTCTGTGCTATATGACTCTGTGATATTGAAGAGACTTAGTCTATTTACAGCCCAGTTTCCTAGACCCACCCATCTGCAGTTACTTCACTAATGATCTTTTCTCAATCATAATATCAGAAGTGAGGATGTTTGCTAATGATTGCACAGTCTACAGTAACTCCTCGGATATTACAATAGTCTGTACCCACATTCAGTAAGAACTGGACTATATTCAGGCCAGGGCTAATAAATGGCAAACAACATTTGAACCATTTCCAACAAGATAAAATCTAATATCTCCACATAGCATTCAGTGGCATTACCAGTGGTAAATACCCACCATCAATTTTACCATTGGTCAGAAGCTTAACTGTGACTACAAGAGTAGGTCAGAGGATGCAATTATATGATGAACAACTCACCACCTTTCAAAGCCTGGCTACTGACCAGAGGATGCAGGTCAAGAGTGTGATGGAATGCTGTCCACTTGCCTTGAATCGTGAAGTTCTGTCAGCACTCAAAGCTCACCACCAACCAAGACAAAGCAACCCGCAACTGAGGAAGAGTCTTTTGGCCTTGAACTGTTATCTCTGTTTCTCTCCCCACATATGCTCCTGGACATGCTGAGTTTTATTATAGCAGCCCACTTGTTTGGCATTCCATCCATCTCTGAAGATGTTCATTTCCTTTACCACCAGTGTACTGTGGCAGCAGTGGATGCTGTCTACAAGCTGCTCAGGAACAACTCAAGGTTTCTTTGCTAGCACCTTACGAACCTATAACCTGTACATCAAGAAGGCCAAGGACTGCAGGACCCTAGGAGTAGCACCACATTGCAAGTTTGCTTCAAGTTGCTCACAACTTTGACTTGGAAATGTATTGATATTCCGTTACTGCTACTGGGTCAAAAAATTGGACCTCCTTCATAATAGCACTGTGGATGTAACTATATCATGTGCATTGTAGCAGATCAAGAAGGTGGCTCATCAACAGTTTCTCAAGGTTTCTTGGAGAGAGCCTAAAAGTTAGTTGGAATTTTCAAAGTAAAATTGTAAATAAATTGGAATTAGTTTCTTTCAAGGCCTGGATGCAAAAGAACATAAAGTTGGGTAAAGTCAGTAGCATGTTTTCCTGTTACATTCATTCCCTTTCCCAGAAACTAATCTGAACACACCCGTGATCTGACTGAATTAAACTGGTTCCAAATGCTGTTTGCCCAGTCACTTCAATGCTATCAGTCCAAAGGTTGTCTCAATGTAAAAATTTTAATGCATTTTAATGCATCAAGCGAGGAAGCAGTTCCTTTGCAAGAATTATTTATTCTGAATTATGAATAGTTGTATGGCGAGCTCTGGTATTCCCATGTGTCCCAAGCATGAAAGCTCTAAAGTGCTTTCTTTTCTCAGAACTTTTGTTGTTTCAATCTTTAAAGAGTATCAACCTGGAAAAATCAGACTGAAATGTTGTTGCCCCAAATTTGTAGCATATTTAGTTTAATTTCTACTTTCCAGACATGTTGCAGGACTCAATGCTAGTAGAGCAAAAAATATAATTGAATGGCGGGAGAAGAATGGACCATTCATCAACAGGGAACAGCTGAAGGAAGTCAAAGGGTTGGGTCCAAAAACCTTTCAACAATGTGCTGGTTTCATCCGAATCAATCCAGAAAACATAAAGAACTTTTGCAGGTAAACAAATTTATTTCAACCTATTTGTCTTTTGTTAAAGAAAACCAAGATAGTGATCTTAAAGACAGTCCAAAACTAGTAGTTTTGCTGTTGAATGATGCAGAAATATTCCAGATCAATTAAGCTGATTTGTGGCAGAGGTGTAGCAGGAATGTATCCGAGAATAAACGCTGTAATTGACCTTGTTTTAAGATGATGATTAGAAAACAATTTTTTGAAGTGCAAACTCTGCAAGATTGAAGCCAGTCATGTCATTTTACACTCTTCCAATTTGGTTTCAACAGCAATCAGCAGAAGTCTAATAGCGCTGCGGGAGGCCAGCAGGCAGCTGAAGCAGGAAGCAGTTCCAAGACAGGTGGTCGAGGGGGAGCAACTGTGAAAACTAGTAAAAAGAAGGGCAAAAGCCAGTGTACCTCAGTGCAGCCAAATCCTTTGGATCAGACATGTATCCATCCTGAATCGTATAACACAGCAATGAGGTAAGGGCTCCAACAGAAGGTGTGATCTTACCTAGTAATTTGGAAGTAATTTATTTCTGTCATAATGACCAGCTGAAATATGTTTCCCTTCACAAAGCCAAGTTTGTGTGAGGTCGTATGTTAATTACTATTCGAATGTGCACTGTAGTAATAAATAGAAAAATTGTCAGTTAATATGTTTTTACAGCAGTTTATGTTGTAATGATAATATAGTTATATTTTGTTGAAGCACAACTGTCTCTGTTTCAAAAGTTTTTTCATCAAAGCTAGTCTTTTTAAATTTCTGTAGTAAAACAATAACTAATTACACATTTTATGTAGTAACGTGCAACTTCAGCAATCTCTTCTGCTGTACCACCGCTGGAAATGTTTTAAGAATTTAGAATGTGAAATTATTTAGTGTGAATGATGATGAAAAGCTTAACAAAGAGAAAATAGGCCTAAATGTATTTTGTACATTCGTGGAGCCACTGAATTGTATAATCCCAAAACATTTGCAGGTGTTGGCATAAAAGTAATCTTCAGTGTTAGCAGTGAAATCTGAGACAGGAAGGTGGCTTGTAGTAATCTTATAAAATCACACTTGCATGTGTGCATCATAACCTAGCAGTTTTCACGGTTTTATCTGGATTTAATCTTGGCTTATTTTTTACGTGTGAAATTCGGATAAAATAAGGTCACCACCCCCACGGCATGACAGAGGGTGTTAAGTGTGTGTCAACTGATTGGGTTAAAGCCTTGTAGGATTGCTTTAAGAATAATAAGCCGTCTTAGAAATAGGGCCTTTTACTTTTTCTCAGATACCTGGTGCACATATCTGGTATCCTGTTTCTTCGCTGAGATGCAGCCATTTAATCATGTAAGGAGATAAACAAAGGTCATGTCCTCTGGCTGACCAAATGACTAGACCAGGTAGGATTACAATGAATCACAAACATTTTTATTTCTGAAATAGCGTTATGTTCTCAATTTCCATCTTTGAATGCTTAACAGTGAATCAGTTCTGAATGTTTGATTGGCAATGCTCTGTGTTTGGCAAATTTGTAAGCTTGTTCTTTTAAACTGGTTTAAAATTTTATTACCTAGCACATAGAGGGAATTATCCCCGTAAGGGTTCGTATTAGTTTATGTTGACTTTTTTAAAGGGAGTTCCTTCTAAACTTCTCTTTTTCTTTAAAACCTTGCTATGATGTCCTGAAGTTGCTAACCTCAATTTTTTCTCCTGCTCAGGGCAGACAACAAGTGTGTCGATTTAAGTAAATTGGCATCACCTTTTAACATTTTGTTCTGGATTTTTAATTGCAAGTAAATGCATAGACGTGTTTCTGAAATGGCTAGGGTAATAGCAAGTTAATTTAGGTTAATGCCTTTAAAACATGGCTGAAAGGAAGGCAAGTGACATTTCTAACAAATCTATTAATTATGGCCCTACAATTTTATAATTTTCAGGAACAATAATCATTTCTGACCTTTTTATCTTGACAATATTACTGCATGTGGGAGCAGTACTGCAGGTAAAGAGATGGTTTTCAGCGATTGCTTTATTGTAATAATAAATTATTCAATTTTCAGCAGAATTTATATGTAGGACATGTGTGAAATTATATCTGTAGCATAAACTGTTAGCTGCTGCATAGTCCATTTCAAACTACACTTCATACAATCTAATACAAAGTACTATTCAGGCAGACTATGCCAGATCAGTGGCTTCACTGGGCAGGCAGAAAGCTTTTTGTTTACCGGTATTGTAATATCTCCCCCTCTTTGTTTGTCTATTCTTCAGGGAACAGCATAAACGAAATAGCTAAGAACAATTCTAACAATACTTATTCAATTTTCTATTCTGGCGCAGTTTTAATTGCATGTTTAAACCAAGCTGTGATTAGCAACAAAATCCACAACAAAAATGACTTGCATTTATAAAACAATTTTTGTGTGAAAACAATATTTCAAAAATAGTTTGTATCAAGACTTTAAATTGAACAATGAACAGGGAAGAGACTAAAAGGAGATGACCAGGTGTTTCTTA
>NC_063340.1:65368383-65389913 GCF_021869965.1 Rhincodon typus
CTAGGCCCAAAACGTCAGCCTTCCTGCTCCTCTGATGCTGCTTGGCCTGCTGTGTTCATCCAGCTCTAAACCTTGTTATCTCAGATTCTCCAGCATCTGCAGTTCCTACTATCTCTTTCTCTGATTAGTCCTGTTTTCAATATTTAACACACATATCTAGTCAGTTCTGCCAGGACTACTGTGCTGAATGTCTCGTAACAGGTTTTGTGCAAATAGATGTGGACTGTATTGAAGAGAGGTGGTGAGTAACTGGCCTTGAAATCAAGGAAGCAATTAAATATATGGCACCGACAAAACCTTGTAAAGCAGAAATCAACCATGACTTGGGCAATGTCCTCCGATGCCTGGGTCATATGTGGCACAAGGGAAGGTAAGAAGATGGTAGTACTTGCTGGAAGCCAAACATCTCACCCCAATTTTTTTTTATGAAGGTAGGTTGAACTGTCTTCAGCTGCCTAATCAATGACCTCTCCTTCATTGTAAGGTCAGAAGTGAGACTGTTTACTAATTTCACAGTGTTCCGCTCCCAGATTATGGTACAGTCTACATCTGTGTGTAGCTACACCTAGACACCATCCAGGCTTAATCAGGTAACATTCTTGCCATACAGTTGTTAGGGCAATAGCCATTTGCAACAAAATCCACCTACGCTCATGAAACTCAATCATCTGGGAACGAGAACTTGATTGACACCTCATCCACTGGCCTAAACCTTAACCACCGATGAAATGTTGACAGTAGTGTGCGCATTCTATGGATACCTTGCGGCAACCTACCCACACTCATTTAGCAGCTCATTCCTAGAATTACCTTCAATGGCTTGGATAATAGGAACGGGTGCATATTAAAACCATCAGATCCATCAGGTGAGGCGATGGCTAGTGGTATTATCGCTGGACTGTTAATCAAGAGACCCAGATAACATTCTGGAGACCTGGGTTCGAATCCTGCCACGACAGATGGTGGAATTTGAATTCAATAAATAGCTGGAATTAAGATCTAATGATGACCATGAATCCATTGTTGATTGTCGGAAAAACCCATTTGGTTCACTAATGTCCTTTAGGGAAGGAAACTGCCATCCTAACCTGGTCTGGCCTACATGTGACTCCAGACCCACAGCAATGTGGTTGATTCATAACTGCCCTCTGGGCAATTAGGGATGGGTAATAAATTCTGCCTGGTCAGTGATGCTCTCATCCTGTTAATGAATGAATGAATGAAGTCACATGCGATCATGAATTAGATATTTTGCAGATCTTTCGTCATGACTTCTAAAAACATGTATATTACTCTGTGTCCTATATGATTCCCCACCTACCCAAACAAAATGACAAACTGGAATCAACTGATAAAGGTACCTGCAAATACAAGTAAAACTTACTTTTCTAGAAGGAAAAAAATCAAATCCCATTTGAATTTGTACTTTATGCTTATTCTAAATTGTGAGTGCACCGATTGAGTTTTGTAACATAGACCAGCAGTAGGCCTAACAGCGATGACATTCATTTAAAGTTTTACTATCCGTCTTAGAATGGACTGTCCTTGACTCTCAAATGCACAGAATCCCATAAAAAAGCAGTCTTCAAAATTCAACATAGCAATGATTTAAAACAAAAACCATCCTCCGTGGAATGATCTCCAAAATCAGAGAGACTCTTTCGTTACTTAACATTATGTAGATCCGAGCTGATGTTCCATGTTGATGTTTAGAAAACATTATTCTGACTTGCATTGCTTATATCAAAACCATTAATCTTCCATTGTGAACATTATCATTGAGCAATTCGACAGAAAGTATATTGAATAAACAAAGCTATGGCAAATGAATTTAAATGTAGACAGATATTTGGACCTACATGATGTAATAGAAAGCCATATATCCAAATTTGTCAATGATGCAAGCATAGCTGGTATTGTAAGGAATACAGAACGAAACATGAAATTGGGAAATATTGAAAAGGGCAGTAAAAGGCTTCAAGAGGACACAGGCAGGTTAATGGGTCTGACACGTAGCAGATAAAATTTCATGCTGAAAATGAGAGGTTACATATTTTAGTCAGAGGAATGAGGTGATACAACACATTGAATGATACAATGGTTACAATAGGCATAAGAATATTGAACTGGGCATGCTTGTGCATACACCTTTGAATCTGGCAGAATAGGTTAACAAAAAATTTCTGTGATATTGTTATATTTTATAAATATAGTTAAGAGTACAAAAGCTAAAGTATCATGCTAAACTGTTATGAAATATGAGTTTGCCCCCAGCTGTAGCAGTATATTCAGTTCCGGGCATCACACTTCAGTATGGCCTTTGAAAGCTTTGGTGAGGTTACAAAATAAATTTGCTATAATTTATCCAGTGTGTCACCAGTGGCTGAGTTGGTTGTGTACTCACCATGTGAAAAAGTTGTACGTTCAAGTTCCAATCCAGAACTTGAGCAAAATAATCTTAAGTTGATATTTCAATGAGAGACTGCCGTGCTATCAGTGTTGCCATCTTTTGAATGAAATTTTGTACAAAGTCTCATTTGCCCTGTTAGATGGATGTAAAAGATTTTGAAGAACTGCAGGGAATTATCTCTGCTATATTGTGCAATATTTGACCCTGAAACAACAGCACAAAAACAAATCATCTGTTTGTCCAAGTTTGTTGCATACAAATTGCTGCATTTCCTGCATTACACAATGAATACAATTCAGAAATACCTCATTGGCTGTAAAGCGCTGTAAGACATCTCATCCTGAAAGGCGCTACAGTTTTTTTTTCAGTTACATTACACGTATAGACTAAAGAATGTGAAGTTTTCTTCGTCATGCATAGGAAGCTGAGAGTAGATTGTGGAGGTGTTTTAAGTCACGATTAATATAGATAGTTAAATAAAGAAACTGTTTCCAACAGCTGGGGGCCTTATAGTAAAGGCACAAATTTAAGGTAATGGGCAAAGGAACTAGCAGAAACATGAGATTTTATTAACTACCAAAATAGTATGGTGGATAGAGGTTAAATTTTTAAAAATTCGTTTCTGGGATATGGATGTAGCTAGCTGGCCAGCATTTATTACTCGTCCGTAGATGCCCTTGAGAAGGTGGTGGTGAGCTGTCTTCATGAACTCCTGCAGTCCACCTGCTGTGGGTTGATCCACAATACCATTAGGAAGTGAATTCCAGGATTTTGACCTAGCGACAGTGAAGGAACAGCAATATATTTCCAAGTCAGGATGGTGAGTGGCTTGGAGGGGAACTCAAAGATGGTGGTATTCCCATATATCTGCTGCCCTTGTCCTTCTAGATGGAAGTGTTCATGGGTTTGGAAGATGCTGTCTGAAGATCTTTGGTGAATTTCTGCAGTTCATCTTATAGATAGTACACGCTGCTGCTACTGAGTGTTGGTGGTGGAGGGCAGAGTGGATGCTTGTGGACGTAGTGCCAATCAGGCAGGTTGCTTTGACCTGGATGATGTCAAGCTTCTTGAGTGTTGTTGGGGCTGCACTCATTCAGGCAAGTGGGGAGTATTTCATCACACTCCTGACTTGTGCCTTGTAGATGGTGGACAGGCTTTGAGGAGTCAGGAGGTGAGTTACTCTCAGCAGTATTCTAAGCTTCTGCCCTGCTCTTGTAGTCACTGTGTTTATGTAGTGACACCAGTTGAGTTTCTGGTCAATGATAACCCCCCCCCCCCCCCTGCCGGATGTTGATAATGGGGCATTCAGTGATGGTCGTAGCCTGGCATTTGTGTGGTGCAAATGTTATTTACCACTTGTCAGCCCAAACCTGGATATTGTCCAGATCTTGTTGCATATGAACATGGACTGCTTCAGTATCTGAGGAGTCAGGAATGGTGCTGAACATTGTGCAATCATCAGCGAACATGCTAACTTCTGACCTTATGATGGAGGGAAGGTCATTGATGAAGCAGCTGAAGATGGTTGGGCCGAGGACACTACCCTGAGGTACTCCTGCAGAGATATCCTGGAGCTGAGATGATTGACCTCCAAAACCACAACCATCCTCCTATGTGTAGGTATGACTTCAACTGCTGAAGAGTTTGCCCCCTGATAGCCATTGCTTCCAATTTTTGTAGGTTTCCTTGATGCCACTCCTGGTCAAATGCAGCCTTGATGGCAAAGGCTGTCGCTCTCATGTCACCTCTGGAATTTGGCTCTTTTGTTCATGTTTGAACCAAGGTTGTAATGAGGTCAGGAGCTGAGTGGCCCTGGCGGAACCCAAACTGGGCGTGATTGAGCAGGTTATTGCTGAGCATCTGCTGCTTGATAGCACTGTTGATGACACCTTCCACCACTTTACTAATGATCGAGATAGGCGAAAAATAGAAATTTGATGCATATTTGAAGGAGAAAATAAATGCAGGAATATGGGGAAAGTGTGGGTTAGTGAGATTAATTAGATTGCTCTTCACGTGGGGTGAAGGGTCTTCAGTATTCTTCATATCAGTAGAATAGATGATCAATGCAATTCAATGGAGGCAGTTGTGAGGTCATTAAGTTGGACCAAAAAGAATAGTACAGAACACGTTCTAGATGGTGAATTGCTAGAAACAGTAAGGCCCAAAGAGAGAGAGGCGTTCATATGCATAGATGATTTAAATATCAAAACCTTGTAGACAAAATAATCAAAAAAGCTAATAGAATGTTGGTGCCTTGTATCTAGAGGTTTAGAATTCATTAGGGATAGAAGTTATACCACAGCTATACAAAGCTGTGGTTAGACCACACCAGGAGTTTGTAAGCAGTTATGGGCACTGCATCTTGGGAAGGATGTTTTAGTTTTGGAAGGAGTGCAATGTAGATTTACCAGAATGTTACCTGAAATTCAAGGATTATACAACAAGGAGATTTAAACAATCTAATTTTGAATTCCCTAGAATTTAGAAGGCTAGTTGGGCCATTTGATCAAAGTTTTCAAGCTATGAAAGGTAATGGATAAGATGGAAAATTTTCCACTAGTTGGGGAATCTAAGATTATAGAATACAATCTAAAATCAAAATCAAAGCTTTCAGGGATGAAATTCGGATTTGACAAGAGTGGTAGAGGTTTGGAAGTCTCTTCTGCAAATGGCAATTAATGCAAGATCAACTGTTAATTTTAAATCTGCAATAAATAGATTTTTGTTAGAGATATTGAGGGATATAGAGCAAAGGTGGGCTTATGGGGTTAGGTCATAGATCAGCCATGATCTCATTGTTAATAGGCACACTGAAGGGGCTAAATTGACTACATGTATTTCTATGCTGTTTGTCTAGATTTGCATCTGTAAGTAGCAAATAAAAATGTTAAGTATAATAAAAATGGCTCCTTGAAATTTGCATGTTGTTTCTTTGAATTAAAACAATATTACTGCACTTGCACAAAACTGTGAAATGTGTTTGAGCAATTTCAGCATACTTTCTAATCATTTGATTTGATTATATTATTGTTACGTGTACCAAGGTACTGTGACATGTTGTCTTACGTGCTTCATAATACTATGCAAGTGCATCAGGGTAACAGAGCAGAGTGCAGGATACAGTGTTACAGCTGCCAAGAAGGTGCAGAGAAAGATCAACATTAGCATTAGAGGGGTCCATTCAAAAGTCTGATAACTGCCATGAAGAAACTGTCCTTGAATCTGTTTGTAAATGTATACAAACTTTTTTATCTTCTGCACGACGGAAAAGGGTGGAAGAGAATATAACCGGGGTGGGAGGGGGTCTTTGATTATGTTGGTTGCTTTCCCAATGCAGCAGAAAGTATAGATGGAGTCAGTTGATGGGAAGCTGGTTTGCATGATGGACTGGGCTGTGTTGACAATTCTGTAGTTTCTTTTGGTCTTGGGAAGAGCAGTTCCCATACCCTGCTGTGATGCATCCCGATAGGATGCTTTCCTCTGGTGCATCTATAAAAATTTGCCAGAGTCTTTGTCGACGTGCCAAATTTATTTAGCCTCCTGAGGAAGTAGAGACATTACTGTGCTTTCTTGACCAAAGTGTTAATGTGGGTGGACCAGGACAGATTGTTGATGAACGTCATTCACAGGAACATGATGCTGTCTACCACTGATGCAGACAAGGCGTGCTGTCCACTCTGCTTCCTGAAGTCAATGACCAACTCCTTGGTTTTGCAGCTGTTGATGGAGAGATTGTTGTCTTTGCGCCATGCCATCTCGTCATTGTTTGAGATCCAACCTACAACATTGGTACTGTCAGCAAACTTGTAAATTGAGTTAGTGCGAAATTTGGCCACACAATAATGTGTGTATAAAGTGTATAGTAGGAGGCTGAGTATGCAGCCTTGCGGGACACCGGTGTTGAGAATTGTCATGGATGAGGTATTGTCGCTTATCCTTATTGACAGCAGTTTGTTGGTTAGAAAGTCGAGAATCCAGTTAGAATGGGGAGAAAACACCTAGATCCTAGACTTTGGAGATAAGTTTGGAATTATGGTGTTGAAGCTGTAGTCAACAAGTAGCAGCCTGATTCTGCTATCCTTGTTGCCCAGCTGTTCCATGGATGAGTGTAAGGCCATGAAGATGGCGTTTGCCATGGACCTGTTATGCCAGTGAACGAATTGCAAGGGATCAAGGCAGCCTTGGATCCTGGAGTTGATGTGAGCCATGACCAACCTCTTGAAGTATTTCATAATTTTGGATGTCAGAACCACCGGGCAGAAGTCATTGGGGCACGCTGCATGATTTTTCTTTGGCACTGGCATGATGGTGATCTTCTTGAAGCAAGTGGGGACATCAGATCATAGCAAGGAGAGTTAAAGACGTCCACGAATACTCTTGCCAGCAGGTCCACACAGGATCTGAGTGCATGGCCGGGTACCCCACCAAGGCCAGTTGCTTTCCGTGGGTTCACTCTCAAGAACACCAGTCTAATGTCTGCGGCAGTGGCCATGGATACAGGTGCATCCGAGGCTGTTGGGATAGGTAACATTGTTTCACTGATCTTCTGTTCAAAGCGAGCGTAGGATGCATTGTGCTGGCTACTGTTGCCTGTGATTCTGTTTGACTTCACTTTGTAGCCTGTGAGGTTGTGTAAGCCTTGCCAAAAATGATGGGCGTCCATGTGGTTAGTCTGGGGCTCAAGCTTAGTTTCGTATTGCTTCTTGGTGTCCCTGATGCCCTTGTGAAGGTTGTACCTGGATTTCCTGGACAGGTCTGGGTCACCAATTTGAATGCCTCCGAAAGCTCAACAGTTCTCCTGCATCTATGAAGATAAATCAGAGTTAACGCTTTGGGTCTGGTGATCCTTTCTCAGAACTCTGAGGAAGGGTCTCCGGACCTGATAAGTTAACTCTGATTTTCCTTCACAGATTCTGCCAAACCTGTTGAGCTTTTCTAGCAACTTCTGCTTTTGTTTCCGATTTACAGCATCCACTATTCCTTTGGTTTTTATTCAGTGCCTCAGACCTGGATTTCCGTGGGGAGTGGATCTCCTGGTTCATCCATGGTTTTTGGTTGGGGAAAGTTCAGATGAACTTCTTTGGCGCAGTCATCTACACACTTACTGATAAAGTCTGTAATGGTAGTGAAATGCTTGTTTAGGTTGGCTGCTGAGTTCTTGAATATGGACCAGTCCACTGATTCCAAGCCGTCCCGTAGAATCCCTGCTGTTTCCTTAGACCAACATTGTACTACTTTCTGTACTGAGTCCTCACTCTTCAATTTCTGCTTGTTAGCTGGGAGGAGCACAGCATTGGGGTCTGATTTTCCAAAATGGAGCGGTAGGCATCTTTTATGGTTCTGTAGCAATGGACAAGGATGTTCAGATCTCTGATGAGACAGAGACGTGTTGGTGGAATTTTGGTTGCACGTTCTTGAGATTGGCCTGATTGAAGTCACTGGCTACGATGAACAAGGCTTTGGAGTATTCCATCTCATGACTGTTTGTAGCATTGCCTACTTCATCAAGTGCACTCTTCACTTTTTCAGGGTGGGAATGTAGACCACTGTCAAGGTAGTGGAGGTGAATTCGAGCAGCAGGTCATATGGATGGCATTGCAGTGTGAAATATTCTAGGTCCAGGGAGCAGTGACCCTCTAAGGTCACCACATTTGAGCACCAGGAGGTGTTGATTAGGAGGCAGACCCTACCGCCTGTTCCCTTGCCAAGGATGCTACGTGGTCCTTTCAATGAATTGAGAAGTCCTCAGGCTGTAAGGCCCAGTAGGGCGTAGCAGGGCTGAGCGATGTCTTTGTGAAACAGAGTACACAGCTGTGCCTCAATTCTCTTTGGAAGATGATTCATTTTGAACTCTTCAAAAAAAAATTCTCTACAAACCAGTATTTAATTGTCAATCATGTTGCATGGAATGGCGATAAAAAATGTCAACCTGTACTGTAGGCTTGTTTCTCTGAGGTTGTAAGTTAAAGGGGTCATTATTGAATTTAAGCACAGAACGCTTTGGCCTTTATCCGACTCCTGTTACAAATGATAACATTTTTGTCACTAACCCAGAGTAATAAACTTGGGTTCAAGTCAACAGCAGGAACATCCCTTACTGAAGACAAAAATAAAAATCATTGTATGTTGCAGTGGTTTCAAGACTGGGATTTGCTCTCAGGGCTTCAGAACAGTTATAAATTGAGTGCTTTGGTTGTACAGTTTAGTATGTAATTTGAAACAGTCAATTGCTTTATTCTGCACATAATCACTGCTGAGTATCTATCATTCTCTAATCAGTCCCAAGATCTCCTCTTCAGGGTGCATACAGTGACTCTGTTATACCCTTGAAGAAAGTTTTCTGAAGATCAGAAAATATCTCAACTGGCATGTTGAGCTTTGTGCTGAGCATTGACCTCTGAGCTAAAGATCAATATAGCAGTGCTCATGGAGCCCAGCTAAAAGTTGATAGCTATTGATTTTTGTACTGAGTGTCCTCTGCCCACATTCATTTGATTGAAGGTGGTGCATTAAGTATGTAATCAGATTTATTTTCTGTTGCATTTTTGCTTCCAGGAAGTCTTAATGTGAATCAAGATTGATTTTGAAGAACTAAAAGTAGCATGCTGTATTTTACAGTTAAAAATCTTTGAACCATTTTTGTTCGAAAGAACTGTGTGTTGAATTTATTCTTATGAAGCTCAGTTAAATAAAACATCTTTTTCAGTTCTGTTGTATAGGTTTACAGTATATACATTTAAAAGTTAAATTCAGGTTTAAACAGTAATTGCACCTCTTGATGGATTGAGTTAAGTAATGCAATTTAAAAACAAATATTGTCACTCTACTCCGAATTGCTCCTTTTTGTTTTTACTGAGGTTAGAAGATCTGGATTATGCATATTTTTAATGTCGTTGTACATCAACTTGAGTTTTTTGGCAGCATTGTAGCAGAGCTCCAACATATTAAATATGCCATTGTTATGTCTAGTTTAAAATATTAACAAAGTCATTCTGACTAATTTTAAATATGAAGATCCAAGAATGTAGAGACTGCCTTTTATTTGAAAGAAGTATGGTCTTTCCATAGATGGTTGATTGTGCCATCTACGTTTAAGCTATTATTTTTGCTACATTGAAGAATTGTGTTACTGATAGTGTGGGGCATGACATTTGAAAAGTAATACAAATTAACATGTCAAGGTAATTTTTTATACCCATTCAAGTCAAAAAGATGGAACCAATTATAGAAATATCAACAGAAAAGTTCTTCAGAAGTTTTTTTTCCTAAAAATTAGTTATATAATCATTGTGAAAACAGCAAAAGTCAGCAGGCATTGGTTTCTTTACGGCATAGATTCTCATATGTTCTGCTGAAAAAGCTAGGCTGTCTACAAGAGGTTACTGTTTACTTTGATCCACTTAAAAAATATGAACTCAAAACAACAAATCATCTACTGCGAGTTTGGTGGTGTTGAGGCTCAAAAGTATTAACCAATTGTGAACTTCAATTCCTTCACAAGATAAACTAAAAAGTTAGAATAATCCCCACTCTTCCTTCCAGCCTCTCGACCACTTTTTCCACAAGCATGCTTCAAGAAGCTCCAATGAGGGTATTACTGAAATGAAATACAGCAATTTAAAATACATCAAGGTGATTTAAAATTCTGACAACTTTTAACAACCTTAAGGGCTTTTAAAAACCGAAAGAACTGCGGAATCTGTAAATCAGGAACAAAAACAGAAGTTGCTGGAAGCTCAGGAGGTCTGGCAGCATCTGTGAAGAAAAAACGTTAACTCTGATTTTTTTTCTTCACAGATGCTGCCAGACCTGCTGAGCTTCCAGCAACTTCTGTCTTTGTTCCTGTTGTTAAAGGCTTTTAAACTGTGTTTACTGTTGTAACTAGTCTAGTTCTTTTACGTCAGTTTGCAGAAACTTCTAAACAGTTTTGCATTAGACGATGTTTGGTTAAATACAAAATAAATTAACATTCAGTGCATAGATTGGTAGGAAATGAGTTCACGACTGAACCTCTCTTGTGATCTTTGAATTATTTTCAGATGTGGGACGGTGGGCCTGAAATAAAGGAGAAACTTTTTTCCACATAGAGGAAAGAGTCCAGAAGGTAGTTTACTCCGGGCCATTCACAACCAGCTGACCAGTTTTGTTTGCAGCAAGCCTGTGGAACAGGTTGTTTGTTGCTCTGCACCTGGGGATGTGTGTGACCTAGCAAGCCCTAAGAAAGGGAATAAAAACCAAAATGTTCGTAAAGCTTCCGCTATGTATAATTTTCATGTATATCCAGAATAACTACATTTTGTACTGATTTCAGAGTTCTCGTTTACATCTGCCATATCCTTCACAATACACACCGCTGTTACATTGTGTCTGTATAGTCATCTCCATCAATTGACAACTGCAATCAGCAGCTGATAGTTAGCTGTGCATGTTGAAGTAACATTATGGAGTTTTCAGATGGTTGTCATTTCATATCCATGTTCCTGATCACAAAGCTACCCAGAATTCTGGATTTGAGATTTTGCTGAGCTGTGACTTTAATGCATTCAGAAATCTGGGGACATATTTTTTAATAGACCCATCTGCTGAATTTCATTGCTGATGATCCGAACAAAAAGCTCTTGATAAATGATACTTAGTTTGGATTGAAATAACCAAGCTTGCAAATGCAATATAGTCAAGAAAGATAGATTGGGCTATTGTATATAATTTTCCAGAAGCACATGTAGTCTAATAACATAAAAGGGACATTGTTATCTGGTGGAGAATCCAGTTGGATACTTCCTTAGCTTTGTAAAGATGTGTATAAAATTATGTAATTAGTGTCACAATATTACAATAAAATGTTATACCCCATTACAATAAAATGTTCAAGGCTAAAATACATGAATGCAAAAATGACAAACACATTCATACAGAACCTAAAAATTAATGTTAGATTTGTTATTAGCAGGAGTTATTTCTGAATGTCTAAGAAATTTAAACTACTGTAAATTCTCCCATTATGGCAAAAAAAAGGCTGGTTAAGTTTAGTTAAGTGAAGGTGAGTTTACCGATATTAAAAATATAATTGAAGTGCAATAGCAGTGTGCTACAAGGCAATGGGTATTTTTAGAAAGCATAAGTTATTTCTTGTGATTTCTGAGATCAGGGATGTGACGTGCAGATTTACCTTATATATTCGTCTTATGCTAGGTGCATCTTGCAGCACTGTGGCAAATCCTTCATCGTTTCCATCCATAACTGCACATTTTAATCTATGAGGACTAAACTTTTGTGTCTTGGAGCTACCCAGCACATTAGGCAGCATCTGCTGAGAAAAACAGAGTTAATAAGCTGACTTTTCCCAGCTGAATCACATTCTGTGTTAGCTTCACTGTGGCACAGTGGTAGTGTCCCTACCCTTGGACTAAGCCGTGTTCAAGTCCCACCTGCTCCAGATGTGTGTAGTAACATCTCGGAATAGGTTGTTTAGAAAAACAGGTTAAATTTTTTAAAAATGATAGGTTGGGAACACTGGAAGTGGCTGTGACAGTGATAGTCCCAGAGGTTTATGGTCTAAAATTATTGAACTTCAAGTCCAGGAGGTTTTAATATGACTAATTGATAGATGTGGTCCCATCCCTCAAATGTACGTACAAAGAGTGCAGAGTCAGCATGTAGTTACAGCAAGAAATTATGAAGGTCAATGTTATTTTGGCCCTAATTGCAAAGAAACTGGAGTGCAAGAATAGGACATAAGAAGATAGGAGGAGTAGGCCATCCTACTGCATTGTTCTGAATCATGGCTGATCATCTACCTTAACACTACATACTTGCAGCATCCCCTTGATATCATTAGTAACTAGATGAATTTCTGTGTTGAATTTACTTAGTGACTGAAATTCCACAGCTCTCTGGATAAATAATTCCAAAGATTCTCCACACTCTGGTGAAGACACTCCTCCTTATCTCCATTCTAAATGGCTTTCCTTTTACGTTGAGACTGTTCTTCCACACCACCCCCACCCCCAACCAACCCAGCTCTAGACTCCACAACCAGGGGTAATGTCCTTTCTGCATCTACTACCTGTCCCTTCAAGAATTTTGGAAGTATCTATGGAATTGCTTCTCATTGTTCCAAATTCCAGAGAATATAGGCCATGCCGCCTCAATCTCTCCTCATAGGATAGTCCCACTATTCCAAGAATCAGTCTGGTAAACCTCCTCCTATGGCAAGGAAACCAAAACTACACATAACCTATCGTGCAGTCTTACTGGTGCTCCTCTTGTTGAAAATGTCAGTAATAGTTTTGTATGCATTTAAGTGGAGAGGAAGGATAATAATTGATGTGACAACGAGCATTCATTTACAACAAATGGGTATAATTTGTCTTGCAGTACAGAGAGGATTGAGAATCTGTGATACCTCAAATTTGTTGTACGTATTATGCATATTTTGTCTGTGTTGAGCCCATTCATAAGAAATTCCAAAGGCTGTAAGGAGAAGTCTTGGGAACTATAAATGTGTGGGTTTAACATCAGTGTTGGAGGGGATTCTGAGAGACAGGGGAGGTGCTGGCCTAGTGGCATTACCGCTAGACCATTAATCCAGAGAACAAGATAATGTTCTGGGAGACAGGTTCGAATCACGTGGTAGATTATTGAATTCAATAATTTTTAAAAATCTGGAATTAAGAGTCTAATGATGACCATAAGTCCGTTATCGATTGTCAGGAAAAACTCACCAGGTTCACTCATTTCCCTTAGGGAAGGAAACTGCCATCCTTACCTAATCTGACCTACATGTGACTCCAGACCCACAGCAATGTGGTTGACTTTTAACTGCCGTCTGGGCAATTAGGGATGGGCAATATATGCTGCCTAGCAGCGACGCCCTCATCCCCTGAATGAATTAAGAAATTCAGAAATATGCTTAGCGATGTATGTAATCAATTGGTTCTTTTGTATTTAACTGACTCAGCTATTCAGATCCACGATTACTGAAATATTTATGAATGTACATAATTCACATCATTGAGTTGGTTTAGAAGTGAAATAATTAAGGTCAGTTGGCTGCTCCAACCGGCTTCATATAAAATAGTTTAACTTTGCTATTATAAGTATTTATTAAAAGAAGGATGGGTGGATCATTAGTGGAGTGGGACTGTTTTCTAGTTCGTGTCTGGTGAGTCCCTAACCACCTCCCTTTTGTTTTTGTAATGCCACCAATTGGTGTTATGGAAACTCTTATTTTCCCATTGAGATAGTATCACCTGAGGCTTCAAAGCAGTTTTAAATGGAATATTGTGACAAACTTAGTTATTGTAATATCCTAAAAAACACATTTCTGATATTTGTTCAATAAACAGCTGATAGTGCCTTAACTGATTTTGCTATAATGAAGCTTTGCTGCTTTTTGATGATGTGTCCAAAGCCATCAGATAGATTTAACAGCCAAATAATAATTTTATGGGTTTCTGTTCATTTTCTTGGGCACATTCCAGAAACTTACCAAACTTCTCAAGTGAAAACACCCTTTGGGCTTTGAAGAGCTAAAATCCCACTGAAAGTCTAAAGTGCCTAGAACCAAATGTATATGAATGTGATAGAATTGTTTGGATTGATAATAAATCAGTCAAACCTGCATACAAAGTCGGTGTTTAAAGACAGTTATAAGAACAAAGCTTAATGATATTCACAACTGCAAGTGGTTTTGTTAACTGCGAAACAAAAGGCAAAAGGAAGCAAGTTTCAGGCAGTGAGACTAAAACTCAAAGCAGAAAAGTAAGGAAGAAAGGAAAATGTGGTTTCAAGGCGGAATAGAAAGACATGGGGCAAATTTCTACCAGAAAATGTCAGTTTTAACCAGTTTCTAGGACATTTTCTCTCTATCAGCCCTCATACTTTCTGTCACTATTCAACACAACTCTCCTCATTAGCTGTGCATCATATCTCTATGGTGCCCTGTTCACATTATCTTCCCTCTTACCACTGATGAAATTCTTGGCACCATACTTATGACAGGTGTGCACCAGGTTGGCACAGTCAGTCTGGAGCTGATCTGCTCAGTTCCTGAATCTCAGGAGTTGTCCAGTAATGGCTGAGAAAGGGTGGTTAGCTCCCCATTTTGCCAACAGGGACCTGGAAACCATGGTGGATGAGCTGGTTTATGCAAGCTGTCCTTTTTCCACAGGGCTGCCAGATGTGACCACAGCACCAGACCCTACCAGCCTGATCCGAGGTTGCCACCAGGGTCAGTGCAGTGACCATGGGCTAGCGAATTCAGAGCTACAAGAGGAAAAGTGCCACCAGCTTCTCTTTGCTTCCTCAAGCTCACTCAAGCTTTTCTGTTGTACCCACCAAGGAACATGATCTGCCATTCTTACTTTTGCATGCAGCATCTTCCCTCACTGACTGTCATCCAGCCTAAACTCCTAGACTGCTAACCCTGCATGTTCTTTGTACCTCGTACTCATTCACTCTGACACTTCGCCACCTTTCTGCCACCTGCACTATCACCAAAAGCTGCGTCAGCTACTTTCATCTCAATCGATCCCTTCCTTTATCTCATTTGAGGAGAAAACAACCCACAACAGAGTTGAAAGAGCCAAGAAGGGTAGCGGAGTGTTTGACAATTGTGTCCTCACTCTAGACAAGGAATGGATCCTTGTCACAACTTGACAGGACTGTGATGCTGAAACCTGTCTATCCTGGCAACCAAGAAAGATTCATTGTCCATTGTTTTGCTGCTCTTCCATTGCCCCTACTGTGAATATATCCTTAACAAGCCCAGATTTCTGTAGGACAGCCCAGCAAGACATCTCCACCTCCACCTCCACCTTTAAAAAAGAAGTCACAGATCCCTCAGGAGGTACACAGGCACAGCTGCCTGCTGCACCCTCCATCAGTTCAGATAGTGACACTTCTGTGGTACTTTAAACAGATAGGAGTTGGGAGCATGTGCTGGTATGCACATCACTGCCACATCTCTGCAGCTGGCCAAGGGAGTAACTCCCCAGATTGCTAGCACTTAGAGCAATGACAGAGACCAAGCACCTGCTCAACTCCAGGCAGGAGATAACCCCATGGTGTCAGCCATTTGTGACTTTATCCAAATACACAAGCAGACGCAGGAGCAGCAGGCAGGTTTGTTGGAGACACTATTCAAACTGGCCTTGATACATTCTCCAGTTGTTTGGAGCAGAGACTGCAAGGAACAAGTGACATCCTCTGTCTGGGTGGTACTGATACGAAGACCCTGACGTCGAATGACCATTATGGTCCTCGTTGGCTCTGGTGGATGGTGGTGTTTTGCTGCAGAAATGCTGAAGACCATGACGTGGGGGGTTTTGACCTCCACCTCTGGACAGAGTATAGCACCACTGCCCCCCTCTCAACTCTGCAGCATTCTATGGAGTGGCTGTGGCTGTCCTGCATCTTTGCCCTGTCATGAGGACACCCGTGGCTGCAAATGTCACAGTAGGGATTAGCTCCACCTCAGCTAGATGTTGATGCTTGTCCTGAGCTTCTGGACACGTGTTCATCATCTATTCGTGTGGCAAGCCTTAGTGCAGCAGCCACAGGGGTGACCATAACATTAGTGCATCGATCCACTGAGGATGCTTCCAATGAGACTTTATGAATAATTTCAGAAACAAAATAGCTTCACAGTAAAGTAATCATTCAGCAGACACAACACGCACAAATAACTCTTCAACTGCATCCTCCTGACCTTGGGACATGAAACGGCAAAGTGGTCATTGGGACATGAAACAACAAGAAAGCCAACGGGATGCCTCCAAGTTGAGGTTGTACACTGATTCAGACATCAGTTGTTCATTCCTTTTGATGGACATAGACTAGAAGATTGTACATGTTTCAGCTCTGAATGAGGGGCAATATGTGCAAATGTTAGGCAGAGATGCAGTGAGCATCCAAGTGAGTATAAAGTCAGTAAGTGCTAAGAGAGCAAGCAAGGAGACCTCAGATTCACCCTGGTCAAATCAATGAGCTGGATACCTGTCCCTGTGCACATATAGTCTAGTTAGCAGCATTACAATGAAAGGTGCTGGTTGCTCCACCAATGAAGTGCAGAACAATAAGTGAGTCAGAGATGTGCCTCAAGGGTGTCTTGAGATTGCGTGTGTCCGATACCAACCTCCGTAACAGCGGGTACAAGCAGGCATGTCCATGGAAGGTGCCCGGAGATTTTGGAGACTGCTTTTCAAGATGAAGGCCCAGAGGAGCAAGAATTGATCTGGAATTGTCAAGTACCTGATCAGACTTTGATGATGTGAGTTGTTGCCATTAGTTTCAGTCTGGTACACAGGAGCATAGGAAGCTGCATATCAGCAGAGCAAGTTTACTTAATAATTGTATTAATAATAATGAGAGGTAGGCCTCTCACTGCTCACAAATGAGGTTCTTGTCTCGCCATTAAAAACTTGGGTGGAGAATTGAGCTTTTTTGTTCTAAATGTTGAGAATCTCATTTCTGTTGATTTTCTATATTTTCCCAATTGACTTGCCAATGCACACGTTGCTCCATGGTCTGGAAAGACTCTGCCCATAGTGTCAACATGAGCCATATGAGAAGGGAAGATAGCACTGTTGTGGTCATGAGCTAGTACAGAAATGCAGACTCCCAGCAAACCTCAGAAGTGAGTTTATGGCTTATTTAGTATTTATCTGTAATGGGAATAATTTCATTATATTTCACTTGATAGCGACTTTTAGATTAGAAGATAGTGTAATGATATTTTTATTAGTACATTTGAATTCTTTGGTAAACTGCTTGTGGAACCAAAAATGGTATATTTTATGAATGAAGCAATTACTGGAAGTAGCACATAATATTAGGAAAACTGGTTATAGAGTGAGAAGATATTTAGAAATTACTAGTGGAGCGTCTGCGGCCTGAATTATTGTTTTATAACAATGGAGCTGTTAATACTGTCTAGGAGATTATATTGGGTCTAATAATTTAGTGTTTAATGATTTAGTATCTTTGTAAATGAAATTGTTTACTATATTCTAAGTTTTTAAACTGTACTTTGGGAATGAATTTTGCAGCTGTGTAGTATTCTGTGAAAACTATATAAATTATTGGCCTGCATATATTTCTATACTTTTATCTCCATGTTTAATTTTTATCCACATAATTTTCAAGTTGGCAAACTAGATTTTTAGAATTTATTATTCCAACTATGTGTTGCTTTTGCATTCTCTAGATATTTCTTAGGTGTTGGCAATTATTCACCAAACCACAGCTGTGCTGTGCTTGTTTTGCTGCCACAGCCAGAGTAGAGATTGGACCCTGTATTCTTGACATTAAACTGATTCAAATGCTAGCAGTCTAGCCAACTGAGCTAATTGACCATAAGACATAGGAGCTGCAGTAGGCCATTCAGCCCACGAAGTCTGCTCTACCTTTCAATGAGATCTTAGCTCATCTGATAATTCTCAACTCTATTTTTACCTTTACCCCATAACTTTTGATTCTCTTATGGATTTAAAAAAAATCGCTTTCAGCCTTCAATATGCTTAATGACCCAGCCTCAACAACCCCCTGTGATAAACAATTCTGTACATTTTGAGATTGTGTTCTTTGATTGTAGACCTCATAAGGGGAAGCAACCTTTCCACACTTACCCTGGCAAGTCCTCTAAAAACCTTATATTTTTCAATAAGGTCGCCTCTCATTCTTTTTTAATTGAATGAGTACAGGCCCAAATTACTCAACCTCTCCTCATAAGTTGGTGCCTTCATACCTGGTATCAGCCTCATGACCTTTCCCTGGACTGTCTCCAACGTTAATATATCTTCCAATAGAGATGGGATCTAAACTGTTCACAATATTCCAGCTGTGGTTAGACCTATTGGCTGAATAGTTTCAGCAAAATTTGCCTACTTTTATACTCCATTCCCTTCAAAATAAAGGACAACAGTCTACTTGCCTTCCCTGTTAACTGCTGAATGTAGAGCTAGCTTTTTTGTGAAACATGCACGATGCTCCTAATTTCCTCTGTTCTGTAGCTTTCTGCAGTCTTTCTCCATTTAAATAGTATTCAGCTCTTCTAATTTTCCTGCCAAAGTGCATAACCTCATTTTTCCCACATTATATTTTATCTGCTATGTTTTTGCCCAATCATTTAACCTTTCAATATCCCTCTATAGTCTCTTTTTGATATTGTCACTGCTTGCCTTCCCACCTATTTTTTATGTCATTTATAAACTTGGTGATGGTCTATCATTCAAGTCATTAATATCTTGTAAATAGTTGTGGCTATAGCACTGATCCCTGTGTCAATCCACTTATTATATGCCATCATGAAAATGTCCAACTTATCCCAACTCCCTGTCTCTTCTATTAATAACCAATCATCTACTCACGCTAATATACTACCTCCAACACCATGAACTTTCATCTGGCTATGTAACTAATGTGTCGTACTATCTCAGATGCCATCTGAAAATTTAAATATATTACATTCACTGCTTCCCCTTCATCTATCCTGCTTGTTGCCTTCTGTCAGATATCTAGTAAATTTACCAGATATGATCTTCTTTCATGATGTGATGCTGACTCTACTTGATCATCTTTATATGTTTCTAAATTGTCTGCTAATGCATCCTTTATTATAGACTCTAACATTTTCCAGATATGAGACATTAAGCTGACGAGTCTATAGTTACCTGATTTTTGTCTCCTTCCTTTTTCAAATAAAGGTGTTACATTGGCAGTTTTCTAATCCTGTGGGACTTTTCTAGAATCTAAGAATCCTTGGAAGATAACTTCTAGTGTATCCACTATTTTTGTATTTACTTCATTTTGTAGTTGTTGGACAACTAATAACCCTTGGGGCCTCACAGATGCCTCACCTGTGGTCACACCCACCTTTCCCTGATCACAGATCAGTTTGGAGTTACCTCATCTGAAGTTTGTGACCACCCTTTGAAGTAAAGTGTCCAGGTAACTTTTCCCAACCTTGATATTGCGCAGTATCTGCAACTTGGATTCTTGCTCCTCAATTCTGATCTGACGTTCCCTGAGCTCCAAGCACTTACTGATCACATTGGTATTCTGTGTCTTCCACATGTTACAACAGCAACCCATACTGCCATCACTCTCACATTTCATTTAAATTATAAATTAAAAATCACTAGTGTCAATCTCATAGTTAAGCAGTTCCTTTTGAGAAAAGTAGGAAGAAAGCCCACATGTGTAAATCACTTCCAGGACCTCCCGGGGTTCTGACACCATTTTGGTGAAAGCACTGTGCCTTTGAACACAAACTGAAGCCTTTACTTTTATTTTAAAGACTAGATATATTCTCCAATCAGCTGCTTTCCCAACACACATGCCACCCTGTTGTTTGTGGTGTCACTCTGCCCCTGTTCTGAATCCACAACTTCAACCTCGATTGATCTTTTTATCCTCTCCCACTTTCATCTCGCTCTGGAGAGTTTACTTTTTGCAATACATCCTACTTAAAGTACTTTGAATCCTTTGGCACCGAACTTCTATTTTGAACAAAATTCCCAACCGTTGTCAGGAACTCATTCAGCCTTCATCTCACTTTTTTTTTGTCGTCTCACATTGACCGTCCTCCTTACAAATCATGTAGTGACAGAACTGCCTTTCTTATAAAGGTCTGGCCCGACAGCCTGTGTGTCTGCAGTGATCAATACCCCATTTAAACAATGGAATTTTAACAGCCAGAATCAGGCAGCTACCTCCATTAATTAGGCTATTTTATTTACTTGAAGGCTGCTGTCCTAATCAGACTTTAACACAAAAAACCGAACTTAGAAAGAGTACATTGCTGAATTTCCACTTTGAACCGAAGACCTCACCAGGCACGCTGAAATGGACTAATTACAGACTTCACTATATTTAAAGAAACTCTGATGAAAGTGTGTTTAATACATTTAAATCCATTCTTAATCTCTTAATTTATTAAAAAAATACAAAATATTTGTCATCAACATCCCACATCAAAGATACCTTATCCCTTTATAACCACTTGGAGCCATGAATCAACTTGTAAAATGGCACCCTACTGTAATAATGATAGGTTGTGGAAGAAGTCAATAATACCAAGACCACCATAATGCGTAGGCCAACGTGTATCCATTGAAATTGTATGTACCAATCTTTTTCAACTCAGAGGCACAACACTGATTTTTTTTTTTTTCAAAATTTAAAGGACAGTGGTTTTAACTGACTAGACAGACATAATAGACAGTTCGATAGATCTTATCCACCTTTGATGCAAATGAATATCTACTCTTAACAATAGTAAGTCGCACACTGGAAAAACAAGCCTTGCTGCATCAAAAGTGAGGATTGTTTTAACTCAACACTGAGTTTAATTCACCCTGCTGGGTTTGGGCTTAACATATATGTAAATCACTGCCAGGACATCCCAAGGTTCTGGCACCGTTTTAGTGAAGGCACTGTGCCCTTCTGTCCATATAAATATTTAGACAATGATGTCCACCTCATTGTGAACCATGAGCCACAAGAATATTTGATAGAATATCATAAGAAGGAGGTTAAGGAAGGTAATTATGGTATTGATAAGGAAACAACTTTCTCTTGGATCATTTGCCTAATTCCTGACCAGTTCAAATCCAGATAACTGGCTAAGATCTATTTGCATAAAAGGATTATTGATTTATTGTCATGTGTACCAGAGGTACAGTGAAAAACTTTGTTAACAAGCAGTACAGCCAGATCATAGTAAATAGGAATGTACAGAACAAAGGTTGTAAAAAAACTTAGAGGCATACAGGTTATAATGCACAGAGCATGTGCTAGGCAAGATCAACGTTAGCAAGATCAGCATTATTTGAGACTAGAGACTCCATTCATCAGTCTAATAATGCCAGGAAGAAGCTGTTCTCGAACCTGCTTATGTGTGTGTTCAGGCTTCTGTATCTTCTGCCTGATGAAAGAGCTTGTAGGAGATCATTACTGGGGTGGATGGGTCTTTGATGACCCATCCACCCCAGTAATGATCTCCTACAAGCTCTTTCAACGAGCTGTGTAAGTAGAGTCCATGGATAGAAGGTTGGCTTCCATGATGGTCTGCGTTGTGCGCACAGTTTTCTGTAGTTTCTAATGGAGAATACTG
>NC_063340.1:65390013-65448404 GCF_021869965.1 Rhincodon typus
TTCTGTAGTTTCTAATGGAGAATACTGAGATACAGTCTATTAGACTAGACGGGATTGAGGTTCATAAAGAGGAGGTGTTAGCAATTCTGGAAGGTGTGAAAATAGATAAGTCCCCTGGGCCGGATGGGATTTATCCTAGGATTCTCTGGGAAGCTAGAGAGGAGATTGAAGAGCCTTTGGCTTTGATCTTTATGTCGTCATTGTCTTCAGGAATAGTGCCAGAAGACTGGAGACTAGCAAATGTTGTCCCCTTGTTCAAGAAGGGGAGTAGAGACAACCCTGGTAATTATAGACCAGTGAGCCTTACTTCGGTTGTGGGTAAAGTGTTGGAAAGGATTATAAGAGATAGGATTTATAATCATCTAGAAAGGAATAATTTGATTAGGGATAGTCAACACGGTTTTGTGAAGGGTAGGTCGTGCCTCACAAACCTTATTGAGTTCTTTGAGAAGGTGACCAAACAGGTGGATGAGGGTAAAGCGGTTGATGTGGTGTATATGGATTTCAGTAAAGCGTTTGATAAGGTTCCCCATGGTAGGCTATTGCAGAAAATACGGAGGCATGGGATTGAGGGTGATTTAGCGGTTTGGATCAGAAATTGGCTAGCTGTAAGAAGACAGAGGGTGGTGGTTGATGGGAAATGTTCATCCTGGAGTTCAGTTACTAGTGGTGTACCTCAAGGATTTGTTTTGGGGCCACTGCTGTTTGTCATTTTTATAAATGACCTGGATGAGGGCGTAGAAGGATGGGTTAGTAAATTTGCAGATGACACCAAAGTCGGTGGAGTTGTGGATAGTGCGGAAGGATGTTGCAGGTTACAGAGGGACATAGATAAGCTGCAGAGCTGGGCTGAGAGGTGGCAAATGGAGTTTAATGTGGAAAAGTGTGAGGTGATTCACTTTGGAAGGAGTAACAGGAATACAGAGTACTGGGTTAATGGTAAGATTCTTGGTAGTGTGGATGAGCAGAGAGATCTCGGTGTCCATGTGCATAGATCACTGAAATTTGCCACCCAGGTTGATAGCGTTGTTAAGAAGGCGTACGGTATGTTAGGTTTTATTGGTAGAGGGATTGAGTTTTGGAGCCATGAGGTCATGTTTCAGCTGTACAAAACTCTGTTGCAGCCGCACTTGGAGCATTGCGTATAGTTCTGGTCACCGCATTATAGGAAGGATGTGGAAGCATTGGAAAGGATGCAGAGGAGATTTACCAGGATGTTGCCTGGTATGGAGGGAGGGTCTTATGAGGAAAGGCTGAGGGTCTTGAGGCTGTTTTTGTTAGAGAGAAGAAGGTTAAGAGGTGACTTGATAGAGACATACAAGATGATCAGAGGATTAGATAGGGTGGACAGTGGGAGCCTTTTTCCTTGGATGGTGATGGCTAGCACGAGGGGACATAGCTTTAAATTGAGGGGTGATAGATATAGGACAGATGTCAGAGGTAGGTTCTTTACTCAGAGAGTAGTAAGGGCGTGGAATGCCCTGCCTGCAAAAATAGTAGACTCGCCAACTTTAAGGGCATTTAAATGGTCATTGGATAAACATATGGATGATAATGGAATAGTTTAGGTTAGATGGGCTTCAGATTGATTTCACAGGTCAGCGCAACATCGAGGGCCGAAGGGCCTGTACTGTGCTGTAATGTTTTATGGTCCTGGCAGAGCAGTTGCCATACTAGGCCATTATGCACCCGGACAGTATGCTTTCAATGGTGCCTCTGTAGAAGTTGGTGAGTGTCTGTATGGACATGGCAAATTGCCTCAGGGAGAAGAGGCCTTGTTGTGCCTTCTTGACCGTCGCATCCATTTGATAAGTCCAGGACAGGTTGACGGTTATCGTCACTCCAAGGAACTTGACGCTCTCCACCTCCTTAACCTCAGTTCCATTGATGTAGATGGGGGTGTGTTCTCCCCCTTTCTTTCTGAAGTCAATGATCAGTTCTTTAGTTTTGCCAATGTTGAGAGAGAGGTCGTTCTCATTGCACAACATCAACTAAGCCCTCTATTTAGAATACAGACGCAGTATTAGCATTCACAAAGGAATCTAAAGCGACTCTTCTCAAATTTCAGAGATTTTGGTATTAAGCTTTTGGCCTATGGTGTTCTTCGCACTCAAGGCCATCAGTTTGCCATATAGAGTCTCAATCTTTGGAGAAAATGTTATAACATACTGATATGCAGTAAGGTTGTACTGCATTCAATAAAAGGGAGAACTACATGTCAGACTTACCAGTATTTCTCTTCAATTGCAGATTTCAGCTTAATTAATATTAGAAGTTTTCTGGTAGATACAGTACATATTTTTAAAAGATATGAATTACATTCGGATGGAATTTTGCGAGGCTGTTATGTACAATTCAATTATCTAGGTGATGTCCTACACCACAGTAGTGAAGCTCAGTTGCTTTCTAGATGTCATCTGAACCAGGAGATTATATTACAGCAATAAGTCACTTCAGCTCAACTGTTATTATAGTAGTAATAGTATATTTGTACTAATTTTTAAGTGGTTATGGTGCTGTAACATCTGTGTGGCTATGGAATCTGTTGAAGTCTAGCAGTCTACGGCATGACAGTCTTTTGAAGAGGCAATTAAGTCTTGAAGTAGAATGGGGGAGTACAACAGAAGCCATGATGAAAGTCTTTTGACATATCAATATATAACAAGAAGGGCTAGTGCTAGGTTTCATGTAGCAAACTGATTAGAGGTCTGGGAAAAATATGTAGGCAGACTGTTTTACAGGAACCTAGGAAAAGATGTAATTAGACTAGACTGTTTAGCTACCAAGCTCACTTTTTCCACAGATCATGGACTCCAGGCCAACAGTTTAACCCTGGGTAGCCCCCATACTCTTTGATTCTGAAAGACATTCAAACAAATATCCAACCATATTCATTTATTTGTGTTTTTCCTGTATTCAACTGAATCCTGCTTCCTTCCATGTTAGATTCTTGTTTGATTCATTCATGAAATGTTGGCATTGCTGATGAGGGCTGTCGTCTATAAAGAAACCACACATTTCGTGGATCAGTTTGTGCTACTTTCAATAATGTCCAGTCCTGGACCCAGCTGAATATTTATCCACATGTATTTGAAGGTTGTATAACTACCCTTGCTGGGATCTGTTTCAGTAAATTTTTCCAATACGTGTTTTGATTGATGCTCATTTAAGCACTGTTCTTTGCTTACTTAAGTATCTCCTCTTCAATCAGCAATATAAATATATAAAGGTTAAGGTCTGAGATCATACTCCAACCCCTGCATCCCTCACATTGTCAGTCTTTTCTCTAACGTATCTAATTCTGAACTGTAAGCTTCTCTTCACAGCTTAGAGTCCTATGTCCCTCATCCTCGTGGTTTGAACTTGCTCCCATGAGCCAAAGCCCGTTTTGATGGTGTATTCGAAATGCATACATTAGGGAAAATTTAATCCTGCTTGTCCAACTGAACCTGGTGAACAAGCAGTTAAAATCACATGTGGAATTTACCTGCTGGTGGCTGGTTACCTTCCCACAGGTTCCAAATTGAGCTTACTGTTCTTAGCACACAGTGGAAAAAACAACAGTGGGAAGCAGCAAATATGTGGACCAGGTCCCATGGATGTCACTAAACTTCAATTGGTAGCTTAACCAAAGGCCTGCATGGAAAAGCCATTGTGGCCCTTCTACCAAGTCAACCAAGTAAATCTAAATTCCCCCAACAAATGTTGCTTTGGTTCTTGCTGATGCTCCTCCAACCGTCAGAAATAAAGTTTAGGTCTTCTTTAACTTGATTTGACCTCCTCCCAGCTCCCCCCATCATCAACCACTGAGTTTGGTGACTGCACTAAGTGCCTGTGACTATTCCTGCTTCTTAACATTCAACTCCACCTGCTGAGCTTCGAACAAAAACCTAATTATGTCTATGCAAATGAGGGCTAAAACCGCCTGAGCCCTCTTCCAGCACATACGTCTGCTGCCCTAAGTTAAAATTGGAACTATTATTCCAAATATGGCCTCGTCTGTGATGCATGCAATGTTAAAATAACTTAGAATCTAATCCTTTTGAGACGGAATCTGTTTTTGATTAGCTTTTTGGAAACTGCTTGATATCAACTGGAAACTTACAGTGAACAATAGTAATTGTACTTGCATCCTTTTCCTTTTCCACATGTGCTAATAACCATCATTTTAATCATGTTCATGTGTTTGTTATTTTACTGTTCCAAAATACATTGGTTTACATCTGTCCACATTAAAATCCAACTACTGCTTATTAGTCCATCTGGCCCAAACCTTTGTGAAAACTTTTTTTTTCACTCTTTACATTAATAACTTTTTTGAGAAGTACAAAACACCACTAAAGTTCAGAAATGAATGAAAGGATTAGATAAATCAGAACTTCTTGCCAGGATAATAGGTTTAGGTTTGAAAATTCTGCTGAATGTAAGAGGAAGGAAACCCTGAAGGAGACAGGGAGTTCTACAGCTTCGAGGTACTAGGAAGGAATGAATACAGGTCAGAGAAGGATACGGTTAGTCCTGTTTTCAAACACAGAGGATGCATAGAGAACGAAGTGTGTGAAGGACATACTGTAATGTATTCAGGGTTTAGTAGGAAAAGGACCTGAAACTCCAGGAATCATTAGCACAACGTTTTGTATTTAGCATTACCATCTGTTTCCTATTTCCAAACTAGTTTTTAATCCATTTGTTTCATTAATTTCATGATCCATAACTTTAAAATCTTACTTTTAATCTATTAATCTACTTCAGCTAGGTGGTTGCTTTGACAATTGTCTATCTAGTGGCTCACTGATAATTTCTTGTTCCCACTGTCAGAATACTTCTATAACATTATGTGATGAACTTTTATGAACTTTCATTAATTCCTAAGTAGTTTTGTGAAGGAAACATTTTAATAAGCACGGGGCGTTTTTATTGTTTTAATTGCATTTCATAATTTTCTTTAATTTCCCAGGTTCTTATCCTTCATCAGTGGAGACCTGTCTGACATTGGAAGGCCTGCTATGCAGTGCAATGTGAATGCAGCACTGAAAACCAGTTCAATGGATGCCTTAGCTGAAAAGTTTGAGACAACTGTACCAACACTGCAGACGATTATTGATGGACTGGTACAGCCTCACGACTATGACATTAGAGCAGGTAATGAGTTCTAACAACAGCAAATAATCATCTTGGGTAATTCAACAACATTACTGTAATTAAATGTATATTTTAGAACTGTCTGAATTTATATGATGTTCATAAAAATCCTTAGCTATTGTTATCAAGATCCCTTTTAACAATCTGTCTACTTGAATTTACTGGTGTTGATAGTAAACTAACAACCTAAATTCTATAACCAATCCCAAAATGAGTCATCCAGTTATAAATCTTGATTAGCCTAATGCTACAATTTAGTCCAGTACAAATATCCTATCATTTTTTATGCTTCGTGTAAAGAAATTACTAGAGTTTAGTGTTGTAGCATCACGCCAACTGAAAAGAACGAAGCAGTTATTATTTCTCAAAATGGCCAATAAAAATAGAGAAAATTAAATGATATTATAAATTTCCTCTTGGCGTGAGAGATGATGCCTGTTAATTCTGCCATAGCTAAGGTTCAAGTATGCAGATGATGACTTTTAACCAAACTAACATCGTTAGTTCCAAATTCTAAAATTTATAAATAAGAATCTCCTAATTTAACTTGTATCACAGTCAAATGGCAATGGCTTAGACCAACAATTAAGGAAAGCTGATGCTGGAATGCTAATTTGTTACTCTTTATTCATTTAGAAGTCTCTTCTTCTCAGGAGGCAGGATTTCTTGGATGGCTAGGCATCCCTCCCCATACCAGCCGTAGAAGCAATAGGTCATACGTTCCAACCTCAATATTTGATGGGACATTAATTATCATTGTTAGGACTGTAGTTGCGAGCTCTGTCTCTCTTACACACACACACACATGCACATAAAAGCAACACACTGACACACTCTCACTCACACATACATAAACACACGCGAGCACACAGACACACATTCCCCTGCTCCAAAGAGCCCAAAAGGGCCTTGGTAGTTATTTATTTAATTGACCATTTAAAGGCCTCAACCAGCCTTATGGTGAGAGCTCCACCACACTTCATAAGGCCAGCAGGAAGGCCTTCTGCTGCATTTTACAATGTCCCCACCTCCCAGCAAACTATGCCCGGAAAGAGAGAGAGTGAAAATTAATTTAATAGAATTTTACAGCACAGGAGGAAAGAGTGGCCAATCTGTCTTGCTCCTTATTCTCTCTGCATTTTCCTTTCTGTAAATAATTATTGAACCTGTTTCCTCCACTCATTCTGTCAATGCAATCCAGGTTATAATAACGCACTGAATTTTTTTAAAAATTGGTGGTTCCTCCACTGCCTGTCTCCCTATCAACTTGTAATCATTTTGAACACTTATTAAATCTGTTCAGAACAGCACAGTCCCCATTTCTGGTCTTTAAACCCCTAATCGCTGGGACAATTTGAATAAATCCCCCCTCCATCTTTTCCAAGGCTTCATGCCCTTCCTAATGTGTGGCATCAAGAACTGGGACACAGTACTCTTGCTGAGAGCTAACAGTGATTTATAAATGCATTGTAACTTTCATGATTTTCTACTCCAAGCCAGGTTTCATATCGCTATAGATCTCATATGCCTCTTCAACACATTTGTCAACTTCTTATGTCTCCTTCAAAGATATGTGTAGTAACACCCAAGGTCATCTGTTCCTGTTCCTCTTTTAGTGTTGTGCCATTTAGTTCATGGTAAATGCCTCTGCTGTTTTTCTTTCCAAAATCATTTCACAAAAGTCAATCCTCTTCATTGTCTGCTACATTTCAAATTTCATGTCATCGGTCCTGCCAAATTCAGGTCAGTAATATATATCAAAGGGGCAGTGGTCCTAATATAGTGGTCCCAGGGGACACCACTGTATAATTCCCTCCCATCTGAAAACAACCATTCATTATTATTCTCTACTTTTAGTCTCGCAGCCAATTTCATGCTGTCACTACCCCTTAATCCTCTAGATTTAGGTTTTTCTGACAAGTTTATTAAATCTCTTCGAGGAACTTTCCTAAACTGATAGTGAAGACTGCAAAATATTTGCCCTAAAGGGATTTGTCAGAGGAAGAACAGATAAACTGCTGTGTCAGCCTTATAATACAGAATATTTAGAGGAAGACGTTGACATAGAGTCATAGATCATGGAAACAGACTCTTTGATCCAACTAGTCTATGCTGAACATTATCCCAAACTAAACTAGTGCCACCTGCCTGCTCCTGGCCCATATCCTTCCAAACCTTTCCTATTCATGTGCCTGTCCAAATGTCTTTTAAATATTGTAACTGTACCCGCATCCGCTACTTCCTCAGGAAGTTCATTCCACATGTGAACCACCCTCTGTGTAAAACAAAAATTGCCTCTCATGTCTTGTTTATAACTCTGTCCTCTCACCTTAAAAATGTGCCCCACAATCTTGAAATCTCCCGTCTTAGGGAAAAGATAACTACCATTAACTCTATCTCTACCTCTCATTATTTTATAAACTTCTATCAGGTTGCCTCTCAACCTCCTACATTCCAGTGAAAGAAATCGCAGCCTATCCAGCCTTTCTTTATAACTGAAACCTTCCATACCAGGGCAACATCCTGGTAAATCTCTTCTGAACCCTCACCAGTTTGATAATACCCTTTCTATAACTGGGTGACCAGAACTGGACACAATATTCCAGAAGAGGCTTCACCAATGTCTTGCACAGCCTCAACATGACCTCCCAACTCCAATACTCAAAAGACTGAGCAATGAAGGCAAGCATGCTGAATGCCTTTTTAACCACCCCGTCTATATGTGACGAACTTCAAAGAATTAAATACCTGTACCCCAGGTTCCTCTGTTCTACAATACTACCCAGGGCCCTACCATTAGTTGTATAAGCCCTACCCTTGTTTGTTGTACCACAATGCAATACCTCTCGTTTATCCAGATTGAACTCCATCTGCTATTTTTCAACCCATTGACCCATTTGATTAAGATCTCTCTCTAATCTTAGAAAACCTTCACTGTCTACTGTGCCACCAATTTTGATGTTGTCGACAAACTTACTAACCATACCTTCTATATTCTCATCCAAATCATTTAGATAAATGACAAACAAAAGAGGACCCGGAACCAATCCCTGTGGAACACCACTAGTCACAGGCCTCCAGTCTGAAAAGTAACCCTGCACCATTGCTCTCTGCCTCCTGCTGTTAAGCCAATTATGTATCCAACTGGCAAGCTCACTCTAAATCTCATGTGACCTAACTTTACTGATTAGTCTACCATGCGGAACCTTCTGAAACGCTTTTCTAAAATCCAAATAAACAGCATCTACTGTTCTGCCATCATCAGTCTTTATGGTAACTTCCTCAAAAAACTCAGTCAAGTTTGTGAGAAAAGATTTTCCTGGCATAAAACCATGCTGACTATCCCTAATCAATTTTTGCCTCTCTATATGTCCAATAATCCTATATTTTATAGTCACTTTCAACAATTTGCCCACAACTGAGTCAGATTCACAGGCCTATAGTTCCCTGGTTTCTCCTTACAACCTTTCTTATACAAAGGTACAACATTAGCCACTCTCCAGTCATCAAGCACTTCACCCGTAGTTAGAGATGATGCAAATATTGCTTCAAGGATTCTCTCAATTTCCTCCCTTTCTTTCCACAACATTCTGGGATTATATTAGATCAGGTCCCGGACATTTATCCACCTTTATATTCTCTAGGACCTCCCAAACTTCCTCTTCTGTAATGTGTACTGTTTCTAAAACATCAAAGTTTGTTTTTCTGCATTCTCTAGACTCTATTTCTTTCTCCACAGTAAAAACTGACACGACAAGTACATTTAGTATTTCTCCCATTTCCTGTGGTTCAACACAAAGATGACCTTGTCTCAAGTTACCCTCCTGCACTTAATGTTTTCGTAGAATCTCTTGATTATCCTTAACATTATCTGCCAATGCTATCTCATATCTCCTTTTTGTCTTCCTGATTTTTTTCTTATGAATGCCACTACACTGTATATTGATCAAGAGATTCAATTGAACCAAGTTGTCTGTGTCAAAAATAAGATTCTTTTTTTATTCATGACTAGAGCCTCAATATCTTTATTCATCCACTGTTCCTCAATCTTACCAGCCTTTCCCTTCACTCTAATAGGAACATAACACCTCCAAACTCTTGTCATCACACTCTTAAATGCCTCCCGCTTGTCAGATGTCCTTTTACTGGCAAATGGTCTACTTCAATCAACTTATGAAAGTTCTTGTCTCATACCATTAAAATTTGCCTTACTCCAATTAAAACCTTTAATTTTTATGGAAGGCTTATCCTTTTCCATAACCATTTTGAAACTAATAGAATTATGATCGCTACACCCAAAGTGTTCCCCACTTTTACTTCAGTCACCTGCCCTGCCTTATTGCCCAAAAGTAGATCTAGTTTTGCTCCTTCTCTAGTTGGAGCATCCACATATTGACAATTTTCTTGAACAAATTTGACAAATTCTTCACCATCCAAACCTTTAACACTATAGTAGACCCAGTCGATGTTTGGAAAATTAAAATCCTCCATTATTACAACGTTATTGTGCTTACATATATCTGAGATCTCCTTACATATTTGTTTCTCAATTTCCCTCTTAGTATTGGGGGGGACCTATAGTGCAATCCCATCAAAGTGATCTTTTCTTTCTTATTTCTAATCTCTACCCGTATATTTTCACTAGATGATACTTCAGAAATATCTTCTCTAGTTAACAACAGTAATGCATTCCTTAATCAATCACGCCAACACCCCCTGCTTTCTTGCCTCATTTCCTATCTTTTCTCTTGCATCTAAAATCCAGAACATCGAGCTGCCAGTCTTGTCCATCTCTCAGCCAAGTTTCTGTAATAACTATAATGTTCCAATCCCATGCTCTTAAATATGCCCTGAGTTCATCAGCCTTACCTGTAAGACCCCTTGCATTGAAATAAATGGAATTTAATTCTTCAGAGTTACTACATACTCTGACTCTCTCTTGTCTTTCTTTCCTAATTGACGTGCTGTCCTCACATTCAGAACCTTCCCCATTAATTCTTCCATTTACACTGCTACTTCAAATTCCTCCACTCCCCCCCTCTATCAGTATTAATGGAATGAGCAAATCTCCCTGCTAAGATATTAGTTCCTTTCCAGTTCAGGTTAGACCCATCCTTTATAAACAGGTCTTTTCTATCCCAAAAGACATTCCAATTGTCCGAAAACCTGAATCCCTGACAATAAACCAGCTCTTCAACCATTGATTTATCTCCTTTATCCTTTTATTCCTTCCCTCGTTTGAGCTTGGCATTGGGAGTAAACCAGAAATTACTATTTTTAATCTTCTACCTAACCTCTTAAATTCACTCTGTACTACTTTAATCTTTTCCCTAAAAATGTCATTCCTACCAGTGTGTACAATAATTTCTCGTTTCTCAATCTCACCTTTAATAATATGCGTGAAACATTTAGAGATGTGCTGAATCCTAGCACCAGGAAAGCAACAAACCATCCTAAATTTACGCTCACTGCCACAGAATCTCCTGTCTGTGCCCCTGTATAACAACAATTCTATTAAATTTTGTCAAATGCTGCTTAACGTAAGAATCATTTCAAATGTCCAATAACTGACTGCCCCTTCCATTTGCCTTGGAGAGACTATCTCCTTTAACAGTTCCAAAAACTGAATATCTGTTTGATCGAGGAATAGCCACCTGAGACTTTTGAACTAACTTTTTACCTTTCCTGACAGTAATCTATCTATCTGACTGATCCTGCTGTGTAATTACTTTTCTAAACCTATAAGCCATTTCACTCCGTACCTCATTATGTGCCCTTCATAACATTAAGCCCAAAAAAAAACTTCCAATAACACCTGATATATAAAATAAACTACCTTTCATTACCTACAGAAAATAATGTTAATATGGAAAAAATTTTAAAAATATATGTATCAAACATATAAAGCCTAAATAAAATCAACCACTTAGTTGATTAACTAAATGAACAATGACTCCTCTGCAATAAATTTCTTGAAGGGAAAAAAAATCTTCTCCAGAGCTGACCACGTGTGGGACTCCCCAGAACGAAAACACACTCCTTATTTAAAGAAAAAACTGTTCGGTTTTTCAAAAAGAACTTTTGCAATATAAGAAAAAATCTCTTTAAAATGTGTATAGATGTTTTTAACTTCTGAATTTAGAATAAAAAAAACTCAGCCCTTCACTATAGACCCTAAAAGCTCGTTTAAAAAAAAAAGTCCATTTGAGTGCTAATTAAACAAAATGAATAAAACTCTTATATTAGTGAAATATAATAATTGTAATAACTTTGGGAAAAATAGCTATAATAAATCTTTAACCGAGCCTGCAATCCCAAGAGCAGCTGCAAGATCCATGCTGCCTCCTTTTATAGCATTCACTGGACGAGTAATTCAGAGACCCAGGTAAATGCTCTTTGGATACTGGTTTAATTCAGTTAAATTAAAAAAAAATGGGATTGAAAAGCTAATTTCAGTGATGGTGAGCATGAAACTATCATGGATTATCATAAAAACCTATCTGGTTCAGTAATGTCCATTAGAAAAGGAAGTCTGCCATCAACATCCGGAGTTACTCCAGATACTTACCAATGTGGTTGACTTCTAACTGCCCCCTGAAATAATCTAGCAAGCTACTCAGTTCAAGGATAATTGGGAATTGGCAACATATGCCTGCCTTACCCACAATGCTCACATCCCATCAAATGTTTCTTTCCAAAGGACAAAAAGACCTTCATGACAATATGCAAAGATATGGGTTTAAGCATTATTTCTGAACATATTCAGGAGAATACATGCCAATAGAAGCTCCTGTTACTCACTGCTGTCCACCCTGCATTGTAGAGAAGCCTTCCTTAGTTGTGCCTCAACCTATCTTCTCATGAAAAGTCATTGAGCCGAAATGCCAATTGCTTTTCTCACTATAGAAGCTGCCTAACCTGATGGATATTTTTCGCGTTTTCTGTTTTTATTTCCACTTAATTTTTGCTGTTAGTTCTGTTCCTAGAAATTCCAATCTAATGTATATCTTCTTAAAAAGATTCTTGAGATATTATTGCATTCTGTACTGCAGATCTACCAACACAATACTCCAGTAATTTATTTGTTTGAGGTCTTCAGAAAACAATAGAAGTTCTGACAAAAGTCAGATAATTGCCATAACAAGGTGTAGAGCTGGATGAACATAGCAGGCCAAACAGCATCAGAGGAGCAGAAAGCTGACGTTTCGGGCCTGGACCCTTCTTCAGAAATGGTCCCACTTCTGAAGAATGGTCCAGACCCAAAATGTCAGATTTCCTGCTCCTCTGATGCTGCCTGGCCTGCTGTGTGCATCCAGCTCTACACCTTGTTATCTCAGATTCTCCAGCATCAGCAGTTCCCACTATCTCTGAGATAATTGCCATGTTGCTCATCATGTAACCTCTTTGTCACAGAAAGTCAAAACACCACAGTACAATCTTACAATCAGTTATTATATTACTTAGAGTATGTCGGTTCTGGATATAGATGGCATCTGTAAAAATAAGCCAGTTTGTTTTGTGATCAGTACTGTAAAGCTTTCTGATCACTATGCTAATGTCATTCACACATTCTTTTAAGGACTTTGTACCACATTTGTTTTCTTCTGTGAGCTTTGGTTTCACACTTTACCTTCTCAAGGTGGTTATTTCAAACAGACATGTAGTATGCTGAAATACTCAAAAGAACAACAACAACATGCAAGTTACTCAGCTTTTCACATAATCTGCCGGATCTTTTATGTGCGCGGAAGTACTTGTGGTTGTTAGATTAATGGAATCAGAAACAGATGACTGGTTCTGGAGTAGATATTAACAGAAAACGATCATTGCTTCATTCCTCCTTAAACTTTTTATTTAGCTAATTCTTTTCCTTGCCAAATTGCCATAATTATGCTTGAGTGCTCGTAAGCAGACTGAAGAATAAAGTTATGATACTGAGAGGTTTAACAGAAGGAGCATGCTGAGCTGGAACTAAATGATATATACAAATTAGTTGTTTAAAAAGTACAGAAAGACATTTGGGGAGAAAAGAGCCATAATTGACAGCATGAGGTGTATAGCCTACAAGAGTATTTCTAATGTTTTTCTACATTTATCATCATGCATCTATTAACACTTGAAACTCATAATAGATACGCTTGGTTAAGTAGTTCCAGTTCAGTACTTCCACCTGTGTGGATGTATTTTAGAAATGATTCAGGATTTCCCCTCTACCTGAACTTGTTAAGCAACAAACTGAATACACAGTTCCAGAAATGGCCAGCTCTATTTAACGACATGCTCCTTAAAAAGGGATGCTGAAATCACCTCCACTCATGTGCTACATGAATGTGTGTGCATGTGAAGTGATAACCCCCCTTGACATTGACACTACCCCATCAATGGATTCTACTTTCAAAGCTGACAGAGTGCCACATAAGAATAAGGGGTCAAGGAGGTGAATTGTGATCAGAACAAATACATTTTTGCTGGATTTTGATTTTAACACCTTCGGGGAGAGAGAAAAGGGAAGAAATTGTCAATTTTTGGCCAACTGATGGAGAGTACCACATTATTGCCTTATTCAAATGATACTGAGGTTGTTGACTTGCTCACTGAGCTGGCTTGTTTTCTTTCAGACGTTTCGTCACCATGCTAGGTAACATCATCAGTGGGGCCTCCGATGAAGGCTTTGTCCATGGTGATGAAACATCTGAATGAAAACAAGCCAGCTCGATGAGCAAATCAACAACCTCACCCACAACCCGAGCTACAAATCTTTGCTAAAACCTTAAAATCAAATGATATTGCCCATTAACTTTAGAATCTTATTTTTTAGCCAGAAGGAGGCATAAAAAAATTAATCCACTAAAGCATAGTATAATTTACCTCGTTATTTCTCTTGATTAGTGCAATTTTCCCTTCCTCCAAGGATGCAGTCCACCTCCATACATTTTGGCACTCATATCTTTTTTCAAAAATTGCTACTTCACAACTGCGAGTTTCAAAAATTGAAGTTTACTTGAGTGTTTTTGCCATTCTGTATACTTTTTACTCTCTCACAGCAGATTCAAAGATGTTGACAGCTGTAATGAATCTTATCCTCTTGCTCCTGTACCATTACACACAGTGCCTTTAGTGCACAAAAGGATTTGAGTGAAGAAACCCATCAGTGGGAATATGGGGTTGTGAAGGATCCCAATCTACCTTTAGGGTATCGAGCCTAAACCATTCAAGAATTTCATCGCAGAAGAGGAGCTCATTGTCTATGACAAACTGTGCATCTTTGGAAACTCTTATCTGTCACCTATTTACTTGCTTGGCCAATAAAGATAACTAAACTTCTTCCTGAACCAAGTGATCTTTCAAACTGGTTGAATTGGCATTTACTGTTGAGACCACCTCCTTACATTGACAATGAGCTTCTTTCCTTCAGCCCTCCTTCCTGTCCTAACAGCTCTTCCACATCAGGTGTACAAACAGGAAACTTTGTGCCCTACGGTTCATCTCAGTGGCAGTACACTCACCTCTGAGTAAGTTGGTCAAAGATTCAAGTCTCACTGCAGAACCATGGCAGCAGGCTAGTATGTCATTTGGCCCTTCAAACCTCTGCCACTCAACAACATCATGGCTGAGCTGGTTGTGGTCACAGCTCCACTTTCCTGTCTGCACTCTCATAAACCTTGACTCCTTGTCATTTAAAAATCTTCAGTAATTTTCCACACTTTAACAACCCTCAAAGAAAAACATTTCTTCTTATGTCTGCTTAAAAGAAAGACCTCTTAAGTCTCCTGGTTTTAGTGTCCCCACAGAGAAAGCATTCTGATAGCCACCCTATACCGACTCCTTCAAATGATATATGTTTCAATAAGATCACCTCTCGTTCTTCTAAACTCCAAAGGAGCTTAACCTGTTCAAACTTTCTAGCAAGATCCCAGGAGTGAGTTGAATGAACGTTCTCTGAACTTCTTTTAAAATAAATCATTTTTTTTCAAATAAGCAAACCAAAACTCTACAGTACTTGGGATGTGGTCTCACTACCACCCTGCACAGCTGAAGTAAAATTTCCCTAGTCTTGTTTTCCATTCCCATTGCAATAAGCAACAACTCTCCATTTGCCTTCCTAATTATTTCCTATCCTACAAGCAAATATTTTGATTCATGTACTAGGACACCCAGAACCCTGTGTCCTGCAATTTTTCCATTTTGATAGTACACTGCTTTTCTATACTACCTGCCAAAGTGGACAGATTGAAATTCACCCATATTATATTCCCATCTGCCAATTTTCTTTTCCCATTCACTTAATCTGTCTATACCCCTTCACAGACTCTCTACCTCCTCTTGTCAACTTATTTTCCTTTCTGTTTTAGATTTAATGACAAATCTCCTCACTGTACATTTGGCCTCTTATCCAAAGAACTGCTGTTGGTTGTAAATAGTTGTGGACCCGGCACTGATCCCTAACCCCGAAAATGACTCATGTCTCTCGTTTCTGATTCCTGTTAGCTAACCAGTCCTTTAGCCATGCTTATACGTTAACCCCTACTCCATGTGCTGTTAGTTTGTCTGGTAACCTTTGATGCAACATCTCATCAAATACCTTTTAGAAGCCCAAGTACAACAGATCTACCAGTTCCCCTCTATCCACCATGAATGTTACTTCACCAAATAATAGATTAGTTAAACATGACTTTCATTTGACAATGACATGTCAACTGTGCCTGGTCAATTCATAATTTTCTAAGTGTCGTGCTATATCCTCCTTGAATAATGCATTAGAGCACATTCCTGTGACACATTTTAGACTAACAGGCCTGTAGTTCCATGCATTTTGCTCCCCTACCACCTTGAATAAGGGGGTTACATTTGCTATTATCCACTTCACTAGGACCATTCCAGAATCTAAATAATTTTGGACAATTATAACTAATTCATCTCATAACTGTGTCAATACTTTAAGTCTCTAATCCTGTTAGCCTTTCTCCTCATCTCAGTCCTAGATGGTCTACCCCAGATCCTTAAATTGTGACTGTGGTTCTGGATTCCCTGGATGTTTTTTTCTTTATTCATTCATGGAAAGGGGGCATCGCTGGCCAGGCCAGCATTTATTGCCAACCCCTAAATCTCAAGCCAGAGGGCAGTTATCAGTCAACCACATTGCTGTGGGTCTGGGGTCACATGTAGGCCAGACCAGGTAAGGATGGCAGTTTCCTTTCCTAAGGACATCAGTGAACCAGGTGGGTTTTTCCTGATGATTGGCAACAGATTCATGGTCATCGTTAGACTGTTAATTCCAGACAGTTATTGAATTCAAATTTCACCATCTGCCATGGCGGGATTCGAACCCAGACCCCCGGAACATTACCTGGGTATCTGGATTAACAGTCCAACAATAATACCACTAGGCCATTGCCTCCCCAACCTAACATTGTTCCTGTATTTATCCTGTCTAGTCCTGTTAGAATTTTATAAGTTTCAATGAGATTCCACCCCCCCACGCCAATTCTTCTAAACTTCAGAGCATTTGATCCTAATCAATCCAGCCTTTTTTCATGCGTCAGTCCATTCCAATTGCCATTCCAGGAATCCGTCTGGTAAATCTTTGTTATAGTCCCCTCATGGCGAGAACATCATTCCTCTGATCAGGAAACCAGAACTGCACACAATACTTCAGATGTGGTCTCACCAAGGCCCTTTGGAATTGCAGCAAGACTTTGTTGCTCTTATACTCATCCACTCGCTATGAAGGCCAACATCTAATTGGCTGCCTCTACCACCTGCTGAGCCTGCATGCTTCCTTTCAGTGACTGGTGTTTCAGGATACCCAAGTCTCGTTGCACCTCTCCATATCCCAATCTATCACCATCTGCCATGCATTTACCCATTCAACTTGTCTAAATTTCACTGAAGCATCTCTACATCCTGCTCACAGTTTACCCTGCCACCCGGCTTTGTGTTATCTGCAAACCTGGTAATATTACATTTAGTTCCCTCATCTAAATCATTAATTTATATTGTGAATAGCTGGGTCCTAGCACTAAGCCCTATGGTATCTCACTGATCATTGCCTGCCATTCAAAAAAAGACCTGTTTATTTCTACTGTTCGTTTCTTGTCTGCCAACCACTGTCAATACACTAAACCCAATCCCATGTGTTTCAGTTGTGGATGTTAATCTCTTATTGAGACCTTATCAAAAGCCTTCTGAAAGCCTAAGTAAACCATATCTGCTGGCTTCCCCTTATTAACCCTACTCATTACATCCTTGACACATGAATGTATGTTTGGTACATACATATAAACTGCTTCTTTATTTCTTTGCTGTATGACTAACTGCCATGTTAGCCGACTAAATAAATGAGCAGAATTCAAAACTAATTGGCTGTAAATTTGCCAGATATGAAGAATGATGCTATATAAGTCGTTGCTTCAATTGTTGCTACGGGCAGTTGATATTGCACAGAAGTATTTCTACTATGCAGGCAAAAGTATGCGATATTACATGACCTTTTAAGTTGCACGTACATTTAAATTGTGTAACAGCAAAATATGTCCAACCACAAAATGGACAGTCTTTTTATTGAGAGAGTGTTTGAAAATTTGGAGCCCATCCATGTTATTCAAATGAGGTAGACTATGAAAATACAGGCACAGTCACTACTGCTAACTCTGGCTAAGCAGATATCCCATTAGCTAAAGCACATGTGTCCCTTGCAAATCCAGGTTAACTCTAGCATAATAATATCCAATCTCAATGCTTCAACCCTCAGAACTATATAAATGTGTTTGGTTATTGTACCTTTTCACACATCCGTAGAATTTTTAATTGTTACTGGTCATGTTTGAGACATTGTATATTATGAACTAAATTAGAAATTTAAAGACATTTTGTTACCACAATAAGCTGCCTAAACAATGACTAGGCCAAGGGAATAATTGAATAAAAAGAACTCCATTTGAAACAATCCATTATTTAATTTTAGACACAATTTTCAAAATGTTGACATTTTCTTTGTCTTGCAAGAACTGAATTTTCATCTAATCTGTCTTGTTTTGTGCCTGTGCAGGATTTGAGCAGCAGGATTTTAAAAGGAACATTGTCTCTCTCAATGACCTGAGAACGGGAACTGTTTTGACTGGAAGGGTGGAAAATGCTACTCTGTTTGGCGTCTTTGTTGACATCGGTGTTGGTCGATCCGGTCTGATCCCTATTCGTTATATTACAGCAGCCAAGCTGCCTGCAACTAAAAGACGTCGAAGTCTAGGTCTTGGTCCTGGTGAAAGGGTGGAAGTTAAAGTGCTGGAGATTGACCATGCAAGAAACCGTATTTCATTAGATCTTATTCGAGTTTTGTAAACTGATAAAATTTCTTCAGTCAAATTCTTAGATTTTCCATTTTCCCCACCTTGGATTGGTGGAAATTCAGTGGCGTTCCCTCTGATGAATGTTAGATTTCTCAGCCCTAATGTTGTATTGTCACTGATGCTGCAGTGCTCAGCATCATCCCATAATATTTGAAGGACCATTTTTTTTGTTTATCATGTATGTTAAAAGTTTAAAAATTGATATTAAAAACTGTAGTGTTATCTGCAGCATTTGGCAATTCAGTGTGAATAGCTGTCCAAACTTGTGCACAGACACAACTTTACTGACCAATTTGTACATTTGAGAATATAAGGCTTCAGCAATCTTTCACTCAATTACCCTAACATTACACACCTAGCTCTGGTCATGTCTGTAATCTGTCCATGTATAAATGTTTATTGCTTAAACGTAAAAAATGTTTAACTTCAAACTTAACAACATCATTACCACCCGTGTCTGCGGATCTGACCTAAGCAACTAAATTTATGAAACAGGCTGCATTGTCTTTTGATTATGCACAAATCATCAATATAATACCACTGGAATTTGATATATTTCACAACCACTGTACACAAGACTTCCAAATTTTAAAAGCTTCCTACGATTGTCAGCCTTTAATTTTAGCTCCAATAACCACAGTTACCGTTTCAAGTTGTCATAACTAAAATACAAAGTGGATGGTTTTAACAAATGGTCTTTCCTTCAACACCCTAGCTTCAGTTGATTAATTTTTTTCATAATTGTTTTTTACATACCCAGGCTTAGCTGCAAAAAGAAGCGTCCATTTTAAATGAGCAGCCCCATTAGGGCTAATATTCAGAATAGTCTTTCTGATTTACAGGCTTTACTGAAATAATGCCTTTTTTTAGGCAGTTCACGTATCCGTTTCTACAGCCTATTGTTGTTCCTTGCCCCTTCCTATCATCGATGACAAATTCACTTTTTGAATATTCAATTGTGTAAAGATTCAAGAACAAGAGCCTTAAAAACTGATTTGTTTGATGGTCAGGTGTGTCTATGTGTTGTTTGAATCGTGTTTTGAATATGCTTCTATCAGACCAATTTCGATCAATGATTTTGTGCGAAATTAAACATCTCTGATTTTACGATCATGATTGACTGCATTTATTTCAGCACCTGGGTGACCGTATTTGGTTCAGCTTTGGAGTCTTGTGACACAAGAGTGGGTTCAAGTCCTACCTGTGCTGAGGTGTGTTATCCCACATTCCAAATGGGTTGATTTTAAAACAAAAATTATTTTGCTGATTCAGCTTAGAAACAAATAATTAAAAGTCTTGATTCTAAATTTTGGGTTAAAATTTTGTGTTTACTTAAAATTGGGAAATTATACTAAAGATTATCTGCCAGTCCTTCTTTGTAAAAACATCGATTTAATGTTCAGATTCAATGTTCTTTGTTTGGGGTAGCATAGTGGCTCAGTGGTTAGCACTGCTGCCTGACAGCACCAGGGACCCTAGTTCAATCCCACCCTCGGACGACTGCCTGTGTGGAGTTTGCACATTCTCCCCGTGTCTGCGTGGGTTTCCTCCGGGTGCTCCAGCTTCCTCCCACAGTCCAAAGATGTGCAGACTAGGTGCATCGGCCATGCTAAATTGCCCATAGTGTTCAGGGATGTGTAGATTAGGTGGGTTTTAGGGGGATGGGATTCTCTGAGGGTCGGTGTGGGCTTGTTGGGCCAAAGGGCCTGTTTCCACACTGTAGGGATTCTATGATTCTATGATATAGAAGCTGCCCAGTTTTTAAAATAAACACGTTGCAATGGAACATCTGACAAAACTGATGTGGGCTGTATTGTATTGTTCTATCTTTTCTGTTCTAACCCTACCAGGATAAAATGTAGAATCGTATAAGATAGAAGAAGCCCTTCAGCCCATCGAGTCTGCACCAACAACTCTTAAATCTACATTAGTCCTACTTGCAAGCACTCGGCCCATTGTCTTGAATGTTATGACATTTCAAGTGCTCATCCAAGTACCTTTTGAAAGGTCATGAGGTTTTCTGCCTCAACTACCCTTCCAGGCAGTGCATTCCAAGTTCCCACTACTCTCTGGGTAAAAAGATTTCCTCAAATCCCCTCTAAACCTCACCTTAAAATTATGCCCCATTGTTACTGACCCTTCAGCCAAGGGAAGCAACTGCTTTCTACCCACTCCACCCATGCCCCACATAATCTTATACACCTCAGTCAGGTCTCCCACTCAGCGTTCTCTTTTCTAAAGAAAGCAATCCAGGCTTAGCCAGGCTTTCTTTGTAGCTAAAATACTCCATCCCAAACAACATCCTGGTGAAACTTCTCTGCAACACCACATCTTTTCTGAGCTTCCAAGTGTCCTGCCATTCATTGAGTATTCATCTGTCTCATTCTCGCACCTCATTCTACTTGTAGTAAACGCTGTTTTGAATCAATATGCAAGGGTTTTCTTGATGTTACTGATAAAGTAGGTACCTTGCACAACAGATCCTTTGATAAAGCATTACTGAATGGATTTGATCTCTTAGGATGAACAATTTCATTTATTTATAAAAGTGAACAGACTTCTGAAGTATAACAGAATTATAAAGTTAGTGGTCCTGCAGCAGACATTCCGAGATGACCAGGGAGGTAATGCACAGGTCTCCGGAGTCCATCTATCTCACTAATCAGCTTTCCATTTTGGAAAAGTTTCCCCGAGGAGTTTAACCAAATCCAAGTCCATGGGATCACCAGTGAATCATGCTGCACAGAAAGGGAGGAAGAAGAGTTAAAGAGCAATAGTGTTAGGGATTCGATAGTTAAGGGAACAGTCAGATATGGTTGCTACTGTAGGTGTGCCTTCAGCATGTTGAATTGCCTCCCTGGTGACAGGATCAAAGATGTCACAGAGTGGCTGCACAGCATTCTTATGGATGACTGATTAAAAATCTTTCCAGCTCAGCCTTGATGACACTTAATAACACAGCCTCAACAGCCCTCTGCGGTAAACAGTTTCACAGATTCACTAGGCTTGAGAGAGGAAATTCCTCTTCATCTCTATCCTAAATGTGTGACCCCTTATTCAGATATTATGCCCTTTGGTCCCAGGCTCTCCCACAAGGGGAAACCACCTCTCCACATTTATCCTGCCAAGTTCCCTAAGAATCTTGTATCTTTGAATAATGTTGCCCCTCATTCTTCTATAATCCAATGAATACAGACCCAACCTACTCATTCTCATAAGGGAGTCCCTTCATGCCTGGTATCAATCTGATGACTTCTCTGGACTACCTCCAAATGCCAGTAAATGCTGGGGATCTGGAGTCACGTGTAGGCCAAACCAGGTAACGATGTCTGATTTTCATCCCTAAAGGACATTAGTGAACCAGATGTACTAGCTTTTTATTCCAGATTTTTTATTGAATTCAAAATTTCATCATCTGTCATAGTGGAATTTGAACTGATGTCCCCAGATTATCAGCCTGGGGTTTTGAAATGCTAGTCTAGTGATAATGCCACTATTATATATTACATTTGAGCAGAACTAGAATCAATGTCCCTCTAGATTTTTGTAGTGCTGTCGAGGTGGGTTTCAAACAGCTTGACAGGAGGATGGGAACTTAAAATGGAACTCAGATAGGAGGGAAACAAAGCTGGTAACAGTAAAAAAAATTGTAAAATTGAAGTGCAACTGAAACAAAAACAAGCATCAAATTTAATCAAAATCCAAAAAAAAAGTGTTAAAAAGGGGTAACTTAAGTCTATCTGAATGAATACAATTTGCAACATTTGATGGCACAATTAGAAATAAACCAGAATCATCTAATTATTGTGGGGAAATGACTGTGAGATAACAAGGCTGGGAACTGAAAAATCAAGGATATGTGGTATATAGGTAGGATAGACAGAAAGGCAAAAGTGATGTCCTTAATAATGTACTAACCTTATATTTTATTAAGAGGGGGTCTTGGATCAGAATGTTAAGCCATAGAATCTGCCTGGGTCGAGCTACTCAGCAAGGTACAGCAAACATTGATTGGAGTTGCTTATAGGCCACCAAAAAGCAGTAATTTAGGACACCATATTAGTCAGGAAGTGAGAGGCGTATGTAACAAGAGTCATACAGTAATCATGAGATAATTCAAATTACATGTAGACTAGGTAAATCTAATTAACATTATTATTTTGAAGGACAGATTCCTAATGTATATGAGAGTTTTCAAGAACACTTGAACCAACTAGAGGACAGCTATTTTAGATTTAATATTATACAACAAGAAAGTAAATTAATCTTTCTGTAAAGAAACCCTTAGGGAAGAGTGATCATAACACATAGGAATTTATACTTCCTTCATCGCTTCAGGTATCTCAATTCAAAACCAGGGTCTTATACCTTTGTAATACCCTTTGCTTCCGAATCTACTACTGCCAATTCACTCCTCAAATCTAAACAATGTTAAAAGGCCCAATTGTATATGTACATCCCTGCAGAGACAATGGATGTGTTGGTGATCACCTTCTAAAATTCCACAGATCATATACCACTTCCTCCAGATCAAAGGGTAACAAATTTAACTCCACTATTTAAGAAAGGAAATGAGAAAATAGGAAACTAGAGGAGAAATGATGGTGTAGCAGAATTATTGCTGGATGTGTAATCCAGAGACCCAGATCATCATCTGGGGAATTGTGTTTGAAACCCACCATTGCAGATTGTGATGCTTAATTCCATATTTTTTTAAAAAATTCAAATAAATTAAATAATGACTTTCAACCATTGCCAATTTTCTTTTTTTTAAAAAAAGCATTTGAATCACTAATGTCCTTTAGGATGGGAATACTGCCATCCTTACCTGATCTGGCCTACGTTATGGACCTGACCAAACACCCATCAAATACTGTGTATCAAGGAGACAGACTAGACCCTGACTTTTTATCTTATTTAAAGGCAAGTATAAGCTGCTGTGTTCCAGGTGTAATTTGATTGGCCATGCTACTCGGCTTCAAGCAAAACACACCTTATTCTTATCCCCAGTTAAATTAAAAACAAAAAGAAGAATTGTTGTAAGGAATCATAGAGTCATTGTGCAAAAAAGCAGGCTATTCAGCATATTGGGTCCACATTGACCATCTGAAGAGCATCCCACACAGACCCACATCCCTTACCCTATCCTTGTAATCCTGCATTTCCCGTGGCTAATCCACCGAGCATGCACATCCCTGAATACTATGGGCAATTTAGCATGGCCAGTCCACTAACCTGCACATCTTTGGACTGTGGAAGGAAACCAGAGCACCCAGAAGAAACCCATGCAAACACAAGGAGAATATGCAAACTCCACAAAGACAGTTGCCCAAGGGTGGATTTTAACTCTATTGGGAAAACTTAACAAAATAATAGATTATTTAAATACTACTCCGGTTTCCTCCCACAGTCCAAAAATGTGCAGGTTAGGTGGATTGGTCATGTTAAATTGCCCATAGTGTTCAGGGGTCTGTAGATTAGGTGGGTTATAGGGGGACGGGTCTGGGTGGGATACTCCAAGGGTCGGTGTGGACTTGTTGGGCTGAATGGCCTGTTTCCACACTGTAGGTATTCTATGATTCTAAACAGCAATTGTTCCAAAATGGCAACATCCCACAAACACACCCTTGACAAAGGCAAATTCAGTAAAATGGATTGTCTCACATGCAATTTTTCCCCAGTCCAGGAAAAAAAAACGTCAAGAGAAAATTCAGGCAGAGAGAGAGAGAGAACTCTAGCTTTTTGCAGTGGCAGAGAGAGATGAAACAGCTTCCACAGCCAACTTTAAACTCCCAATAAGTAAAGGCTAAATTAAAACCCGAGTTCTGTGGAAATAACACATTCTCTACTCTACCATTAAGGAAGGGGATCAATCCTGGTTCAAATAGAGTGCAAGAAAGCAAGTCGGGAGCAGTAGCAGGTATACCCAGTGAAGTTAAAACAGAGTATGTTTCAAACAATACAAGCAGCAATAGCAAGGCATAAGCAATACCACAACCAATGGATCAAATCAAAACTCTGCATAACTCTCACAATCAGTTCTGAATGATGCTGGACAATTAACAACTCACTGAAGGAGGAGGAGGCTTCATGAATACCCTATCCTCAACTATAGGGAAGCCCAACATATCAGTGCATAAAATATGAATAGAATATTTGCAGCAATCTTCAGCTAGAAGTGTCGAGTGAATGACCCACTGTGGCTGCCTCCAAAGGTTCCCAGCATCACTGATGCCAGTGTTCAGGCAATTCAATTCACTCCACGTGATATCAAGAACTAGCTAAAGGCACTAGATGGTGCAAGGGCTATGGGCCCTGACAACATTCTGGCCGTAGTAGTGAAGATATCTGCTCCAGAACTTACCACACCTCTAGCCAAGCTGTTCCAGTACAGTGACAATATTGGCATCTACCCAAGGATGTGGAAAATTGCCCAGGTATATCCTGTACATTAAAAGCAAGACAAATCAAAACTGGCCAATTACTGGCATCAGTTTATCCTCAATGACCCATTCCATCACCTTTTACTGTTGATCAACAGTGCTATCAAGTAGCCCCTGTTCAACAATAACCTGCCCACTGATGCTCATTTGGGTTTTGCCAGAGCTGCTCAGCTCCTGATTGCATGACACTCTTGGTTCAACAGAGAGTAAAGAACTAAATTCTGGAGGTGAGATGACATTAACTGGCCTAGACATCAAGGCCTCATTTAGCTGAGTGTGGCGTCAATGAGCCTTAGCAAAACTGAGATCAATGAGTAGCAGGGGCAAACTCTTCACTGGTTTGAGTCATATCTAACATATCAGAAGGTGGTTGTGGCTGTAGGAGGTCAAGTCATCTCAGCTCCAGGACACCACGACAGGAGTTCCTCAGGGTAGTGTCCTAGGCCCAACCATTATTTTAGCTTCACCAATAACCTTTCCTCTGACCTAAGGTCAGAAATAGGGAGGTTTTCTGATGTTTGAACAATGTCAGCACATTCTCAGGTCCTGAAGCAGTCTGCTGCAAGATCTGGACAATATCCAGGCTCGGGTTGACAAGTGGTAAGTAACATTTGTGCCACATTAATGGCAGGTAAAGGTCCTGTCCTACAAGAAAGAATTCAACCATCACCCCTTGACATTCCATGGCATTGCCATCACTGAATCCTCCACTAACAAATCCTGAAAATTGGAAAATTAACTGAACTAGAATTTAGCCTTTATTGCAAGTGAACTACAATCCTTGTCACTACTGAGGATAGTGGTCTGCTCCAAACCAGCATCACTAAAGCTAAAATGTCTTTCCACCATCTCAAATGCCTATGTAATTGATCAGAAAACATGGTTTTTTTTAAATTTTGTGTGTACACCATTCAGGTCTGAATGCTTGGACCCATTTGTTTCAGATTCAAGTAAGCTGACTCTGTGAATCACAGATTCATACTCCTGTATCACCACAATTTGCTGTTTGCCCTGTACATCATAAGATGCAGACTCCTGTAACTCGTCATGAAATTCTACTGCGGCATGTGTACCTGTTTTATCAATATAACTAAAGAATGTTAAATGTTATAAGTCGGTAGGCATCTCCCAGCTACTGGGAACTGCTGAAAAACACCTGAGCTCACCTGGGAAAAGTGAAGAAGTGCATTCACTAGAATTGAGACTGTCAAGCCAGAACAGATTATAGGGCTCATTTAGAGATAGTAAGAACTGCAGATGCTGGAGTCTGCTTCCCCTGTTTTTATTAAAGAAATCTGTTGGACGCAGAGGGTGGTTTGCTTGTGGATTGAACTTCCTGAGGAAGTGGTGGATATGGGTACAATTGCAACATTTAAAATACGTTTGGATAAGTACATGAATAGGAAAGGTTTGGAGGGATATGGACCAGGAGCAGGCAGGTGAGATTAGTTTGTTTTGGGATTATGTTCGCCATGCACTGGTTGGACTGAAGGGTCTGTTTCCATGTTGTATGACTCTATGATATAACTATTTAAATACCATGGTTATGAGAGCAGGTTGGAAGCTAGGAATCTTAAAATGAGTAACTCCCCTTCTGACTCTTTCAAAGTCTGTCCATCATCTACATGGTGCAAGTCAGAAATACTCCCTATCTACCTGGTTGATGGAATACTCCCCACTTGACCCACTGGTTGAGTACACCTCCAAAAGCAGCTCAGTGGTTAGCACTGCTGCCTCACAGCACCAAGGACCTGGATTCGATTCCACCCTCGGGCGACTGCCTGTGTGGAGTTTGCATGTTCTCCCTGTTTCTCCGTGGGCTTCCTCCGGGTGCTCTGGTTTCCTCCCACAGTCCAAAGATGTGCAGGCTAGATGGATTGGCCATGCTAAATTGCCCATTGTGTTCAGGGATGTGTAGATTAGGTGGGGTATGGGGGGAAGGCTCTGGGTGGGATGCTCTGAGGGTCGGTATGGTCTAGTTGGGCTGAAGGGCCTGTTTCCACACTGTAGGGATTCTATAGACACACTGAAATGCTTGACGCCATCCTTGACAAAATAGCCCATGTGATTGTTTGTGGATGGGGTGCTTTTCACTCCGTCCTTCTTTAATGCACAATAGCATCATTGTGTAACGACCTACAAGACACTCTGCATAGGTCCACCAATATCCTTAGCAGCCTCCAAACCCACAACCATTTACATCTAGAAGGACAGGGACAGCAGATACATGGAAATGCCACCACCTGGAAGTTCCTGTCCAAACTACTCACCATCCTGACTTGGAAGTACAGCACCTTTCCTTCAGTGCGTTTTGGTAAAAATCCTCGAACCTGCTAACAGCACTATGAGCAAACCTTTACCAGATGGACAGAATGGTTAAAGAGGATAACTAACCTCCTCTTTCTCTAGAGTAACAAGGGGCATGCAATAAATGATGGCTCAGACAGCAATGCCCTCATCCCATGAATGAAAAAGAAAACTGTTAGCCAGCCAGCAATAGGCAAAATGCTAAAAGCTACTTTAAATAATGTGATAACTGGTTACAGAGGTAGTGGTAGAATTAGGCAAATTCGACAAACTTTACAAAAGGGAAATTATGTTTGACAAACTTATTAGTCTTTTCACGATATAATTACTGGAATAGATAAGGAGGAACACAGGTTAGACAATTTAGGAGAAACTTCTTTACTCAGGGAATGGTGAATTGTTGAAATCCTGTGTCATTGAGTATGTTCAATATAGATCATCAGATTTTTAAATATCAAGGACATCAAGAAACATAAGGATGATGTGGGAAAATTGCATTGAGATAGAAGATTAGCCTAAATATAGTTGAAGGCACACTTCAACTCCAGATTTCTTTGTTCCTATGAAATTACGCAATTTGCTCTATCTTTACTAATGGGTACAATTTCTCAGTTCCAATTTAGGATTAGACATGACTTGCCCTTTTCAAAATTATGTCCCGGAGATACTATCAATTCAAAACTTTGAAAATCCTGCAAGTATTATTCTAGTAATTCAGGAAAATAACACCAATTCCAAGAAGAGATGAATCATCAATACAGAGAGGAGGCTGGAGAACGATTTCATGCTCCCTCTGCTTCCTCTGTAAACAAAAGTTAATATTTCTGCACACCAGCAAAAAAGAAAATCAAACAAAAATGAGATGCCTGGGGCATCAATTTATAAAGGGTTAAATTAGAGGGGTCAGAGTGGTTAATCTGTTTGATGAATCTCCTTTGAAGATTAATTATGACTTGAGCCCTAATCCAAGATGAAGGAAACAAAGCAGATGTGTCGAAGATGAAGGCTGTACCCACCTCAGCTTCAGAATCAAACAGGTTACTGCTGTTGCCGGCCTGCCTCCTCTTCTGAAATGCATAATAATTATGGTTTGTGAAACGCATGCTCTTTCCCATTCTGAAGTACACACATCACTAGATGCCTACTGTTACTGTTTATTAATGGTACTGTCATCACAAATCATTGCAGAGCACATCCACATCACAAGTTTACCTTTCAACTCTAATTCTGCTATGATATGATTGCAGAATTAATTTTTGTTTATAATGCTGATTATATGTTGAATAGACCGCAATACTTCGTGGATGTCTAATTAAAAATCCTCAGTGTGGAGTCCTGGCTTTTCTTTTAATTCCCAATTTCTATCTGAAGAGTGCTGTAGTAGTGTTATTGGCCTAGCAACTAGCTACTGGTCTGGATTAATGCTCTGGGGACAAATTGAAGTCACATCATGGCGGCTTCAGGAATTTTAATTCAGCTAATTAATAAATCTGGAATGAAAAGCTATTTTTAGTCGTCATGAGTTGAAACCAAAGGATTGTTATAAAATAAAATCTGATTCACAGATATCCTTTAGGAAGGCAAATCTGCCAACCTGACCTGATCTAGCCTACATGTGATCTCAAGACCCATCCTGCCCTCTGAAATGCCCTAGGAAGTCTCTCAGTTGCAGCAAAAATTACAACACGAAATTTCAATAACAGACCAATAGACATTGATCTGAGTACAGTAAATGTCAAAAGCACGTTGTCCATTTGCTTCTAGGTCCTCACTAATACCTGGGACCTACCAATGTCAAGCAACAGCCTAACATCATATACCTTACCCAGAAAGGTGCCTTCACAGTCAAAGTTAAGGGCTCCTTCTGAAGTTTCTACAGACTCTGGAACAGTTCATATGGATTCCTAATGTAACGCTACTATTTAAAAAAGGAAATAGAGAGAAAGCAGGAAATTATACACTGGTAAGCCTGACACTGATAGCGGGAAAAATGCCTGAGTCCATTTTAAAGGTTTAATAGCAGAGTACTTGGAAAACAGTAACAGGATTGGATAGAGTCAGCATGGATTTACAAAAGGGAAATCATGCTTGACAAATCTACTGGAATTCGTTTGAGGATAGAACTAATTATTAGTTTTATCTATAATTAGATTATAGAGTCAGTAAGAGAGAGCCACTGGATGTGGTTTACTTGGAGTTTCAGCAGGCTTTCCATAAGGTCCCAGATAAGAGATTAACTAACACACATATGATTAAGTATCATTACTGACATAGATAAAGAATTGACTAGCAGACAGGAATAAACAGTCACAATAAACAGGTCTTTTTCTGAGTGTCAGCCCAATAGGAATTGGTGATTGGAATCCAACTACCCATAATGTATATATATAATGATTTAGATGAGGGAACTAAGTGTAATATCTCCAAGTTTGCAGATGACACAAAGCTGGGTGGGAGGGTGAATGTTATGAGGGATACAGAAATGTTTCACTATGATTTAAACAAACTAAATGAATGGGCAAATCCATGGCAGATAAAGGATAATGTGGATATCAACTTTGGTAGCAAAACAAGGGAGGCAGATCATTATCTGAATAGTGTGATATTGGGGAAAGGTCGGTGCAATGAGACCTGGGTGTTTTCATACACCAATCATTGAAATTAAGCATGCAGATGCAGCAGACAGAGAAGAAAACAAATGATATATTGTTTTTCATAGTGAGAGGATTTGAGCACAAGAGCAGGGATGTCTTGTTGCTATTGTACGAGGCCTTGGTAAGACTTCAGCTGGAGTTTGTGTACAGTTTTGGTCTCCTAATCTGTGGAAGGATGTTCTGACAATTAAAATTTACCAGACTGATCCCTGGAATAGCAGTTCTGACAAATGAAGATTAGAACCATATTCATTAGAGTTTAAAAGAATGCTGGAGTGGGTTGGGGGTGTGGATGGTTATCTCATAGAAACCTATCAAATTCTAACAGTACTAGCCAGGGTATATGTAAGCAAGACATTCCTAATAAGCAAGAAGTCCAGAAGCAGGGGCCACAATTTAAGGATACGAGGTAGACCATTTAAGACTGAGATACAAAGAAACTTCTTCACCCAGAGAGTGGAATTCTTAGCCACAAAAAGTGGTTGAGGCCAAAATATTAAATGTTTTCAAGAAGGAAATAGATATAATTCTTAGGGCTAAAGTGGATCAAAGGGTATGGGGTGAAAGCTGAAACAGCTGCCATGGACCAGACCAAACCCCTCCAAATATATTAGGGAGATAGCCTAGACCCTAACATTTATCTTACTTAAAGGCAAGTGTAAGATGTTGTGTTCCAAATGTAATTCGATTGGCCATGCTACTCGGCTTTAAGCTTTATTCTTATACCCAGTTAAAACCTAAACAAAAGAAAGAAGAATTGGTATAACTTTAACTCTATTCGAAACTTAACAGAATAATAGATTATTTAATTACCAACCAGCAACTGTTCCAATATAGTAACATCCTATAAACATATCCTTGGCAAAGGAAAATTCAGTAAAATAGAGTGTCTCACATGCTATGTTTCCCTAGTACAGGAGAAAAGATCACCAAGAGAATCTTCAGGCAGAGAGAGAGAACTTAAGCTTATTGTTGTGTTGGAGAGCGGTATAATGGATAGCCTACACCTGCTCCTATTTCTTATGTTCTTATAGCAACTTCCACAATCAACTTTAAAACCCTAACTGCAGAAAGCTAAGCTAAAACCTGGTTATGTGAGAGCCTGACTTCACCTATTCATGCTGCTTCTATTGTTCTAACTTTTTAAAAAGGCCTCACAAACTGTTTACTTTATTGGCCTGGAGGAGACAGCTCTGCTCTTCTGGCTCAACCCCTCTCTCTAAAAAATGGACAAAATGCACCTCTCGAAGCCATAGTACCATGACATAGGGTATTGAGTTGAATGATCAGCCATGATTCTATTGAATGGCAGGCCAGGCTCAAAGAGCCAAATGGCCTATTCCTGCTCCTATTCTCTATGTTTTGATGTTTCCTCCATCACAATTCCTGGATATGTGCTGTTCCACAGCAAGTGAGAGCCAGCAAAGTTGGTGGTACAGTGGTATACAGTCAGAAGGGAATGTTCCTGGGGGCTCTCAGCAGTAACTGTAATAACCCTTATGAATTTTGATGATTTGAGATCAAACATGGACAGAAAAATCTCTTGCTGGTTACTGCTTACCACCTTCCCTCAGCTGATGAATCTATGCTCCTCCATGCTAAACACCATTTGGAGGAAGCACCAAACGTAGCTAGGGCACAGAGTCTTTTGTTTGTAATGGACAATGAAGTCCTCTAACCGGAATGTCTCAGTAGCACCATTGCTGATCTCGTTGGGAGTACTGAAGGACATATCTACAACACTGGCTCTGCAGCAGGTGATGACTAACAGGAAAACACCAAATTAACCTCATCCTCATCAATCCATCTGTTGCACATGCCTGTGTCCATGACAGAATTGGTAGAAGTGACCGCCACATAGTGTGCTGAGTAAGTCCTGTCTTTGCACTGGGCATATCCTCCATTACATTGTGTAATACCTGCTGCTGTGCTAAATGGGATTGGTCCAGAACAGGTTTAGTAGCTCTGTGAGCCATTATCAGTCACAGAATTGGATTCAACCTCAATCTGTAGCCTTGTGGCCCGCATAACCCTCGCTCTACCATTATTATCAAGCCTAGAGGTCAAACCTTATTAAATGAGCATGAGCACTCTATAAAAATGAATTGCCGAAGTGGTGAAGACATAATATTGGGCTATGGGCATGCTAAATTGTGGAGGCAGTATGTTCCAAGCAGAGCTAGGTTATTCCACAACCAGATTATCAGATCAAAGCTCTGCAATGTTGTCATGTTTGTTGGTGGACAACTAAACCAGAGGCAAGTCCACACAAACGTCTCCCAATTCTCAATGATACAGGAGATCAACATATCATTACTGAAAGAAAATGACTAAAACATTTGCAAACATCTTCAGCCAAAAATGCCAAGCAAATTATCCACCTCAATCTCTTCCTGAGATGCCTAACATACATAGGAAATATACAGATAGGAGCAGACGTAGGCCATTTGACCCCTTGAGCCTGCTCCGTCATTCAATATGATATGGTTGATTATTGAGTTCAGTACCCTAATTCCTGCCCTCCCTCCATACCCTTAATCCCTTTAGCTATAAGAACTAATATCTACCACCATAATGTAACACAATGTTTTGGTTTCACCCACTTTCTGTGGTTGTGAATTCCACAGGCTCACCACCCTCTGAGTGAAGAAATTTCTCCTCATCTCAGTCCTAAAGTGATTACTCCTTATCCTTAAACTTTAACCACTGGTTTTGGACTCCCTCACCATTGGGAGCATCCTTCCTGCATCTAACCTGTATAGTCGTATTATAATTTTATAGATTCCATGAAATCCTCCACTCATTCTTCTAAACTCCAGTGAATACAATTCTAACCAATTCAATCTTTCCCCTTACGTCAGACCTACCGTCACAGGAATCAATATGATAAGCCTTTGCTGCACACCCTCCATACCTAGGACATCCTTCCTCAGATAAGGAGACCAAAACTAGACAGAATATTCTAGCTGGGGCCTCACCAATGCCCTGTATATTTGCAAAGACATCCTTGTTCTTGTAATTTAATCTTCCCATTATTGTCTTCTTTAGTGCCTACTGCACCTGCACACTTACTCTCAGCAACTGGCACACAAGGATATCCAGGTCTCATTGACTCTCTATGACTTTATTCCCCTTTCTCAATTTACAGCCATTCAAATAACAATCAGCCTTCCTATTTTTTAAACAAAGTGGATAACCTCACATTTATCCACATTATACTACATCTGTCACACATTTGCCCACTCATTCAGCCTGTACAAATCGCACTGTTACATCTCTGCAGCCTCCTCACAGTTCATCCTTCCATCCAGCTTTGTGCCATCTGGAAATTTTGAGATATTACATTTAGTTCCGTCATCTAAATCATTAATATATATTGTGACTAGCTTGGGTCTAGGACTGATCCCTGTTCTAGTCACTAGCTACTGCTGCCATTCAGAAAAAAGATCCATTTATTTCTACTCTTTTTTTCCTGTCTGGTAACCAATTTTCTAGTCATCTCAATATACTAACCCCTATCCCATCCGCTTTCATTTGGCACATTATTCTCTTATGAGGGACTTTGTCAAAAGAATTCTGAAAGTCCAAATAACCCTACATCCACTAGCTCCCCGATCAACTCTACTGGTTACATTCTCAAAGAATTCTGGTAGATGTATTAAGAATAATTTCCCTTTTGTAAATCAATGCTGACAGTGTCTAATTCTACTACTGCTTTTTAAGTGCTAGACTATAAAACCCTTGATAACAGACCTTGGCATCTTTCCCAGTATCAATGTTAGACTCACTGGCCTAAAATTCCCTAGTTTTGTTTCTAATTCCTTTTAAATCAGTAGGACTACATTAGTTACCCTTCAATCTGTAGCTACCCTTCAATCTGTAGGTACTGTTCCAAAATCTAAAGAATTTTGGAAGATAACCATCCATTATTTCTGTGGGTATTTCCATAAGTACTCGGGGATGTAGATTATCAGGCCTGGGAATTTCTCAGCCTTCAATCCCATCAATTTCTCCAACACCATTTCTCTCCTTATACCGATTTGTTTTAGTTCCTCCCTCTCACTAAACCCCATCATTCTGGTATATTATTAATGTCTTCTTTTGTCAAGAAGCGGAGTATGAATTTAGTCCATCAGCTATTTCTTTTCTTCAGTAATATTCCCCAATTCAACATAGTCAACTCTCACCTCATACCATCGTAGTTTCCCTTATTAAGATTCAGTATCCCAGTCTCAGAATCGACTACCTCATGCTCCGTCTTGATAAGAATTCCATCATACTCTGGTCACACATCCCAAAACGGTCTTTCACAATTACATTACCAATTAATCATTGCATTACATCCAGTCTAATATGGCCTGTTCTCTAATTGGTTCCTCAACATATTGGTCCAGAAAACCATCCTGTTTACACTCTAGGAATTCCTCTTCTATGGTATTGGAACTAATTTGATTTGCCCAATCTAGATGCAGATTAAAGTCACTGGTAATTACAGATGTTCCTTTACCACATGCATCTCTGATTTTCTGTATAATGCCATTCCTAACATTACAACTACAGTTTGATGGTCCATAAACCACCCCCACCAATGTTTTTGCTCATTGGTATTTCTCAATTCTACCTACACATTCTACATTGTCTGAGCTATTATCTTCCCACAATATTGTGTTTATATCCTCTTTAACTAGATATGCAACTCCACCACCTTTTCTTTTTTGTCTGTCTTTCCTGTATACCCTGGACCTTCAATTCCCATCCTTGGTTACCGTACAGCCATATCCCCATAATCCCAATGATATCATATCCATTTACATCTACTTGTATGATTAATTCATCCACTTTTTTTTAATGCACCATGCATTTAAACATTAAACCTTAAGGCTTTTCGTTTTAATGTTCCTTGTCCCATTCCAATGATGTTTTACTGTGGCAATGTCCTGGTGAACCTTCTCTGAACACTCTCCAAAGCTTCCACATCCTTCTGGTAGTGTGGTGACCAAAACTGCACACAATACTGTAGGGATTCTATGATCTTCTATGATCTATGAATACTCCAAATGTGGCCTAAACAAGGGTTTTATATAGCTGCAACATGGTTTGCCAACTCTTGTACTCCACGCCCCGAGCGATGAAGGCAAGCATGCCATATGCCTTCTTAATCACGTTGGCTACTTGTGTTGCCACTTTCAGGGAACTGTGGACCTGTATGCCCAGATCCGTCTGAATGTTAATGTTACTAAGAATTCTGCCATTTACAATATAATTCACACCTAAATGTGATCCTCCAAAATGCATCACCTTGCATTTGTCTGGATTAAACTCCATCTGCCATTTCTGTGCCCAAGTTACCAATCTATCTATATCCTGTTGTATACTTTCACAAGCATTGACACTATCAGCAACTCCACCAATCTTTATGTCATCAGCAAACTTGCTTATCAGGCCACCCACATTTCCCTCCAGATCATTTATATATACATCCTTGACCCTAGTACCAGGGAAGACAACACATCACCCTGGAGTCTCATGTGTGGTCACAGAAACACCAACCTATTGCCCTTCCAATTGAATTCCTTTTGACTTCCACATTTTGACAGCTGTTACTCCTCCCCTGTGCAGAAGAGCCAATCCTGGTGCCACAAATTTAGCTCTTTTGGCATGAGAGGCCATTCCCCTCGACAGTATCCAAAATGGTACATCTGTTTTTCAGGGGAAAATCCACAGGAGACTCCTGCACTGCCCTGCCCAGTCCTCCTACTCTGTCTGGTGCTCACCCATTCCCTTTCCGGATAGGTAGCTTTAGCCTGTGGTGTGACCACTTCTCTGCACATGCTATCCACGAATCTGTCAGCTTCACAGATACTCCACAGTGACCCCAGTCACTGCCCCACCTCCGAAACCTAGGCTACCAGGAGCTGCAGCTGGAAACACTTCCTGCACAAATGCTGGTTCTCGGCATTGGAAATGGCTTCCCACATAGAGCAGGTGGAGCACACAATGGCTTTGAGCTCTGCTGTCATGCCTTACGTGCTTGAATTAAAACTTTTGGAAGATGCTGAATATCAAATGACATCAAAATCTCTACGGCCCTTTTTCCTGTCCCTTGTTACTACAGAATATAGCTCTTAGAAACTGTAAACTACAAAAAGATCTTGACACTGTTGGCAATAAAAGTTGTAACTACTTACCTGACCATGCCTACTACTTCCCAATCAGCTTTCTCCATTGGAATCTTTGTTCCTGCAGTAGGTTAAAACCACTCTAATTTTTCTCTGATGCTAATCTTTGTTTCTTCCCATCAAGCAGAACACCCTTCCCAGAATGCTTCAGTGTGACACTGACTGGAAGGACACTCTTCCCAAACTCTTCACTGTGAGCCTGACTGCTAGGACACACTTCCCAGAATGCTTCACTGTGACCCTGACTGCAAGGACATCCTTCCCAGAATGCTTCGCTGTGACACTGACTGCAAGGACACTCTTCCCGGATTCACACATTTCCATCAGTGAACTTAATGCTGAAGAAAGGACATTGCCATGAAATGTTAATTTTGTTGTTGTCCGCAGACACTGCCTGAACTGATGGATATTTGTAGCATTTTGTGTTTATATAACAGAATTAAGTGAGTGGGCAAAATTATAGTAGATGAAGTTCAATATGGGAAAATGTGATGCCTATAATTTTGGATCCAAGGAAAACAAATCAGAATATTTTGATAACGTTGAGAGACAAGGAACTGTGGAGGAGCAGAAGTCACTAAAAGCCAGCACACAGGAACAAAAAAAAAGCTAATGGAATGTTGACCCCCATCTCGTGGGGACTGGAATTCAAAAGCATGTGATTCATCAGTTCTACAAAATGGCTTTCTAATCTGAACAATTTCCACTGAAAAATCTCACAGAACTTATGTGGACATGTCTAAGTGTAATGAAAAGCTATCATCATTTGTTCATTGCTGACTACAAAATCCAAGCCTTTGTATCCTTGGTGATACACGAGTATTTCAAATTGTGAAATTATTCAACCTACTACAAGTTAAAAGTAAATCTGCAATATTTATTAAATGATATTGTAAACGTACTGTAAGAGCCAAGACAGAATGAACCTTCAAAAAGACTGTGTTTGCCAGAGATCTACAACTGGTATATTAATCATTGTAAACTGAATGGAAATACTTTGTTTCATTTATTATTGTGAGTATGTGTGTCTGGATCAAATTTCACCTTTTGCTTAAGTCAAAATACAACAAAATTTAAATTGCAATAAAATGATCTACCCTTTGCAGTATTTCAAAGATATTTGGTCCGACAGACTTAAGTAATAAAAAGTTCCCTCTGTTTCACTTACTCTAATCACTTTGCAAATTGAGATGAGTTTATCAGGTTGGATCTTGTGGTCAGCAGCAAATGATGATATTTACTGCTGACTTCACAACTGTCCACAATATCTGGTGATCTCTGTGCTGTGGATTGAATTTTTCATGCCATTAAAAGGATCCTCCAGGTGTCCAGCAATAGTAATATCATTGGATAGGGTAATCGCCCAAACACGTGGGAGTTTCCTCACAAACTGCAAATAAGGATGTAAAATGGACTGACTGTTTCACTGTTAAATAAATTTTTGCAGAGAGTGAAATAAATGTCTAAGACTGAAAAATGGGAAGGTAAATAAGGTAAAAGCTCAAATGACATAACCAGACTTTGTTTAAAAATTAAAATGTATTTTTTTTGTCACAATGAAGAAATTTGACATTCCACAAATATAAAATTAGTTTTCCTATGATAGCGACACTGATCAACAGTATTTAATATTTTATTACATTTTTGTAAACCTGGTTACTCATCACTAAAGAAGGTGTAACTTTTTCATCGGCTGTTAACATGAGGCTAATAGCCTAAAAGAGCATAGTTCTGTGAATTCAATTATTTCTATTTGATTGCAATTTAAGGGGGAAAGGAGCAGGGGAATGGGGGAGGGGGGCGGCAAATGGTGTAGGGGGGAATTGGGAGCAGGGTGCTTCAAAAGCACACTCCATTGGGAGCGTATAACCAGGAGAAGTCTGTTTCATAGGTAACCCCTCTGGACTAGTAAGTCCAGAGACCCAGACTAATTTCCTTGGAATTTGGATTTGAATTCTACCACGATAGTGGTGAATGAAACTTGGAATTACATCTAATGGTGACCATGTAACCCTTGTTAATTGTTGTAAAGAAATCATCTGGTCCTCTAATGTTGTTTCAGGAAGGAAATCTGCTGTCCTTAATCAGTCTGGCTGACATGTGAATCTATACCCATAGCTATTATAGCTGACTCTGAACTGACCACTGAGATGGCTGAGCAAGCCAATCAGTTTAAGGGTAGTTAGGAATGGGCAACAAATGCTAGCCTTATCAGTGATGCCCATATCCTCCATATGAATTTTAACAAGTTACAGCAGCTTCTGCATTTCAGCTTTTGACTCTGCATCTGTGGACTCAAAACATAGTTGTCAGTTTTGATATTTTCACCATTATAATTGTGATAAAATCAGGGACAGAATTAAAAAAAAATTTTTTTACCCAATATGTTGGATTTAACACGTTTAACTGCTTTTTTGTGCTTACACAGAGTATTTTATCACATTGATAAGTTAATATAACAATGTTGAGATGAACGTGTTGGATCTCAGCTCGTTGAATTATTCTCTGGGTATCTTAATGTGGATCCCACCATCATAGATCACCTCACAATATTTCTGACAACATCTGTGGAGACAGAAACAGAAAAGTAAGGTCATATTGGATTTGAAACATTAAAGCTGCTTCTCTCTCCACAGATGCTGCCAGAGCCGCTGAGTTTCTGCAGCACCTTCCGTTTTTATTTCAAGATCTCCAGCATCTGCTGTACTGCACTTTTATCTTACAATATTTGGTTCTTTTCAACAATGCAATAGTTGTTCTTAAACTTTCTTGTAACAAACCAGGACGATAGAAATTTATAAAGAAAGATGCATCTTTGAGAAACAAAATGCAGGTTTATATTCCTCATGCAGTTACTAGGAGTGCATTTTTTGTGTTCACTGGGAGAGGGGAGCTGTGGTTGTGGGATGCATCTTGAGATTTGTGCCCTGAGTGATCTCTGCACCACTCACTCCTTTCAAAGCCAATCTCACCACATGGTCTGATCAAAGACATCAGTTCGACCTGGTCATCACAATGAGATATGATCTGCCAAGTTTTCTTCACCCAACACCTACCAAGTGCAGCCTATAACATTGACCATTGTCAGCTGCAGACGGAAGGTGCAGCCCGAATGTTATAAATCAAAACATGATAGACTGCCGTATGTCAAAACCATTTACGCATATAATGAGACCAGATATTAGCACTTCTCACTGTAACAGAAACAATCACTGTGCTGGTTTACTAGGAACCGCTGCTGTTCAAGTTTCGAAGTCTCCAAGCTCAATCATCTCTGAAACAGCAGAAGTTTCATTTGGTGAAAAGCAGAATCTGCAATAAGAACTGAGTTGAGATCAACTCAGCTGAAGTGACACCTGTCATTAATGTCAAGACTAAAGCTCACATAATGTATGCTTTAAAACTCAACAGCTACAACACTGAACCAGCTGAATGGAACCAGGAAAGCCAGCAAAGCAAGAGGTAGATGGAAATCCAAACTGTCTGTGACAACGGGAAAGTCTGAGCTCTGTATGAAGTAGTTGAGAGGGCACTTGGTCCTACCATCACCGAAGGTTCCACCATCACCAAAAATCTCCTGCCAATGAAGTTGGCAGGCAATCACTTAATCATTGACAGATGCAAATAGATGTCCTGCTGGGCTGAACTCCACAATGACATGTACCCCTGTTGGACATCTCCCAGTTCATGCCCTGACACTTTACTGCAGCTTCCCATCATTGATAAGTTAGATGAAGAGCTCTCACAACTTTAGCTCAAGAAGTAATAGACTTCTAAGCAAACAAAAAAGAAATCCCAGTCAAATGGCTCAAGCACAGTAAGCTCTGTCTATTGTCCTTTATGACTTTCTTGACTGGAAGGTAAGTAGTTTCACAGGAAATACACAATGCAAAAATCAACATACTATACAATATCAAAGGCATCAGTGGGGACTCAGCTCAAGGGGTTTCTCACTACTTCACATCAGAGGGGAGGCTACTGCTAGGTTAATACTTAAAAGACTCCATGTACTTGCAGATTGAGTGTATCCTGAAATAGAGTGCATTTTCCATATCCACTAATCTTCTTTTTCCCATACATTAGTTACAAGATTGTGTAGGAAAAGGCTATGCCTCTTTACCTTACTTTCATAGATCACTTTGACGCATTCAACACAGCCAGCAGAGCAGGACTGTACAAGATTTTGGACAAAACTAGCTGATCACCAAATCTCTGCAATCCCATTTGCTCCTTTCGTGACAATGTGCAGTTTGATGACTCCACAATTGACAGATTCAGAGGAAGAGTGGCATGATAAGGTAACAGTTTCTTCATGCCATTCTGTTTATCATCCTCTGCTCCATGCTTCTGATCTTTGCCTTCCCATTCGATACAGAATGAGTTTATTTGCACACTCAGTCAAATGGCAAGTTCCGCAATCTATTAACATTGAAAGCAAAGACAAAACTCAAAATACCCTGATCAGAGAACTTCTCAATGCCAAAGATAGACTCATGGACTGTAACTTGTTCTCCCTGATCATAAACATCAAAACAAATGTGATCGTGGGACAAGGAGTTGCTTCTCCACCCCTGATCATACTAACACCTCACTGGAAGCAGTTAACAAATTCTGATAACTTGAGTTGAAGATGGCAGACAAGTTCACTGACAACACCACCATAATGGGAAAGATATCTAACAACGACGAGTCAAAATACAGAAGGGAGATAGAGGGCTTGGTGACATGGTGCAATGAAAACAATCTGTCTCTCAACTTCGGCAAAACTAAAGAACTAATCATCAATTTCAGAAAGAAAGGACGAGAACACACTCCCATCTATATTAACCGAACTGAGGTTGAGAAAATGAAGGGCATCAAGTTCCTCGGAGTGATGATAACCAATGATCTGTCCTAGACTTCACACGTAGATATAACAGTCAAGAAGGCACAACAACTTCTCCTCTTCCTCAGGTGGCTCAGGAAATTTGGCATGTCCATAAGGTCCCTCAACTTCTACAGGTGCTCCATTGAAAGCATACTGTCCGGGTGCATAATAGCCTGGTATGGCAACTGTTCTGCCCAGGACCGTAAGAAGCTACAGAAGGTGGTGTGCACAACCCAGACCATCACAGAAGCCAACCTTCCATCCATGGATTCTATTTATACAGCTCGCTGTCATGGAAAAGTAACCAACATCATCAAAGACCCATCACACCCTGGTAATGACCTCCTACAACCACTTCCATCAGGCAGAAGATACAGAAGCCTGAACACATGCACGGGCAGGTTCAGGAACAGCTTCTTTCCAGTTGTTATCAGACTGTTGAATGGACTCTAGCCTCAAATAATGTAACCTGTATGCTTTTGATCTGTACTTCCTTTGTTTACTGTGATCTGCCTGTATCGTTTGTAAACAAAGGTTTTCACTGTATTTTGATACATGTGACAATCAATCAATCATTCTGTCCCTTGATGTAGACCTTAATATATATACTTAAGGAATGCATCTTTTTGGCTGATTGATGAAGTGTACATGTGATAGGATCAAACTGTCCTTCGGACCAAGCTGATAATTTATAAGGCCTATGTTGTCAGCACTGCTTTATTGCCAGGAAATAAGAAAACTTATAGTTATCACGAAAAGGAGCAATTTCCACCGAAATTGTCTACAGCACATTTTGATCAAACATGAATGCAACAGTCTCTCAAAGGCAGAGTTGGTTGGTTTGTTAGGATGCATTGTATAGAGGAGTCTTTGTTGACTTCAGCACATCCACAGGACAGAAGGCAGTCACATACCCAAGGATTTTCTGTTTTGTGAAGTAGTGTCTCACTCACTTGGAAATCAAGCCCTGCTCTTCCCAGAACCTTCATTAGAAAAGTTAGTGATTTTTAAAACATATGGAAAAATACCTGATTTTCAGATTCAGGTTGACAGAAAGCACATTTCTGTACTTAATAATAACAACTGTTCCTTACAGCTAATTAGACTCTAGCCACAGGTGGACAGTTATAAACTGTCAGCATATAACACAACAAATTAGAACTGTAATCCACCCTTCTAACTCCCCTTTATAAACACACACACACATTATAAATGGAAAAGCAGTTCAGTGGGTCCTATTCACAAAGATTGCTAAGATGATCCTTATGATTCTTGAGCTGGTTAGAAAGTTATTTCTCGGTCATCTTTCTCCAGATGCTTACTCGAGTTTGCAAGACACACAGTGTTGCTGGTTCACTTATAAAATGGCCTCAGACTTAAAAAAAATTAAAATCACAGCGACTGATGAAGGAAAGGTAAGCTAGTTTTCTTTGGGTTTAAAACTGGCCTACTGCAGAGAACAGAATGAGAACTCCTGGCTAATAGAGATTTTTTTTTCTGTATCTTGTTCCAGTCCCAAGCTATTCAGTTACCTGAGATCTAAGCACATAGGTATTGGTAAGCAGAAGACCTGTGTCATCAATAATTTGTCGCTGGTTCACAAACCAATCAACTTCTTATTGCCAACAAACGGTCCACCTGTACACAACCATTTCCACTGGAAACATTGTTGTGACCCACAGTTATACAAACAATGGTCATAATGAGTATCAAGTTACTTACTTTCAAACCATGCAGCAACCCTTGCTTGTTAAACAGTGCTTTTTGGATTTCAGTCCATCATTTAAAAAAAAATGTATAAAACATAGAAAGGCACGGCCTTTACAGTAGCCAGAACCAGGTGATGAGTAGGTTGCCCAAAGCTCTGCTTCAAGGTGCTTGCAGGCCTGACAGGAAGGACTTGGCACCGATTGCTATACCCAGCAGTCTCTACCTGGTAACACAAAATGAGGGGACATCTTCTGTAGGCTGCTATGCCACACCATGATGACCAATGGCTGCAGCAGCTTGATAACAGACCCCAACACCAAAAACAACAATATACAGTGACTTTTGGAAGCTTCATGTGTGGCAGATTCTGCCTCTCAGAGATTGGCCTCTTCAACTATCAACAAAGATCCATCAAATTAAAAAATGGATGTTTGTTCTCATCTTTGGCAGATGTACACGTGCCATTGACCTTTTGCAGCCATGCAGAATTATTAACACTAAAAAATATCTGGACAGTTTCATGTAACTTAAATTATAACCCTTTATTATTTTGTTGAGGACAACATTCAAAAACATGACTATCAAATTAGTCATTAAGGAAACAAGTTAAATCATTCAGCAGCTCTGTTTACAATATAAATATTATATCAGGAGCAAATCTAAAAAATAGTTCACCATGCTCTTAAATAAAAGTAAATGGAATCGAAGAATCATAATTTCCGAGTGTTATATTGCTTTGTGTAGCAGCAGATCCCTGAAGAATTCCAATAGTGGACTAACAAAAGCACCTCCCAGCTGCTTCTGCTGAGTGACAGATTTTACAGACCAATACAGATGCCAAACTCTAATAACTAAAAGCCTAGGGAAAACAAAAGACAATTATTGGAGGGTAGCAATGCACTAATCAGGCATTTTCAAAATTAATCCCATATTCCCCTACTGTATTAGATCTCTTGTTTTCTTCTTTATTTATCTAGCAACACAAAGCTTGAATGAAAATTCTTTGCCTCAAGCCCATTCTGCTCTCAAAGGGAGTTTGTTCCAAGGAAGAAATATTGGAAGTGGCTTACAATTAGTTTCTGTACTTAAAAAAAAATCACTAATGAGTTCCTGGGGAACGTGACAAAAATATGATAGCTCAAAATTGAGCATTTAAGTTGGGCAGGCAGTAAACAAAAATAGTTTGCAATGAGATATTAAGGATTTTAGAGCATAAAAACATATAGAGGAGACTGTTTTCAAATTAGCAATCTCCAAATAAATGTTTTTTTTTGAAAATTAAACAGCAAAGAAAATGGCATATTTACAAGTTGTTAAAAATGCATGCATAAATATTGATTATATCTACGTTATGATGAGTTAGTGAGAATTAGATATATTTCTGAATGAAACCATTAATGGAGCATAAATGTACACAGACAGGGAGCTTGATCAGAAAATGGTCTTTAGCTTTTGTAGTTTTACCTTTTTTTTATTAATTTCTCTATCTGAGACTCTGGCAGAAGAAGTCAGGTGGAGCAAGTTACACAATTTTGAGGCTGTTTCACTGTGGATACTTCACAAAGATGCCAGACATCGACTGTAAGTGTATCTTTTGATTCTTGTTTGTAATATTTCCTTTTCAAGTATAAAAATGAAGTTGCATTTTGAAACATTTTACCTAAACGGGAATATTTACAAATGTAGTGGTTTAAGAAAGCAGCTCACCACTCTCTGACAGGGCAATTAGGGATGTACAATAAATACTGGTCAGCAACACCCATGTACAATGAATGAATGAGAAAAATAGAATTCAGTACTACTCAAAAAAACCAGTCATAGAAGCGGGTGGGAGATGGAGTGGAAAGGAATGCAAATTTTTGTACCATAACGTTGTTTCTTGGCTTTTGTATGAAAAGAATGCATGACTTTTTTTTAAAAAATTGACTATCGGATATAATTCATGAAACTTAAGGTTACTGACTAGTTCATGAAGGGAATCAAAGCTGTACTTCCAAAAAAAATACTGTACAGATGCTTCGACTGCATCAAAACTTGTGCAGTTGAAACAAATGTCAATAGTAACTCTAGCTGAGTACTTACCCCTCTTATTCTAATTTTTCACCTGCATTCATTAATGTGGATTGGCTACATTGAATAATTTGTAAGTTATTAACATAAACTGATTGCACTACCTCAATATTTGATCTTGCAAAATGTTAAGTATGTTCTTCTAACTGTTTAGAATATATTAAACATTTTATGTACAATGCACAGTCCCTGTATATATAATCCTTGCAACCCAAAATGTTGCTTATAATACATTATCAGCGTGATAATGCTACCATCCAGACCACTATAATCATGAAAGAGGTCTCTCAGTGGATGGCCTGCCTCTTTCAGTTGGTGGACATTTTAAACCCGTAAATATGGGCCCCATCTAGCAACATGATCCCAATTATGATAGTAGAACAGAACTGGATCCAGTTTCCATGTTCTGTCCAGACTATACCCAGTGCTGCTGCATAAGAGTTACCAAAAAAAATGCTTCTTTTATTTTTGGCACGAGGCTTATATAAAAATCTGGCTGTTCTCTCCCATGCTTGCTTGCTGTGATTGACCTTTTTTTCCAAGCCCGTCCACTGAGTTGGCCTTTTGTCCATCCAACATTGTAACAGCCTGGAACCAGCATGTTACCAATTGGCATGAAAACAGTTTCCTGTTGAACAAATTAGGCTGCTGGGCTGCATTCTCTCAAAGCAAATGTTCTCAATTTATGTTAACAAAACCTGATGGCAAATCATTCAGTTACTTCAAGAAAAAGAACAATGACACCGTAGAAAAAAAACCCAAAAGAACTGCGGATTCTGTAAATCAGGAACAAAAACAAAGGAAAAGCTCAGCAGGTCTGGCAGCATCTGTGAAGGAGAAAATGGAGTTAACGTTTTGGGACCTGTGACCCTTCCTCAGAATCTTAGAGTTGCAGATGGTAGGGAGCATACAAAGGCACTGCAAGATAAATGGGGAGAAAACTGTCAACGAAAACATTAAGGATTTTTAAAAAACTTTGAATGACCAATCAGGAAAATATACTCTAAAGGAAAGTTAATATAGAAATAAAAGTGGACTTTGTTGTATCACCAAAAACATTTTGTGGAAAAAAATTCAATTACTTTGTCTCTATTTACATTTCAATTGTCCAAAATAGAAGATTAATCAAACTACTTTTTGAAAAATTATGTTATTGATAGTGTGTTTAACCATTCCCATTAAAATTTTCGTTTGTGTATGTTTGCTAGTGTTGGGGGGGTTTATGTTCCACTGGGGATGAAAAAATTACAACTCATGTCGAATTTGGACAGTGTGCGATTTGGACAGAACTTTGGAGATTATAACACTCCCAAGATGTTTCTGCTTTTCTCCTTCTTGCTGGTACAGATCATAGGAAAATGAAGGTTACTGTGGAAGTGACTCTGTGTACTGAAGAAGTCATGTGGGATTCAAAGCGCTAACTCTGTTTCTCTCTCTGCAGATGCTGCCAGACCTGCAGAGTTTCTCAGCACATTTTTTGCTTTTATTTCAGACTTTCACCTTCCACAATCTGCTTTTCCCTGGTGAGTTGCTGCAATACAACCTGTTGTTTGTACATATTGTACCAAGAGTGGACCAATGATGGTGTGGATATATTTGAATGCAGCACCACTATTCAAGCAAATTGCTTTGCCCTGAATGCTACTGACCACCCTGAGTAGCATATCGTCCAAATGAACGGTGATTATTCTATCACATTCCTGACTTAAACCTTGCAGATGGTGGACACACTTGGAGAGGTCTGAGGAAGAACTCCTGTGGTCACAGCTTTGATATGGCTGGACTGTAGGAGATTATGTACAACATATAAATAAATTTAAGGGCTCTTGTGAAGGAGTGGCTCGAGCAGTTTGTAGCAACATCTCTGAAGATGTTGATTAGAAAATATCCACGCATAAATATTGCTATGGACTTGGATAAATCTATCATGAATAATTGTATGTATACAAGTAATTGCATTTTGGTAAAACAAACAAGGGCAGGACTTATTCAATTAAAAGTAAGGCCTTGAATAGTGCTGTAAAACAGAGAGACCTAGGGAGTCATGTCCATAATTCTTTGAAGTTTGTGTCACATGTGCACAGGGTGGTTAAGAAGGCATTTAGCATGCTTGCCTTCATTGCTCAGACTTTTGAGTATAGCAGTTGGGATGTCATGTTGAGGTTGTACAGGACGTTGGTGAAACCTCTTCTGGAATACCGTCTGCAGTTCTGGTCGTTCTGTTATAGGAAGGATATTATTAAACTGGAGAGAATTCAGAAAAAACTTACCAGGACGTTGCCAGAGATGGAGGGTTTGAGTTATAAGGAAAGGCTGGATAGGCTGGGATGTTTTTCACTGGAGTGTAGGAGGTTGAGAGGTGACCTTCCTTATAGAGGTTCATAAAATCATGAAGGGTATTGATAAGGTGAATGGCAGGTGACTTTTCCCCAGGGTTGGGAATTTCAAGACTAGGGGATGTATTTTTAGGTGACAGGCGAAAGATTTTAAGAAGACATGATACAGAGAGTGTTTCAGATATGGCATGAACTTCCAGAAGAAGTGGTGAATATGGGTAAAACATTTAAAGGACATTTCGATAAGTTAATGAATAGGAAATATTTGAAAGGATGTGAGCCAAGTGCAGGTGGGTGACTAGCTTAGTTTGGAATTATGGTCAGCATGGACTGGTTAGACCAAAGGGCCTTTTTCCATGCTGTATGGCTCTATGACTCTAAAAGTTGATAGCTTTTTGTTAAAGATAGCCAGTACAGTCATCTGTTAAATTTTTATTAGTGTGATTAACAAACTGTTATACAGTCATTGGATGTGTTTACAGAGAACAACATAAATGATGACATGGCAGGAAATACATTTTATAATAGGAGCCAATGGAATATAATCTGATCAGTCAAAGTTCTTGATATCTGTAAAATTTTGTCTTCATAATTATGTGTGATATAGGAGTCCATCACCTTTCCATTTTACTTCATTCTGTGTTCAATTTTGCAATTGCCATTACAAGATCTTTAATGCAGTCAGCTTTTGTTGAATTTGATGGCGTGTCTGGGTTGTTACTGTCCTGGATGAGTGGTTACAGTTGAGCAATAAGTCATGCTGACAGAGGACACACAGCATGGCCTGGATGGAGGAGACTGATTTTCTTTGAGCACAATGTATTTCATAAACCAGCTATAGATCTTTAAATAGCTGGGTGAAACCTCTATGTGTGTAGCATTGTATCCTGCGGCAACCCCAGATAAGTGAACATTGATTCCTCAATGGATGATATGGGCACAGAGTGCTTTGAGTGGGTAAACCAACATGGGGACAATGGAACTTTACTGAAGAGAAAGAGATTCATATCAAACATTCTCAGGATGCCCAAAATGGTTCAACACCAATGACATAATTTTGATATGTAATTTCTCTTGTTTAAAAGTCAAATATGTATTCTAGAAGGCAAATAAATGAAAACTTCCTTGGCACCAGAAATATAGGCAGCAATTAAACTGACATCATATTTGTTGAAAGACAATAAAAATTGCTATTGAATTATGCCATGGAATGGAGCCGTTCACCTTGTTTATGTTGAATATATTCTTGTTGCTACTCCATTGTAGCACATGGTCTTGCTGAACGTAAACCCCAGCAGATTTTGTTTTGAAGATTACTGTGAGATAGGCACATCTAAATATGCTTCATCGAATTTAATTTTGTATTAACTGTCTGCTTATCATATATGAATTGGTAATTGTTGGATTGGTTCCCAGTCAATTTAATAAAATTGCTCAGTCCATTAATGCCTTTTCCATATTTAGACAGCTTACCAAATCCTAGAAGGCATGTTGAACTGCAATCAAATTCAATAGGTTAAAATGGGCAAATAAGTGCTGGAACAATACTGATACCACAGTTAATTACTGTAGGGAGACAGGCAATCTTTTTCAGGATGAGCAACAAGCTTACTTGTGTGTGTGTGCGTGTCTGTGTGTTTGTGCGTGTGTGTGTGTGTTTGTGTTTGTGTGTGTTTGTGTGTGTGTATGTGTGTTTGTGTGTGTGTGTGCATCTGTGTGTTTATGTGAGTGCATGTGCATGCGTGTGTGAGATTGATGGCCTTTTATTAAAGAAGTAAGTCACATTTGTATTCAAGTAAAGGAAATTAAGTTATTTGGCTTTGTTTCTCCACCTTTGAGTTAACGAGACAAAACTGAAATGCCACAGTGCTCCAACTGATGTTTCCATCAATTCCACAGTATCCATAGTGTTTTTTTTAGGTTTGATGCAATTTTTTTCTGCATAGGGTACACCATTTCCCAGCATTTGAAAAATGCAATCGAGAGGCCTGCGTAATGATATTCCCCAACTGTGATAGCGTGGGCCTTCAATCTATCATTTCCTTCAATATTGTGGACTAAATTAATTAGTTGCTTCAATAATATACCATGTAAGCAATTTTAAAAATTAAGTTAAATCTTAATTTCTGGTGACTTTTTGTTTTGTTGATCAGCATTTTGAAAGCTGTCTTATAAAATTTGGTTTTTACATTGTGAAGGAATCTGTGGTTTGCAGGTGCTGAGCAGTGCAGCCCATAAAGATGGTACAACTTTTTTGAGCTTGTTCTATAGGATCTGAGCTCACTATTGTAGTGATTATGACGAGGTCAGCCAGGTGGCCCTTATAGAATATGAGTTCCCTGATTGGGGCTGTTAACCTAGTCCAATCAGGGAGTCCTGGCTGACAGATAAAAACAGGAGTATCAGAGGTTCTGTTCACTCTGAGAGCTGGCTCTGAGAGAGCTGGATCAGTATTAAGGATGCTGCACGTGCAAATAAAGGATAACTTAGTGATAGGATACCAGTTTCAGTGGAGTTATTTCAACTATGATTATGTCACTAGAAATATACATTGCAAGACTGACTTTGTGTACATATCTACATCATACATAACTTCATAACCATCTAGTCCCTTGTTACTGTCAGTGAGCTGTGTTGAGCAAAAACACTTCATAGTAATTGATTGATCAAAATTAACCAAACAGTACTCCAAGTAGTTACTGCTGGATCAGATAAAGGCAATGCTGGTGGATCCAACCAAACAAGACCAACACGAGCAGAGCTGCAAATGTGCTTGAGAAGTGTCCATTTTGATTGTGCTGATGGCACTTGAGTTGAGTGGGAGCATTTGTTAGACGAGAATCAGTAACTACAGCTTTGAAATAAAGGAGTTTGAATTCTCCCCGAGGAAGATTAGAGTTTCGAAGGACATTGAACAGGATTTTCTTGTCGGATTCAGGAAATGCAACTTGGGTCATTTCACAAGCTAAGAACCCCAAGTCTGTCTCTTTTGCCTGTATCCTCCAAAGGTTTGTCTCCAGGAAATGTGGGCAAGCAGGGTTCAGTTGTTCAGAATCCTGAGACAGCGTCTGATTTCTGTGGTTGGTTACAGCAGAGACAATAACAATTGTACCTATGGCAACAATACATTGGTGCGCAAGCTTAGAACTGTAGTGCTGGAAATATTAAATTTCACTGAAAACAGTGACTGCATGTCATGCAATAACAGTAACGAAAGATTTAATTTTCTGATTCTCAATGAATATTACATAGAAATCTCATTGAAGATAATTCCCTCAGCCAGAATCTAAAATAAGCTGTCATTTCGAGGAGTAACAAATAAACCCATAAAGCTGACAGATATGATAAAAGGCAATGTGAGAAATGGGAGACAATAGAATTTACACACAAAGATAAGTATTTTAAATTAAAGGCATTGGGGACTAGAGGCTAATGTTTATCAGTGTATATTGTTCGCAGCTTTTGGTGCAGACTACATTATAGGCAGCAAAGTTTTAAGGGAGCTGAGGTCTAGGATGGGTGGTTTATTGAGGCCAATCTGGAGGGCATTGGAATGGTTGAATCAGAAAGAACTAAGTGATTGATAAGGTTTTCAACAGCAAAATGGATTTAAGCAATTAGGAACAAACACAGGTAAATATTGAGGGGATGGAAGTCACGAATATTGTTTTCGAGAGTATGAGTTCAGAATCTAAGTTTGGGGTTAGTGAGGATGCTGTAACTGTGAATAGCTTGGGATAACGGAATCACACAATACAAATTTCCTATTCCAACTTTGATTTCTTTTGTTTCTTTAACCTCGATGCACCACTTAGTTCTCAGCTCAGTTCACTATCACTTTTAAGTTGCTACCAGCATCACTGCCATTTTACCTCTCAAATATTAGCCATTGAAACCCTGCCCACAATTTTATCACCAATAGGCGAACAGATTCAACACTGTCTTGCCCCAGCAGCCTCCCTGCTTCCATTCCAGATAAATCCTCATTGCATTAACATTCACATCACCAATTCCTGTCTTCATCAAGCTTCACGAGCTTCCTGTGTTCTAGATAATCAAGTAAGATGCCACATTTCTCCTTAGTATCACATTCTTTCAACTCAAAAATCAACTTCAGCTCCACGTTCCAGTATACACCTCCACTCCTCTGATACCAAAATGAATCTTTTAACCTTTACTGCTCATTATATAGCAAATGGGTTCAAATTGTTTGGGAGGTTTATCCTTTGGACCACCATCCTCATTGAATTACTTTAACTTGTTTTTCCAAGCAGTTGGCAAGGACCTGAAACTAACATGATCCAACGTTAATGGGCCTCGCTGTGATTTTAATTGGTGACCTGAACTACAAGACCAGTTCTTCATTTCCTGATAGGTAAAAACAGTGATGAATAATCCCAGAACAAGAAGAAACCACGGATGATTTATTTAAAGATTATAAGAAATGGGAGCAGAAGTAGTCCATCTGGTCCCTCGAGCCTGCTCTGCCATTCAATAAGATCATGGCTGATCTTTTCGTGGACTCAGCTCTGCTTACCTGACTGCTCACCATAACCCTTAATTCCTTTACTGTTCAAAAATCTACCCATTTTAATACTTTGTGAGGCCAAGAGCATCCATGACATCCCATTGTCTGCTGCAGGTTACAAAAAAAAGGGTTTATATCTTTGAGCATGACTGATTATATATTGAAAACATTTAGAAAATAAAGAGAATAATTTCTCACCTGTTTTCTGTAATGCATTTGGATGCATTTAAAAAAATTATAAATTATTGACTTATTTTATGCACTTTATTCAATGTCATCAATTCTTTACAGAAACCCTTTTACATAAGGGAGAACTGTAAGCCCAGACAGTGCGTAGTTCCTGAATAGCATCTTTTCTATCACATCTGTCGATGTATTTTGCATAAAGTTTTTTTAAAATCTTAACCAGAATGTTATTTTTTCAATAATTTTACACACTTTCCACTTTATGTCAAATACTCAGACATGTTTAACCAAACCTACTTACTTTCAAGAGGATAATAAACCAACCTCAAGTATTTCCTGTTGAAACAAAAAATGGTTTCTGCGCAACAGATCAGTCCAGCTCCATGCAGATCATACTCACTTCTATTCACTAGGGAGAGGTCATTCGTGCACATGTTATGTGATGTATTGTTTTAGTTGATATATAAATCATTTCAGCATTGTATTATCCCTACTTAGTTTTTACGTGTAAACTGACAACAGCCAGCTCTGCCTCACCACCATCTCTGGACTCCTCCACTGTTGCTAAATTATCAGATTACTGACCTGAAATCCAGCACTCGAGAGATTCCCTCCAATTAAAGAATGAGAAGACAGAAGCCATTCCTTTCAGTTTCTACTTCAAAGTCTGTTCCCTAGCTACAAATACTATCCCTCTTCCTGGCAACTATCTGAGGCTAAGCAAGTCTGTTTGCAATCTTCTTGTCAGTTTTGACCCCAAGATGTCTCCGATATCATATTCGTACCTTGACTAAAACTGTCTTTTTGCACCTTAGTAACATCAGCTGACTTTGTCCATCTACTGCTAAAACAGTCATTCATGCCTTTATAACCTCTGAACTTGATAAGCACAATGTGCTCCTAGTTTGTCCCTCACTTCTTACCCTCCCTAAAATTAAGGTCATCCAGAGCAATACTGCTTGTTCCTGAGTATTAAATCGTGTTCACTTATCACCCCTGTCCTCATTAGCCTACATTGTTTTCCAGTCAAGCAATGTGCTGACTTAAAATTCCAGTTCTTGTTTTCAAATCCCTCTGTGGCTTCATCTCTCCCTATCTCTGTAATCTCCTCCATCCACACAACACTGCAAGGTATCTGCACTCTAAAATTGGCGATGGGCAAAAGATTGGACTTAATCATTGCACCATTGGTGCCCATTGATCAGTTGCCTAGTTCCTAAGCTCTGAAATTCCCTTCACGACACAACTCTGCTTCTCCATCTCACCTTCCTCCTTTAAGACACTACTTAAAGATCTCTCTGACTCAGACTTTGCTGATCTGATCTACTATCTCCTAGTGTGGCTCTGACATATTTTATTTCATAATGTTCATGTGAAGCACCTTGGGACATTTATTAAAGGCAGTCTATAAATATACACAGTTGTTGAAAAAGCAGAGGGGAAGCTGTACATAGTGTATTTCATGCCCTAAAATAATCTTTATTTTGAAAAGAGGTATATTTCCAAAAGGCATTTGACACAAGTGCCACATTAAACATTATTGTGGGAAATAAAAGCTCAATGTGCAAGGAGTTGCATATTGGCATGGATGGAAGTTTGGCTGGTTAACAGGAAACAGAGAGTATGTGTAAATGGGTCTTGTCCCTTGTCGAAGTTGGCCTCAGCTGAACATATGTGATAGAGACGGACGAATTGAGAGAATAGGATGGAGTCTTTACAGGAAGCAGGGTGCAAGGATGTATAGAGATAGTAGGAACTGCAGATGCTGGAGAATCCGAGACAACAAGGTGCAGGGCTGGATGAACACAGCAGGCCAAGCAGCATCATAGGAGCAGAGAGGCTGACGTTTCGGGCCTAGACCCTTCATCAGAAAAGGGGGAGGGGAAGGGGGTTTTGAAATAAATAGGGAGAGAGTGGGAGGCGGATAGAAGAGGGATAGAGGAGAGGATAGGTGGAGAGGAAACAAACAGGTCGAAGAGGCGGGGATGGGGCCAGGAAAGGTGAGTGTAGGTAGGGAGTTAGGAAGGGGATAGGTCAGTCCAGGGAGGACGGACAGGTCAAGGGGGCGGGATGAGGTTGGTCGGTAGGAGATGGAGGTGCGGCTTGAGGTGGGAGGAGGGGATAGGTGGGAGGAAGAACAGGTTAGGGAGGCAGGGACGAGTTGGACTGGTTTTGGGATGCGGTGGGGGGAGGGGAGATTTTGAAACTTGTGAAATCCACATTGATACCATTGGGCTGCAGGGTTCCCAAGCGGAATATGAGTTGCTGTTCCTGCAACCTTCGGGTGGCATCGTTGTGGCACTGCAGGAGGCCCAGGATGGACATGTCGCCTGAGGAATGGGAGGGGGAGTTGAAATGGTTCGCGACTGGGAGGTGCAGTTGTTTGTTGCGAACCGAGCGTAGGTGTTCTGCAAAGCGGTCCCCGAGTCTCCGCTTGGTTTCCCCGATGTAGAGGAAGCCACACCGGGTACAGCGGATGCAGTACACCACATTGGCAGATGTGCAGGTGAACATCTGCTTGATGTGGAAAGTCTTCTTGGGGCCTGGGATGGGGGTGAGGGAGGAGGTGTGGGGACAGGTGTAGCACTTCCTGCGGTTGCAGGGAAAAGTGCCGGGTGTGGTGGAGCTGGAGGGGAGTGTGGAGCGGACAAGGGAGTCACGGAGAGAGTTGTCCCTCCGGAAAGCAGATAAGGGTGGGGAGGGAAAGATGTCTTTGGTGGTGGGGTCGGATTGCAGATGGCGGAAGTGTCGGAGGATGATGCGTTGGATCCGGAGGTTGGTGGGGTGGTACGTGAGGACGAGGGGGATTCTTTTTTGGTTTTTATTGCGTGGACGGGGTGTGAGGGATGAGGTGCGGGAGATGTGGGAGACACGGTTGAGGGCGTCCTCGACCACCGAGGAGGGGAAGTTACGGTCCTTGAAAAACGAGGACAACTGAGATGTACGGGAGTGGAATGCCTCATCCTGGGAGCAGATGCGGCGGAGGCGAAGGAATTGGGAATAGGGGATAGCATTTTTGCAGGAAGGTGGGTGGGAGGAGGAGTATTCTAGGTAGCTATGGGAGTCGGTGGGCTTGAAATGAATATCGGTTTCTAGGTGGTTGCCCGATATGGAGACAGAGAGGTCCAGGAAGGGGAGAGAGGTGTTAGAGATGGTCCAGGTAAACTTAAGGTTGGGGTGGAAGGTGTTAGTGAAGTGTATGAACTGTTCGAGCTCCTCGTGGGAGCACGAGGCGGCGCCGATACAGTCATCAATGTAACGGAGGAAGAGGTGGGGTTTAGGGCCGGTGTAGGTACGGAAGAGGGATTGTTCCACGTAACCTACAAAGAGGCAGGCGTAGCTTGGGCCCATGCGGGTACCCATGGCTACCCCCTTTGTCTGTAGGAAGTGGGAGGAATTGAAAGAGAAGTTGTTGAGTGTGAGGACGAGTTCGGCTAAGCGGATGAGGGTGTCAGTGGAGGGGGACTTCGGCTAAGCGGACGAGGCGCTCGAACAGTTCATACACTTCACTAACACCTTCCACCCCAACCTTAAGTTTACCTGGACCATCTCTAACACCTCTCTCCCCTTCCTGGACCTCTCTGTCTCCATATCGGGCAACCACCTCGAAACCGATATTCATTTCAAGCCCACCGACTCCCACAGCTACCTAGAATACTCCTCCTCCCACCCACCTTCCTGCAAAAATGCTATCCCCTATTCCCAATTCCTTCGCCTCCGCCGCATCTGCTCCCAGGATGAGGCATTCCACTCCCGTACATCTCAGTTGTCCTCGTTTTTCAAGGACCGTAACTTCCCCTCCTCGGTGGTCGAGGACGCCCTCAACCGTGTCTCCCACATCTCCCGCACCTCATCCCTCACACCCCGTCCACGCAATAAAAACCAAAAAAGAATCCCCCTCGTCCTCACGTACCACCCCACCAACCTCCGGATCCAACGCATCATCCTCCGACACTTCCGCCGTCTGCAATCCGACCCCACCACCAAAGACATCTTTCCCTCCCCACCTTTATCTGCTTTCCGGAGGGACAACTCTCTCCGTGACTCCCTTGTCCGCTCCACACTCCCCTCCAGCTCCACCACACCCGGCACTTTTCCCTGCAACCGCAGGAAGTGCTACACCTGCCCCCATACCTCCTCCCTCACCCCCATCCCAGGCCCCAAGAAGACTTTCCACATCAAGCAGATGTTCACCTGCACATCTGCCAATGTGGTATACTGCATCCGCTGTACCCGGTGTGGCTTCCTCTACATCGGGGAAACCAAGCGGAGACTCGGGGACCGCTTTGCAGAACACCTACGCTCGGTTCGCAACAAACAACTGCACCTCCCAGTCGCGAACCATTTCAACTCCCCCTCCCATTCCTCAGACGACATGTCCATCCTGGGCCTCCTGCAGTGCCACAACGATGCCACCCGAAGGTTGCAGGAACAGCAACTCATATTCCGCTTGGGAACCCTGCAGCCCAATGGTATCAATGTGGATTTCACAAGTTTCAAAATCTCCCCTCCCCCCACCGCATCCCAAAACCAGTCCAACTCGTCCCTGCCTCCCTAACCTGTTCTTCCTCCCACCTATCCCCTCCTCCCACCTCAAGCCGCACCTCCATCTCCTACCGACCAACCTCATCCCGCCCCCTTGACCTGTCCGTCCTCCCTGGACTGACCTATCCCCTTCCTAACTCCCGACCTACACTCACCTTTCCTGGCCCCATCCCCGCCTCTTCGACCTGTTTGTTTCCTCTCCACCTATCTTCTCCTCTATCCCTCTTCTATCCGCCTCCAACTCTCTCCCTATTTATTTCAAAACCCCCTTCCCCTCCCCCTTTTCTGATGAAGGGTCTAGGCCCGAAACGTCAGCCTCTCTGCTCCTATGATGCTGCTTGGCCTGCTGTGTTCATCCAGCCCTGCACCTTGCAAGGATGTATAGTCCAGGTTGCTATGGGAGTCAGTGGGTTTATAGTCATACAGGAGGGTGGGCCATTGACTGTAAACAGCACCCTGTCTTCCATGGATAGAACTGTTCTAAACAAGTGTCTGTTTGGACTCGAAACTTTAACCGTTTCTCTCTTTACAGCTGTTGCTGAGCTTCTCCAGCATTTACTTTTTGTTTCAGATTTCCAGCACCTGCAGTATTTTGCTCCTACTGGATCTGGCATGGACGCTGGGGGATTGTGTAAAGTGGTGGATGAAGACTTTGATAGATGTGTTGGTAGGCACTCAAAGCCAATGGTGTTGATGAGCGCCACAAGAAAGGGATGATTATGGTTAGGGGTTCAACAAGACGGAGCGGCCATGCCTGAGACTCACTATTTGGGTAGTGATCGCTGTGGCCTTCCATTGTGCTGCAAATAAAATGTGAAAATAGCTGTGACCACACTCAGAATGGACGAGATTAGTACTTCAATATGAGGGAGAGGCTTCAATTTTGAGCCATGTGAAGCCCTTAAAAGTGTGTCACACTATTATACAGACACAAATACACTGATGCTGAAACTCACCTAAAACTCACCTAAAACTCATAAATGCATTGTGATCCCTCACATATGCAGTCCAAAACATTTCACCAAACAATCCTGACCATGTCACACAAACTAACAAATTCAGCTCACTTATCCCAGTGATGCAATGTTATTCCATCTGGAAAGACGGAGGCAAGTCATAGAAGTAGCAACTATCTGTTTAGTCTTTGCCTGTGTGTGGTGGTGGAGCTGCTCACTTCACAATTTCAACTATGGAACATCATGTTAAAGGGTGCTCTCTGCACCTTCATTATGTTACAGTTGTGGCTTGACATGATAGTGAAAAATGAACATGTTTACAAATGTGAAAAGCTATGCGCAGTAACATGCACGAGTGCCAGCTCTGGGCCCTCAGAAGATCTTTTCCCTTTACCTTCCATGATGTGTCAGTGCCACCCTGTGAGCTGCAGCTGGGGTGAAGGGAGCCTGCCCTACAATGGAACCTGTTGGTCTTGAAGGTCTGATTGGATGATCCTGAGGACTTCTTGTTTTCAGACCAGACAATTCTGAGCCCAGACGCAGATGCATCTTCCTTGGCTTGAACTCACTCAGAACCAAGGATGGCAAGTAGAATGCAGGTGGATGACCCAGGGTCTTTGGGGGAAACTTCTTGGAGTCTTTGTGTAGCCGCCCCTCCAGCTGGGTACCTGCTTGCAGCACCCTGCCTTCCTGTGGGGAAGGGACACTTGCAGTGAGGTCATGGTCTTTTCTCCCCCTGCCACCTTGCCTTTGGTGTTGAGTACCAATGGTAGAGTGATGGAGTGTAAGTCTGTGCACATTTCCAAAAGACTCCGAGAGTGTGGGACATGGCTCTCCTTAACAGCTAGCTACCTGTCCATGGAAGCCCTCAGACAACCACTGTCAGAGATGCAAGGTGCCAATGGCATTGCTGCAGTCCTGCAGCATTTATGTTAGGATGCCCAATGCCCATGTCAAACCTGCCTGCCTCTCCTGTATCTGCTCGTCCTGTGTCCACACCTATGTCTGCTCCTGCTGTGTCTGCCCCTGTACCTGCTGCTCCTGTATCTGCTGCCCCTGTACCTGCTAGCCTGTATCTGCTGCTCCTGTATCTGCTGCCCCTGTGTCTGCTGCCCCTGTATC
>NC_063340.1:65448414-65506801 GCF_021869965.1 Rhincodon typus
TATCTGCTGCTCCTGTATCTGCTGCCCCTGTACCTGCTGCTCCTGTGCCTGCTCTCCTGTGTCTGCTGCTCCTGTATCTGTTGCCCCTGTACCTGCTGCTCCTGTACCTGCTGCTCCTGTACCTGCTGCTCCTGTGTCTGCTCCCCCTGTGCCTACACCTGTGTTTGCTTGTGCCTACAAATGAAGTTGTTAAGCACTGACACCTGAAATGAGGTGAAAGTGGCAGTCCTTGACATCAAGACCACATTCTGAGTGTGGCATCGAGGAGCTCCAGCAAAACTGGAATCAATGGGAATTGGGGACAAATGCTTCACTGGTTGGAGTCAAAAGGAAGATGGTTGTGGTGGCCGGAGGTCAGTCATTTCAGTTCCACATCATCACTGCAGGAGTTCCTCAGGGCAGTGTCCTGGGCCCAACCATCTTCAGCTGCTTAATCAATGACCTTCCCTCCATCATAATTCCCTCCCTAATTGCCCAGAGGGCAGTTAAGAGTCAACTACATTGCTGTGGGTCCGGAGTCACATGTAGGCCAAACCAGATAAGGATGGCAGTTTCCTTTCCCAAACATTAGTGAACAAGATGGGTTTTTCCCAACAATCAATTCATGGTCATCATTAGACTCATAATGCCAGATTTTTAATTGAACAAATTCCACCATCTGCCGTGGCAGGATTTGAACCCAAGTCACCGGGACATTACCTGGGTCTCCAGATGAACAGTCTACGGATAATACCACTAGGCCATCCCCTCTTCCTTTGTGGTCTTGATGCTGTCCTCTTCAGAGGTAGAAGAGGACATGTCTTGTAGGGAGCCCTCTTGACTGCCGCTACTGCTTATAGTAGACAAGAGAGGGAAAACTTCATGACAAAGGGATAGAAATTGTAGCATGTTAAGAATAAATTCACAGTGGGTGTAATAACAGAGTGGCAGAACAATGAACAATACTTCTTACTTGGTTGCTGGGAAATGGAGGTTTCACATACCCACAGGTTTTCACTGGTGAGGGCCACGATCCTCTCCTTGTGGGGCTGGGGGCTTGCAGAAGAACATTCGGCGCCCTGTCACTCAACCTGACACTTCTGGTCCCGTTATGGGCCATGTTGTCCTGGTATGAAAGAAGGAGAGGGATTCAGTGAGTTAAAAGCAGATCGCACAACTGTTAGTGTTGATGTAGATGAGGGAAAGGTAGTGAGGTGTTCTGAGGGAGTGAATGGGCAGCATAGAGGGCATGCAGGGTTAGTAGCATTGAGGGTTGAAGTGCGTGAGAGTGAGTGAGTGAAGATGTTACCTGGAACAGTGAGAGTGGTAGAGCTTGAACCTTGGTAGGTGGTTGCTGCAGTAGCAGAGGAAGAGTGATTTTCTTGATTTGATTTGATTTATTACTGTCACATGTACCTAGGTACAGTGAAAAGTTTTGTTTTGTGTGCAATACAGGCAGATCATATCGTACAACATGCACAAGGTGCATTAGGATAATAGAATAGAGTGAGGAATACAATGTTATAGCTGCAGAGAAGGTGCAGAAACAGTGAGATCAACATTAAATTTTAAATTTGAGAGCTCCATTCAGAAGTCTAATGACAGTGGGGAAGAAGCTGTTCTTGAATCTGTTGGTACATGTGTTTAAGCTTTTGTATCTTCTGCTTGATGATAGAAGTTGAAAGAGATTATAACCGGGGTGGGAGGGGTCTTTGATTATGTTGGCTGTGAGGTTGTCGACAGCAGATAGTGGCACTTAACCTGGCAAAGCAGAAAAGGTCAACTTCCTGCATTCCTGCAGATTGTGGACATGACAGTTTCCTGGGTGGCAGCTGGTAAAGCCTGGAGTCAAGGCCTCCTATGCCAGCCCTGGGGGAAGAGGATGTCCTCCTCTGCATCACCCTGCCCACCGTGGTTTAGGTCCCTGTCGGTTGCCTGCCATGTCCGAGGTGAATGCTTGCCACCCTACAGGGCAATTCCAGGTTACCAGTGCCTGAATGTGTGCACAATGGCCTTTTGAGTATGCCATCTGCCCAGGGATGCCAATATACTCTGAGATATCACAACGGTGATGAATACTTCCAGCTATAGTGAGTGGAAGAATCGGGCTAGCATTTAAAGATAGGAGTATCATAGTTGCACTGTACATAGTTAACAAGGTGTGTTTGGGATGATCGCATAAGAAAGCTTGCTACAGTGGAGAGAAACTGTCCATGAAACTTGATGAAACCTTTACAAAATATGGGAAGGTCCAGCCCAATGCAACAGTTCGAACATTAAAGATGTTGGTCCTCATATGAGTTGGGTGTGTATAACTCAAACCAACATTCACTTTAGTTTTCCTTTACTCTACTAAAAATCCAAACAGTGATATGTTCACATGTTTTGAAGTCAGATTTAATTTCCAATTTTATTTCTCCTAAGTTGTGTATTTTTGCTTTTAGCTTTTGTTTCAGAGCACCCTTAATCTGGACCCTAAGCTATTTACTGATTGCTTTGCTTTAAATTTCCCAGAAGCACATTTTAAAAAAAATTCTCACTGACTTTATTTATTTTATGAGGCTCAAAATGTGTCCTGATGCATTTTTCAAGTCAGGTTTGATTCCAATCTCTCCATATGGTTGAAATTTCCCAGGTTCACTTTGTGGTATGTTTCGTGAGTATACTGTTCTTAAAATGACTTCTTTTGAACTGCAACTTAAAACTACTTTACTTCACTGAGGCTGAGCTATTCACATATTTCTTCACTTGTGTTCTGTTTTCTACCCTTGAATAACTGCAATCTTATGGATGGAAATTTCCAGCAATGGTCTCTGAAATGGGCTGCCAAGACTGGACCATTAAGGATATTCAAGGCAGAATTTTCATTCGTAAAGGAATGAAAGGTTATGGAGAAAAGGCAGGAAATGCAGTTGAGGATGATCAGATCAACCATAATCTCATTGAATGTTCGAGCAGAATGTTAGAATGGCCTACATTTGTTGCTACATCTTCTTGGCTTATGACAGCCAAACCACAGGGGATAGACTTTCCAGTTTCAGGGTGATATTACTAATGAACATATGGACAGCACTTTTGATGTCTTAATGTACAATTTTAAATTATCTGATGACTGCATTGACTCGAAAGGATACGAATTGCTAATTTGTTAATTTTACACAAACATTTTTCTTTGTCACTAATAGATCATCTGCTATTGCTGGTGGAAGAAAGCAACTAGAAAACACTTTATGCCAAATTTCAAAAGAAATAGTTTTGAAGAAGGTTGAGAAAATGTTCATCATTCTTTTGATCAAAATAATGCAATATTTCCATTTAATGCAGCTTGAAAACCATTGGCAAATAGAAAAAAATAAATTGTCAATATTCCAGGGGAACAAGACACAGTACTCCTTGTACATTTGCTTCTCCCTTTGGCCTTCATCTACTTATCGGCTTTTTTCCTCCAATACGAGCAAATGTAAAAGTTGTGTTTGGCTACAGCTTCAGTTAGGAAATCATCGCCTGGATTTTCAGCTCCTTATGGGAATGAGTGGACAAGCGTGAAAATTTGTGTAAAAGGCCGGCACAGCAGTTCAGTGTTACCATCATGTCTCAAGGTATTATCCTGGAGTTGGGATGTGAATGGGAAATGCTACTTACCCACCAACCAGGAGGTTGTCAAGTTATGTCGGTTTGGCCTACTAAGACCAATTATCAGGGCTGGCTGACTGTCATTTTCCTCCTTGCCTTGCAGACCCTAAGACCCTAGGGACTATGTCAGCTGCCCGGAGGTATCCTCCCAGCGGTAGACCCAGGAGCCAGTGATCTAGGCAGGCTTTGAGGCCTCCCCCATTTGCCCATAATCAGAGCTTTACCGATGCTCTGTAGAGGGATTCCACTCCGACTCTGTTGTCCCATCTGCCGAGACACTTGCTTTGTTCTAAAAATTTCAAAAGTTGCTGATTGAGCAACTCAATTGCCCTCAAAAATTGAAACATAGTAAACGTAGAAAATAGGAGCAGGAGTAGGCCATTCAGCCCTTTGAGCCTGCTTGCCATTCAATATGACCATGGTTGACCGACCAACTCAGCACCCTGTTCCCACTTTCTCCTCATATCCTTTGATCTCTTTAGCTCTATGAAATATTTGTCATTCCTTCTTGAAAACATTCAGTATTTTGGCTTCAACCACTTTCTATGACAGGGAATTCCACAGACTCAGTACTCTCTGGATGAAGAAATTTGTCCTCGTCTCAATCCTAAATGGCTTACCCCCAGTCCTTAGACTGTGGCCCTGGGTTCTGGACTCCCTGGTCAGTGGGAATATCCTACCTAGATTTATACTGTCTCGTTTTGTTAACCTCTCTCTGTTTTTCCTCCCCTGAACAATTGGGTGTTAGTCCTTCAAAGGGACTGCTTTGGGACCTTCAACTGCAAAAGCCCATTTGTCACCATTCATTGCATGCTGAGCCCATTCTTTAGCCACTAATTGATGAACTCGAGGAAAATTGCTGCTGGTAACTGTTAGCTACAAAATAAGGAGCCAGAATCATGAACTGAACTCAATACCAAAATGGAAATTCTCACTGCTCTTTCAGCATAATTTCTAGCTTCCATTGCAGGAGCTTGTATACAATGCACCTACAGAAATTATAGCTTTACCAGTTTCGAATTTAGAGGGACTGTCAGCGTGAATTTGAAACATGTCAATCTGTTAGTTCACTGTCTGTATTGCACCGTCAAATTCCTGTTTGACTTTCAGTAGCAGCAACAAAAGGAACAAGCAATGTTAGGGAATGGAAGGTCAACATCAGCAAAACTAAAGAACTGATCACCAACTTCAGAAAGAAAGAAGGAGAACACGCCCCCATTTACGTCAACAGATCTGAGGTTGAGAGAGTGAAGAGCATCAAGTTCCTCGGACTGATGATAACTGATGACCTGTCCTGGAGTTCCCACGTAAAAGTGACAGTCAAGAAGACACAACAACGCCTCTTCTTCTTCAGGTGGCTCAGGAAATTTGGCACGTCCATAAGGTCCCTCACCAACTTCTACAGATGCACCATGAAAGCATACTGTCCGGGTGCATAATAGCCTGGTATAGCAACTGCTCTGCCCAGGAACATTAGAAGCTACTGAAGGTGGTGGGCATAGCCCAGGCCACCACGGAAGCCAACCTTCCATCCATGGACTCTATTTACACGGCTCGCTGACTCAGAAAGGCGGCCATCATCATCAAAGACCCTTCGCACCCTGGTAATGATCTCCCATAACCTCTTCCATCAGGCAGAAGATACAGAAACCAGAACTCACACACGAGCAGATTCAAAAACAGCTTCTTACCGGCCATTATCAGACTGTCGAATGGACTCTAGCCTCAAATAATGTAACCTGCAATGTAACCTGTATGCCTCTAAGTCTTTTTGATGCGTACATCCTTTGCTTGCTGTGATCTGCCTGTACCGCACGTAAACAAAGCTTTTCACTGTATTTTGGTACGTGACAATAAAATCAAAATCAAAATCAAAAATCAGAAGTCACACATCATCAGGTTATAATCCACAGGTTTATTTGAAATCACAAGCTTTTGGAGCGTTGCCCCTTCGTTTGTTGAAATCAGAACTATAACCTTGTGTTGTGTGAATCCTGACCTCATCCACCCCAGTCCAACACGGGCACCTCCACACTAGGGGAATGGAAGGGGACACAACCAAGATGATTTTTATTTATGACAGCAGACACCTCTAAAATGCTGACCGCATGGGGCTAATTTTCAGCAGTTCCTTTGGAAAGGGTTCAGAAGAGATTTACCAAGATGTGGCCAGGTATGGAATGTTTGTGTTATAAGGAAAGGCGAGATAGACTGGAACCTTTACCATTAGAGCGTAGGCAGTCAAGAGGTGACCTTATAGAAGTTTATAAAACCATGAGGGGTATAGATAGAGTTAATAGTGAGTGTCTTTTCCCTAGGATGGGGGATTTCAAGACTAGGGGGCACATTTTTAATGTGAGAGGAGAGAGATTAAAAAAAAGACATGCGGGCAAATTTTTTACACAGACTGTGGTTTGTGTGTGGAATGAACTTTCTGAGGAAGTGGTAGATGTGGGCATATTTACAACATTTAAAAGACATTTGGATAAGTGCATGAAAAGGAAAGGTTTGGAGGGATATGGGCCAGGAGCAGGCAGGTGGGACTAGTTTAGTTTGGGATTATGTTTGGCATGGACTGGTTGGACAAAAGGATCTGTTTCTGTGCTGTATGACTCTGTGACTCTACAATGTTTTGAACTGGAATGTTATTTTAATCTTCATTGAGTCCATGTTGCTGAAGGATGCAGCATTAGCTAGTAGATTGACTGTTAATGTGCATTAAGGAAGATGCACAGCATGTTGGTGCTTGACCTGAGAGTACTTGACCTTAATACCACTTACTAGCAGCAACCAGCTGATTGGGAATAAACTAGTCATTGTAGAGGACCTGAATGCTACTTAATGCATTACTTGCTGCTCAGGATTTGCAGATGACTTTTGAAATACATCACATGATGTTCTGGGACACTTTGTCAAGATCTCACCATTGGTCAATCAATTGCATGGTGGATATTTTTCAAAGAGTCCTCCTTGTTATTCTGGCTGGAGGTAGTACAGTTATAGAGAGCAGTGCAAGCTGCTGCAGCAGATAGAGACAGGAGGGCGAGGTAAACTTCTTTAACTTTGTGAGTGCAGGACATTTCTCCTCCTCTGGACCACCTCCACCAGGACTGCCTGTGCAGCATCTGAAAACCTATGGGCATGTGCACTTCAATCCTGAACCAATCTGAATCTTACTGCTGTGTGTCAGACAATGTAATCGACACATTAGGTGGAAGTGAGTATGTGGAACACATATATGAAAATTGGGCCCAATCGTTTTGAGTGTGAAACCTGCATGTGCTCACTTTGTCACCTCCAGAAAAGTTCAAATTATTGTAAGCATTAATTGCAACCAAAATTGTACACCGAAAACCAGATTTCAAACATGTATGTCTCTTTGGCTCAGCACTCATTTATAGTGTCAGCTTTCACTACTTTTTTTAACCAACATAGCCCGAATAATAAACATGGTTGGTGGTAATGTATGTCATTTGTAATCTCCATTACCCTCTTGTTACGGAGTTTAGTTGTAGAGTGCTCTCTCATTTGGTAAGAGGTTGTAATCGTCCTTAAATGTACTTTAGATTCCTCTCTGTGATCAAGACTTTTCTGTCAATTATGAACAAATGGAGTTGTGGAACAAAGCAAACATTTTGCCCAGTCAGACCTATTCTCTACACAGATTATGTGGAATATTTCCCATTGTAGATCCTGAACACCATACTCACCTCTTTATTGTCAAAGCTCCAAGAAAAGAAAATGTAGATTATCTTCCAATAATACGAACCATGTTTATGAAATGAACCATAATAATATTAATCCAACTTTACTGCTTCAATGTAGAACTTTGAGCATTAACAATTCTCAAACAACATTTGTCCTAGAGTCCATGACTATCTCTGTTTAAATGTACTCTTAAAACTTTCAGTCCTATTCTTAATGCTTCTAATCAGCTTTTTTAAGGGTGCTAATAGAACATTGATGACATTGTGTTCAGTTGTGTTCCATGTACCTACTGCACTGTATTGAAAAAGAAATCATTTTATTCAGGTCTATATGCTTTTGAAATAGAACATAGGGTCCATTGTATGTTATGAGTGCAGACTGAAATAAGTTCATCAGGAAGTCAAAACAGCTGCTTGTCTCCAGTGGGAGTCGGACTTCAATAAAACCTATTTCTAAACAAAGACTAACTGATTGGTAAGTGAAGTGCTTTTTACATTGTTGGCAACTGGTAAAACGTAGATCTCTTGGGAGGATCGAAAGTATATTCAACTCAAGCTGTAGCTATTGAATAGACCAATTATAAATGTGATGGCCCAGAAATTCAAAGAAGCAGTGCTCATTTCACAGGTGTACAGTAGGTGACCATGGCTCCAATATGGTGGGCAGCATGTGTGCCTTTCTCATGCTGGAGAATCACTGCCAACATTTTAGGTCAGCCTGTTCCATAGGCATTGTGGGTGTGTGCTCCGAGTGTTGAAAAGCCTCATTATACTAAAACAAAGGTCCCATTCTTGTTCTTGAATTCTTTTGGAAAATTGGTCTGCCCTGGAAGTTCATTCCTCATATGATAAAGTCATTTGGCAAATTGTGGCATTAGCACACAGCAATGATCCTACAAGAGAACTCTTTAAACCACTCATGTCTGTTTGGCTGCTAGTTAACGTTTTGGAATTTCTCGCTCATTATCCCTGTTATATAAGCAATTTTGACATTTAGGAACAAATTTGTGGTGGTGCTGGACAGCCTTGGGCTGATTTGCATATTGGTGGTCTGGGTGAGCTGCCTTTGAGAGAACAGGTGAATACGGAGCTAATTGATGAAGGCAGAAACCAAAAGGAACATCAGTGACAAGTGGAAGAAGGACAGTACCTTGCATGAGGTCATGGTGGGTTTTCAGATAGGACTGTGGAAATGTATGAAATAACTGTGCTTCACCAATGTAGCTGTCATGAAGCTTTGTCGTTTGCTCCACCTACAACTTAAACCACAACTCAGGGTATGGATAGCACAACCTCTAACTGTCACATGTACTAGTTCCAACCTGCTGCGGGTGAAATAAGCAACCCTTCTCAGTTTAAAACTCCCTGGGCCAAGAGGAAGACATGCACAAAATTTCCAGTAGATGATCAGACAGGATAAGTGAAGACTTGGCTTTGCCTGCATTACACAATTCCACAGGGACCGATGTGTTATAAAGTGCACATAAATTAGCTTGTATCCTTCCAGACACCAGTCTGGCATCTCTTTATTGGAAAGATACCACTCACTGAATGTGTACTTGTTTGCAGGCCATGTGCTTTGAAGCTCTGTGCCTGTCTTGATGGCAGCTGTCATGTTTGTTTTGTGCCAATTCTCTGTGTCACCTTTATTCCAAGTAGGCAGTTTGGTCCCTGATTAGCTACTTGATGTCAAGCGATATTCTCTTCTGACATTACCTCATGACCTCAATCAGGAACCCGGGTGATGAATAGAGTCATAGAGTCATACAGCACAGAAACAGGCCCCTTGGTCCAACTCGTCCAAGCCAACCAAGTTTCCTTAACAAAACAAATCTCGCTTGCCTGTGTTTGGCCCATATCCCTCTAAACCTTTCCTATTCATGTACCTATCAAAATATCTTTCAAAAGTTGTAAGTGTACTTGAATCCATCACTTCCTCTGGCAGTTTATTCCACACACAAACAACCCTTGTGTGAAAACATTGTCCCTCAAATCCCTTTTAAATCTTTCTCCTCCAACTTAAAAATATGCCCTCTGGTTTTGAACTCTCCCACCCTAGGGAAAAGATCCTTGCTATTCACCTTAACAATGCCTCTCATGATTTTATAAACCTTTATAAGATCATCCCTCAACTTCCGATGTTCCAGTCAATAAAAGTCCCAGCCTATCCTTATAACTCAAAGCTTTCAGTCCTAGCAACATGCTGGTAAATCTTTTCTGAATTCTCTCCAATTTAATAATTTCCTTCCTATAGCAGGGCGATCAGAACTGTACACAGTACTCAGAAGTGATCTCACCAAATTGAAGCTATGCCATCTTTGTGTTCTCACCAGCAATATAATTGAGCAAACTTTTGTTGTGATCAAGCAGTACTTTCAATGCCTGGACCATTCAGAAAGAAACTGTCATGAACATCTGAACATTTTGCCAAATGTCTGTAATCTCCTCTACACTATACACAACCAGACCTGTTCATCACCCATCATTCTTATTTCTATGATTACTTACTTTCCTTCAGTCTAGACATTTGTGTCTTGCACTCACTTGACTAACATCACCAGGATCTCCAGAACAAAAGTAATAAAAATACTACTTTTCTTACTTGGATAACAGGCCACTCGTTGAATTACAAATCATCTTTAAACTCATAATGCCAGTAAGTGCTTGATTGCCTCTTCTACTGTTCCTTTGAGATGCAACTCCAGCTTGTGAGATGACAAGAACTATTTAGTTGCATTGCCATAGCCTCTAGGGCCATGGGCCAAAAGCTGGGATTGTATAGCCAATCTTTTGCTGACTGGTGTTGACTTGATGGGCTGAATGGCCTCTTTCTGTGCTGTAAATATCCATACTCTATAACACTTCAAATGGCCGTGCTGAGGGACCTCAAATTGATCATGCTCAAGAAGTACCAGCTGCAGACTCCAGGAATGTGACATAGGGTGGGGCAGTCAGATGGCACTGTTGGGAACATTGGCAGAGTAGATGGTGGGAGCACAGGAACAGTATTGTTCAATATGGGGACAGAAGGACAACAGCTGCTTTTCCCAAAGACACAATGTCAATTTCCTGTGGCTGTTGTTCACAAATCCTTTAGCTATGCATAATAAAGGGATGGCGTTCCAAAGAGAATTGACTTCTCAAAAGAAAAGGTGTCTTGTAAAGTGGGTCCTCAGAATTGCTCCTACTGGCATAGCTGCCCACTAGAAATTAGAGAGCCTCCCCAGTGTCAGCAACATTTAGTGTGGTCAGTGGCAGTGGTCCAGGTAGTTGTATCTTAATATTTAAAGTGCAACATGACCCTGGCCTTCCCTCCCCTGCAGCTATTTGAAATCTCATAAATACAAAGGTTAGAAGAAATATAAGCTTCCTTAGCTAATACATGAATGTCAAAATCTTTTCAATCTCATTAAGGGTCACTGTAACATTAATTCTTTCCATAATATGCATACACAAGTGGCAACAATGATAAACAGCTGTATTTTATGATTTTTTAAAAAATCTGGATTTGTGCTCATTGAAATGAAGAATGCTAATTCTGAGATAGGAATTTTTCATTCCTATTTTGTGTCAGATTTTCCTGTTTTGTCTGCTGCAACTGGAATCTGTAAATCACAGGTTCACGGCACATGAGTTTCTAGTAAGTGCACAGCAGGATGAAGAATGAAGTGGCTCGTACACTTACCAAAATTAAAATGACACTTTCTCAGTGCCACTGAGGACTAAGGTTTCATTCACATATGTTACGATTGTGATATGTATTCTTAATTTGAAAAATGTTTGCATTTGAATTGCTCACATATGGTTAAGTTTTTAGAATTTGGCTTTAATTTAACTACAATGAACCACAAATTAAAATAAGAAATTATCAACTTAAGTTGTTCTTCAGTTCAAATTATAACACATCACAAATGTGGTAAAACAAACACGTGTCAAAGGTCTACCATTTTTTTCTTTAACCTTCCAAACAGAATTGAGAAAGCATTTTTCTTCATTCACTCATGGGATCTAGGCATCGCTGGCTGGGTCAACATTTATTGCACACCTCAAGTTACCCTTGAGAAGGTGATGGTGTTCTTCCTTCTTGAATTACTACAGTCCTTTTGGGATAGGTAGACCCACAATGCCATTATGGATGGAGTTCTAGGATTTTAACTCAGTGGCAGTGAAAGAATGGCACTGTATTTCTAAGTCAGGGTGGTGGCAGCTTGGAGGGGAACCTGGAAGGTGTTAGTATTCCCAAGAATCTGCCGCCCTTGTCTTTCTAGATGATAGTGATTGTGGGTTTGGAAGATGCTGTTGAAAGAGCCTTGGTGAATTTCTGCAGTGCTTCTTGTGGATGGTACACACCGCTGTTACTGAACATGAGTGGTGAATGTTTGAGGATGTGGTGTTAATCAAGTAGACTGAATGCTGTCAGCCTTTCTGAGTGTTGTTGAAGCTGCACTCCTCCAGGCAAATGGGGAGTATCCTATCATTCTCCTTATGTGTACCTCGTAGATAGTTCATAAGCTTTAGGTAGTCAGGAGATGAGTTACTCACTGCAGGATTCCTAGCCTCTGACCTACTTTTGTAGTCACAGAATAGATATGATTGGTCCAGTTCAGATTTTCATCAATGGTAACGCCCAGGATGTTGGGAGTGGAGGATTCAGCGATGATAATGCCATTGAATGTCTAGGGTGATAATTAGATTCTATCTTGCTGGTGATGGTCACTACCTGATACTGTTGTGGTACAAATATTACTTGCCACTTGTCAGCCTAAGCCTGAATATTGTCCAGGTCTTGCTGCATCTGGATATTCTGCTGTTTCAGTATCTAAGGAGTCTGGTGCTGAACTTTGTGCAATCATCAGTGAACGGCCCCACTTCTGACCACACTTATGATGGAGGGAAGGCCATTTACAAAGCAGGTGAGGAAGGTTGGGGAAACCATTAATGCCGAAGGAAAGAAGGAAAAGAGAAAAGCTTAGTGCTTTGCTGCACCCCAAGAAGGCCTCGCCATTCATTCATCTTCAGAACCCAAGAGAAGAATGGATTCAATTAATGTCTTAAATTTGACAGCCCTCCTCAGCTTGGCCCAAATCTGATAGCCAACTTCTTCTGCTTCCTTTTTTCAAGCTGGCACTCTCCTAGTAGGAATAAATGGGGACTTGCAAGACGGCAGCAAAACGATTGGCTTCCCACAAACAGCACTAACAACTTCATCCTGCATAAATTCTGTACAAAGTTTATTTCTGACATTTGGGAAATACAACAATTAGCAAAGAAAGCCCCATGAATACTCATCTGCCCATTAATTAGTAATCCAATTTAATAATTCTATGCTGTCTTTAGTTCTGTATATGTTCCTGCCTCACAATCTGTTAAATACTTTAAAAACATCTTGTGGTGCAGTATGTTGTGTCCCTAATGCAAGTCCTGCTCTGAGATTCAAGGCCTTAGTAACTATACCCATAATGTGACCAAAAAGGTTGAATGGCAACTTGTAATACCTTATAATCAGCCTATGGCTAGGGCTAGGGCTAAGAATGAAATAACCTCCTGGCAGCTAGAATTGTGTGGTAGATGCTATGCAACAGCTTTCACACATTAAAAAAAAAATCACATGCCAGCTTTAGTCGTTCATTCACAAGATAAGGGCATTGCTGGCTAGGCCCACATTTATTGCCCATCCCTAATTGCCCAGAGTACAGTTAAGAGTCAGTCTCATTGCTGTGGGTCTGGAGTCATATGTAGGCCAGACCAGGCAAGAATGGCAGTTTCCTTCACTAAAGGGCATTAGTGAACCAGATGGGTTTTTCCCTGACAGTTGGCAATGGATTCATGGTCATCATTACACTCTTAATTCCAGATGTTTATTTACTGAACTCCAATCCCACCATCTGCCATGGCAGGATTCAAACCCAGGTCCCCAGAACGTTATCTGAGTTTCTGGATTAACAGTCCAGCGATAATACCACTAGACCATTGCTCCTGCACACCAGCCCCCTTCTTGGGATGTTGATTTTACATATTTCAGACTCCCACTGCATGTTCATTTCTTGATTAATTAAAATTTTCAAGTTTCAATAGATCCAAAAGTTTGTACCTCAAACTCAAAGTGATTGTTATTCCCTTCTCGCCTCAAGAGAATGTAAAAATGACAGGCATTTAAGGAAATAGTTCATGATTCGCAGCAAATATAGATCCCAGCGAAGAAGAAAGACTTTAGGAAGGGGATAAACTGGTTAACCAAGGAAGTTATGGTTAATATCAAATTGGCAGAAAAAATGAATAACGTTGCAAAAATTACTGGTAAATCAGAGGTTTGGGAAAGTTTTCAAAGCCAACAAAAGCAGATCAAACAATAACAAAGAAGGCGAAAATAAACTATGAGGGCAAACTAGCAAGTAATTTAAAAACAAATAGTAAGAGCCTCTTTAAATATATGGAAAAGAATTTAGAGGCCAAAGTGAACATGACCCTCTTCAAAAATGAGTTTGGTGGAACAGTAATGGGAACCATGAAATAGCAGACGAGTTGAATAAATACTTTGCAACAGACTTTGCGGTAGAGGACATGAATAATATTCTAAAAGTGCTAAACAATCAAGGGGCCAAAGAGAAGAAGGACATAAATACAATAACAATCACTGGAGAAAACATTCTAGGAAAGCTAATAAGGCTAAAGGCTGTTAAGTCCCCTGGACCTGATGGACTTCATCCTAGGACATAAAGGAAATAGCTACAGAGGTAGTGGATGCATTGGTGGTAATCTTTCCAGGATCCTGACTTTCAAAGTGTTGCAATGGATCATCAACTGCCCAACAGCACTTACTTCACAATAACCTGCTGACACACTTCAGTTTGGTTTCTGCCAGGAACACTCAGCTCTTGACCTAGAATTGTAGAATTCCTACAGTGTGGAAACAGGCCCTTTGGCCCAACCAGTCCACACCGACCCTCAGAGCATCCCACCCAGACTCATCCCCTATAAGTCATCTAAGTTACACATCCCTGAACACTACGGGCAATTCAACATGGTCAATCCACCTAGCCTTCACATCTTTGGACTGTGGAAGGAAACTGGGTCACCCAGAGGAAATCCACGCAGACGCAGGGAGAATGTGCAAACGCCACACATATAGTTGCCCAAGGGTGGAATCAAACCCGGATCCCTGGCGCTGTGAGGCAGCAGTGCTAACCACTGAGCCTCATTAAACTCTTGGCTCAGCTACGGCCAAAAGAGCTAAATTCCAGAGATCAAGTGAAAGTGACTGTCCTTGGCATCAAGGAGCCCTCAGACAACTACAGTCAATGTGACTGGGTGGGGAGAAAACTCTCCACTGGCTCAATATTATACTTGGCACAGAGAAAGATAGCTGTAGATGTTGGATACAACATCTAAACATCTTTGCTCAATTTCTGGAGGAGGTACTCAGGGGGTGTATTCTAACCATCTTTAGCTGCTTCATCAATGCCTTTCCCTCTATCATAAAGTCAGAGATGAGGACATTCACTGATGATTGTACAATGTTCAGCACCATTCATAATTCTTCAGATACTGAAGCAGATTATATTTGAATGAAGCAGGAACTGGACATTATCCAGGTTTTGTCTGATAAGTGGCATGTAACATTTGCACTACACAAGTGCCATGCAATGGCCATCTCCAACAAGAGAGACTCTAACCATTGCACTTACATATTCAATGACATTGCCATCACTAAATCCCTCACTATCTTCACCCTGGGAGGTAACATTGACCATACCTTTTTATTTCTTTTATGCTTTTAGAACAAGTACTAAAACGGGAAGATACTGCTTTAAACCCAAGTGACTGTGTAAAGATATGTGTGCAGTTTTAGAGTTTATGTTTACTGGAGCATATTGTGTGTTGTATATACAATGTTACTTTTTCCTGGATCAGTGAGAGCAAAGGCAGACATCATGGATCTGGTGGATTCTGAACAAAGGGTCAAATACATAATAACAATGTTTTGATTGGTTGCTGATCACATGACCATGGCTTGTGTCAGGGGAATGCCCCAGAAGCTTCCAGCCAGCAAAGAGGAAAAACCCAAATCATTTTCTCTTCGTCTTATGTGTAGAAGTGACAGAAAATCTCCTAGTATCTATTCTCATTCACCATTTGTTCTATAAACTGCTCTTTCTACAAATTCCTTTGTTGAAACAAAAAAGGGAAGATCACCTTCAGAGACTCTGAAAGGGATAAATTCTGTACCAGTGAATGAAAGATAGCATTAGTATGCAAACAACCTCATCTTATCAGTAAAGGACCAAAAGGAATTGGAAGAAACTAAAATAAAATAACTCATCATTTCCTGTGGTGCAGATTGATGCCATTGAATTTAGTTTTGCCTGATTTTTGTTTTCTTTTTGCTCACTTAACATCATTTCTGTCTGATTTTGTGAAAGGTGAATTGAAAAAGGGTAACATTTAGTTTATAAAGGGTTATAAGTTAGCATGTTTCATTTCTGACATTGGTTAAAAGCAATCTTTTTGTAATAAATTATGGTTTTCTTGTTTAGTACCTGTTGAGCATTTTCTTTTAACCTGAATTTATCAGTCAGGTAAACTTGGAACTTTGGATAATTTGATTAAATTTTTAACATTTGTGATGACTGCAGGAATAGAGGGACCTTTGAGTTTTAAAGCCTGTTAACCTTTTGATTATTTTCTGTACCTGTCTATTCAATTTTATTGATAGACTACTGACCTTTATGGCACAGAAGGAGCATTAGCCCATTGTGTTCACGCTGGTCAACAAATATCTGATTTCACTAATTCCATGTTTCAGCTCTTGGTTCAAGGTCCTGGAGGCTATGGCAGTACAAGACAACATTTAGATACTGCTTAACGAGAGTTTCTCACTCAACTGCCCTATCAGGATGTGAAGTCCAAACCCCCAGCACCATGTGGGTAAATAAACTTTCTTCTCAACTCTCCTCTTAGCTTTCTACATCTTTCCTTAAATCTATGCCTATGGTTCTTGACCCCTATGTAATAGAAAAAGTGTCTTCGTTTCTACCTTTTCAGTGCCCTTCATAACTTTAAGAACCTCCATCAGGTTCCCTCTCAAACACCAGTCTAGCCAATCTTTCCTCAGAGCTCAGACCCTCCAGTCCAGGCAACATCCTGGTAAATTTCCATCATCCTCACCCTAATGCATCATGCCTTTCCTTTACCTGAACTGCATGTAGTACTCCAGTTGTGGCCTGTCTGTACAGGACTCCTCAATCTATTTGGATCTTCACTGTTCCTAATTTACAGACATTTAATCATAATTGATTCTTTATTTTTGGTGCAATGTGAATGAGCTCATGGTCACCTGTATCACAATCCATATGCCATTTTTTTTATCCACTTTCTTTTTAGCATTGTTGGCAAGGCCAACATTTGTTGTCCAATCCCAATTGCCCTGAGAAGATGATGGTAAGTCACCTTCTTGCACCATTGTCCATTTGTTGTCGGTACACCTACAGTGGCCTCCACTGTTTCATCTGAGTTATTAATAAAGATAGTGAATAGTTGAGGTCTGAGTTGTCCTTTCCTTTCAATTCGAGTACATTCCCATTATCCCTATTGCCTGCTTTTACTACCTAACCATTCTCCTAACTAAATCAATCATTTGCTTTATATCCAATAAATTTTAATTTTAGCTTACAGTGTCTGGTATGAAACCTCATCCAATACCTTCTGGAAGTCCGTATAAGCTACATCCATTAAGCTTGGGTGGAGAGGGTGCCATCATGACAGTATCACAGGACTAGTAGTCCCAAGGCTCAATGACCAATGCTCTGGAGACACAGGTTCAAATCCCGTCATGGCAGACAATGGAATCTAAATTCATCTCATAAATGTGGAATTTGAAACTAGTCTTAGTAAAGATCAGTGTGACGCTTATCATCAATCATTGCAATCTGGCTCACCAATGTCCTTTAAGGAAGGAAATCTGCTGATTGTGACTCTGGACCCACTGTCGTGGATTAACTGTTATTTGCCCTCAAAACTGGCCCAGTAAATACAGTAAATTAGGTTTATTGAACATATTGAATGTCGACTGACAAGAAATTTAATTTCAGAGGTGTTTAAACAAAACAGTAAATGCCAGCTGCTTCACTGTGTATTGATGCTGTTTTTGCTTGTTTTATAATTTTTTAGAAGTGTGTACTTATGCATACATTTTCTTCTCCCTTCAATTAAAGCCAAAATTGTAATGATGCAGGTACAAATCTGCCTCAGATGAACAAATAATTATGTCCTGTAAGTGACGCATCAGATGCTAATGACTTTGATTTGATCTATAAAATCAGAATAACCATGAAGTCTTTATACTTGATAAAAATTATTCTCTCCTCGTACCAGTTTTTTAAAATTTATTTTCCTGTCATAGGTATTAAATGTTATTACTGACATCTTGAATAAAGGCTGCATTAACTTTTTCTCCTTTAAACCTGTCCTTTTGAATTTAAATATGCAAATATTATTCGATAGTTACTCGGTGAATATTGTGCTGTATGAAAGAAACATGCAAACATTGTTCATGTGTTTTTTTATGATTGGAATATGTAGACAGTAGTTCCAAGTCTGTTGCATTGTAGCAACTTCTATGGAGTTGTCTTAAAATGTTTCAAATATTGTAGATTGACTCAAGAATTATTCTTCAAAAGACTAAACACAAATTGCAGTGTTTGTTTTCAACAAGAGGCATTGGTCGGCAGATACAAAACAAATTTTGAGAACTGCCCTTTCTCAGCTTTAGTACCAGTTCACAATAGTCACACAAGCATTACCTATCCTACCCTCATGTTTGTTGAAAAAGATTTCACTAAACTCTGACAGCAAATCTCTGTCCCAGAAGTTGCAAAGCTGTCCATGTGGGACAGCTGCTGTTTTGCCTTATGGTTCAACCTCAGGGTGTCAATATGATTTTATTAAGCAGGGGAAAAATTGTGTTTATACTTATGAATAATTTTGATACTCAATGCAACATTGAAGAAAACCTTCAAGCATTTTGAAAGAAATTGAGTTTTTAAGGTTAATTTATTTAGTTACAAACGACGCAGTGAAAACAGATCTATTTCTATTGGTGAGTGGTTATGCAGACTTTATTCCTGGATTATGTAACATTTCATTAACTAAATTAAGGAAAGCTAAATCTAGACATAATTTAAACAACGTTGTGCACTGTAAAATGTCTTTGGTACTAACTTGCAGACTGCTTGAGGCAAAGAATATCAAGAAGGTTTGCATACAAACGTCAAGTTTCTTTTTCAAATCTTGCAATCTGATTTTGTTCAAATTTATTTGTGTGGGGTTTCCTTGCAGGATGTATCACACACTGCTCTCTTGTTTTATATATACAGTGTGCATCTGTGATTAAAAAAAAGTCATTATTTTCTACCTGCATGATGGACTTCTGTCTAATGTCACTGTGGCATATTCGTAGATGATGTAGGTTTTTCAATAAACAACATGAAACTCCAATTAGAGTCTTGTAAATGACACATTGGTAGCCTTGATCTAACATGGAATTGTACAATATGGATATCTGCAACTACTATCCTCACTTGCTTTGTTCTTGAAAATGTTTTCATGCAACCAGATGATCAGTTGTATAGTGCTTGCCCAGGGAACAGTCGGAAATTACTAGAATTATAAGAACATAAGAACTAGGAGCAGAAGTAGGCCATCCGGCCCCTCGAGCCTGCCCCACCATTCAATAAGATCATGGCTGATCTTTTTGAGACTCAGCTCCACTTACCTGCCCCCTCACCATAGCCCTTAATTCCTTTACTGTTCAAAAATTTATCTAGCCTTGCCTTAAAAACATTCAGCGAGGTAGCTTCAGCCGCTTCACTGGGCAGGGGATTCCACAGATTCACAACTCTTTGAGTGAAGAAGTTCCTCCTGACCTCAGTCCTACATCTGCTTCCCTTTATTTTGAGGCGATGCCCCCTAATCCTAGTTTCACCTGCTAGTGGAAACAACCTCCCTGCCTCCACCTTACCTATTCCATTCATAATCTTATATGTTTCTATAAGATATCCCCTCATTCTTCTGAATTCCAATGAGTATAATCCCAATCATACAGTCATACAGCATGGAAACAGACCCTACGGTCTAACTAGTCCATGCCAACCATGTTTCCAAACTAAACTAGTCCTACCTACTTGCGCTTGGCCCATATCCCTCCAAACGTTTCCTATTCATGTACTTATCCAAATGTCTTTTCAATATTGTAACTAAACCTGCATCCACCACTTTCTCTGGCAGTTCATTCCACACACGAATCATCCTTTGTGTAAAAAACCTGCCCCTCATATCCTTTTTAAAACTTTCTCCTCTCATCTTAAAAATATACCCCCTATGTTTTCCCTAGGAAAAAGACCGTTGTTATTCACATTATCTATGCCCCTCATGATTTTATAAACCTTTATAAGGTAACCCCTCAACCTCCTATGCTCCAATGAAAAATGACTCAGTCTATCCAGCCTATTTTTATAACTCAAACCCTCCATTCCTGGCAACATCCCGGCAAACCTTTTCTGAACGCTCTCCAGCTAAATAGTATCCTTCCTATTGCAGGGCAACTAGAACTGCACACAGTACTCCAGAAGAGGCCTCACCAATATCCTGTGCAACCTCAACATGACATCCTAATTCCTATACTCAAAGTTCTGAGCAATGAAGGCAAGCATGCTAAGTACCTTCTTAACCCCCCTGTCTACTTGTGTCAGAAATTTCAAAGAATTATGTATCTGAACCGAAGGCCTCACCATTAATTGTATAAGTCCTGCCCTTGTTTGTTTTACCAAAATGCAATATCTCACATTTATCCAAACTCCATCTGTCACTCTACAGCCCATTGGTCCAATTGAACAAGATCTCTTTGTAATCTTAGATAACTTTCCTCACTGTCCACTATACCATCAAGTTTGGTAAAATCCGCAAACTTACTCATCATGCTTTCTATATTCTCATCCAAATTGTTTATATAAATAACAAACAAAAGTGGACCCCGTACCAATTCCTGTGGAACACTGCTGGTCACAGGCCTCCAGTCTGGAAAACACCCCTCCACCATCACCCTGTGTCACCTACTGTCAAACCAATTTTGTGTCCAGTTGGCAAGCTCACCATGAATCCCATGCGATCTAACTTACTCATTAGTCTATCACGCACAGCCTTGTTAAAGGCTTTACTAAAGTCCAAAAAAAACATCTCTACTGCTCTAATTAAATTAAATAGGATCAGTCTTCCTAGATACCTAGGAGCAGGCATTCAAAATGGAACTTGCACCATTGTTTTAGGAGGTCAGTTTTTCTTTAGTTAATGAATGCATATTTCAAAGGTGTTTTTAGATGCATCTGAAAACTGCTGCACCAAGGAACTAAACAAAAGTGTTGGTTTGACACTCAATGGTTAAAGCTAAGAATTTGAAGCAGGAGAAATTTTCTGGCCTTGATCTAACTGAAGGATTCTGCTTCACCCTTGCTTGAGGGATATGGCAAATTAACACATAAGATTTATGAAGAGATGCAACCAACTGGGTTTGCCATTCAGAAAGGGAACATTTAATGGGGAAATGTAAATCAATCTAAAGATGTCTTACAAAGGGCAATGGACCTATTCCAGTTATTTTTCATTTTTAGTTAAATATATGGTATTTATATTATTTGCCAATATTTGTTCCTCTTAAATTATAAACATTGATTTCTCTAAATTGTGTAGTTGTATTTTGGTCTATTATTCATTGTCTGTCATTATTGTAGAATCACAGCAGCATTATGGTGCAGAGGAGGCCCATTGTGCCTGCATTAGCTTGTGAAATGAGCATCATGTCTTGATGCTAATATCCTGCTTTTACCCCAGACTCTTCCACATTATATTTTATCCAAATAATCATCCAATGGCCTCTTGCCTGATTTGAACCTGCCTCCACCACACGTCCAGGCAGTGCCTTCCATATCCCAATTGGTCGATGGTTGAAAGAGCTTTTCCTTACTTTACCCTTGCTTCTTTTGCAGATTGTTTTCAATCTATGCCCTCTTGTTCTTGTTCCTTTTCCATATGGGAACACTTCCTCCCTTCCTATTCTATCCAGCCCACTCATGATTTTGAAAACCTCTAGTAGATCGCCTCTTAGCTTTCTTTCCAAGGAGAACAGTCTCAGATTCTTCAATCCACCCTCACAACTGAAGTGCATATCTTTGGAATCATTTTTGTGAACATTATATAGGCAGTTTGGTAGCATAGTGCATCTCTGTCTGAGTTATTCAACAAATGCAATTGAATACAGTAAATGGTGGTTACAACTGGATGGCCCACTGAGACTGTCTCTCTGCTGGGTCAACTGGAGGCTTTGCTGAACCTCAAACCCCATCTTAGGCCAATTGCTAGCAAGCCACCTCCAGGCACTGTGGGCTTTGACCTCATTGCCCATGTGGGAAGATCCCAGTGATATCACCAGTCAGCCGATAAGTGGTGAGTTAATTAATCAACTGATACCTACAGCTTCTAGCTGGATTGAAGTGGTGACCCATTTTTGCAGTGGGAACATGTCAATCTACTGACCCTTTGCCTAGTTTTGCAATTTTCCTCCTGGTCTCACTTCTGTGGGGCAGGGAGTATTATGGCCAGTCTAATCTTATACCATTGAAAGAGAAGGTAATTACATAAAACATAAAGTCCTCACCATTTTAAAGCCTCAGTAAGTTTGTCTGCTCTCCTAGCATTTCAGAATATGAATCCATTCTTTTCAATGGACTGGATGGTGATTCCACTGTACTGGAGAATTGATTTGGGGTGTTAGATGCATTAATTTAAGATGCGAGATTTGTATTTGAACAATTTATATCTCTGTGCTGAAGCCTACATTCTTTTGGCTAAACTCGAGATATGCCAAGTTTTTTTGGAAGGATTTTCATCGTTAGGCCTAATGAAATTTCTCGCCCTATCTTGCCAAACTCACCATATTAATTACTTACCTACCCCATGGCAAATCTGATACCTAATTTTCACCCCATCATACACTATTCCCAGAACAATTCACCATTCAGCCACTATTAATCAAAAGCATGATATCCCTTGCAACTGTGCCACCTTTATAAGGTCTCTGTGCACCCAGACGGGCACTGGCATTCCAAAGATGCTCTGCTCTTTGATGAACAGAGTTAGAACATGACAGAGAAGGGGAAGATGGCAATTCTCCAGTGGGGACCTGGAGGTCTTGCTGAATGAGGGGGTCCAGAGGAGATGCATCCTGTTCCTGGAGGAATAGCCTGCAGCGTCGTAAGAAGGTCCGTGGATCAGGCTCTGCACTAAAAGTATACTACACCATCTGGAAACAGGGGGTTCAATGTGTCTACATAGCCTTGGGTAATGCTGTCACCTTTGGCCATCCTCGTCCAACATCCCTAATGGGCAGTTCCCACTGTGTTCAAAGGATTAATGAGTTGCTAGGTTGTTGCTGTGCCAGAAAGGTGCAACACACAGAGAGAGTTCATGCTGGAGTAGGAGAGTAGGCAGCCTGCAGATCTGTGTCTTGTACTGTGCATGGGTCCATGGCCAATATTCTTTGCTTTAAAAGTCCATTGATTGAAGTTGTTGCAGGCCCCTCCCTCACAGGTCGAGTTACTTACCCTGCCCTCTGAGTGCTCGTAGTTATTTTCTTCCTCATGTCACATTGTTGACTTGCAACATGATGGAAGCTGACACTGACTCTGTCAGTGGCTTCCAGCCTTAGCCTGAAATACCAGTTAGTTTTCCCAATGTCTATTTGGTGTGGCAAGTTCGTTAAGACAGGAAGTTAAATATTAGTCGTCCATCAACAAGACATTTAATGAGCAATAAGCCCTCTCAAACGGCACCTCGCCACTGCCCAGATCGAAGCTTGCTGCGCCACTTGTGAAAAGTGTAAAAGTTGGAGTGAGATGTACCCCAAGTTGAGATGGGTCTCACCTGACTTCTTGTCTAATTCTGCCACACATTCCACCAGAGCCCATGTTGCTCAGTTCACTATAAAATTCTGCCCTCTATTTCAAGCATTCAGAATGCAGGTTGGCTTTGTTAACTTGTGTTTGCAATGAAAGCAACACTAGATATCTTCCGAATCTGGGAGGAATACACAGGGAGAAGAGAAAATTCAGAATACAATGCAACATTATAACTAGGGTTTTGTTCATTTTGATTTAGTTGAGGGTAATATAAGTATCCCATACATCACACATTATTAAACCTGACAGCCTTTAATAATCTAACTGGCTGGTAAGTATTAAAATGAAGTTAAAACAACACAGCGGTATCAAGGGAAGCCTAGGGCAGTAATAAGGATTAAACGATGATTTGATGTGGCTCCTCGAGGGGAGGATTTTGTTCTTTAATACAAAAAGAAGCTCACTTCACTTCCTTTTAAATAATTAAACTACATTTCAAGGCATTGATCTGAGATGGTTGTAGTGGTTTGTTGAAGTCCATCAGACATCCAATAAATGAAAGAGACCTGCCCTGAAGGCATAGGAAGCTCAGGTGAGGCTCCTTCAAGAGGATACGAGCTTTAAACACTGTCCTTCATTGCAATAATTTGTAGCATGTTTCCCTTGAGAAGATAAGAGCTGACAGTGACCATATTTTATCTTTTATTTGTTATGTAAACAGAATTTCAACACCTGAGGCTGTGTTATGTTAAGCAATCTGGGGGGTTCTAAATGAAACAAACATTATTAGCTGTGAAAAAAACTGAAGGGATGAGAAAAGAAACAAAATATGCTTAAGATATTCTATGTGCATAATGTTCTGACATTAATATATAGGCATATTGCCCTTTTCAAACATGCAATTCAATCTATCTATTGTGAGACTTCATAGAAGTAGAGAACTGTTTCCCATTGTTTAGTGAGTCCAATTTGTTACGAATTCCCAAAGCACAAAAGTTTCTCTTCTTATTTTCCCAGCCTTCTGCTGAGGACTTGTTTGATTAATAGTACTTAAAACAGATGATGTAATTGATTAATATTAATATTGAGGGAAAAGTCACAAAATATGGCCACTAGTGGTCAATATACCATCCAATTAATAAGAGAATATTATTTCCTATCTCCAAAGTAATGAGAAAGAAACATGTTCACATATTGATATGATCATTGAACAGATTTTTTTCTCTCTCTTTATAGCCACAGGCCTCAAAGTGTCAAACGAATTTGGGGAATTCCACCTTCAATATAAAAAGAAGCTGGTAATAACTGATTAGATAACTCAGGATTGATTCTAAATGGATTATGATTAAAGAAAGTCTTCTGCATTTAATGATTTAATTAAAATTGTCAGATTGATACAAATAGGTTTTGACTGAAGTTAATTTTGACTGATGATGTGGTTACCTAGGACAGCTGTGTTACAAGAAGACCATTCTGAAAATTCATTATGTGGTCTAAAAGTTTTCTTTCTTTCAAAAAAAGGGACAAGGGGAGAGGGCCTGTGGAGATATTGCAGTTTGTAGAAGCAGAAACCCCTGCAGTCAGATTGAAATCTGAAGCTTCTGACACTGGGTCATATGATTTGCCCAATCATGTTCCAAATAAACTGAAGGAAAATAATATAGGGTAGACCGGAGATTACCAACATATTTAAATAAATACAGTAACTGAAAGCTTTTTCTGCACCTCCGGCACTTTTGTGCCTTTGCAACAGTTAAACATAATTTAAAGTAGTCAGCAAGTTCTGACTGACAGCTACGCTTGCATGTTGAAGGCTTGTTTGCTTTACCTTTACAAGCTGCTGTATGACAAGGAAACACACGACATGTCTGTTATGAAGAGAAAAAGCTGGTAATGCAATCAGAATACATAATTGTTTTATAATGTGTTGACATTAGTGTGATTGACCTGTGTCTGTACAGTTTAGTTACATTCCTAATAATTAAAACCAGTCTAATGTCATACATACCCTAAGGTTTGTAAAGTGCATCTAAAGGAAATTATTTACTATAACCTTTAATAATAATGCACTTGAATGTGACATCTGGCTGTGGTCTTTTAGATATATTGTGGTCATTATGAACTTGATTTATGCCATTGAGTAAGTTGCACAGAACATCCTTTCTCTTCACAATCCAGTTCAGGATCAAGCGTTTTGGCAGAATAATTCTTCTGGAGTTTACATCAGGCTCTGAAGCAAATAGTACTCGTCCTGATATTTCTGGTATTGGAGTTCATACTGACGGGTATGATGCAAATGCAAACATAATAAAATTTCTGGCTGTATAATGTGCAAAAATTCGGTAAATGAGCTGTCGTAGTTCAAATGGCAATCCAGGTTTAATGAATTTAACATCCCTGGATATTGGAGGTTGCAGGTCATTTAAAATGTTGAGTTATTTGAAAGCTTGCAGCAACATGGAACGGTACCCTAAGCACAAGAGGCAACATGGTAGGAGAAATAAACCTGAAGAAAAATGACTTCTGCCTTGGTGAAACTGGAATCTAGCTCTGGCTAACAGGACAAATCTGCAGCAGTTATTGTGTCTTCTTGGTTGCAGGTCTCATTGAATCATGAGATGTGAAACATATAAACTGCAATGTTAACCTAATAATTTTATGTTTCACTTGATTTTACTGTTCTGCATGTAAATGCAAAGTTACATCAGATGAGGTTTAAGCCGGTCATTCCACCTCAAATCTTTCCCATTCTCGCTGAGCAGATTAACTTCAAACCTTGGCTAAGATTATGTAGGAGAGGCTGACTTTAGTCTTGAATATAAACGTGGTGATAGTAGACTGTAGGTTTAATACCAGACAGTAGGTTTTTAGCTTATTTGAACACCGTCCAGTTCAATAGCTTTACATCCAGATTTACTGTCTTGGCAACTTACAACAGTGAAGTACCAGAAGGATTCTGTGCTCAATTTCATTCCCCCATCTGCAGCAACTTCAAACCAATGGTACTCAGAAAGCAGAAGTTGTTTCTCATAGATCTTCCCACTTGAGTTCAATGCATCCCTTTATATGAAGATGTCATATCTGTGCATCACAGTGATGTGCAGTATTAGTACCCTTCAGAAGTGGTCATCCTAAGTGGAGTGATTCTGGCACATGGGAAAGATGTAAAGTCATCTTCACTAAAGAATAGATTTGAATGCCTGATTTGCTGATACTTTCATTTGATCCATTAGTCATATTGGAAACTTATTTTGCCTTAAATTCTCTCACAGTGGTCATGTTTAGACTGAAACACTCCATAAAGTTCTTCTGTTGGGATTACTCACATACCCAAACCTGTCACTGAACATAATTCTACGGGTCATTGATTGTATTGGAAAATTACTATGCGACAGACTGCATTTTCTTTTTGGATTTAAACCAACACTTTAACATTACAATCATCACCTTTGTGTAAAATGTGCTGCAGTTGACAGTTTTACATGGCAAACAATTGGCAATCAGGAAGAGTGAGAGATTGGATTGAGATATTGGCTAGAACCCTCCTGGATCCACCCATGTATATTTCTCCCCAGTTATGGAAAGTATAGCATTAGTCTACTAGCAAGAAACCAATCTCTGATATGGAAGGTGCAACTTGGCACAGCTTACATTGCCAAGTACATGCCAGCAAATAGTCCAGTGTGGATTGACTCTGTCACTTGACTGTATGTGGAGGATATCAGTTCACTCCTGACCCTTACAAGCCCATTAGTGAAAGCAGAGCTGCTTAGATCCTGAAGGCAAATTTAAAGTCACAACTCTAAAGGTAAAGGACAGGACTGAGACTCTCATTGTTACTTTAGTTTTTACTTTTCTTAAACAGGATATAGCTGTATAGATTTTAAATGTTGTTGTAGCTTGTAGACCATAGCCAAGTATATCAGTTACAGATGTCTGACGAAAGTACAGTGTTTGCACAGGTTATTTCAAAGAACTATAAAATACAACGTTCAATTTCCTAATGCGATTTTTTAAAGTTTGCACAATGGTTTTAAATCATGCTGATACATTTTTCATCAATGTTTAAAATGTAACAATTCACAGCAAGACTTTGTTTTGTGTCTACTGCTTGAAATGATGATGGAAAAGTCATCACTCAATCTCATACTCACAGCTACCAACTCAGACATAGTACTGACGCTGCCTCTGTCTTAGTGGATAGCATCAAAGTAAATTTGCACTCAGTGAGACACTGGGTATGAATGGTCTGCAACCAAAGCAGGGAACAAGAATAGTGCAGATGTCATCCTATATCTCATCCGCTTCATCCTTGACCACAACGTCTTCACCTTCAACAACCAGTTTTTTATCCAAACACACGGAACAGCAATGGAGATCAAATTTACACCTCAATATGCCAACATTTTCATGCACAGGTTCGAGCAAGACTTATTTGCAGCGCAGTTCCTCTGACCAATGCTATACATCAGATACATCGATGACATTTTCTTCCTTTGGACTCATGGCAAGGAATCACTGAAACAACTACATAGTGATATTAACAAGTTTCATCCCACAATCAGACTTAGAACATAGAACAGTACAGCACAGTACAGGCCCTTCAGCCCACGATGTTGCGCTGAACTTTTACCCTAATCCTAAGGTCTATCTAACAGCCACCCCTACTTTATGCTATCATCCATATGCCTATCTAATAGCCACTTAAATGCCCCTAATGAGGCCAACTCCACTACCCTCTCCGGCAATGCATTCCACACCCCGAACTGAGTAAAGAACCTACCTCTGACTTCTCCCCTATATCTACCTCCACTCACTTTAAAACTATGCCCCCTCGTAATAGCTAGCTCCACCCTAGGAAAAAGACTCTGGCTGTCCACTCTATCTATACCTCTGATCATTTTGCATACCTCTATCAAGTCACCTCTCATCCTTCGTCATTCTAAAGAGAAAAGGCCTAACTCTTTCAACCTTTCCTTGTAAGACCTTCCCTCCATTCCAGGCAACATCCTGGTAAATCTCCTCTGCACCTTTTCCAACGCTTCCACATCTTTCCTGTAATGAGGCGACCAGAACTGGGCACAATACTCCAGATGTGGCTGAACCAGGCTTTTGTATAGCTGGAGCATAACTTCATGGCTCTTGAACTCAATCCCTCTATTAATGAAAGCTAACACACCTAAGCCTTCTTAACAACTCTATCCACCTGGGTGGCGGCTTTCAGGGAACTGTGGACATGAACCCCAAGATCTGTTAACCCTGTATTCTGCTTTCAAGTTTGTCCTTCCAAAATGAATCACCTTACCATGGACTACTCTTCAGAATCAGTCTCATTCTTGGATATATGCATCTCCATCAGGGATGGACACCTCAATACCTCACTCTACCACAAGCCCACAGATAACCTCTCAATGATGCACTTCTCTACCTTCCACCCTAAATATGTTAAAGAAGGCAACTCCTACGGACAAGTCCTGTGCATACACAGGATCTGCTCGGATGAGGAGGAGTGCGACAGACACCTAAAGATTTTGAAGGATGCCCTCATAGGAATGGGATACGATACTCAACTCATCAATTGCCAGTTCTGACGTGCCACAGCAAAAAACCGCAACAACCTTCTCAGAAGACAGACACAGGATACAACGGATAGAGTACCCTTTGTCATCCAGTACTTCCCTGGAGCGCCATGTTCTTCGCAGCCTTCAACATGTCATCAATGACAACGAGCATCTCACCAAGATCTTCCCTGTGCCCCCACTTCTCGTCTTCAAACAATTGCCAAACCTTAAACAGACCATCAATCGCAGCAAACTATCCAGTCTTCAGGACAACGTTGACCACAATACCACACAACACTGCCATAGCAACCTCTGCAAGACATGCTAGATCATCAACATAGACACTACCATCACATGTGGGAGCATCACCCAGGGTGTACAAGGCAGATACTCATGTGACAGTGACTCGGCCAATGTTGTCTATCTCATACGCTGCAGGCAAGGATGCCCTGAAGCATGGTGTATTGGCAAGACCATGCAGATGCTACGACAACGGATGAATGGACAATGCGCAACAATCGCCACACAGGAATGTTCCCTCCATGTCAGGGAACACTTCAGCGGTCAAGGACATTCAACCTCTGAGCTTCAGGTAAGCGTCCTCCACGGTGGTCTTTGTGATATACAGCAGTGCAGAATCGCCGAACAAAAACTGAAAGCCAAGTTCCACACCCATGAAGACGGCCTCAACCGTGATCTTGGGTTCGCGTCATGCTACATGAGACCCCACCACACAGTTCTATATCTGTAAAATCTTCCTTACTGTCCTGTTTTGTCACCATCACTTGGGTAGATTGTTATGATCTCACCAGCTTAATTAGTTTGTACATTTTTGGATTATTTATGACTTTGGTTAAACCCTCGGCATGCAACTCTTATGCCTATCATTTTATTCCAGTCATTTGGTTTGTCTCCAGCACCACCTTACTTTTAATTTTTTGTAATTATCTCTCTGCCTCATTTAATCGGATTATAAGTCATCTCCTTGCTTGTTATACAGCTGTTGACACTTTACTCACACCATCTGACACCTCGGATCACCTGCAGGGACTAATTATTCGGCACTCAACTCACACCATTTGTATGGTCTTTTGATCTCTCTGCCTTTGATCTCTCTCTGCCCAGAAATTCTGTGTTCTGTGTGCTTCTAAGGTTGAATGAGTAAGAAACAGTTGGCAGATGGAATAGGATGTGGCTAAATGTGAACTTGTCCACTTTGGCCAGGAGAACAGAAAAGTGGTATACTATTTCCATGGAGAGAGGTTGTTGGATACTGTGGTACTGAGGAATGGGGGATATCCCTCTGTCTGCCATGTCTGGAGCAAATGTCAACAGCCTGGCAGTGCAGCTCCAGACTGGCATTACCTGTCTGGTGCACAATGGGCTTTAGGGATACTGCCATATTTCCTCAGTGTGAGCTTTTGGAGAATGGCACATGGCAAGGTGGGACCAGTATAAGACGAGATGAACTCCACAGGGGCAGGGTAGGTAGCTAGTGAGATGTCTTTGGTAAAATAGGTCCAGAAAACCCACTAGACCTCACAACAGAATTCCCTCCAAACACATGCCAGGAAAAGCATAAGGCATACCTAAACATGAGGTGTGAATCCAGTGAAATGAAAACACAGAATGACTTGTGTGCCAATAACGTAAGTAATAAGCAAAAGACAGGGTAATTGATTCTATAAGCTTTGGATCAGATCTAAGCTTTGCAGTCCTGCCCCATCCAGTTATGAATGATGGTGGACAATTAAACAACTCATTGGAGGAGCTGTTTAATATCCACAAATATCCCGTCCTCAATAATGGAAGAACCCAATACACCTGTGCAAAGAATAAGGATGAAGCATTTGCAACAATCTTCAGCCAAAGCTGCAGACTGGATGATCCATCTCAGCCTCTGTGTAGGTTCCCAGCATCACAGATGCCAGTCTTCAGCCAATTCAATTCACTCCATGCAATATCAAGAAACAACTGGAGACATTGGATACAGCAAAGTTAATGAGCCCTGACAATATTTGAGCAATGGTACTGAAGACCTGTGTTCCAGAATATGCTGCACCACAGCCATGCTGCTCCAAACTCAGGCACTGGGACAATCCCTTTCTTTCATAACAAAAAGATATGACCTGTTAGTGCTAGAGACCAGAATAATGTACATGTTACATATCCCAGCTCTTCCCCAAGCATCAACAACAAAACACTCTTTCAAACTTTTCAGAATAAGAAATATTTTGAGGCAACGTTGTACTGGTATTGTTGCTGAAGTACTAATCCAGAGACCCAGGTAATTCCCAGAGAAATTGGGTTCAAATCCAATCAAGGCAGATGGTGAATTCAAATGAAAAATCTAAACTTAAAAGGCAAAACACTGGCAATTACTTGACAATGTGAACAATGTTCACATTGCAGAAATCCAACAAATCCAAGGGTAAATCCAACCCAGCCAATTACTGGTTGGTTGATGACCATTGGTAAAATCATGGAAAGGGTCATCAACAAGGCTATCAAACAACACTTTTTCAGCAATGACCTGCTCACTGATGCTCAGGTATGGTTTTGCCAGGACCGCTCAGCTCCTGACCTCCTGACCCAATATAGCATTGGGTTGAACATTAAAATAAAGAGTTTCAGAAGGGTGGTAAGAATGACTGCAATTGACATCAAGGTTCATTTCACTGAGTGAGGTATCAACGAGCCCTAGCAAAACTAGACTCAATAGAAACGGGGACAAACTCCCCACTGGTTAGAGTCATACCTGGCACAAAGGAGTGTGATTGTGGTTGGTGGAGGTCAGTCATCTCAGTTCTGGGACGTCTCTGCAGCAGTTCCTCAGGGTAGTGTACTCAGCCAACCACTTTCAGCAGCTTCATCAATAACTTTCCCTCCATCAGAAGATCAGAAGTGGAGACATTTGCTGATGTGAAATGTTTTCATTCGCCCCACCACAGCACCTGTATTAATGACAGAAGACATACATAATGATCTTAAAAATGTAAAATCAAGACAAAATTCATCACAGTTCAGTTAACTGCTCCTGAGCTTGAGGAAAGCCAATTGAGGAACAATGGAATATCCTGAAGACACAGCAGGGATGAGATTAGCTATTAACATCAATTATCATCTTTGGGATTACCACTACAGTTGCAGGTAGACAGGGTGGTGAAGAACGCATTTGTTACACTTGCCTTCATTCGTCAGAACTTTGAGTATAGGAGTTGGGATGTCAAGTTGCAGCGTACAGGACATTGGTGAGACCACTTTTAGAATACTGCATGCAATTCTGGTTGCCCTTCAACAGGAAGGACATTGTTAAACCTGAGAGGGTGCAGAAAAGGTTTACAAGGATGTTGTTGGGAATGGAGGGCTTGAGATATGGGGAGAAGCTAAATAGGCTGGGGATATTTTCCCTGGAACATCGGAGGCCGAGGGGTGACATTATAGAGGTTTATAAAATCATGAGGGGCATGGACAGGGTGGGGAGTCCGAAACCAGAGGGCATAGGTTTAAGGTGAGAGGAGAAAGATTTAAAAAGGACTGAGGGGTAACTTTTTCACGCAGAGGGTGGTGCGTGTATGGATTGAACTGTCCGAGGAAGTGGTAGAAGTGGGTGCAATTACAACTTTTAATAGGCATCTGGATGGGTATATGAATAGGAAGGGTTGAGAGGGATATAGACTAAGTGCTGGCAAATGGGACTACGGCAGATTGGGATGTCTGATCGGTGCAGATGTATTGGACTGAACGGTCTGTTTTTGCGCTGTATGACATTATAAATTCTTCGGCTACCACAGCAGGTTAGAGCTAGTCCTGCAGCGTGTAACTCACCATCTGACTTCCCCAAAGCCTATCTAATAATTATAAGGCACAGGTCAGGATTGTGATGGAATACTCCACACTTGTCTAAATGAATGCAGCTTTAACAACACTCAAGAAGCTTGACACCATCCAGGACAAAGCTACCAGCTTGATTGGTATCACATCCACAAACATTCCCTTATCTACTGATGCTAAATAGCAGCAGTGTGTACCAGCTGCATTGCACTTCAGCAATTCACCAGGCTCTTTAGATAGTATCTTCCAAATGCATTACCATTACTGTTAAGAAGGATAAGAGCAGCTGATACATTGGAACACCACCAGAAAGTTTCCCACCAAGTTACTCACCATCAGACATGCAAACATATTGCCATTCTTTCAGTGTCACTGTGTCAAAATCCTGAAACTCTCTCCTTCTCAGCATTGTGATATGCATACACTAAATGGACTGCAGTGTTTCAAAACGGCAGCTCACTACCTATTCAAGAGTAACTAGGGATGTGCAATAAATGCTGGTCCAACTGGTGACACCCACATGAATTGAAAAATGCATATTGGTGCTTAATGCTGAAACCTTAATATTGTGTAACATCTATCTTCTGGTCCAGTTTTGTGCAAACTTATGCTTTTGCAATTTTAATGGATTAACATCATTGACAAAAATTAATTATTTGTCTGACTATTTTTGGATTTGTTTTATGGATTGCAACACATATGGGATTAATATTTTATTCCACTCACTGCATATGCAGTTACCATAATCCAAAGTATTAATATAGATCCGAGGCTTGAGTCCTCTTAAATAAAATGGCTGATGTGCTAATGTTAATTGAATGCAGAGACAGCTAACCTATGAAACCACATATATTAGATAGCTCTCTGGATAATATAGAAACAAACTGGAGATAACAAAAAATGGATTGGAATTGCCATCCTGGAAGTACCCTTGAGGAGTGCTCTTATTGACAGCTGTCTAGCGGGTCAAGCAATGATTTGCTCTGGATTATAGATGTGTGGTTTGGAGTTTTAGATTATGGTTTATATTTGGCAGTGAGTAAACTAGAAGTTAAAAGAGATATTTACTATTTACACAATATGAGAAATGAGAGAACAGTATTTCAAAGAACAAGTGATTTGGTATTTTGTCACTGTGCGAGGAATAGAATCAAATGATATAAATATATTCCCTATACTGACTATTATTTATCTACCTCTTTAACATTACTAAATTTGTCTGTTGTTTCTAGCCTGAGTTTTCATCTGATAGAGCATTTATTCATATGAACGCAAGAGCCAGAGTGGTCACTACAATGTGGAAACAAAGCTTACATTGAAGTTCTTCACTGAATCGGTCAAGAAAAGATTCTTCACATGAAAGATGGTGGAAATCTGGTACTCTATCCTAGATTTTTGCCAAGTTGACATGACTCCAAGGGGCCATTTTACAAATCTGTCAAATTTTATAAGTGAGAAAGGAACATTTTGGCAAGAAAGTGGAGACGCAGTATAAACTATTGTAATTTAAAAAAGGTGCAGAAACAGAGACCTGAAATACACATGAAGGTAATAGGACAAGTTGAGAAAGCCGTTAAAAAAACAATTGGGATTTTTGGTTTTTTTTATCAATAAAGACATGGAATACACTGATTAAGCTTCAGCTGAACTGTTGTATTCAATTCTGGACATCACACTTCGGGTAAAATGTTAGGTCCTAAAGAGTGCACAGTAGAGATTTACCAACGTGTTGCCAGGTAGAAGGGACTGCTGTTATGTGGAGAAGCTGAGACTGTTCTCCTTAGACCTGAGCATATTAAGAGAATATTTCATAAAGGTTCAAAATCATGAATAGTTTTGATAAAATAAATAAGAAATAACTGCTTCTGGTTCCAGAAATGTCTGAAACCATAAGACACAGTGTTAATGTATTGAATTAGGAGCAGAAATAGGCTATTAGTCCCTTGAGCCTGCTCCTACATTTGGTAAGGTCATGGCTAATGTGATTGTGGTGTCAATTCCACTTTCTTGCCTGCCACCCTATCCTTTAACTTCATTGTCAATCAGGAACTACCTAACTCAGCATTAAAAAGATTCAATCACCCACCTCTACTGTTCACTGGAGAAGATAATTCCACAAACCAATAAGCCCCTGAGGGATTTTTGTTACTTGATCTTAAATGGCAAATCCCTGATTTTTAAACTTTATTCCCAGTTCTAGCCTCTCTCACAAGGGGAATCATCCTCTCAGCAGCCACCAAATCAATTCTCCTTAAGATCTGCCATATTTCAATAACATCACTTCTTGTTCTTCTAAACACCATGCCTGTCCAAACTTTTCTCAGAGGATAAGCCTCTCATTGCAGAATCTTCTGTGAGCCGCTTTTCATGCTGTTATATCCTTTCTCAAGTAAGGCGACCAAAACTGTACATAATACTGCAGATATAGTCTACATAATTGCCCTACATAATTGTAGCAAAACCTCCCTAATTTTATATTTCATTTCCTTTACAATAAACAACAACATTATATTTACCTGTGTAATCACTTGCTATACCTACACACTAATGTTTGATGATTTATGTGCCAGATCCCTCCGTATCACATAGTTTTGTAATCCTTCTCCATTTAATTGACATACTATTGTTCCATTCTTCCTAACAAGTAGACAAGTTCTCGTTTTCTACATTTCATTCCATTTGCCAATTTTTTATCCACTAAGTTATCCAATCTAAATCCATTTGTGGACTCTTTATGTACTCCTCATTAGCTTTCCTACCCGTCTTCATATCATCAACAAGTTTAGTGGCTGCGTATTTAGTTTCTTTTTCCAAGTCATTTATGTAGATTGTAAATAGTTAATGCCCTAGCAGTGTTCCTTGTGGACCTATATTTATTAAATCTTGCCAACCTAAAAATTAACCCCATTCATCGCTACTCCCTACTGCCTGTTAGTTAACCAATCTTTGTTCCATAATAACATATTATCACCTACACCATGAACACTTACTTTGTGCAGTAATCTTTGATGTGACATCTATCAAATGCCCTTTGGAAATCCATATATACCACCTTCTACAGATTTTCCTTTATTCACATTTCTTGTTACTTCTTCAAAGAAACATAATAAATTACTCAAACATGATTTCTCTTTCGGAAAACCATGTTGATTCTGCCTAATTGTGTGGGTGTTTGACAAAAGAATCAAACAACATGAGGAAAGTCTTTAAGCAGTGAATTGGTGAGCTCTGGAATGCCACATCTGTCAGTGTGATGGAAGCAGGTTCAATTGTAATTTTCAACTAAAATTAGAGAAATACATGAAAACATTGTGGGATTTTGGGTTAATTTGTCTATTCTGTCAAAGGGCCAACACAGACACAATAAACAGGATGATGCTGTAATTCAATTGTTTAAAGCTTGCTTTGCCACCAGCTACTGCTCATACCCTCCCAGTTTGCTCCCCCTTCCCATGATGGATTGCTAACGCTCTGCTGGTCCTATGGGAAATGAGGCTGCTGAACAAACTTGCCATGGACAAACTATCAGCCTCTTTAGGCATGCATAGCATCTGCCCTAAGATCCTTCACTAATCAGAAGCAATCAGGCTTATAGGGCTGATCCTCCACCTACATTAACTAAACTCAATAATTTTATAGACCTAGATTAGGGCATTCCTCCCATTCAAACGTTTCTTAATAATGAAAACAAAGAAAGCATGAGTATTGCAAACTTTTTTTTTGTAGAAAGAATATAGTGGTAATTATAGAGGTAAAGAAGTGCAAAAACCATTTATTCAGATGATGCCAAAAATGAAAGGTTGTACCTATCAGGAAAGACTGAATGAGCCAGAGATCTTTAAGATTTTCATAGGTCTGGTAAAAATAGTTGTAGAGAAGTTGATCCCAGTTGAGAGAGAGAGACAAAAATTATGAACAATAAATATGATAGTCAAGAATAACTTTTCTACAAGTCACTGGAAGGAATATGTAACTCACTCCTGGGTGGAGTGCTTGAGGTAACTAACATTGATACATTTAAGAGGAACTAGTTAAACATGGAGAAAGGAATAGAAGAATAAGTTGATGAACTTAGAAGACAAGGGAAAGAAGGAGATATGTGTCAAACATAAACTCTAATATGATGGATGGGTTTTTGGTTCAAACACCATATTTCTGTTGCACAAAAGCTGTGTGATAATAACTGCAGTAATTTATAACTCCCACCAGCAATAACATGAAGCATGGAGTGACAGCATTGCCTGCTCTGAGCTGGTGTTGGACCATCAGTATTTTTCAGACATGTCTTAGGTTATCAATCTGCACTATAGGCTCCCTGTCACACGTGGAAGGCTGGGGCAGGAAATCTGGTAGTTCCAGTATGGATTAATTCCTGTATCATGTTCTAACTGGAACGGAAGGAAAGCAATATCTTGGACCTGGCTGTGGCTGTAACCATTCTGTAATGAGCAGAACACAAAGAAAGTGTGGAGAGTCAAACACCATCAGTACCTCAAAGACAGCCCAACCTAGACCCTGTCACTATCACAATGTATGTGCAAAAAAGGAAAATATTGCAGAAAGAAAGACCATCCTGCATGAAATCTGTGATAGAGGATGCTTATCTGTTTTCTATTGCCAAAAACTTAATTTGTCTTCTAATATTTGTTGATGCTCATCATTGTAAATTTTAAATCAATCACAGTTAAATGATCTTTATCTTTTGGGATTTAATTGAATATATACAAATGTACCCAAATTCTTATTATCTATATAATATTGGACCTAATTAGTGGTAGCAATGGTTGCTTATTATGTGATGACAGCTGCCAAACCCTCGCTATTAAATTGTAAATGTCTCTGGTACAAAATAAATGTCGATTGCTGAGAACTGTCAGTGCAGCAGAGGCAGGTGTTCCACAGCTCATTATTAAAAAGGCTGCCACAAGTAATGATGCTGTCAAAGACAGCATGTGGACCAAAACTGACTTGGAAGGAAAACACACAGTAAATAAGCAGGAAAGGAACCCACAGGTACACAACTTTTCTCCAGAGGCATCAATTAGCAATGTTTATCAACTCATTATAATGGTTGACCCAACACTGGGAAATCAGAAACCTTTTATGAACAGTGAATAAACAACTTGTATTTATGTAAGAAATATACCAGATTTTGGATAAGTGTTGCTAAGTATCCTTGAAGGTTCATTGTACATAAATAAATAAATGATTCAACCAGAGCTGGCATTCTCAAACATAGTTAGTTCAGCGATTTTTTTTGAAAGCATGAAATTAAATGTTTGAGCATGCATGTATGTATATGATGGGTGATTGCTGAGACAGGATTGGCCATGATTAAATATCATATCTGGTAATCTAGGCTTCAGTATGGAAGTTGGCATGTTGGTAAAGGGGAATAGTGCTCGGTGATAAATGGCTCAGTATGAGCCATGAATTTCAAGAAGGGAGGTCAGAAAACTGTTGCTGGGGTTGGGGGCTGTTGGGGCTGGGGAGTGAGTGGTTGGTAGGAAGAGAAATCTAAATTGTGCTTATCCATAAGAGGTTGGAGCTTTACAGAGCAACACAGTTTGAACCATCAATGCAAGAGCTGTTCACCCAATTCTTTTTCACACTTTGCACCACTTTAACTATTTACTTATTGCTCTCTGATAAATGATCACAGAACTGCTTTTACCGTTGCATCTGAAAGGCATTCCACATTCTAACAACCCCCTGAAGAAAAATATATCTCTTTTGATGCCTTCTAGTTATTGACTCACCAAATAGAGGACACATTTTCTTATTGTCATAGGAGCATAGGAAGTGGAGAAAGGACTAGGCCATTCACCCCATTGACCTTGGTCCAGCAATCAACAAAGTCTTAGCTAATTATCAATCTTTATGCCATTTTAACTTCTCATACCTTTTAAGCTGTTCTACTAAATTGCTTCTTAACATTCTATGTTCTAGTGAAGACATTCTAGGTCTCTTTAATTTTCCCCAATAACTAAAGCATCTTAACCGACCTCGTCCTTACCCTTAACAACTTCTCCTTCAATTCCTCCCACTTCCTACAGACAAAGGGGGTGGCCATGGGTACCCGCATGGGCCCAAGCTATGCCTGCCTCTTTGTAAGATACGTGGAACAGTCCTTCTTCCGCAGCTACACTGGCACAAAATCCCCCACCTCTTCCTCTGCTACATTGATGACGGTATCGGTGCTGCCTCGTGCTCCCACGAGGAGCTTGAACAGTTCATCAACTTTACTAACACATTTTACCCCAACCTCAAATTCACCTGGACCATCCCTGACACCTCCCTCTCCTTCCTGGACCTCTTTCTGTCTCCATCTCTGGTGATCGCCTTGAAACTAACATCTATTTCAAGTCCACCGATTCCCACAGCTACTTAGAATCCACCTCCCCTCACCCACCTTCTTGCAAGAATGCGATCCCCTACTCACAACTCCTCTGCCTCTGCCGCGTCTGCTCCCGAGATGTGACGTTCCACTCCCGTACATCCCAGATGTCCTCTTATTTCAAGGACCGCAACATCCCCTCTTTGGTGGTCGAAAATGGTCTTGCGTTTCCCACACCTCTGCCATCACATCCCCTCCCCGCAACAAAATCAAAGACAAAATTCCCCCTTGTCCTCACATATCAACCCACTAACCTCCATCTCCAACGGATCATTCTCTGCCACTTCCGTCACCTACAATCCAACCCCACAACCAAAGATATACTTCCCTCCCCATCCCTATCTGTCTTTCATAGGGACCGCTCTCTCTGCGGCTCCCTTTTCCACTCCACACTCCCCACCAGCCCCACCACCCCCGGCACCTTTCCCCGCAACCGCAGGAAGTGCTACACCTGCCCTACACCTCCCGGCTCACCTGTATCCCAGGCATCAAACAAACCTTCCACATTAGACAGAGGTTCGCCTGCACATCTGTCAAAGTGGCCTATTGCATCCAATGCTCCCGATGTGGCCTCCTCTATATCGGTGAGGCCAAGCGGAGGCTCAGAGACCGCTTTGTAGAGCAGCTGCGCTTTGTTCGCAACAAACGACAACACCTTCCAGTCGTGAACCATTTTAACTCCCCCTCCCGTTCCCTGGGTGACATGTCCATCCTGGGCATCCTCCAGTGTCACAATGACGCCACCCGGAAACTGGAGGAGCAGCACCTCATATTCCGCATTCGGAGCCTACATCCCAATGGGCTAAATGTGGACTTTACCAGTTTCAAAATCTCCCCACTCTTGGCCTCATCCCATGACCAGCCCCCCCATCCCTTATCCACTTCTCCCACCTCAGTGACCACCACCATTCCCTACTTGCACTCACCTATGATCATCCCACCTACCTACCCCAGCCCCACCCCTCCTCTCTATTTATTTCTGAGCTCCCTTTCTCTGAAAAAGGATCCCGACCTGAAACATCAGCTTTCCTGCTCCTCTGATGCTGCCTGGCCTGTTATGATCCTTCAACTCCACACTATGTTATATCTGACTCCAACATCTGCAATTCTTACTATCTCATCCCCCGTATTATCTCCTTTCCAAGTAGTCACAATGACATTGAAAATACAGATGGGTGCTTTTGAGTTGTGAGTGCTGGGATCCACCTGAATTTGAGAATGGCTGTGTTCTGCTGAGATCCAATAACATTCATACATAGCAAGGTCCTCCTCCTTTCTTAATCTAACAATTATGTTTCACACCTTGGATAAATATTGCAAATGTGTTCAAACACAGAAGTTGCTGGAAGAGATCAGCATGTCTGGCAGTATCTGTGAAGAAAAAATCAGAGGTAACGTTTTGGGTCCAGTGATCCTTCATCAGAATTGTTTTTGTTCCTGATTTACAGCATACACAGTTCTTTCAGTTTTTATATTGCAAATGTGTTTCTTCTGAAAATTTCAAGGACTGGCCATGAGATCCCAGAACTTTGCCACACATAAAATGGCAGCTGCTATGCAACAACATCAGAGGTGACACTTGTAGAAAAAAAATTACATCTAATTGAGAGGACTGGAGGTTGTGAAAAATAAACAAGCTTTAAATTTAAAGAAAACTGGTCAGAAAAGGGTTAGTTGGATTGAATGCAAAAGGGAATGAATTTAATACAGTTGCATTAGGAAGAATTTCTCACTGATTTTAAATTAAATAATTGTAGGCCAGTAACATTAAATCAGCTGAAGCACAGTACCAGTCTCAGTAACATTTACAAAACTTAACACCTGATAATACCATCAGCTTTCAGTTTAAACAAAATAAAAATCAAAATGAGATGAGTAATAAATAAGCAAATGTAACAAAAAGTGTTACCATATTCTTAAAAGTTGATCCTGAACAGCCTTCTTTAAACACACCAATCAACATTATAAAATCATTTTATATTTGAGTATAAAGGGAAGAAAGAACTTCTGTAATGTAACTACAAGAAACTCAGTTTAAAAAAAACAAGTGCTGAAAAGCAGATTTAGCTGCTACAGATAATGACATCCAATTGAAGCAGATTGCTATCGATCAAACATGGATGGTGATTATTACTAGCAATTGTTTAAAACAAAGCACTGCCAACTGTAAGTATACATTACAAATGCACCTTCTATCACACATCCTGCTCACGCACAATGAGATTAGGGATTTCCTTATTGCCAGACGCCATAGCAATTGATATTTGTCCCACATTATGCAAATGTCATAGACTTCATAAAATGATCACTTGGAACACTTTATACTGTGCTTCCAACCATAGTTTTACTTTCCACCTTCATTGTGTTTATTATAAAACACAATGATTTTCAATTTTGTCACCTTGCAGCCTCGGCAAATTGCCCTTATCTCCTACACAAGATTTATTTAAATCATTTTTTCATATTTCCTTTGGTTATACCAGTTCTTGGAGAGCTTCCAAATAGCATCATTTCACTGTAATTCTAAAACCTGAAGTAATCTGTATAACTAGATTTGACCAAGCTTCCTTTTATACTTCAGTGCTTTGATGCTTCTGTTGACTGGGTCAGTGATTTTTGTCCCCATTTTCCTATTTCTTTCCAGTTTACTAATTTATTTATGGTTTAAATATGTTTCAAATCATTCTGTACATTCTAATCACTACAAACTTCTATTCATTACAAGCAGATTGTGTTTTCAAAACACCTATATTATTTTTATGTATGATCTGTCTGTGAGAACAGAAGTCAATGAAGATTTTAAATAAATGTTGAGCTATGGAAGATATATAAGGCATTTTAAAACCCTGAAGCATTTCACATTTAATTTACTAATGGCCCATCAAAAACTGCTAAAGTACTGTTGCTCGCTGTAAAAATGGACTAATAATAACACTGCACCCAACAATGAGCAACATGAGTTATCCTGCATGGTGAAAGATTTGTATTGATTTAAATAAAACAGTTAATAATCAAATCAATGCAAAGCAATCAAATTGTATAAACTGGTCAGAATGTGCAGAATAATGAAACTGTAAATTTGCAATGATGATGCAAGTATATTATTAATTTCTAGATGCAATAGAGTGAAATGCTCCAACTTGATTATAAAATACATTACTATTGGGTAGAACATTCTTCCTAAAAACTGTTGTTATTATCTAATGCTCATGAGTGCCATTCTAATTACTTTAGTTTTTGAATTGAGAATACTTCAGTGACTACATTTGCAGGTGACTAAACAGCTTTAAATATAAACTTGCTTGCCATTAATGTAGTGGTCCCTTACACATGACTGAACCAAACAGTCAGGTAGCTGTTTCATAGTCACATTGGCCTATTTGTCACCTTGAATAATTAACCGCAGGTATATACATGCAAAGTACAGTGTGAAAAACGTTCTTAGACTAAAAGTAAAAATGGGGAGAAAGGGGTAGAAACTCATCCATGTCCCACAACAACCAATGCTTGTAAAGGTCTTACTAATTATGTGCTCTGGTGTTCCTTGTTGGAAGTGTGGTGACAGGTACCTGCTGCCATCTTGGAAAAGGCAGACCATAAATACTGACAAGAAGGGATGCCAATGGTGTGGTTGCCAAATCGACTGTAATTGCAGCTATCCTATATTGGTTGTGCCAGATGAATTACACGCTTCAGCGACAGGGATTCTATACGATGAAGACATTAGCTATGTAGGAGTCGGAAAAGTAAACTTCAGTAGTTTTAAAGATAGGCTTCATTCTAAATATTAGAATACTTCAGAAGTCTTACATATTGACACCCTTTTTGCTCCCAACCCTTTGAGACAGGCATCAACTTGATTGGCAAGATTCAAACATGAGGTTGAGAGAAATATAGGCATACATTTTGTAAGCAAAATTCAAAGCCTTGGAGGAGAAAAGAATAATTAGGATTGAGGTGGTAATTGACAAGGATGAATAGATTGTGAATGTTATTTGAAGGGATGCGAGATGATGTCAGTTTAGAAAGGGAGAAGGTTTTATCTTGTGAGGGTATTATTTACAATGTCATCTAGCATGAGGACCAGAAGGGATATTGGTGACCAGATCTTCATGAAAATAGGGTCAAGAGAGCAGGAGATGGAATTGAACAAGCTCAGGTGATGGAACAGATGGGAGAGAAATTTAATGTAGGCAACAAATGTTTGTCCATCAGCTGGAGAGCCAGCAAGAGCCCTACTTTGCCTTCCATTTGATCAGCCATGCTGCAATCAGGCACAAGTGGGCTGCAACAGGTCTTCCCGGGGTCAAAGGACCTGGTCGGTTAAGGAGAGTTTGGTGGACTTTGTGCCTGCTGAGAGCTGCTAACAAAGCCACCAGAAAGGCAGTGATATGTGCCGGTAATGCAGATGCTCAAGGCCCATGATTGCCAAGTGATCCAGCATTCTCTGAGCAAGTGATGGCAGAAGGAGAACTGCAGAGTGAGAGTCATGGGATGGGGTGGGGGGGTGGTGGGCAGCAAGGGCTGTGAATGTCTGTCAATCACCTCCCCCAACTTCTCTATGCCAGGTCCGTCGATCAGACACAGAGTGCTGTAGAACAAAGGAACCCTACCCTTCCTACCACTCCAAAACTTTACAAGTAACTTTGCTTTTTGGGCTTTCTGCATGATCAGTATCCTGCTGCCATTGGTTGAATCCCAGTGATGGTGATACTCAAATGGGTATTAATGGCCAGAATTGTCAGCAATTGCTTTTCCTTAAGCCTTCCCATCATGGATTTCATCGGAGTAGAGGTGTAAAGGTGGCAAAGTCCCAACCAGCACCCTCCCACTCAAATAAAGCTCCCACCACCAATTTCACCAAAGAGAAGGCATTAAATTCTACCACAGAAGGCAATGTGGGTTTAATTCTAAAGTAGGACGATTTTGTGTAACTTTCATTTGTTGAGCAAAAAACAGTGGGGAACATTCTAACAAAGAAACCAATATCTCCTCATAACTGATGGAGGCTGAAGGTTTAAAGGAGATGGCTGTTAAAGGAGAAAAGCAATTGGAGATTATCTTTAACAGCCAACATGATGCCAGAGCAATAAATGGTTCAGGATGAGGAACAATGTAATGAGCCAAATTTCTGTCGAACACATATTGTCAATGCAATCGTCTGCAATAAAGTCATGGATACAAAGGACTTTGCTCAGTAATGAATGGACGTTCTGAGTGGGTGGTTAATCTGCTAGCAGAACAAGGAAACAGTGATAGATGGGGTAAGCAAGATGGAGATTGAGAAAATTAGCCCCAACGAACATGCTGGGTGGATAGGTTGGTGATGGATGAGGATGGAGTATTCAGTTTACTGTTTTTAAGTTAACAGGATGTCACATTGGGCCTCTTAGTCAGAATAGTTACCATTCTTCCAATGTTTGGGTCTACTCAGATTTCTCATGTACTCAAGTTCCATCTTTGTCCTACATTGTCAAGCTCTTTTCTTAAAGATTCTTGTATATTTCCATCTCTGCCAGCTTTGAAGTCCTCTTTAATGCCTACCTCATTGACATTAACATAAACCACACACCCGGTCCACTGGATTGCTCCTGCTCCCAGACTGTAATGTAAGACTGTTGCAGTGTTTTGATACTTTGCATGTACGATACACATACAAGTATTTGTTGTGATTCCCAAAAATAAATATTTACACTGAAGATATTGTTGTAACTAAAATTATCATTATTACCAACACTTGACAACTTACATTGAAGGAGAGAAATACAAACTAAATTTCACAATTAGCTAAAGAGACAATCAATTGCTTAATAATACCCATATTATTTTCTGTGAGTTTGGGATTATTGCCACCTTTTGATTTATGGCCCTTACATTGTTTCTATGTCATTTATTGTAACTTTAAACAAACAATACACAGTTATACTAATGATATTTTAAATATGGAGAAATATTTTTTGAAAGTGATTTGTGTCAATGTTTCTATCAGATTTCCTCAAATAAGAACTTTAAATTTGCAATGCTTCCATTATCAAATCTCCCGATATTAAGACACTCTCGGGATGAAATGTTTCTTTTTCCAAAATTATTTCACAGGCATGGGGCCGGCCAATTTCAACTTCTGACTCAATGTTGAAATTTTACATTAAATCCTGTACAAAGAACTGATACAACAAATGTGGTAATCAAGCACCTCCAATTACTGAGTAAAATGTAATCCCTCCTCGTTTGGAAGAATTCCCCTTGAAGTCGATGTTGAAGAACTTTTGTAGCAACAGACTGATTAACAGATCCCATGGCACCATTTGTAATGCATTTTAGCCCCATTGCAATAAGCTGCACAGCTGTAATTGTTCTGGCACTCACAGTAAGTGTGAAATACTATCAACATTAACCAGCTGCAAGTTCAACATTGTGCAAGACTTGAAAAACAAAGCAAAGCTGTGGATTTTGGAATCTATGCGTAAAATAAAGGTCCAGTGTGGACTTTTTTTAATGAATCCAATGCATTTTCAATAACGGGTTTGTAATAGCTTTTGTGCACAGGAAGTGAATAAAATGTTTAAATGCTAAAGTCAGCTTTGATCTTCTGCACAACAAGTCTGTGGAGGAGTTTCTATTGGAATTATTATTCTTATGATATATGTTTACTTTCTTCTTGAGTTTTGTCCATTCCTCTTTCAAAAGTTGTATTAGAATTTGGTTTCCCCATTGTTTGTGCCTAGTATTTTTACCATACCAGAAACTGAGTAGTGTTAGACATTTGATTTTGAATAAGAGTTGAACCCATAGAGTTGACAATTATAGATGTATACAGTTCAGTAGGGCTCCCCTGATGCACATTGATAGCTGATTTCACCCATTTTGGGTCATAAGAACAAGAGTAAAACATTCATCCTTCAAAATTGTTCTGGCACTTCAGATTACCATGGCAATTTTATTTTCTTAATTCCCAACTCCATTACATTTATCTACATCCTTTAATTCACTTACATTCTGAATATGTATCTGGATCCCTTTGAAACAGCTTAATTAACTTTGAAATCAAAAGCATTACATCTGCTTTCTCACAACGCTTTGTATTACAAAGATATTTTTTCCCCAGCCTTCACTTTTAACTGCCTTTGCTGGACTCCTTTGATTATGTATGTTTGTTCTAGATGCCTCCACTACAGGGATTAAAAATTCCCTAATCTCCAAGGCCAATGTACACAAATGTATCAAACTTAACACAGTTTAGATACAGAACTGGCTCGAAGGTAGGAGACAGAGGGTAGTGGTGGAAGGTTGCTTTTCAGACTGGGGGGAGGCATGTGACCAGCCACAAGGATCGGTGCTGGGCCTCCTGCTTTTTGTCATTTATCTAAATGATTCGGATGTGAACGTAAGTTTGCAGATGACACCAAATTGGTGGTGTAGTGGACAATGAAGAAGGTTACCTCAGAGTACAACGGGTCTTGATCGGATGGGCCGATGGGCCAAGCAGTAGCAGATGGCATTTAATTCAGATAAATGTGAGGTGCTGCATTTTGGAAAGGCAGATCAGGGCAAGACTTGTACACTTAATGGTATGGTCCTGGGGAGTGTTGCTGAGCAAAGAGACCTTGGAGTGTAGGTTCATAGTTGCTTGAAAGTGGAGTCGCAGATAGACAGGATAGTGAAGAACGTTTTTGGTATGCTTGCCTTTATTGGTCAGTACATTGTGTATCAGAGTTGGGAGGTCATGTTGCAGCTGTATAGGATACTGGTTAGGCCACTTTTGGAATACTGCATTCAGTTCTGGTCTCCTTGCTATAGGAAGGATGTTGTGAAACTTGAAAGGGTTCAGAAAAGGTTTACAAGGATATTGCCAGGGTTGGAGAGTTTGAGCTGTAGGGAGAGGCTGAATAAGCTGGGGCCAATTTCCCTGGAGTGTTGAATGCTGAGGGGTGACCTTATAGAAGTTTATAAAATCATGAGGGGCATTGACAAGGTGAATAGGCAAGATCTTTTTCCCAGAGTACGGGTATTCAAAACTAGAGGTTTAAGGTGAGAGGGGAAAGATTTAAAACGGACCTAAGGGGCAACGTTTTCATGCAGAGTGTGGTGCGTGTATGGAATGAGCTGCCAGAAGAAGGGGAGGAGGGTGGTACAATTACAACATTTAAAAGGCTTCTGGATGGCTACATGAATAGGAAGGATTTAGAGGGATATGGGCCAAATGCTGGCAAATGGGACTAGATTAATTTAGGGTTTCTGGTTGGCATGGACGAGTCAGACTGAAGGTTTCCATGTTGTATAGCTCTATAACTCTAATGACAATATTCTAAATGAGGTCTAATCATTCACCTTTATAATTGCAATAGTATACATTTGTATTTATGATCTAAAGCTATGAAGAAATTAAGTTGCTATTTGCCATTGTCTGACCTTTTGCCCTGGGAATTAATTGTGTCTCCTTATTTATCTATGGTACTCTTGTTTTCTTCTATTTAAGTTTTATGCACACCTGGAGGTCTTTGGTACAATATATTGTACATGTGCACCTAGATTAATTATGAATATTTGCAATTTCATCCATACCTCCTAGCTTAATACCATCTGCAAACATTGAGTTACTCACTTCCGTGCTCAAATCTGGCACATGAACAAACATAAAACAGTGAAAAACTGGAACTCCATCTCTAATTATTTGTTCACATCCCTTGTCTTTACCCACCACCCAAGTATATGTTTTTTATCCCAACTTTTTGCCTCCTAACTCCTAACCACCTTATCATCCAAATCATGAGCCTAACTCCAGTTTCATGCACCTCATATTTTATTATCAGACATATGTGCAGAAGCTTATGAAGTCATTCAGAAGACCTGTGTATATGACCTTCATTTATTTCCCTCAATGCACATCTCAGTGCTAAAATGGAGAAAAATCTATGTAAACATCTAAATGAATTGGATTTACTCATGCTGTAAAAAGGTATGACAATTAACAGCTGATATCTTCTTGTTGTATCTCACCTTTTATTACATAATTCGGGAAAGATCAATTGCTTTGAATAGTCTGGCCAATGACATTCTCAAGGTATTCTTAAAGGCCTTCTGGACAGATTTTCCATACATTCTAGTCTGAATGCCTCAATCCAGAGATGGTCTGGTGGAAGGTCTATTTTAACACAGTGTAAATAACATGCAGATCTCAGGTGCCTAATTTGGACAGCTGGTAATTAGAGGGAGGAAGATAAATTAAAATGTGTTAACTATAGTCATATACATCACAAAACTTAATGACAGATGTTGAAGTGTGTATAATTCCAGAAAAAGGAAAATTAAAATCTCAGATCATTTTGATAAGTTGAAGAAGGTTCTATAATGTGCCATATGTAAGAACTTAACAGTTTGCAAACTTGTGGAGACGGCAAAATTTAGTAAACCATGGATAAGAATGAATTCTGTTCAAATATTTCTGACCCCTATAATTGCAGTAACAAAAATTACTTGAGTAATAATATTTGACTCATCAAGTCTTCAGAGTAGGTAACGAAGGAACAATCCAGTAGTTAGGTCGTGGCACATGTGATGCTGGGAATGAACACTGGATTCTGTGGAGTTTGTCTTTGAATTTATTATTCACATATCTGACAGCACTGAAACTGGACTGGTGCTTAGAACTTGCCTGGTATAAGTTTTCTACTGCCTCTTCTCCATTCTCCTCGCCTCAAAGAACCACCTCAGCTCTAGAAACTGCACATATGTCCGACAGAAAATTAAAACATAGAATGAAAATGTAAAGAACTTCATCCCACCACCCCATCTCTGACATATTATCTGATACATAAAAATACAAATATATAATTAATAGAAGCTGGGAAGAAATTCTAAGCAACAATTCCATTCAGAGAGTAGTGAAAGTTGCTCAAACTTTGTAGTTTCAACTAGTGTTAGCCTACTTCAGAGCCATAAGGTATGACTATATACTTGTGATTTTAATTGCTCCTAACCTCCCCACAAATCATCTCCACTTGCTTATGTCTTGAAGGTTTGACTAATGTTGTGATCCAGTTGTATCAGCAATTCTAGCCATCCTGTATGTTGCAGAAGTATTCTATTCCTAATATGTATAGACCAAACAATTTGTATTGAGTAGTTATTCAGTTATGGAAGGCCTCACACTGACATCAGAACTTGTTAATCAGCAATTCACAGGCATACGCATTCCAAGAGGATAAGAACTAGATACAAGATTTAAATTACTGGCTAGATTTTCTATTCCTAATACACAAATGTGAAGTTTATTTCTAGCCTGAACTATTGGAGTGAAGCTCATAATGCTGGGTTTATTCACTGATCCGTATCTCAAATTCTAGCCACAAGCAAAAATCCTTTCTGTAGAAATATAGAATCATAGAAATTAGGGACAGGAGTAATCCATTCATTATGATCATGGCTGATCATCTGACTCAATAGCCCGTTCCCACTTTTTCCTTTGATCCCTCTAGTCCCAAGTGCTATATCCAACTCCTTGAAATCATAAAACTTTTTGACCTTGACCACTTTCTGTTGTAGAAATTCCACAGGCTCACCACTCTCTAGGTGAAGAAATTTTCCTCATCTCAGTTCTAAATAGTTTATCCCGTATCCTTAGACTGTGACCCATGGCTCTGAACTCCCCTGCCATCAGGAACATCCTTCCTGCTTCTACCTTGTCTAGTCAGAGTCATAGAGTCATACAGCATGGAAACAGACCCTTTGGCCCAACTCGTCAATGCTGACCAGGTTTCCAAAACTGAACTTGTCCCATTGCCCTGCATTTGGCCCATATACTACTAAACCTTTCTTACCTTTGTTCCTATCCAAATGGCTTTTAAATTTTGTAATTGTACCCACTGCTACCATTTCCTCTGGCAGCTCATTCCATATATGCACTACCCTCCATGTGAAAAAGTTGCCTGTCAGATCTCTTTTAAGTCTTTCCCCTCTTACCTTAAACCTATGCCCTCTAGTTTTGGACATCTCTACCCTGGGGAAAAGATCTTGACTATTTACCTTACCCATGACCCTCATGGTTTTATAAACCTCTATAAGGTCACCCCTCAACCTCTTGCACTCCAGGGAAAAAAAGTCCCAGCCTATCCATTTTTTTTCTGATTTCTGTGCAATAATGTCAATCCTGCCTACATGTCTATGTGCTCTTGTTAGAATTTTACTGATGTCTATGAAACTCCCCTCATTCTTCTGAACTCCAGTGAATATAATCCTTACCAATTCAAACTCTTCTCATATGTCAGTCCCACCATCTTGGGAATCAGTCTGGTAAACCTTTGCTGTACTCCCTCTACAGTAAGAACATCCTTCCTTAGATAAGAAAACAAAAACTGCTCACAATATTCCAGATGTGGTCTCACCAAGGCAATGTATAATCGCAGGATATAATTCCATTTGTAACATGGCTGCAAATCAACAATAGCCTACAATCCACACATAAGAGCAATTGTGGCCCAGTTAATGAGACTGAGGAACACTGACTTATGGATTTTCATTTATTAATTTTAACTTATAGACTCTGCGTGTACTAAACAAACTCTAAATAATTTGTTCTTATTTTTCAGTCTTTGACAGAATGTCCAGAGATCCTTCTTTAGAACCTTACAAACAGGCTGTAATTCAGCTTTGTGTTTCTGGGCTGCATATTTGAGGAACCGAAGGCAGGAACAGATGTGTGCTTGGGGTGGGGGTGGGGGTGGGGTAGAGCGGTGTTCAGGGTTAGTAGAGGTGAGGGCACTGTGGCAACATTGGTGTTTCCTGAAAGTATAATGCCAGGCAAGGTATCAGTTGCATTACACTCTCTCCAGCACCAAAGCAAGCTGATAAAGGGCTTGTTAAAGGTAAATTTATAAAGCTCACTGGACATTCCAGGCAACTTCCATATAGACAATATAGGATTTTGTGGTGGGGAGGAAGAGAAATTGCTTAAAGGTGGGCATGATGGGGTAAGGTGCCAGGGCACCTGTTTGATTTACCTCTCCTTAATGCCTGGGTAAGGGTAGACCCTGCAGAGGGATTTATTCCCACCCAGTGACAGTCTGACTGCTTTCTGTTCTTTTTTTGTTAATATCTGAGAGAGAGGGCACTTTCTTGTTGAGGTGCCCTGGAATTACTTACTTTATACTGTAGCCAAGTGTTCCTCCCAAGGTTAGAAGGCCTTTGACTGACTTTTCAATGTTGAGGTTTCATCTGTTGCCCTGGATTTGACAGTCAACTCGTCTCTGTATCAAATAAGATCACCCCACTTGAAAATCTGAATTTAAGTCAGCTTCCTCCAGGAGGCAGGCATCTGACCCAGAAACAAACTCAGCTCATTTTTCCCACTCTCTTTTGGCAAGTATTCACCCACTATGGTCTAAACACAAAAATAGTATTATACTATGTAAGGCAAGAAAATACATATTATATATATATTTCATAATCATTATTTTGTCACCTGATGTGAAGATCTTACGACTGTGTGCACATCAGGAACTGTACACGGATTGAGGCTCGGAAAGATTTGATGAATCTCTGGAACTTGAATGAGATCAGATTTATGGGTCTCAGGAGAGTTTGTTTGTTTGTGGTCCCATTCGGATCTTGTGATGTGTCTGAGTCTTGTGGGCTTACAGGAAAGGCTCCAGACTGCTTGGTATTTCTCATGTCCTGGGCAGAGTTCATGCATTATCATTCCAATTGGCATATGTCTTATAGATAGATCACCCACATGTTTGGGTAGGAAGGATTGTGCTTTGATACTGTGTCAGAATACATCATCTCGCAGCTTGCAGTGCTAGTTGATCTAATCACCACTCTCTAGGTGTGACTTGCTTTCCATCAGACCTCAGCTTGGACTTGTACAATGTGAGAGTCTGGCCACCCTTTCAGCAAGGTTTCATTCATTTTTCCCAATGAACTTAAGTGTGCAGGCATTGCTATCACATTAACTGGTGTGGATCAGTTAAAGAAAGCCAGCATGCTATTGTCAAAAAGCAAATCATGTTTAATTAACTTGAGTGAATTTGTTTTAAACTGATTGCTGTCTTTTCTCCCCTCATGTTCACAGTCTGAGATAACTCCCAGATGATTATAGTTCAGTTTGTTGTGCATTCCTTCCATTTCCTTCCATTCCTTTGATAAACAATAGTGCATTTAATTTGGTGTACAAACTTCCAAGAGGAATTTGATATGGTGTTGCATATTAGACTTGCCAACAAACTGTAAGCCCATGGAATAAAAGACTGTGGTCCTAGATCCCCCACGTCCCCTCCCCACCACCAACAACCCAGTAAGAATTTAAAGGGCTGAGCCTGTCCTTGATTCTAAAAGCTGATCCCCATCCTCTCAGGATGGGAACAGTGTTAATTGCTTTATGACAAAACTTGGCTAGACCCGCTTTCATAAGCTGCTAACCAATCCTAGATAAGAAGGATTCACTTCCATTCTTTCTCTTTCCTGCTCTGGTAATTTTTAAACCTAGAAGTATCTTTCATGGTGAGGATTTTTCTGGGATTATCCCTCTAACACAAAGTGAACGAATTTTCCAGTTTCATTTTGAGTTCTTCCAAATTTCGTATTTTCACTCTAAGTGTGAACTCTTACCCAGATTCCAACATAGTGAACTTGGAGACTTTTGGTCTCCAGGTGCTCTTTCTCTCCCAGGCCCTGGCAGACTAAGCTATCAGAGGGAATCAGTGATGTTTTAGGAAACTCTGTAATGCGATGCATAACTATTTACCTCATGTCATGACCGTAGTTCATAATCTGATCACCCATGGACAAATTGAACTTTAATGACAGAATGTGATGTTTTTAATTAAAAAGACATATAATGAAAGGATAATTGTGAATGTCAATTCAATGGCCATCTGGAGGTTATAAAGAGAGCCTTGAATATCATACCTGATAGGGTGTCGAGGAACCTTCAAAGGAATGGAAGAAATGCACAACAAACTGAACTACAATTGCTTGGGAGTTATCTCAGAATGTGAACATGATGGGAGAAAAGACAGCAGTCTGGGCAAGAGACATGTTTTGTATCTTTCCCTTCCAAGAATGCACATGAATAAGGGTTAAGAGCCAATTCAACCCAGGTTAGTATATGCTGGTGGAAGAAAGTGTGTTGATGAGCTAAGATCCTTATGTGGGCTGAGCTACTCATGTGTAATAGTCTTGGTTCAACTGCTAGTATGTTCTGAAGGTCACAGTGGAAAATCCATCCACTAGTCACCCCTACATTTCAAGTAAAATATTCCTCACTCTGACTGCTAAAAACAGCTAGCCATAAAGCTAGTCAAAAAGCAACAGGACAAAACAAGGACTATCTTACTCTAAGTGCTTCTAGACAGCCGCCATTGTAAGGAACCAAGAAATAAATTTAACTAACTTGTCAATCCAGGAATCGCCAATTGACTGCTTAGCTATCAATGTTCCACTACACAAGCAATCTTTTACCTTTTATCTATTTTTGGTCTCATTTCTAAACATCCTGTCTGTGACTTGTGTTTTTACTTTTTTCTCATGTTTGGTAACTAATAAACTGTCTTTTCTGAGAAAGGCTTGAGGAAGGGACACTGGACCCAAAACATTAACTCTGATTTCTCTCCACAGATGCTGCCGGACCTGATGAGCTTTTCCAGCAATTTCAATTTTTGTTTCTGATTTCCAGCCTCCGCAGTTCTTTCAGATATTTTCAAATTCACTCTTTTATTAATTTGTAAATGCCTGTTTAAATTGACTTCTTTTATAACATAAATTCATTTGATCTGGGTGAGAGGTATCCACATGGAGGGAAAAGCTTCTTGCAATCGACTGAAGGGATGGATAAATAAAGAATGGGAACGAAGTTCATCCCTACTCGCCTGTCTGTTACAATGATAACTTAGGAAATTTCAAACAAACAAATACAGCAATTTCTGGAGAAACTTAGCAGGTCTGGTGGCATCAGAACTGGGCAAAGAACTAAAAAAGGTCACTCGACTCAAAACTTTAACTCTGTTTTTCTCACCACAGATGCTGTCCGATCTGCTCAGTTTCTTCAGCAATTTCTGCTTTTGTATGTTTCAGATCTCTGGCATCCGCTGTTCTTTATCAGACAGGGGTTCACCTGCACATCTGTCAACTTGGCCTACAGTATCCGCTGCTCCCAAGGTGGCCTCCTCTACATCGGTGAGGCCAAGCGTAGTTTCAGAGACCATTTTGTAGAGCATCTGTGCTCTGTACGCGACAAACGACAACACATTCTGGTCGCGAACCATTTTAACTCCCCCTCCCACTCCCTGGGTGACATGTCCATCCTGGGCCTCCTCCAGTGCCACAATGACACCACCCGCAAACTGGAGGAGCAGCACCTCATGTTCCACCTCAGGAGCCTACAGACCGATGGTCTCAATGTGGACTTTACCAGTTTCAAAATCTCCCCACCCCCGGCCTCATCCCATGTCCAAGCCTTCCTCTCATCCCCAGCTCCTTGACCTGCCACAACCTGTCCATTTTCTCTCCCACCTATCTGCCCCTCCCATCCCACTGACCAGTCCCCACCACTCCCTACCTGCACTCACCTATCACCATCCCACCTACCTTCCCCAGGCCCACCCCGCTCTCTCTATTTATTTCCCAGCTCCCTTCCCCCTCCCCATTTCTGAAGAAGGCTCCTGACCCAAAATGTCAACTTTCCTGTCCCTCTGATGCTGCCTGGCCTGCTGTGTTCCTCCAGCTCCACACTGTGTTACCTCTGACTCCAGCATCTGCAGTTCTTGCTATCTGCTGTTCTTTGTTATATTTTGGGGACCTTCAGTTGGTATCTCATCTTAATACTAAGGACTCTCCCCTTCACAAAAGCCATCCACTAGACAATGTGATTCACATGTAGAAATTGCAATTTAGATTTTTTTAGATGCCAACTCTCTTCTATCTTGGAAATAAGTTGACTGTTCAAAGCAAAAGCATTCATAACTTGCCATTCATAACACCTCCCTGGGGCTTATCTATAAATGTAAATACTTTGCACCTTCTTCCCATTTTAAAAGAAACTGGCTCCCCTTTTGTCTTTAACATCAAGTCACATAGATTTGAGTCAGAGATAGTAGGAACTGCAGATGCTGGAGAATCTGAGATAACAAGGTGTAGAGCTGGATGAACACTGGATGACGTTTTGATGTCAGCCTTCTTGCTTCTTTGATGCTGCTTGGCCTGCTGTGTTCATCCAGCTCTATACCTTGTTATCTCACATAGATTTGATATTAGCAGAGTCAAGAAAAACTCACACAACTCTTTGTTTCATCATTTCACCATGAATTAACACTCAGTGCTAAAACAAAACAATCTTACAAAACCATGCATTTGTAATAAAATACATATGTTAAGTAGCTTTGGATATTCGTCATTTATATTTGAATTCCCTGATCTTTTTCCATCAATTTCTGTCCCAGTTTGCAATTATACAATACACAGAAAGAAAAGGCAGCTCAAACTATTTGTGCTTCCAATGTGTGTATTTTCTCGTCAGACTTCCCTGTACATAGGCTTTTCTTCCTCTGATACAACGTAGGGTGTGTTCGCAGGTTTAAGTTACAATGCCAACGGGGGGGATAAATGGTTTCACGTGCCATAATTTTATAGAATTACAGACAGAATCAAAGAATAGTTTGAATGGAAGTAATTTGGCCTCTCATTTCTATACTGGCCTTCTGGAAGAGCAATTCAGCTTGTGCCAATCCCCTGCCTTTACCCTGTAACTGTGCATTTTCCCCCTTTTAGATATAGATCCAATTTCCTTTTGAAAGCCTTGATTGACCCCATATCCACTACCACAATCTCATTCCAGACCTAACCACACGCTGTGTGGAAAAGATTTTCTTCATGTCATCATTGCTTTTTTTTTGCCAATTACCTTAAATCTGTAAAAACTCAGCAGGTCTGATAGCATCTGTGAAGAGACACCAGAGTTAACATTTCAGGACCAGTGACCCTTCTTCAGAAACTTCTGTTTTTGTTTCTGATTTCCAGCATCCACAGTTCTTTCAGTTTTGTTTTACCTTAAATCTGTGTCTTTTGTTCTTGATCATTTCACCAAACTGAGCAGCTCCTCAGTCCTTACCTATTCTGTACTCTTCATTATTTTGAGTACCTCCATCAAATCTTGTCTCAAATTTCTTTTCTCCAAAGAGAACTGCACTAATTTTTCTGATTTTTCTAACAGACTGAAGTTCCACATTCCTGTAGCCATTCTTGTATGTTTTTTACCCTGTGCCCTCTGTAATGCCTCTGCATCCTTTCTGAAGTGTGGTGCCCAGAATTGAACGAATACTCCGGTACTCCAGTGAAGTTTTTCAATTGGAGTACTCTAATATTCTACTAATTTATATATGTTGAGCATAACTTCCTTGCTTTTGTACTCCATGCACCTTTTGATAAAATCCAGATGCGATTCACTTAATTACTCATGCTCTCAACCTTTCCTGTCACCTTCAATGCCTATGGAAGCATACATACAGATCCTTATGCTCTTGAGCCCTGTTTAGAATTGCAACATTTATTTTAAATTGTCTCTCTGCATTGTTCCTACCAAAATGAATACCTTCATACTTTGTTGCATTAAATTTTATCTGACACTTGTCTGCCTATTCCACTAGCCCAGCTATGTGTTTTTGAACTTCTACGTTACTCTTGTCATGGTTTGTAATGTTTCTAATTTATCTATCCTCTGCAAATTTTGGAACTGTGCTCTGTGCAACAAGGCACATGTTATTAATCGAGCAAGGAGGAGTGGGGCTGGGGAAGGTAGGTGGGATGGTGATAGGTGAGTGCAGGTAGGGAATGGTGGGGATTGGTCACTGAGGTGGGAGGGGCAGATAGGTGGGAGAGAAGATGGACAGGTTGTGTCAGGTCAAGGAGGTTGGGATGAGAGGGAGGATTGGTCATGGGATGAGGCCAGGGGTGGAGAAGTTTCGAAACTGGTAAAGCCCACATTGAGACCATTGGGCTGTAGGCTCCCAAGGCGGAATATGACCAATCCCCACCACTCCCTACCTGCACTCACCTATCACCATCCCACCTACCTTCCCCAGCCCCACCCCTCCTCTCTCTATTTATTTCTGAGCTCCCTTCCCCCTCCCCATTTCTGAAGAAGGGTCCCGACTCGAAACATCTGCTTTCCTGCTCCTCTGATGCTGCCTGACCTGCTGTGTTTCTCCAGCTCCATATTGTGGTATCACAGTTTTAAATTGTGCCCAGTTGCTGAGGTTCTTGCCGTTGGATCTCTTGATTCAGGAAGCACTTGTTTGCATAGCAGTTGGTTGCCATCCCTCTTTCGGATGTCCTATGTTGTGATGCTGCTCTTGGTTTGTCTTCCCGATTCAGCTTCTCTGTTCGGCCTCTGTGGTTCTTGGTTGCGAAGCTGCTTGTTGGGGCTGGAAGCCTGTGGGGAAGTGTTTCTGCAGAAGCTTGTTATTGGAAAGGCTCTCTCCTGGTAAGATCAGGCCTGGCAGTTAAACAGACTGTGTGTTCCATTATCTTGTCTCAAATCTGTGTTGCCATGGTGTTTCTGGGGTTCCTTTTGAGGTCAATTCGCTTCCTGATAGTTAAAGACATATGTAAATGGATTCTGATTGAAGTTGAATGCCCGAAATCTCTGTGAATGAGTATTGATTGGAGTTGAATTCCAGGATGGTTCCAAAATATCTGTGTTATGTAGCCCAATGTGTAAATGTTAGTTTCAGTCCAGAGTGTTAGGTCTAGTTGATTGTTCCCTTGGAGTGGAGGTGTGTATTAGAATTCCAGGTAAAACAATAGTCCCAGATTAAGAGATAGTAGGAACTGCAGATGCTGGAGAATCCGAGACAACAAGGTGCAGGGCTGGATGAACACAGCAGGTCCCAGATTAAAATCATTCTGACTCTGTGTGTATTTCTTGCAGCCTGAGCTCAGGCTGTTGTCCAGTATTTTCAGATACTAGTAAAGTCCAGGTTCTTGTCCAGTATTTCAGATGACAGGGATTTTTGCTCAATCCTACATCCCAGGAATCAGAATTTTGGAACCCTGCTGTTCTTAATATGTATTAATAACATGTCAGAGATAGTAAGAACTGCCAATGCTGGAGTCAGAGATAACACAGTGTGGAGCTGAAGGAGCACAGCAGACCAGGCAACATCAGAGGAGCAGGAAAGTTGACGTTTCAGATTGGGACCCTTCTTCAGAAATGGGCTTTGCAGTGGGGTTATAACTCACTCAGACATAGTAAGAACTGCCAATGCTGGAGTCAGAGACAACATGGTGTGGAACTGGAGGAACACAGCAGGTCAGGCAGCATCAGAGGAGCAGGAAAACTGA
>NC_063340.1:65507201-65631226 GCF_021869965.1 Rhincodon typus
CTGAAGAAGGGTCCTGACCCGAAACATCAGTTTTCCTGCTCCTCTGATGCTGCCTGACCTGCTGTGTTCCTCCAGCTCCACACTGTGTTGTCTCTGACTCCAGCATCTGCAGCTCTTACTATCTCTGAGCACTTTCAAACTGTGTTTTCTTTATTGGTGAGCTGAAACTCCCAAGACCCCAAAATTACCAACCTAGTTAGCAGGGAGGGGAAGGTAGGTGATGACAGTGCAGGGATCCCCAAGGGTAGGAAGCCTGATTAAAGTTTTATGATTAAAACTGCTGTTTAGCTTCTAATTGTGTTTAGCCTGTGTTTAATTTAATAGTGTATTTAATTACTGCCCTCTGTACAGTTGGTTGTGTCAATTTCACGGTTTACTGTATTTGCCTTTATTTCTTGTGTTATACTACCTTTTGTATTTAATATATACATGGATTCTTTTGCCCTGAAACACCTGTCTGCTGCCTTCTTCATTTCGCATTCCTAAATATGTCCAGTGTCAGAATCAGGGATCTGGGGGTGATTGGAACCACTTAAAAATCAGCAGATTACTGATCATAAACTAGAATCCTTACAGAGGATCTCAATCATAAACTTTAGTCTAGATTGAAAAACAACATTCGTTGCCATTTAGTTCTGAAGAACGATCACTGGACCCAAAACTGACTCTACTATCTCCACAGACGTTGCCAGACCTGCTGAGTTTCTCCAGCAATTTCTGTTTTTGATTCATTTCTACCTCTTGTTTTTTGTCACTTGGCCATTTTTGTATTGATATTGCTATTGTCCCTTTTATTCCACGGGCTGTAAACTTTTCACACTACTATTGAATCGCACTTTGTTAAATGTCTTTTGGAAGTCCAATTGCACCACATCGGGATAATTGCCTTGTCACCTTCTACATTACCTCATCAGAAAATTCAATATTCATTCTCCACAGTTTGCCCTAAACAAATCCATGCTGGCTTTCTTAATAATCCCATATTTGCCCAAATGTCTATTTACTTTGTCCCAAATATATCATTTCTAGAAGCTTTCCCATTACTGAGCTTAAACTAATTGGTCTGTGGTTCTGAGCTTATCTTAACACCTTTTTTTGGAACAAAGATGCAACATGTGTAACTCTCTATCCTTTGGTACTACCTCTGAGCCTGAGGGATATCGGAAGATTATGGGCAGTGTCTCTGCACTTTCAACTCTATATCCCTTCAATATTATTGAATGTGTCTTCTCATCCTGTCTCAGCGTCTTATCAACTTTAAATACTACTAATTTGACAGTGCATCCCTTTAAGTCTAAAGATCTCAACTAGACACTCAATGATTGACCTCAATTTCCATCTAAGAGTTCCTCTAAAATTTGCAGAGTCTTGGGGATCCCTTCACTTCTCCTGGGATCAAACAGCTTTCAAAATTTCACTTTGAATCTCCTTGGTGTTTCTACTATTCTCTGAGGTATGAGATTTCTTGGAGTCCTTCCACTAGCATCTGGCTAGGGTACCCTTCATCCTCATCCAAATCTTACAATTGACAACACTATACCTCACACATGACCCTCATTCTTTCAGAGTGACTCCATGTCTTTGTTTTCTGAGAATTCTTTGTTTCTAGTTGACAACTCCTCCGGATTAGTCAGTAACTGCCCGTCTCAAAGCTACTCCAAAACTGACTGCATCTCTCTTTGAGAATATCACAGGGATAAACTCAAAACAAAAGGGTACCTCCCTGCAAGACTTATTTCCATTGAATTGTGGCATACCTTGGATGGTTTGGAAAGTGACTTAAATTAATTAACTTTATTTTCCAAATTATCCCTTTGATTCTACCGCACATAGGTATAATTTATCCCTCTATTGGCACAGCTGCAATCTTACCAAACTCACCGGTTCCATTACAAAGCTAAGAGAGGATTACCTGTTGTTTATCCTTCTGAGATCTCAAACTGCAACTGCTTTAAATAAACATGGACCATCCTTTGATTTGTAATTACCTTTGGGATGTTTTCCAGTGTCTTAAACCTAGGATTTTCCATTTATCCTATATTAAAAAAATTAAATCCACAGACTAAAAGTCATACTTCTAAAGTATACAAATCACAAAATCAGATATTGACAATGCCCGTGTCTTCTATTACCCTCTCTTTGCATCTCTTATTCGGTTTGTCAATCGCTTCCTGCACCTTCTGTATTCAGCTAGGTTCTCAATTGTATTTATGATTTTTTGTTGTGTGTATCCATTTGATTCATGTAGGAATCAGCAATCTGTGAATTGCAACAGTCTAGGACCAGACAGTTCCAAGGAGTTGCTACGGTTGTGTTGCTAAAATCAATCCTTCCTCACAACAGGGGCAGGGCATGTTATGGAGTTATCAATAAATCACTTTGTACAGTTCAATAGTTACTGAACAATCAATTTTAGGCAGTTAGAAGGGGGCAATCGGAGGGAAAGGTTGCTACCTTAAGGTTGCAGTCAAACAGGTACTTAGGAGCTGGGAGGAGAGACTCTCTCCTGACAATGTGCTGCTGTAGCAGGCTCCAAAGTTAGGACAGAAGAGAATTCTTGGGATCCAGGGCAAGCAGCTAAATGTTGAAATTATACTTCAGGATAAGGTCCCTGGGAGCCATGATGCTCAGAAGAAAGCATGTGCCATTAATTGTTCAGCTGACAGCAAGGGTGAAAGAAGCCCACAAGCAGCATTTGCTTTGTGCAACTGAGCAAGATTAGAGTTCAGAGAAGTGCAGGGGATATACTGGCTTAGTGAAGTTAGCTGTGTATAGGCAAACTGAAATTGCACCTGTGAGATAGGTTCTGTAGCACAATTTCCAGAATCAAGGGTATCACTCTCCCAACTGGGAGAGTGGCTACCAGAACATGAGCAGTCTTTGAGGCAGTCCATGATGGAGTAGCTTTTGAGGGTGTTTTAATGGTAGTAAAGAATTGGAGTTCCTTGAAAGTTTTAATGAAATGTGGTGACCCACAGTATAACTAATGCCTGAGGGGTTATTGAGAAATCCATGGGAACTGTCTTAACCACATTTGCAATTTATTACACTCTGTGTGAGTATTACCACAGTGTGTCTGCTACTATTTTTACCTCAGGTTAATTCCATTTGAATGTTAAAATGTAACTTATATATGTATATTGTAGATTGTATTACAGTTCTAATTTTGTAGAGTAAAGTTTAGTGTTGTTTGTTCAAAGCCCTCATGGAATCTTGTGGTTTTATTCTCTTGATAAGTACCTGAAACCTCACACTTTTGTTTACTTTTTTAAAAAATGTTTGCTTAGCTCCAGCCAGATTGTAATATAAATGTGGTGGTCTGGTCTGGGATCATAATATATTACTCATCTGACATCTATCATAAGCGCACTTATTCTGCTTCATCTTAATCTGTAACTCTTTCATTATCCAGGGAGCTCTGGATTTGTGTGTCCTACCTTTCTCTATTGTGGGAATGAACCCTGACTGTGCTTGAACTATCTCTTGTTTAAATTCAGCCAATTGAGGAGTTACCTGTTAATCTTTGAATGCAATTTATCTGGACCAGATACAGTCTTAGCCGCATTAAACATCTCTCAGTTAGTTATTCTTACTTGGGATTGCCCCCTTGTTCTTTACCATAGTCAACCTAAACCTTACAGTAAATACAATCATCATTGATCCTTAAATGTTCCCTTACTGACACCTGATTCACTTCACTTATCTCATTCCCAAGCCCAGTAATGCGTGGCTTTCTCTTAATCAAAATTACTATCCCACTCTCTTCCCTTCCTTTTCTACATTTCCTAAACACTTTTTATCCAAAATAATTAATACCTAGTCATAGAATAATACAGCATGGAAACAGGCCCTTCAGACCAAACTGGTCCATGCTGATCATGTAGCCTACTCAGCTAGTTCCAATTGTCTGCATTTGGTTCATATCCCTCTAAACCCTTCCCATCCATGTACCTATCCATTTTGTTTTAACTGTTGTCATTGTACATGTCTCAACCACTTTCTCTGGCAGCTCATTCTATATACACACCACTCTCTTTGTGAAGAAGTTGCCCCTCAGGTCCTTCTTAAATCTATCCCCTCTCACCTTAAACCTATGCCCTCTAGTTTTCAATTCCACTTCCCTATATGAATTCATCCTGTCTATGCTCCTCTTGATTTTATACTCCTCAAAAAAGTGATCCCTCATTCTCCTATGTTCCAAGGAATAAAGTCCTATCCTGGCCAATCTCTCCCTATAACTCAGGCCTACTAGTCCTGGCAACATCCTCGTAAATCTTCTTTGCACATCTTGCGTGACCAAAGCTGTACACAATACTACGGCCTCATCAATGACTTATACTACTGTAACATAACATCACAACTCCTATACTCAATGCCTCTACTGATGAAGGCCAGCATGTCCTGCCCTTTTTTGAGCCATGTCTCTATTATCATCATGAGATCATATTTTCACATCGTTATTTACATCTGCAACTTGCCAATCTTATTTAACACTGTCCACATTTTATACACACATATGCTGTAACCATAATTTAGTGTCACTTTGAAGCCTTTTAAAAACTCTAAACTTTAAAACTCTAAACTAGAATTAGGGAGTCAGATATTACATTCTCTGTTTGGTGTGGCTCAAGGAAGAACTGACAAGGTTGTAAAGAAAATTGTTTGTCTCATATAGTTTGGTGACAATTTCACTTTCAAAGATAAATTGGATCAGGTTAAGGTGTTGTGGCTAACACACCTTTGCAAGCCTACTCCAGCTATATCAATAAGCCTTTCCCTGTATTTTGTAATGGGGCTTCTAGTTCTGAGTAAGGATAAACAGAGATTCTGTTCCACTGTACTTTACTCCAATGGAACAGAGGTCAAGGTCCATTTTATTTTCCTTCCAACAAAACATGTATCAAAAATAATGAACCAAATGCTTCCTGAGTGAATCAACACTTTTGAAAATATGAATTGAAATTTAAGGGATAAAATCCAGCAGGGAAATAATGAGTGCATGAGGTTATTAATATAGCTTTAATGAATGGTATAGATTGATGTGATTAAATATTCTGTGACGCTTTATGATTCCTGTGTTGCTGGGTGAGTGAAGTAGGAATTTAGCTGGTGGAGCATAGGAGTAGAGCTCAGCAGAGTATAGGAGTAGAGCTCAGCAATGGTAAATGGGAGTTTTGGTTGATTACATTTAGAAATAAGGCAAAATATCTTCCTGGGTGGTCAAAATGCATGGGTCAAGGTTCGTGATGCGACACATAGTCTGTCACATCAAAGCTGTGAGGAAAGTGAGATTTCAGGTAAAACTGTCACTTCACATCTGGCATTCCCATCTGACAAAAGATGGCATTATGGATGGATTAGCGAGTGTGTACCTCCCTGGGACTGAACGTTAAAGATTAGAAGGATCCAATGTTCCATTGCTGGCTGAATGTAGGGAGACAGGATGCCACAGAGATAGTAAGAACTGCTGATGCTGGAGTCAGAGATAACAGCTGGAGCTGGAGGAACACAGGGAGACAGGATGCCACAATTGTCCAGGCAAAATAAAAGAATCTAAAGGTGTTCCAAATCACTATGTAATGACCTCTGCTGGAAGGTCTGGGTTATTTGGATGTTATTGAATCTCTCTTGAGAATGATATCTCGCAGTTGAACCAGCCTCTGACCAGACATAGTCCAGTTTGTGATTTCAGGTAGTTTGGGTTACTGGCCACGATAGAACTCAAACTTTGAGGAGACCAAGAAGTAAAGCAGGAGAAAATGGCATCAAGAGGTGACTATATAAAAATCAATCACCCAGTGCAGGCACAAAATATTTCTAATTCATTTATTAGAGGCTAGAATTTGCACAATTGCAGGCGGAGAAAGTATGTGTTAAATTGTGATTGAGGAATTTGTGGAGCTAATATCCTGTGCGTAGATAGATTCTTTGTCAGGTGACTGACGGGAAACTGCAGCAGGTAATGGTTCAGGAATTCAGCTGCTCCAAACTTTCATGCATTTCATGTTTTTGTTAAATTTTATGTGTTGCAAGATCTGATGCAACTTTGGGTCACCTCAAATGGAAGGTTTTACTTAAAACAAAACATGCTATATCTTGTCTGGAGAAAGGTAGTGTCATACAAAATAAGCATGGAAGTAGAAAGAAAAAAGGGTAATAAATAACCAAAATAAGCATCGCAAGAGTAAAATCCGATTATTTTAGATTCTATTTCATATGAATTCCAAAATACAGAAATTAAATAGTTTGGGTGATTATTGTGATTGGAACCAGGTGGACCCGTTAACTACAAGGTCCTTGATTCGGGTTGTTAACCTGGGCCAATCAGGAAAGCCTTGGCTGACCAATATAACCAGGAGAGTAGAATCTCCTCAGCTGAGGACTGACTCTGAGCTGGCTGACCACAGCCAGTGTACTGTGCATAAATAAATAAAGGGTGACTCGGTGATGGGACACCAGCCTCTGTGCTGTTATTTCAGTGACATTAATATATCCTGCAGGTGTGAAAATATCTGCATAATATGACCTACTTATAATTACCAGCATGCTCTTACAGCCATACTTAAAATTACCATCTAAAATATAATTAAATAATCGAACTGGAGCTCTGTAAACATTAAGTAATGTGTTTATACACAAAATATTTTATTCACTTAAGAGAGTCAAACTTGAGTAAGCTGACCTCAGTTAGGATGGCAATAGGACAACGACATGTAGCTCTAGTGTCCATGAGTGGGAGAGGAGAGAGAAATCCTAATGAGTTTCTCGTTTCTGATTGCCAATGATTTATATAGAACATTGAACTATACAGCACAGTTTTAGACATTTCAACTCTGGGAAAAAGATTCTGACCGTCAACCCTATCTATTCATCTCATAATTTTATAGACTTCTATTCAGACTCCCTTCAGCCTGCGCCGCTCAAGAGAAAACAACCCGAGTTTTTCTAGCCTCGCCTTGTAGCTCATATCCGCTAACAGGCAGCATCCTAGTAAACCTCTTCTGCACCCTCTCCAAAGCCTCCATATCCTTCTTGTAATGTGGCAACCAGAATTGAATGCAGTGTGGCCTAACCAAAATATTATAAAGCTGCAACATGACATCTTGAGTCTTGCACTCAATTCTCCAACCAATAAAGGCAAGCATGCCATATGCCTTCTTTACCACCCTAACTATTTGCGTGGCTACTTTCAGAGAGCTATGGACTTGAACTCCAAGATCCTTCTGTACATCAATGCTGTTCAGAGTTCTGCCATTAGCTGTATACTTTTCCTTAACATTTGATCTCCCACAGTGCAGTATCTCACACTCACCCAGATTAAACTCCATCTGCCATTTCTCCACTAATGTTTGCAACTGATCTATATCCCACTATATCCTTTGACAACCTTTTATGCTATCCACAGCTCTACCAATCCTTGTATTGTCTGCAAATTTACTAACCCTCCCATCTGCATTTTCATCCAAGTCACTTATATATATCAAAAACAGCAGAGGTCCCAGTATGGATGCCTGCAGAGTACCATTAGTCACGGACCTGCAGCCTGAAAAACACACTTCCAACAATAACCTCTATCTTCTATGAGCAAGCAAATTCTGAATCCATGCGGCCAAGTCACTGTGGATCCCATTCATCTTAATCTTCTGGATGAGCCTACCATGAGGGACCTTGTCATAAGCCTTACTAAAATCCATGTAAATTACATCCACTGCTGTACCCTCATCAATCACCTTCATCCCCTTCTTGAAAAATTCAATCAAATTAGTAAATTTGGGAGGGGTGCATATGTGGTCCTGCGTGCTTATGTTTTTGTGAGCGTAGGAGGAGTTCGTTTTTTTTTTCGGTAAGGGAATATTAGGCAAGAAGAGAACATCAAAGTAATTGGAGGAGCTCTCTTGCATCTAAGAATACAAGGAAAGTTGTCTTGGGAATTGCAAACTGGTGGGAGGAGATTTCTATAGTTTGGCAGTGATATGGTGTGGGAGTACGATGTGGGGGCAGCATGTGAATATTTAGGACAGGATACTGCTGAATGCTGAGGGAGATTCCAAGGATGAAAATTAACAGCATTCAGGAGAACTCCATACTGACACTTGTGACTGCAGGGGCTATAATTTCTTCTGAAACACTGTGATTTTGCAGCAGTGCAGTGATGATCAGAAGTTCATGGGCTGGTTTACAAACTAAAAGATTCTTGACAGGGGCAGAATGACAAATAGATCTAAAATCACTGATGCTTGCAGAAATTTATAAATGGCAAGAGAAATGGCGACAAAAAAGCAAGAATTCTTGAGCCAGAAATGCAAAAGCACAATCATGTGAATTCAGAACATCTCAAATAAAAACAGAAAATGCTGGGAAAACTCAGCAGGTCTCACACCATCTGTGAAGAGAGAAGCGGAGGTAACATTTCAGGTTGAAGATTTTTAATTTGAACTGTCTGACCAGCTGAGTATTTCCATTTTTCTATTTATGTATTAGCCCATGGGGCAAGGTTGGCAAGAGCTAACAGACAGAAATGAAGAGTTACTGCATTTTTATGATGTTAATAGGAAAGGTGGCACTTAAATACCATCAAGCCAATTTCCAGTCATAATCAGAAATGTGACTTTCTCTCTGTGGTACAGGAACAAAGATTCCGGAGGAAGAAACGACCTATTAGGCCAGGTTGGGACGGGGTTGAGAAAAAGATAGCTTGAGAACAGAAATGAGGGGAAGGATGATTCTGAGCTCAGAGCAGTGGAATAGATTGAGAAAAAGGGAAACAATCAGGTGACAAGACAAATTTTAGTTGTAGGGTAAGGCGTACTGTGGAGAATAATATTGCTTTAGGTTGGAGATTGAACAGGGAAGATGAATTAAAAAATTGTAGTAAATAGTTAGATATCTAAACACAGCAGACAAGAGCAACATATAGCGTGAGGCAAATACTTTGCAAAAAGTGGACAGGAAGATACTGTAACATAGGAAAGGAGTGCTGTATAGAAAACTTATATTAGTAGCAAATCCCATGTGATGCTGCTTATAGTGAGGTGAATGGTAAGTTTAACACATAAAGTGTTATCAAATTTCTGAGGATTAAGTAAGTCATATTCTATATTTATTACACAGCATTTTAAGACTATTATCAGTGTTTTGGGAATTTTTTGTGGTTGTAGATTTTTTTTATGAAGAGATTTTTTCCTTTCCTATACCCTATCCCTTCCTTCCCTGGATATTAATTGATATCCATGGTGTTGTGCATGGGAACCAAAGGCAAGAACAGCCTTCAGCTGAAGAAATGTGAGAGGGCAGGGAATAATTAGAACAGAACAAAAGATATAATTCAGCCCTGGCTGAGAACTTTATATAGGCACTTATTATTTATGTCGATGGGAAAAGTTGACAAGAATTTTGTGCAGGATAAGATTTTTATCATATTGCCAATGAAACTTCAGTTTTGCATCCCACGAGTTCCTTTTCTATTGCAGTTGAGGAAGGAAAATTATGTAGAGTTTATAACAGGTCCAATACTGTCTGTCCTTTTGTTGAAGTTTAATTTTCTGTTTATAAAGTGAGAACTGATTTTAGATTTTAAGTGAAGTGCAATCAGAGGTAGGGATGTGATTAGACCAGGGTTCAGTCCCCATTTTTAAAGTTATGTATTGGGATTAACCTTTTCTGGACAGATTGTGACCAGAGATTAAGGGCTGTTACATTGGAGCTTGTACTGTCATAGTCATGATGGTGCAGAAGGAGATAACACAGTGGGTAGCTGGAGGAACACAACAGGCCAGGCAGCATCAGAGGAGCAGGAAAGCTGACGTTTCGGACTCCAGCGTCGGCAGTTCTTACTATCTCTGAATGGCACAGAAGGAAATCATTTGGATCAGTGAATTAATGCTGCTATTTTTATAGAGTAATCCTGACAGTTCCATTCCTCCCCAATATCTCCATAGCCTGATAAGTTCCTTCAAGTGCCTGTCCAAATTTCTTTTGAAGTAATTGATCAATTCCATTTCCACCATCCATGTAGACAGCAAAGTGTCTTTGCTACTTGCCCAAAATCTTAAAACTGTGTCCGTTGGCCCATTAACATCAATAAGTGGCACACATTTTCTTTATTTAATATACAGGCAAGAGCATTTCATAACTTTTCAATTTTCTCTGGATATGAGGGAGGTGCCATAAGATTGTGTCATAATCTTGAATATGATGATCAGGTCTTCCCTTGACCTTTTTTGTTCCAAGGGGAATAACTCTAGGTTCTCCCAACCTAACCTAAAATTTCTCATCCATGGAATCATTCTGACAAATCTCCTTGACCAGAATTAGATACAATACTTTAGCTGTGGCCTAACCAGAACTTACTGAAGGTTTAGTATAACATCCCCGCTTTTACTTCTCATAGCCTCTATTTATAAAGCCCAAGATCCCATAATTTTAGTTAATTACTCTTGCAATATGTCCTGCCACCTTCAAACTTATGGCTCTGTTCACTCTTCAGACTTGTGCCATTAAATATACCTTGTGTCTCCCTATCCATTTTGACAAAATGCATCTTTGCATTAAATTCATTTTACCACTTGCCAACCCATTCTGCTGGCTATTTATGTCCTGTTGCAGTCAATTGATATCATACCTACTGTTTATCTCTTCTCCACATTTGTTAGCATCAGAAAATGTTGAAACGTTGCTCTGTATTCCATTATTCAAGTAATCTATGTATTGTCTAAAATGCAATAATTCTTGCCTGGACAACTATCTAGTCCAGTCTGCAAAGAAACGTTGAAACGTTTTACCAGAATTTGCAGTTTCCTGTCCTAAAGCTAACTTTTCACTGAAGCTGACACTGATCCTCCTGTTCCATGAACATTAATTTTGTTAAACAACTTTTTATGTAGTACTTCGTTGAATGTTTTCTTAAATCATATAGATAAGATTCCTTTCCTCCACCAACCATTTCTATTATTTCATCAAAAAATCAATAAGATTAAGCAAACATGATCTGCCTTTTTACAAATACATGTTGTCTTTCCTTAATGAGCTCAAAACTCTCCAAATGTCTGCTAATACTTTCCCTGATTGTTGTTTCTATAACCTTGCTCACTAATGATGTAAAATTCACCAGCCTCAAGTTACTAGGAACATTCTTATAGCCATCTTTTTGAAAAAGAGGTTCACATTTGCTACTTTTTAATACTTTGGTGCCTCCCCAAAGTTTGGGAAGGTTGGAGGATTATGGCAAACTCTCCAATTATCTCTACTCCCACTTTCTTTAGCAACCTGAGACACAACCCCTCTGGACTAGGTGAGTTATCCGCTCTACGCATGGTCAGCCTTTTTGATGCATCTTGCCTTCAATTTTCAGCCCACTCTTCAGCTGTGCCATCTCTGCTTCTACTGATATTTTATCAGCATTGTTTCCTTTAGCAAACAGTGGTACGAAACACTCACTAAATATTTAAGTCCTGCCCTGCACTGATGGCCAATACAGTCATAGAAGACCTCAAATGTGTCAGTGGACACTGCTCCCTCTCCAAAAACATCCAGGCACAGACATTAAACATGAAAGAAGGGGCAAGGGGAAAGAAGGGGCTGTACTACCCCTCTAAAGCCTGCTGTCTGGACCTGGTTATCCTTGGTCGAGCATGGTATGACGATTGTTGTGATTCTACTGTGAATTGAAGGCAGATTACAGCATAGCATAATCACTGGAATCATGATTCCACGAATGTAGCCCTTTAAGAGACCTCACATTCCAGCCCTGAACTCCACATGCTTTCCTAAGACACTTTATTCCTCTCACTCTGTCTGCTGCTTTGTTGATAATTGGTGGCAGATTTAAAACAGATCTGAAGAGGAATTACTTCTCTCGAAGTGTCATGAATTCATGGAATTGACTACTTGAGATGATGCTGGGCCACTGAGTAAATTTAAGGAGGAGATGGACACATTTTTAATTTAAAGTGAAGGATTATGGGGACTGGGCAGGTACCCCCTGCTACGTACTCATTGTGCCCAGGAGATGGAAATCACAGGCTACATAGTTCATCACCCTTTTGAGGAATGCCCCTGAGTTTGATTACCATTTGACTATCTGTTAATGAGTTGGGCTGGAACAACCTTGAATATCTCTTTTTACCTCATTTACAGTGATGATGAACCGTCATTTTTAGTGGTTAAACCTGTGGTAACATAATGGGGTGAAGTCCTGCCATGGCCTGATTGAACAGTCTTCAGATGCTGAGAAGAGTATTTTTCGTCCTAGGGATTTTTGGTATTTGGTATACAGATATACGTATATGGGCATACATTCAATATGTGGGATTTTTTTATTTATTCACGGATGAGGCCGTCGATGACTAGGCCAGCATTTATTGTCCATTTCTCTGGGCAACTAAGAGTCAACCACATCGCTATGGTTCTAGAGTCACATGTAGGCCAGACCAGGTAAGGACGGCAGTTTCTTTCCCTGAAGGACATTAGTGAACCAGCTGGGTTTTTCCGACAATCGGCAAAAGATTCATATTCATCCTTAGACCCCTAATTCTAGATTTTTTCAAATTCCACTATCTGCCATGGCAAGGTTCAAACCCAAGTCCCCACAACAATACCTGGGTCTGTGGATTAATAGTCCAATGATAATATTGCCTCTCCCTCATTTTCTACTATGATATGTTGGGACAGAAATTAAGAGGTCATGCATACATAACATGCAATTCTCAATGTTCTTATTGATACATAAAAAAGATTATAGATAAATATAATTATAGATATGTCACATACACATTCACAAGCACCTGCTTGGGTGAGTGCACATTACTCCTTGTAATTAACATGGAATGAAATTACACTGTGAAATGATGAAGCGTGTGTTGAGGCGAACCAGCACTGCAGCCTCCTAATTATGCAAACTTCAAATCTTTAAACAGTCAATGACAGACACTGTGGAGCAAAGTTCTTTGGAAATTGACTCCAGGTCGCTAACGCCTGTCCAAGCTAACTTGTAGTACCATTACAACTGGCTGTTCAACATGTTGCAGACGATTACCTCCCAAGTAATTTGAGCTTTGTGTTGTCACTTGGGAAAATGTTGTATCATATTGGATTTGATTTCTAATCGTGTCAAACTGTCGAACAAGTACATTTGCACTAAAGTACTCTCCATTCACATTCAAGCACTTGAGGTGTTGATGACTATATTTCAGACATATGGGATACCCTGATAGCCATTCTTTTTGTCCAGAATAAGCACATTTAAAGTGTAAACAAATCAGTTGGGTTTGCATTTTAACCAATGACGGCTTTCATAAAAGCAGTAGTCTTTTCGATCATCTCTATTTTTAATTTATAATGATTCATTAGAGAGTTTTGTGCTCTGGCTGATAGCCAGCATCTTTGCTGAATATATTCAGCAGCAGTTGCCTGAGGGTGCCTTCCTGTCTCCGTAATATAAATATGATATAGGCTTGTGATTTTGAGTATCATATTTTCAGAGTTGCTGCTCAGATCCTGTGAAACCGAACATAATCCTTAGGCAGGAAAGGCATTTAAAAGTTATAGCATCAGCCCTCCCATTTGGACGCATTTAGCTAAATTAAGGAATGCATGATGTCATGACCTACAGCGGTGAACTTATTAGTGTCAGTCCATGTAAAGAAATAAAAAGCAAGGGCCATTTCTGCAGTGTAAATTTGACTATTTAGCATAATTAAAGGAAAATAGCAATCAGATTGACTTCACCTGGGGCCTGCATCTCACAATGTTTCCTTTCTTGTCAATAAATTTTTGCCAAATCCCTTCAGGTGAGGATAGACCAGACTACTCTCCTGAAGCAAGGGTGTAACATGATACTTCCTTCCTGTAGGATTAGGATTGCACTGTCAATATCATGTCAAGGCGAAATGGCAACAGTGGTGTTTACAAAATTAACAAATGGATTTCAAGTTAAATGCCGGCCAATTTGTGCAACAGATTTTTTCGGCAATGACCAGGCTCAAGGGATTAGTGCAGGTAATCATGCTGACCACATTTTCCGCTCAGGACTATACAGTCCACTTGTCACTTCAATATCCCCTTTCATTCTTGTTTCTGGAGAAGATTTGTAAGCAAATTTGAATCAGGTGCCAGTTGAGAGATGAATTGCCTGTGCTGGGACCTAGTAACATAACCCTTAATAAATAGTCAGCCTATTTTCATTCTGCATGAAGGATTTTTTTAAAAGGCTAGGATTTCCAGATTATTCAACTAAGATTATTTATCTTTAAAAAACTCCTTCCAGATCTGTGCTTCATATAGCTGGCCTCAGCTGAGGCGGAATTAAAGGTGCTGCACAAACCTATATTGTCAATGAATGGGGAGGGGGAAAATCAGGTAAGGTTTTCACTCACCATCTTTTTTGGGAAACTCATGTTTTGGGGCTGGGCCTCTGAGGATGGAACTGCACTTGTGTGGTTTGATTCTTCTTATGGAGAATAGCATAAGAACACTTACTGTGAGATCCATTAAATCAAAAGAGTTATTGGGTGCAATACTGCAGGGTTTCCTCAGTATTGAAGGTGCCATCCCTCGCATGAAACATTTGGGGCGGCATGCCCAAATGGTTAGCACTGCTGCCTCACAGCACCAGGGACCCAGGTTCAATACCAGCCTCGGGTGACTGTCTGTGTGGAGTTTGCACGTTGTCTGCGTGGGTGTCCTTCGGTTATTTTGGTTTCCTCCCCCAGTCCAAAGATGTCCGGGTTGGGTGGATTGGCCATGTTAAATTGCCCATACTATCCAGGGATGTGCAGGATAGGTGGATTAACTATGGGAAATGCAGGAATTACAGGGATAGTACAGCGGGGTGGGTTTGGGTGGAATGGTCTTCAGAGGGTCAGTGTGGACACGATAGGCTGAATGGCGTGCTTGCACACTGTAGCAATTCTATGATTCTAAGTAAAAGTCATGCCTGCTCCCTCAGAGGAATGTACAAGATTCTATGCTGGCACAAAAAATGAGTTATCACATTACTGCTTGTGAAACATTGCTGTGTACAAGTTCTCTTGCCATTTTCCTGCATTAAAGTAGTGGCTATACTTCAAAAACTGCTCCAGGAGCTGTAAAACATTTTGCTATGCTCCAATGTTGACAAGGGTCCCATAGAAATGCAATTTTTCTTCCGCTACTCTGGTGTGATTCAGAGTCTTTGGGAGAGAAGGAAAGAGAAAAATTATGAGTATTTACCTTTCCTCTATTTCTGAATATTTAAAAGTGACGTTAATTTTAATATATTTGTTGTAAATTGCAAACAGTTCAGTATTCAAAGGGTTAAAGTACATTTATAGATGCTGTATTTTTAAAATAAATTAATACATGGTTAAAATTTATTCTGTATGAGTTAGGAAGTTAGACGATAAAACCACAAGGGTGTTTAATCACCTCTATAAACCAATGCTCAACTTCATAAGACAAGCTCACAGTTCTTTGATTTATTCCTATAATTAGCATTTATCTAATTCTTAACCTTCTAATAATACAATCTTGCTTAATTTGAGAAAGAAAATCGACAACATTTTTTCTCCTGACAAGACAGCCTTGTACTTCACAACTAGGTTTTGATCTTAATCTTCAAAATAATCATTCTGAATAATGAGCCTCTCAGCTGCCAAGTATGTTTGTCCCGATAGCATTTCTTGTCTCAGAATGTGTTAGGGCATGATTGTGCCGGCTGGGATTCAGCGTTGTTGAAGTTGAACTTTCCTTGACATTTGCATTAGCACGTTATGTGTCTCAGTTAAAGCACTTTCACTTCTCAGTCACCTCTGCAAGGATGTTTGGTTGTACTTTTATCAACTCAGACTGAATTGACAGACCACTTTACATTTATTAAAAGTTGTTCAATAATTTTCAAAGTCTTGTAGGACAAATGTTATCAATGATGAGTCAAACTATACTAGATAGTGCTTCGTCATTAGATGGTATTTTTACCATGCTTACTTGCTTTGTATTGTTGTGGCTAATACAGAGATGTGATATGTCTAAAATGTGGACATAAACAAGCTATTAAAATGGCCAGTGCAAATCATAAGACCTTTGGCATTTGAGTCAAAGACAGCATCAAGTCTCTAGTGAATACCTCATTAAATATGGACACTTACAGCCATTGAGGGAATTTGCACATCTCTTTGTTTAAGGATGGGTCAACACACAAGAACGATAGAATTTTCAGACTGCCTGCCTGTAAAAAGAAATGTCAAAATTCAATTTGTACAAACAAAAATGATTGGCCACTATCAACCTTTGATTGTATCATGATGGTTTCTCCCCTGCCAAATTCTGTTGGGCCAATCTCAAAGGTGTTAAACCACAACACATGTTTTTGAATTAAATATAAACTCCAGCCATTAAATAGGAAAGATTTTGAACCTGTAAAAAGTTACACGGTTAACTGAGGAAACAGCTATGTTTTATTAATCTGCTTAAAGGAACGGCTAGAATCTGTCTGAAGTTTCATCAAAGCCATTGAACCAACAATTGAGTTTGTCAGAAAGGAAATCCATGAGCTAGCTTCAAAACATTAAGCAGTCAAGTTAATTAATAGCAATATGTTGAAAGTGAAAGATCCCAACAAAGGAAACTCCTCCTCAACTTCAACTTCATCTGGCACTCTCACGTAAATTTGTTTATGAGAACACTCACAAATGGCTGTGTGCCCTTCACTTTACAAGACCTTCCCTTCAACTTTAATGTCATCAAAGCAGCTACAGGCCTACCATGTAGGAGACTAGAGAATGTTAATCATAGACTGTGAAAACAATAATCTGTAAAATTACATTACCCCCACCTATATCTAATCTTTGTGCATAAGAAAGAGACTATGAGAATGAAAGTATGAGAGGTTGTGCTTAATTCAGTGTAAGAGTATGAGAATTCATAACCACTTTACTTTAAAATTTACACAAACCTTGTTTCTATATTATTGTTATTAAATTAGTATATACACTCTGAGGGTAAAAAAAAAATCCACAGCAGTTTCATACAAAACATTCTGATGGTGGACATTAAAACTTCACGGTATACTTCACGGTATACATCCATTTATGTAATGCTATATTGATGTTGTGGCATGTTGAACATAATAAAAGTAAATGGGTTTTTACAAAACTCATGTTTAACCAACTTTATGATGTTATTTGAAGAAATCACCAGGAGTAGACAAGGGAAGTACAATAGGTGTTCTAATGTGCACTTTCAGAAAGCCATTGATATCACATAGACTCAAGGCAAAAGTCCTTTCACGTGGAGTCAGTGGGCAGGTAATATAGTGCATAGAAAGATGGCTATCAAACAAAAAAAAACAGAGGGCAAGTATTAAAGTGGGGATTAACATCCGACAGCGATGTGTATTGGGACAACCATGGCTTGTTAAAATGATAAATTATTTGGGATCAGAAATTGGATATCATGCAGGGTGTGTGTGAAATTTTAATCCTCCCCGTCCAATGAAAATTGAGCAGGGTGACAATTAAAATAGGGCAGATCATGTTCCAATTTAGATTAGCCACCAGATCCTGTTGACTGCAGGCACCAAGGTCACTTGTACAACATCATCAAGGTGCTTTGTTTAATTATGCGAAACAGTTCTTAATAATGCCATTAGCAGCCTCCTGCAAGACAGACTTGCTTAAAGTTCTTGGACTGAGCATTAATACATTTTGGCAAAGTGTAATTTTTGTTACATTTCACCATGGATTTCTTTCTGTGAGGCCTAGTGAGTTTTCTTGTACAATTGTTCCAAGCTTGCTTCATTAACTGTCTGCAAGACCCATACGGTGCCCCTCTGATCTAATGTTAGCCCAATTCTCCACCTCACTATGGTGCTTGCTACTGCCAGGGCAACCTGTGATCTTTAGAAAGCTGTTGTGCATCCGATCAAGCACTGCTAGTCTGGAGCTACCCTGACATTCATGGCTCATGATATTTGGCCAGGACATTACAGATCAGGGGAAATTGGCATCCCACTTCTGTGGACAAGGACTGGGAGGTCCTGGAGGATGGGCTAGCGCAGAGGAGGGATTTCCACTTCCCATAGGATGGACAAAGGGGGCTATGACCCCAGATTCGAGATTGCCACTCAGCACAGCAGTGTAAAAAGAAAATCAAAGACCTTCTCTACTCTGCAAGAATAGGCACCACCATCAGGTAATCAGTCTGACTTACAGATTGAGAATTCTTGGCAATCCATTTCCATTTGGCAGGTGTTCAAATAGGAGAGTGTATATTTATGTAGTAAGCTTTTGTAATAAAGAAGGTGATAATGAGTGATAACCCTCATTAATAGGTCACTAGCCACTCACTAATGAGAATCTCATCTTGACGCCTAGAATTTAGTTGGAAAGTGCAACCTGTCACTGCCAACACTTGGAAAGGTTTCGCTTGCCTTCTCACATGACTGTTCTGAATTTCCTGCCACGGATAACACCATACAGAGCCGGCAAGACCCCACCCCTTGTAGTTTGAGAAAGGATAAGCAGGAATATTAGCACAAGACCCACAAGGAAACATAGAGCCTTTCTCACTCTGAGCATCCATATCCATCCCTCCACTGCAATTGTCTCCACACTCTCCCCCCACCACACGCATTATCCTTGGACACTACTTTCTACTACCTAAAACCCCACTTCTATCTGTTGTCACCTCGTCATTCCTGTAACTGTGACTGAGGGTCCTGTCTAACAGCTTTAAGGGCACACAGGTAAAACGGGGCTGACAGCCTGAGATAGGCAGGCCAGGAGTTCAAAACTAACCCATGCCATTAAACTTTACAGATCATACCACATGGGGGTTTATAACTGAAGATTACACCAAAATTTGCAATTGATAGATAATTGGTAAATGAAAATAAGTTTAGTAAATGTGTGAAGTGGTTCAATTTGACCGGGGCAGTGATGGATCAGCCATGATCCTGTTGAATGGTGCAGCAGCTCAAAGAGCTGATTGGCCTGTTGTCATGTTCTTCTTGTCATATAAGGAGGTTTTTTATTCCCTGGAGGAGAAGAAATCCAACAGGGTGGAAGTAGAATCTAACTATGGATGCAGGTAGAATGAGGTAAGTCAAGTGGATGGGATGCTCTGAGAGTCTGTGTGGACTTGTTGGGCTGAAGAGCCTGTTTCCACACTGTAGGGATTCTATATAAAAAAAATAGATTCAAAGATTTGTTTGAAGGATGAACCAGTTATGATGACTGTCTTGTTTCTATGCAGTCGCTAAAACCCAATTTTATCTTATTTGGTCTTGAAGCAGTCTCCTTGTAAAAGGCTGACTTTCCTGAAGTCATTTTATGTTCATTAACATCATGCTTGTGTTTAGTCTTGCTGATGTCACGATTGTTATTCAAAGCATTGTTGAAGCAAATGGATTTGCTAATTACAAATAAATTAACCCAGTGTCTCCACTGATAAATCAGCTACGCAGTACAGTATTGAGCCATACTGATTAAAGGTTTTAGATTTTATCCCTAACAGGAAAGTCATAGAATGGTTGCAGCACATTAGCAGACCATTTGGTCCATCAGGTCATTACCTGCACCCAGTGAAAGCAACACAGCTTATCTCACTCCACACTCTTGGCCCCACCACTCTCCCACCTTTTACCCTTGATTTATAATGTTGTTTTGAGATAAACGTTCAATTCTCTTTTGAAGGCCTTGATTGATTTTGACTCCAGCACACTCTGAGGCAGTGATTCCCAGCACTTTCCGCATTAAACGGCTTTTCTAAGATTTAATCTCTGCTGCACTGATTGATCTCAACTAATGTGACAATATAAATGCTATCATTGGCCCCAGAGAGGATATTAAGAGTTGACTTTCCCATTTCTGCCCACTGGTTAGTGACTTCTGCTGGAACCTGCACCTATATAAATATTGACTGAGGACAGCATCAAGTTTGATGGTGATACATACTATGAGCAAACAAATAATGAACAGGGATGACTGATCTTAACACTTTCCTTCTAGCCCTGACACCATTTGACACCCTTGTTAGTGAAGAATCCATATAACTTAGCCTTAAAATATTAATTGTCTCTGCCTATACTGAATTCCAGAAGCTCAAAGCCCTCTGAGAGAAAACAATTATACTTATCTCTATCTCAGACAGGAAATCCCTTATTTTTAAACTGTCTCCCTTTCCTTTCAACAATGAGATGAGCAGCTGATGTCTGAGCTCATTAGGTGGAGGAAGGCCACGTAACCTTTGTATGGGTCAATACCTTGACAAAAGAATTAACTTGCCTTTATATAACAATCCATGCCATATTTCTTACTTTGAAGTATGGCCAGTTTATTGCCAACAAAGGAAGAAAGGGAGAAAACTAGAAGAAAAAATTAGTATAAACATACAATTTAGTCTGAAGTACTTTCTGTCACCTGTGAATTTGGAATGGGAATGTTTTCAAATAAGTAAGAACTATCCTTTATTAAAACAAAACTAATTTCTGTCAATTAATATTAGAGAGTAAATTCACTGACGTGTTGATCCAAATAGGGATTCACTGCAAGGAAGCAAATCTTAAAAATTGGTGCTAAAACACTGTGGCGCCATCTCATAATGTTACAGCATGGGACCATTACATTTACCTTTCAATGGAATGAATTTCATAAAATAATAACGGAAATGCTGGCAAAGACATACAGGGTCAACCACCATCTGAAAAGAAACCAGTACAGGTTGTCTCTGGGTTGCAAAAGGGTTCCAATCTGGAGTCCACTGGCAAGTTGATGTGTACGCAATTCACAACACAATGCAGGACAATGTAAAATCATTTATAATTATTCATAATTTAGGAAATGTCAGTGTGTCGGGTCTTTAAAGTTACACCCATGTGTGCAATCACATTCACATGTACGAATGCATGTAAGTTGAACATTCACAAACTGGGGACTCCTGTAGATAAATATTTTGGGTAGCAAAGCTTAAGACTAAGCCTGATTTGGGCTGCAACCAACATTTATTTTCTGTTTCCGATGTTCACCAGGCTCTTGTGCATTTTTAACATCTTCTTCCTTACTTAAAATTTCCAAAGTTATTTTTATCTCTGGAAGAACAATATGTCTAATTGCTTGCACAAGGAGAAAAAACTAAATCTTCTGTCTTTTCACACTAGCCTAGAATGAGATGAAATGCAATCAGCTTCAGTCAACCTCCTGCCTTCTTAACAAATCAGACACAATTGACAGTTCTCAGGAACAGATCTAAACACAGGGTTTAAGGCGTCATATCAGAAATGTTTGAAATCCTTCCAAGTAATATTTTCACCATTTGGAATGTGTCAGAAAGCAGTGAGATTATTGTCATAACCAGCCCCAGCTTTTAAAGCATCCCAGGTGGCCACAGAGGTGCAGTTATGCACCGAATGACTGCATTCCCGACTCTGATGGCAGGGCCGGTGTCAACCGTTGCTGTTTATTTCACAAAACAAAAAAGAGGACATCACTCTCCAGCAATTAGCAAATGGATTCTACAGTATGAGATGAGTCACCTTAGTGGTGTGTTTAGGACCTTAATAAATCAAAATGGTAAATAAAAGTTACAATAAAGTGTCCTGTTGGGCAGCTGAAATGTTCTCATTATGTCTGGCTGTGCATTCAGAAGGATGCACTAATGCCATTATACAAGGTGTTTTCATTATTTACTTTTTGGGGATACTGAAAGAATGACCTCTGTACTCTGCCACAGGGATTTGTCTGGAACTCCCAATCTCGAAAGGTCTACTGGGCTCTCCTTTGTAATACAAGGATCTCTAATTGCAAAGACATGCAGGTGCATGGAGTTGGATTCCTAGGTTAAATTTCCACAACCAGAGGCATTTGCTCTAATGACAAAGTTGTTGACATGATCATGATTTTGATTCTCTTCAGGACAGAAACTTTCTACTACGCAGTGCAGTGAATAGAGTAAAAGCCATGTCTATTGACTGTACAACCATAATGTAAAAAAAAATGTCTAGGACGTTGTCCTTCTGAATGTGCTTTTTGATAGAGTTTTTTTTTATAGGGACATCAAGGTAAAATATTGATAGCTACAGGTCTGTCACAAACAGTGGAGCAATTAGGTCTATTGATTTATTTCAAGATGAATGCATCATCAGCTGTGCTGGAGTTATTGAATAGACACTGGAGACGGTAAAACCCTGTTGCTACTTTCTTCATTTACTTCACCCACCAGAAGTATTATCATATAAACAGGTGTGGTCTTGGAATTGAATGGCTTTTAAAAACTAGATCAATTAATTGGTGCAGTGAGTATTCTTGGATGACAGCTCTGCCGTTTCAGAGTCTAGCTGTAGGGGAACATTGCCAGTTAGTATTGATCTTCTCATGACTTTGGGGATAGTATCTGGTCAGAACCACAACAAAATAGATATGGATTTTCACTAACTGCAAAAGGGCAAATTTCATCAATGACTAGAATACAATTGGGACTTCAGAAAAAAACTACAGGCATGAATCTCAATCATGCACAGTTGACCTTGCATATGAATATCTCACAAGTGGTCAAGTTTAAGAAGGAAGCATATGTCAGGTATAGACAGCAGAGATCAAATGAATCCCTAGAAGAGTACAAAGACAGTAGTCATACAGTCATTGAGATATACAATATGGAAACAGACCCTTCGGTCCAACTTGTCCAAGCTGACCAGATATCCTATATAAATCTAGTCCCATTTGCCAGCATTTGGCCCCAGTGTCCCTCTAAACTGTTCCTATTCACATACCCATCCAGATGCCTTTTATATGTAATTGTACCAGCCTTCACCACTTCTTTTGGCAGGTCATTCCATACACGCTCCACCCTCTGTATGAAAAAATTGCCCCTTAGGTCCCTTTTAAATCTTTTCCCTCTCATCTTAAACCTATGCCCTCGAGTTTTGGTCTCTCCCACCCCAGTGAAAATACCTTGCCTATTTACCCTATCCATGCCCATCATGATTTTATAAACCTCTATAAGATTACCCGTCAGCCTCTGACACTCCAGGGAAAATAGCCCCAGTCTTCCAACCCTGGCAACATCCTCATAAATCTTTACTGAACCCTTTCAAGTTTCACAACATCCTTCCTATAGAAGGGACACCAGAATTGCATGCAATACTCCAAAACTGGCCGAGCCAATGACCTGTAGATCCATAACATGACTTCCCAACTCCTATACTCAATGCACTGACCAACAGGCGTATACTTAAGAGGGAAATCAGAAGAGCAGAAAGGTGACATGAGATAGCTTTGGCAAAAAGGATTCAGGAGAATCCAAAGGGATTCTACAAATACATTAAGGACTAAAGGATAACAAGGGAGAGAATAGGGCCCTTCAAAGATCAGCAAGGCTGCCTATGTGTGGAACTGCAGGAGATGGGGGAGATACTAAACAAGCATTTTGCTTCCATGTTTACTGTGGAAAAGGATATGGAAGATAAATAACGTGGGGAAATAAATAACGACATCTTGAAAAATGTCCATATTACACAGGAGGAGGTGCTGGACGTCTTGAAACTTGTAAAGGTAGATAAATCCCTGGAACCTGATCAGGTGTACCCTAGAACTCTGTGGGAAGTAGGGATGTGATTACTGGGCCCCCTGCTGAGATAATTGTATCATTGATAGCCATAGATGTGGTGCCACAAGACTGGAGGTTGGCTAGCATGGTGCCACTATTTAAGAAAGATGGGAAGGAAAAGCCAGGGAACTATAGACTGGTGAGTGTAACATCAATGGTGGGCAAGTTGTTGGAGAGAATCCTGAGGGACAATATTTGCATGTATTTGGAAAGGCAAGGACGGAATAGGGATAGTCAACATGGCTTTGTGTGTTGGAAATCATGACTCACTAACTTCATTGAGTCTTTTGAAGAAGTAACAAAGAGGAGTGATGAGGGCAGAGTAATGGACGTGATCTATATGGACTTCAGTAAGGTGTTCGAAAAAGTTCCTCATGGTAGACTAGTTAGCAAGGTTCAGTCACATAGAATACAGGGAGAACTAACCATTTGGATACAGAACTGGTTCGAAGGCAGGAGACAGAGGGCGGTGGTGGAAAGTTGTTTTTCAGACTGGAGGCCTGTGACCAGCGTTGTGCCACAAGGATCAGTGCTGGGTCTACTAGAAGGCATAGATTTAAGGAGAGAGGGAAAAGATTTGAAAGGGATCAAAGGGGCAATTTTTTCATGCAGAGGGTGGTGTGTGTATGGAATGAGATTCCAGAGGAAACAGTGGAGGCTGGTACGATTATAACATTTAAAAAGCATCTGGATGGGTATATGTAATAGGAAGGATTTAGAGGAATATGGGCCAAATGCTGGCAAATGGGACTAGATTAATTTAGGATGTCTGGTTGGCATGGACAAGTTGGACCGAAGGGTCTGTTTCTGCGCTGTACATTTCTATGACTTTATTACTCTTAGTTTGTCACACAATGATTAAACATGTAACCTTTTCCCAACTACAAATTCATAGTGCCAATAATATTACTACTCAAAATGTCTTTATATTAATAGTTGTTCCACAAGTTCCTGACTCTCATTGTGCGCTGAATCTTACCTATTTTTGCTAAGTTACAAGTTGTGTCAAATTTTTTGGAAGGTTTATTGCCGTGAGGCCTTGCAAATTGACTCATTGTACCTCACCAAATTCACCCCATTAACTACTTACCATGCTCCTAGGCATCTCTCACATCCAATTTCCTCCCCATTTTACCATGCACCATTCTTGGAACAACTTGCCACTTATCTGCCGGATGTCTGGCATCTCTTACACCCGTGCCACTTTTAAAAGTTTGTTGTGCACCCAGACAAGCACTATCAGTCTGGAACTGCCCTGTATGGTTGCTGTCATTTGCCCCAGATATAGCAGACAAAAGGAAATCGGTGCCCATTTAATAGGCTGCATTCTGGAGATCCTGCTGACAGGGCAGTGCCAACGCAGGACTTCTTCCTCCCCCGGTAGTAGTAGTGGGGGCCATGGCATGCAACTTTGCCAGCCTGGTTCGAGGTTTCCACCGGCTTAAACCATTCTCAGCTCTCTGAAGTAATGTCTAGCACTATAGAAAGAAAGTCAATGTCCTTCTCCAATCTTTCAGCGTAAGCAACACCATCTTCTTCTCTCAGATACCTCAAACTCAATCTATCTCTGCCGTTGCATCCATCTCCTACCAAGGCTCATGCACACCCACTCTTGCTATTGCCTGCAAGGTCTTGCCCACTTGATCTCATCCACTGTGACTCCTGACAACACAGTGGGCCCCTCAGTGCTGTTTACTGATTTACTTGGCATACTTCCCCACAGGCACCACTCATAGCTGTGCCATTCATTTCCTCTCGTAGATGCCTCTCTCTCATTCTAAGAGGGAAAACAACCCAGAATAGGGAAAAAAAGAGTCAGGATATGTGCGTGCTGCCCATCATTTGGGTCCTTGCCCCTTATGAGGAGACCATCCTGACTCTGACCACTCTCAGCAGACCCCAGATTGATTTTGGAGATACCTTTCATTTACTGTGCCAGGAACCATTGAGTGAAGGCCCTTTCACTTGAGTAAGTTCTAGTGAAAACGATGACAGACTTAGAGGCTTTGTGTGTGTACTAAGTAGCATGCAAAGACAGCAGTAACATGAGCCTCGTATTTCCAGCTGAAAGGGCAAAGGCAAATAGGCAAGACAAGGCAGTACAAAACAGGGATCCAGCAACTACAAAGGCTAACTGAGTGAGCACTATGACACTTAATGAAGAGCACCGGGATACAGCCTGGTCCAGTCCAGAGCTGGGTGCGTGTCTGAAAGCATACAATGTCCTTGCTGCAGGATTACAATGAGAGTTGCTGGGGCAGCTGGAGATGCAGCACTGAAGACAGAAGTGACCTGTAAGTGAATTGGAGATATACCATTGTAGGTCTTAGAGTCTGGCACATGTCAGATGCTAATGCGCATGGACATGGGGTGCATGTGGCTGGTGCCAATGGAGCATGCTCCAAGACATTGTTGCCCAGTTTCCAACATGCAGGTTGCTCAGAGCAAGCAGCAAGCTGAATTCGTCAGATGCTCATTTTGGTCTCTATCTGAGTTTTCCAGTCGTGGAGGTTGCTTGGTGACTTTGGTAAGATGGGAGGCTGAATATTAATGAGCCGAGTTGAGCTGTTAACAACGCATTTAGCAAACAATAATCATCAATTGGCAACTCGCTGCTGCTTTGTGAGGATCTTGCCGTGCGCTAGTGAAAAGAATAAAAGATGGAGCAAAAGATGTTCCAGAAGTCACTGAAATTTTGCCCGATTCTGCCACACAGCTCACTATAGTTCACATCGCTTCGACCCATATAACTTTCGATCTTATGATTTGTTCAGTGCTCAGAGGCCATGAGCAATGGAGCTACTTTTGAATAGATCATAAGCTCTGCAGGTGTATACAGCTAAAGTGGGGGGTTGTGTGGAGAATACTAAATAAACAAGAGATGCAATCTGCTCCACTTTGCACGGGAAGGCAATGAGATAGATGAAGGCGATAAGAAAGCACTGGAAGAGGCACTACATTATCACAGTTCATCATTAGATCTAAAGCTGACTCATGCATAATTCATTTAGTGGTAATTTCTTTATTTCATTGCCCTAGGCATGCTCACCTCATGTGATTAGTTTATCCAGTATTTGAAAGACAATATTGTCATGCAATCCCAAGACGGGAAAATCATTATCACAAAGTATTACGTCTGTTGAAGAGTGAAACAAAAATTCAATATAGTATTATATACGATGAAGGAAAAATAAGCATGAAGCTCTATCCTTTTTGGACGATGGTGGGGCCACCCAGGGGACTGAATAGCACAGTCCAGAAACAGTCATTGTTATGTTAGTAATAAGATACGTCTCCTGCTAATATATGAGTCAATTTTGTCTTTGGTGCAAGTCTAGAAAGGAGCAGTGGATCTCTGACCCAATGTATCACAGTCTAATCAGAGCAAATATTCTCCCTGTCTATCTGTCTCGAAACGTCTCTCTTTTGCTTGTCCTCTTTCTTTCTTGCCACCAATAACATAGACCTTGACAATTATTTAGTATCTGTTGCATTCTGGCTAATAAGATAGTTAGAAATTTATGAGTAAAGAGTGGGCCTGTCTATGATTGTGGTACGCATTTCCCTGGGTATTTTTAAAGCTTTTTATTAAAATCTATAATACGCTAGTTCTGTACTGCAGATAACAAGGTGTAGAGCTGGATGAACACAGCAGGCCAAGCAGCATCAGAGGAGCAGGAAGGCTAACGTTTTGGGCATAGACCCTTCTTTTCTGAAGCTGCTTGGCCCGCTGTGTTCATCCAGCTCTACACCTTGTTATCTCAGATTCTCCAGCATCTGCAGTTCCTATTAGTTCTGTACTGCACTCTGCTTCTATCTGTAATGACTTCTCTGTTTAACCTCAAACTTATGAAATTGATGGAGGGATGACCTGAAATAAGACACTGTAGATTTGATATAACATGAACAACTAGATCTTCCTTTTGGCAAATTGTCACTTGCATTGACACTTTTGGATAGCTCTCAAACTGAACAGGGGCCAGAAGTGGTTGTGGTGGTGCTAGTTAATGACAAACATTAATTAAACATCATATGAGCCAAATTAATTAGTACTATACACCTACAGAAGAATTGCAACAATCAGTAGAAAATGGATTTTATTTAAAGAAAAGCAATCAAAATGTTTTGGATTTTGGAATTTTGGCATTTTCCATTTTGGAAATTTCCAGGCAACCTGTTCAAATGTCAGACTTCAATCAAAAACCATATTTGGCAATCGTGGAGACAAAGATTGTGGTGCAATTGGCCGTTGTAAAATTATCCTAAAATAAACCTCAATGTCTCTAAACTTGGGAGAGTAAATGCAGCCAGAATTCCCACTTTTGATTACTGCCCCCAACCTTTTGTGAAAATTGGATATGTGTGGATAAATAGGATCAGGTTCAAAGGGCTGAATAGCCTGCAAATCCTCTGATAAGTATATTCAAACCTGAGATAGATTTTGAATCTATCAAGGAATCAAGGATTATGGGGGTAAGGTATGAAAGTAGCGATGAAGATTAGGGATATGAGCCAAATAGTGGCAAATGGGACTAGATCAGTTTAGGATATCTGGTTGGTATGGATGAGTTGGACTGAAGGATCTGTTTCCATGCTGTATAACTCTATGACTCTATTGATCATGATCTCAATGAATGATGGAGTAGATTCAATGGACTGAATGACCTACTCTACTCCTATGTCTTACGGTATTACAGTGGAGGGTTGATGGATAATTTTACACAATACCCAAGTATAAGTCAATGGTTTCAGAAAATTACAGGAGGGAAAAAGGACTCATGCAAAACCACCCATAATGAAATTGTCTAAAATATGCTGATACGTTTCCATAATAAAAAACAAGAATGCTGGAAATACACAGCAAGTCTGTGGAGAGAGAGACAAAGTGAGTGTTTCAGGTCTGTATCCATTGGATTATGATGAAAGATCTTAGATCTAAAAAATTGGTGCTGTTTCTCTCCACAGATCCTGCCAAACCAGAGCATTCTTTGTCCTTATTGCAGCATCTGCAGTAATTCACTTTTCTGATAATTTTCCATCTTGCTGGAGTCAATGACAAAGTTATCACACTGAATGTCCTGTGGATTTCAGGTGGATTCTGTGCTCACTAAGCCATAAAGCTTCCAATCAAAGATTATCTTGGGTTTAAAATGCCATACCTGGTTTCAAGTCCCTGCATGGACTTGTCCCTCACTACCTTATGATTTCCTCCCCTACAACCATTTGGCATATTTGTGCCTCTCTAATTCTGGCCTCTTGAGCATTTCTGTGAATTTGACTCCACCATTGGGTGGTTGTGTCTTATGGAGCTTAGATTCTAAACTTGGGAATTCCCTCCCCACACCTCCATCCCAAACTTACCTTCTTTTCGATATTCAAAGGTATGCATTTTGATGGAGATTTTGAATATCTGATCTAATATCTCCTGGGGCTCAGTGTTACACTTTGTTTTATAATGCTCCTGTGAAGCACCTTGTGATATTTTTCTACATTAATAGGGCTACATAAATACAAGTTGTGGTTGTTGCTTGAGGCAGGTGTCCCTTCAATAGTTAACCGTTTTTACTCCTCATTAAAGTGCAGTTCCCATGTATACTTAATCAGTTCTAACTGGTGATGGATTACAGTTCACTTTGCACAGCACTGACTGCAATAACAAAGTAAATGACACCTTGTTAGGTTCCATAGTATGGAAGCATAGCTAGCAGATGACCTTTCACCTCTGCTGTAGTCCAACCACAACAGATTACCCTTACAACTGGCCTTCACTTATCATTTCATTAGCAGCTTCCTAGCTAGACCAATCTAAAAAAATCTAAAATTATTACCTAAAATTTAAGGATAAACTGGAACTTGCCAACTGAAAGGAAGCGCACACGTTTATGTCATGATTTTCACAACCTCAGGGAGTCTCAAAGCACTTTATAAACAATGAAATACTATTCAATTATCATTGCTGTTGAAATAGAGGAAACGCAACAGCCAGTTTGCACACAGCAACATCCCAAATTCAGCAATGTGATAATGACTAGATAGTCTTGGTTTTGTGTTCTGATGAAAGATTATTGACATGAAATGTTACCTCCATTTCTGTCTTCAGAACTGCCACCTGATGTGCTGAATATTATCTGTGAAATAACTCCACAGAGGCCGGTATCCCATCACCAAGTCATCCTTTATTTACATGTGGAGAGTCCTTGACACTGAACAGCACCCTCAGAGCCAGCTCTCAGAGTGACCAGAATCTCTGACACTCCTGTTTATATCTGTCAGCCAGGACTCCCTGATTGGGCCAGGTTAACAGCTCCAAACAGGGAACTCATATTCTATGAGGGTCACTGGCTGACTTCATTATTGTCACTACATCCCTCCCCCTCTGAGCCTGAGGACATAGGCAGGTTCTTTTTACTGTAGCTCCTCCTGGGGTGTTTTAACACTGGGTCAGGTTCTTCCATCTCTGCCTCTGATGTGGGCAGCATGTAATGCACAGTAGCTCACCTCTTGTGCCCAGAGCATCTTGAAAGAAATTCATTCTCCTCTTCAGGCAGCAAAGGCATCAAGGTGGCAGCATCTGCCATGTCCACCTCAGATTCCAAGGTACCTTCAATGCTGGAGGGCGAGGGAGAACCCATGGGTTCCAGGACAATCGGAAAGTCTGTCAAGGAGCAGGGCATGTTTTACTTCCGCAATGTTTGTGAGTTTACGGCTTTCATATGGTCCATATGCTTGTTCAGGACCGTCACAACCACACGAACTTTATACATCACAAGACATGACCTCGCATTGACAATGCCTCTTACATATGCAGGGCCATTCTTTTGGTTCCATCACCAAACTTTGTTCCCTAAATTAAACTGTCTCACTTGCTCAGCGGAGTCTGGTGTCCAGCATTGGCGTTCCTGCTGCTGTTTCACCCTCCCCGCCCCAGGTCCGGGAAGATAAGATTTAACCTACTGCAGAGTCTTCTCCTCATTAGCAACTCTACTGGGGGTATCCCTGTGGTTGCATGAGGGGTAGTCCCAAAATCAAATAGGAACCAGGACAGTTTGGTATCTAGTGAAGCAGTAGGCAGTTTCTTTAAGCCTGCCTTCAAAGTTTGGACTGCTCTTTCTGCTAGATCACTTGACGACGGATGGTGTGAAGCTGTCCTTATATGATGAATACCATTTGACTTTACGAAATACTCAAATTCCCTGCTAGTAAACATTGGCTCATTATCTGTGACCAACATTTCTGGGAGTCTGTGTATTGCAAGAGATGGGCGTAGTTTTTCTATCATCGTTTCTGTGTTGACGAATGAACTTTATGCACATCCAGCCACTTTGAGTGGGTGTCACAATGACTGAAAACTTTGAGGCCATGAAAGGACCTACACAATTGATGTCTGACCAAGTCCAGGGTTTACCCAACCATTCCCACAAATGTGGTGGAGCTGCTGCTGTAATTTTTGTCCTTGTTGTCACACTGGGCAGTGCCCCACCAACACAGCCAAGTCTGCATCCAATCCTGGCCACTAGACATAACCTATCAACAACATCGTCATTTTAGAGACCCCTGGATGACCCTGCTGGAGTTCAGCCAGTATCTGACAGCGACCTTTGCTCGGGACAATCTCTCTTGTTCCCCATAATGATATGCTGTCCTTTACTGTGATCTGGTATCTCTGGGTCCAAAAAGGTTTCAGTTCTGGTTGTGATGGTCCTTTGGTTTCCCCCATCACCACCAGCTGTTTCAGTTTTGCCAGAACCAGATCTTTCTGTGTCCAAAGTCTGATATTGTCAGCTGAAACAGGAAGTGTGTCCAGAAAATTTAAAACCATTACAGACTTTTCCAGTAGTGGTACCACCGATGATGTATCTGCTAGTGAGAGGTGGTTCAATGCATCCACATTCGATACTTGGCCCCTTGGATGGTGTTCCAACTTGTAATTGTACCCATGTAGTATTAGAGCCTACCGCTAAATTCAGCCTGAAGCTATGGACTGCAATGCCTTGTTCTCTCTAAGTACACCTAGCAGGGTTTTGTGATCCATTATTATTACACATTTTGGGTCCGTAAATGTATTGGTGGAACTTTCTGACTCCACATACAACCGCTAAACCTTCCTTCTCTATCTGGGTGTATTCATGCTCTGCATTAGCCAAAGTCCTGGAAGCATATGCTATTGGGTGTTCCTCTCCACTGGGCCACCTATGATCTAATACTATCCCAATGCCACACGGGGCAGCATTGCATGTTATTACCAGATCTCATCTGGGATAACAATGTGCTGATGTATCAGAGGATGATAGCTTTTTTTTTCATTTCCCTGAAAGCAATGGCTTGGCTATGTGACTATTTCCAAGGCTGACCCTTTTTTAAGAGTTGATGCAAAGGTGCCAGGATGAAGGCCAGGTCACGTATAAACTTTCCACAACAGTTCACTAGCCCAAGGAAAGACTTAAGCTCCAGTACAGATGTGAGAGCCGGGGACACCTTTGATCCACCCTCACTTTATCCTCCAACGGTGTAACCTGGTTGTTCAACTTTACAGTTCAATTGGGTCACTTGGTGTGCCTGGAACACACATTTTTTTTTCCCTTTTAAAGTATACACCCCCTGGGGGAAACATCTAAGGACTATGTCCAAGTTCTCTAATTGCTCCTTATTGGTCTTCCCTGTTATTGACATGTCGTCTAGGTAAATGGCGACCTGGGGTAGACTTTATAAAATGTTCTCCATCATCTGCTGAAAAACTGCACAGGACTGATGATATCCCAAAAGGCAGTCTCTTTTATTGGTACAAACCCTTATGCATGTTAATTGTAGCACAATTCTAGGAATCCTCAGGATGTATGCTGGCTCATGTCCAGCTACGTGAAGGACAGCCTCTCTTCCAGTTTTGTGTATAAATCCTCTATGCGAGGCATTGGGTATTTATCCAGCTGCAAAAAGTTGCTCACTGTTGTTTAAATCCCCACAAAAGTGAAGCAACCAGTCACACTTCACAGTCATTATGACCAGTGCTGCCAATTCTGCAAACTAGACTGATTTAATGATTCTTTCACTTTCCATCCTTCTGATTTCTGCCTCAACTTTTGCCCATAAGATAAATGACTCTATGCGGGTCTTGCAGAATTGTGGATTTGATTACTGGTCAACAAAGAGTCATAGAGATGTACAGCACGGGAGTAGGCACTTGTCCATGTTGACCAGATATCTGAAAGAAGGGTCACCGGACCTGAAACATTAACTCTGATTTCTCTTCTCAGATGCTGCTAGACCTGCTGAGCTTTTCCAGCAACTTCTGTTTTTATTATCCTAAATTAATCTAGTCCCATTAGTCAACATTTGATCTATATCACTCTAAATTCTTCCTGTTCATATGACCATCCAGATGCCTTTTAAATGTTGTAATTGTACCAGCCTCCACCACCTCCAAGTTGGCCTTGCCTCCTTTGATAGTCACTCGACCTTCCTGAAAATTTTCCAGGTATTTAATTAGGACTTCAATGAGTTAGTTATTTTCTAACTGAAAAATGTTGAGCCAATCTAGGGGAATCTTTCTCAACCAATTTTGCCCCAACAAGCTTGGGGCTGAGCCTTTTACTACAATCAAAGTTGTAACTTTAATCTGTAAAGGTTCCCCAATATAGGTTCTCAGTCTAGCCAAGGTCTTGTGCAAACTTAGAGGTTGGAGTCCAGAACGAATTTTGTTAAAGACTGATTCTGCAATCACTGAAACATTGATGCTGGTATCGACCTCTATCAGAACTGGGTGACCATTTCACCAGGTGTTTAATTTGATTGGTTCTGATTTGGACATTGCTAAGCAATTTAACTATTCCAAACCAGATGTAGGTGGGCTTTCTAATGTTAAAGTGATTGGCGATCACTGGTGCCATTTTCTGGAGGCATGTGCCCACTACACTGGTAGTTGGCAAGTAGACTAATTAATAAAGTTAGATCACGAGCTATTCTGGGTTAGCTTGCTAATTGGATACAAAATTAGCTTTATGGTGGGAGATAGGGTGGTGGTGGAGGGTTGTTTTTCAGACTGGAGGCCTGTGACCAATGGCATTCCACAGGGATCAGTATTGGGTCCAGTTTTGTTTGTCATTTATATGAATGATTTGGATGAGAATTTTGGAAGTATGGTTAGTAAATTTGCAAACGACACCAAAATTTTGAAGGTTTAAAAGGATAATGGGCCAAGTGCAGGGAAATGGGATTAACATGGCTGGACATTTTGGTTGGCATTGACCCGTTTGGGCCGAAGGGCCTTCTCCATGCTGTGGAGTCTATGACCCTAAAATTGGTGGTATAGTGGACAGTGAAGAAGGTTATAACAAAGAGATCTTGCTCAATTGGGTCAATGGGATGAAGTGTAGTAGATGGAATTTAATTTGGATAAATGTGAGGTATTACATTTTGGTAATACAAACAAGGACAGGTCTTATACAATTAATGGCACTGGGTAGTATTGTAGAACACAGAGATCTTGGGGCTCAGATATATAATTCTTTGAAATGTACGTCATAGGTAGACATGCTGGTTAAGAAAGCATCTTGCATGTTTGACTTCATTGCTCAGACCTTTAAGCATAGCAGTACAGGACATTGGTGGACATCTGGAGTACTGTGTGTAGTTCTGGTCACCCTGCAATGGGAAGGATATTATTAAATTGGAGAGGGTTCAGAAAAGATTTACAAGGAATGGAGGATTTGAGATATAAAAATACACTGGAAAGGCTGGGACTTTTTTCACTGGAGTGTTGGAGGTTGAGGGGTTATATTATTGAGGTTTATAAAATCATGTGGGGCATTGATAAGGTGAATGACAATGACAAAAAGAACATGAGGGGCAACTATTTTAACACAGTGTGGTTTGTATGTGGAATGAAATGCCAGACGAGGTGGTGGATGCAGGTACAGTCACAATGTTTAAAAGACATTTGGATAAGTACATGAATAAGAAATGTTTGGAGGGATATGGGCTAAGTGCAGGCAGGTGAAACTAGCTTAATTTGGGAATATGGTCGGCGTGGACTGATTGGACCGAAAGGTCTGTTTCCATGCTGGATGACTCTACGACTCTGACATTCTAGACCACCTTTTGTACCTGGTCCATTTGAGGGTCCAGGTGTCTCACAAGGCTGGTTACTGGGGAACACAGCTTCTCCACTTCAACCATGGCCCATGACATCATTGTGCAAATGCTGGCAGATGCGGAGTGCAGTTTTCATGCCACTCATACTTCACCCAGGTCTTAGGTGGGGCAGAGTATAGGGCTACTGAAAATATGGATTTATGGCTTGGAATTGTCTTGGGAGGGCCCTTTAGTATGATCCAGAAAGAAGGTGCCATATCATCCTGGTATTCTGTGTTCTGCATGATTGGAGCAAGCAATGAGTTGATGTGCCGGATGCTGAGGAACATGGGAACAGGAACAATTCTCCAAGGTGGAGGATGAAGACATTGGGGAGGAGGAAGGTCTCTTTGTGCATAATAGAGCTCAGCTACAAGCCGAACAGAACCTCATTGAGACCCAGTTCCAGTCGACAAGAGCTGACTACAGCAGATAATCAACTGCAAAATATTAATTGGACATGATGATGAATTCTGGTTAGCAATGCTGGGATGAACTTCAATCTCAATTGGTTTTTATTTGTGTTCGCATTTGCTGTTTGTAAATAAAAGCTTATATATAGATTTTTCCAATTGCTTGCCAGTACATGATATTCCCAACTAGTTAATGACAAGCTGTGGATGTAGAAGGGCATTGAGGACAGGGTAGCACTGACTTATAGTGTTCAGATGGAGGTAGCTATGGGGAGGTGCAATGTGTGGTGCACTAGTTTAATGGTGATTAGGGTGAGAGAATGGCGGTGTATACATGAGGGAGCCTCACCTGTGCTGACTATCTGCCAAGGGCAGTGTAACTTTGTGGCTGATGTGCCATGATGTTGCGAGTGAGGGCCAATAATGTAGTGGCCAGGGATGTGCAGGCTAGGTGGATTAGCTGTGGTAAATGTAGAGTTACAGGGATTTGGAGGGGGTTGAATGTCTGGGTGGAATTCCCTTCAGAGGGTCAGTGCAAGCTTAATGGAGCGAATAGCCTCTGTCTGCACTGTAGGGATTCTATGATTCTATTCTAACACTTGTCTGGGTCCACAATTGGCTTTCAAAGATGCCACAGGTGCAAGGGATGGTCTTTTGTTGGATATTTGCTGAGTCGTGAATTGTTCTGGGAACTGAGTGTAGTAAAATGGAGCTGTAATTGGACATGACAATACCAGAAGAAAACCTACTAGGCTTCACAGTGGAAGTCCCTCTAAAAACTTGATGCAACTCTGATTTTGATTTGATTTATTATTGTCACATGTACTTAGGTAAAGTGAAAAGTTTTGTTTTGCGTGCAGTGCAGGCAGATCATACCATATAAAGTGCATCAGGGTAATAGGACAGAGTGAAGAATACAATGTACATGACTGCAGAGAACATGCACAAACAGCGAGATCAACGTTGGTTTTAAAATTTGAGAGATCCATTCTGAAGTCTAATAACGGGGGGAAGAAGCTGTTCTTGAATCTCACATCAGCATTTTCAATAATGCATTATTTTTATACATTGCTTTTGAAAGTTTAACATTATGTCTGTTTTACATATTTCAATTCTTTCTTCTGAACACCATGTGTATTGAAAATTAAAGGGGTAAGCAGTTCAATATGCAGAGCGGTAAATTGCATTAATACCAGTGTTTTGGCTCTCAGCAGTGAAACTGTATTAGCATTGATTATTTTTCTTCCGATATCTATACATTGAACAGGATTCTCGTAAAGTACAAGCTTAAATTAATTTAGTAAGTAGGTTTAAATTAATTAGTAATTTGGTAATAAGATACAAAAGTTGAGTTAAGGTATCATCTTATTGAATGGCAGAGGAGGTTTAAGAGCCCTCATGTCTCCTTTACCTTAAGTTGTTATATTAACAAGCTCAGTAACAGAATGCTCATTGCTTAATACATCTGTATAGTCAGGAGGCCATGAATGTAACATAATAATAAATATAGGACAGCATTTGCCACACATATAGACTAAAGAAGTCATAATGAAGAACTGAATCAAGAAGTGACATGGAAATACATGCCATTGATTCCTACATTACAGCAGTGACGACACATCAAAAGTATTTAATTCACTGTAAATTACTTTGAGACATCCAGTGGCCGTCAAAAGTGCTATAGAAATGCAAGTCTTCCTTTTTGCTTTAATGAGGAATAAATGTGCCACCCAAAGATATTGGTGAGGAAATGTATTTTCTTAACCTACTATTTTTCTGTGATCCTTTACCAGCTGAACTAACACTGAATCAATTTACAAACATCAAGTAGCGAAGTTCTGAGCTATTTAATCACACAATCATAGAAGAATTATAGCTCAGAAGAAGGGTATTTGGCAATTCTGCCTGAGCTAGCATTGGCACAGGTACGATAGGTTAAACAGCTTCCTTCTGTGCTGTAATTTCTATGATTCTATGATTAAATGAGTTTTGCAATCCGGACCTTAACTCTCCGATCTTTATAAATCATTTTATTGCTATTTCTACTGGCACAGTGTTGTGGAAAATGATGAGTAAATAGAAGAGTTACTCACCAGTGTATTCAGGTAGGACTGGCTCCCTGTTAAAGGCGTATTATAGTGAAGCTGAATGAATAACACCAGGAGGGTCAGATGTTGGCAGCAGGGCTTCTGCATTGTTTGGATGCCAGAAAAATTAGCTCTTACTCATGCAGTAGTTTTGGCAGTGCAACATCACTGTCCTGCAGTTCTAAAAAAATGACAGACAGATTGAGCTCACTAACATTTCACACAATGCTCCATTTATATTGTACAGTGAAACATGATCTGGTTAGAAACTGTGTCGAAGGAAAACTGCTGTTTAATAGGAATAGCAGACACCTGGTTTAAGTGATACTGTTGGCCTCGGCAGGTGGACTGAGAAATCTGTCTGCTTGTGATGTGGAGGAAATGGCAGCAATGGTGACACATGGCATCAGTGATAAGGTGTCATGTTTATAGCCACCACTACTTTTGCCCTCAAGCTGACAAGGCCAAACCTTCGCGCAAGATGGTGGCCCCCACCTCTGGAGGTACATGCATTGCCTGTTTTATATTATCATGCTGCCTTTAAAAGCAAGGCTGAACTCTAAGGGCTGTCCTCTGACATAAATGGGGTATTGGGTTAATTACAATAGAGAACACATTTAAAAGAAAGAGCCATATTTGTGTTTTACTTGGCAATGAATTAATGGATTGGTTGAGTATCACTTACATTACTTATTTTACTATAGAAAACCTGCTGTTTTACCTTGTGGAATTACAAAGTTGGTTCTTTATTTAGGAGGAGTGACATGACCTTTAACCTGATTTCAAATGCAGTTCTCAGAGATATTTGTTACCACCATATAAAATGTCACATGAAACAATGGCATATAAATGTGATTTTTACTGCTTGGGTATAGTAAAGTCTTTCTGTTAGGCTAAATTTATAATTCAATGAATTGACCTGCTTCCATGAGCAATTCTGTAGTGCTGAGATATTGTTTGAATCAGTTTTCATTTGATTTACAAACCAACATAGGCTGAGGCCAAAAAGCGCTAAAGATAATTACGTGAAATAGTGGGGATAATTTGCAACTTCAACAGTCTCCACCTGGAGACTCATTCATTGTAAATGTGATTTTTAAACTAGTTGTTAATTACAAAGAAACACAACTTGTTATGAATTTGGGCATTCTTTTGTTCTGTTTGACATTCTGATGCTACGATATCTTCAAGAGATGTATTTTGTTCTGGCTGCTTTTTATGAAGAGAGGTTGAGACAGAGGTACAGAGTGGTCTTTTGGGAGCCAATAAAGTAAACAGCTTGTGAGGTCTTGGGGCTCATTTTTAAAGTTGAAACAATAGATGCAGCCTGAATGGGTAGGGTCAAGCTCCCACAGAACCAGAATTTTTAGTTTAGCTTTCAGGAGCAGTTGCTGGAGTCTTGAAGCTGGATGTAGAAGCTCTTATTCCTCTCAGTGTTATAGCTAAAAGCTGGGGTTCTCTTCTTGCTGTTAGAATTGCATGTGAGATAATCTATGTTACTGAATTTGCCTTTATCAAGGGTGTGCTTATGGGATATTACTATGTTGGAAAAGTTGCTATTTAGTAGCTAAATAATCAATCACTCTGCTAAGTTTTCCAATTGAGTTAAGTTATTCCAGTCCTTCCTTTTGTTGTATTTTAACCATAGTGTATGAATAAAGTTTTGCAAGAAGCCTGATAGCTTAACCAATCGAATCGCATTGAATTGCAATGCCTGTCATTAAGAAAAAGTTTGGGTCTAGGCTATTTCCTTGACATGTTTTGAGGGGAATTAGTCTGATCCATAACAAATAGGGTGCTCTTGTTGGGATTAAAATCTCTAATTCCAGGTTGGGTTTAGGATTATTGGACTCAAAGGCTGTGAGTGATGAGTGTTCGTGTTTTTTATTATGGGTATTGAATTTGATTGGTTTTAATAGGGAGTGCTTCGTTCAGTCACTAAGAATTCCCAGGGGGTGGAAGAAGTCACTTCGGGAGTTTTACAGAAAGTGAGCAAGGCAAAGCTTTTGAACTTAGCAAACAAGTTGAAGTTGGAGTTTCCTGTTCTGTGAGGAAAGGGAATATAATTGCAGCAATAGCTCTACATTTACAATTGCCAGGAGTGTGATCAGAATCTTTGGAGACTGCTAAAATTCAATTGCATTTGAAGCAGTTTAAATTTGAGACAATAGCAAGGTAAAAAGATTAGCCTTGGAAGAACAAAAAGAATGAGAAAGGGAAATGAAACAGTTGAATTATGTTTAGAAGCAGAAGAAAAAGAAAAGGAAATGATGACCCCAGTAGAAGAAAGGGAGAAAGAGAGAGTTTTTGAACTTCAAAGTTGACTTAAAATGGCAGAGGTTGAGATGAAATATTGAGGTAGTGATGAGGACAGTGATGGATAGCAATCCCATCATAGCTAAAGGCCAGGGATCTGTTTAAATACGTTCAAGCATTGCCTAAGTTTGACAAGAAGGATGTAGAAACCCTTTTCATTTCATTTGAGAAAGTGGCTACACAAATGAAATGGCTGGTGACCATGTGGGTTTTGTTGATCTGAACAAAGTTGGTAGGTAGAGCTAGTGAGATATTTACATTACTATTAGAGGAGGTGTCGGGAGAGTATGATGAGGTGAAAAAAGCCATCTTAAGTGCATATGAGCTAGTACTAGAAGCCTACAGACAATGTTTCAGGAATGGGAACTTGGTGAAAAGTACAGAGTTTGAAGGGATCAAACAAAGTAATTTTGATAGGTGGATAAGGGCATTGAAAATAAATGAACCATATGATACTCTTAGAGAGACAATTATCTTGGAGGAGTTCAAAAACTCACTTCCTGGAGTAGTGAGAACTCATGTGAAAGAGCAGAGAATTACAACTGCAAGATTAGCAATGAACGTGACAGATGATTATGAGTTGGTTCGTAAGTCAAAGTTTGGCTTCTGACATCGATTTCCATCTGTGAAGGATAGAAATTGGGGAAAAGAGAAATGCTTAGTTGGTAAGGGAAAAGGAGATCTCAATGAAGATAGTAAAGGTAGTTTACCACAGGGAAAAAAGGAAACCCATAAGTGGGGAAGAGAAGCAAAAAAACTCATGTGTTTTCACTGTAATAGAATATAGTTGGTTCTGATATAACACAATAGTTGCGTTCTCGCGCTATAGAAAATCATGCAAAAACCGCAACACTTAAAGCAATGGGGACAGAAATGTGTTGTAAACAACACAAGTAGGTAAACTTCACATTTTACAAATAGCATGATCCTATTCTTCAATTGCGTTACACGTTGAAGAAACACGTGTTATTTCAGAACCGACTGTAGGCCACATGAAGTCACAGTTTTGGTAATTTAGAGAAAACATTGGGAAGACAAATGTTGGAAAACAAGATAAGCCAGTGAGCTTTGTTGAAGCGATAAAGGAAAGCACAGTGGAAGCTATAAAGCTGCAAAAGATTGTATGGCCTGATCAGGGGTTGGTTGAGAAGGAAGTACCAGATCTCTTTAAAGAATTTACTTGCATGGGTAAGGTTTACTCATGTCTGCAAGGAGGAGTTGGTAAAAAATTTAAGATTTTAAGAGATACAGGAGCAAGTCAATCTTTGATGGTGAGAGATGAGAACATATGTAATTCAGAAGGGATATTGCTAGAAAAGGAGAAAATATGTAGAATTCATGGTGAGAAGAGCTGGTTGGAGAGTCCGGTCAAAAGTGGTGAATTGGTTGTCGAAGTGTTACAAAGTTGGGTAGTGTATTCATGAATTGGAAAGCAGGAAGTTAGAATTTGTTGGTAAAAATGATCATGGGGAAAAGAGTGCCATGGTCCCTCTAAGAGCTTGTGCTTTGTCTGTGCTTGGAAGTTTACAAATGCAGATGCACAGAGAGTGCCCAAATGGAAATAGTTTATATAGAACAGCCAAGCAGCACTTTTTCTAAAACAAGAAGTTTGAATTTGGTCAATTAATTTAAACCAAGCACCTAGATACAGAAAGCCAATTGAATTTAAATCTGGTAGTATTGACAATTTGAAACCAATGATATTATAAGAATTTGATTGTGTCATTATCGGTATATAAGACGAGTGCATTTAGAAAATCAGGGAGAACCATCCACCACCTGCTAGAGTTAGCACCATTCAGCTCTCAGAGAAAGCCCATATAATTAATCAAAGGTACCATGGTACTGTAGTTCAAAGTTGTCATTGGAGAAATTATAGAGATAAAACATCCCTGACAGCAGAATTAGCAGAAGAAAGACATTTGTGAAGGGACCAGTGAAGACGGAAGACAGTCTGTGCAAAACTTGGAGAGATTAAGTTATAATTCATTGTTTTCTTATTAATTGGGTTTATTAAGTGGGACTTATGTTTATTTGAACAGTATTCCAGTATAATTTAGACCAGTTAGGAAGTATTTAGTAGTCTACAGAGGAATTGTCGGTTTGTTAGTAATTCTGTTAATTTGTTCATTGTTGGGTTAAATGAATAAATTATTTCTTAATTTATTTGTAAAGTGGAGATCAGGGATCTTCTTTCTTTTAACCACTCTTTTAATAGATTACAAAGGGAAAGGCGAGCTTGCCTACGTGTTTCGGGGGTAATTATTAGAGGGGAGCCCCTCCTCCCATGATAACAGATTGGGGCTTGTGTTTTGGTTTAATTATCAGAGGGGTTCAGCTTTACTACCTCCGTAACAGAAGTAATAGAGAAATTCTTGGTTACTTGAGTTTTCAAACCTGTGTTGTCACCAAGTCCAAGAACATTAGCTGCCACCTCTGTACATTGGACAACTTTGTCTCGTCTGAGCCCATCTGTTACTGAAACTCACATCCATGCTTCTGATACCTATTCAACATTTCCTGACTGGCCTTCTATCTTACATCCTCAGATAAATTAAGTGCATTCTAACTTCTGATGACTGCATCCTAATTTGCACCAAGTCCCATCCACCCCTTATCCCTAGATTGCTGAACTGCAATTGCTCTCAGAGCTGCAATGCCTCAGTCCTGAAATTCTAACCCTCCATGACCTCACCTTTCTCCACCTGCGCTACGACACTGCTTTTCTTCAGCACTGGCCTCTTTTCTCTTTATCCCAGCATTGGTGGTGATAACCTTCAACCATGGAGAACCTAAATGAATCATAGAATCCCTACAGTACAGAATGAAGCCATGGGGTCTATTAAGTCTGCATGGCCCTCCAACCCACACCCCACCATTTCCCCATATTTACCATGGCTAATCCACCTAACCTGTACATCTTTGGGAATATGGGAGGAAACTGGAGCACCCAGAGGAAACCCACACAGACAGTCATCCAAGGCTGGAATTGAACCTAGTACCCTTACGCTGTGAGGCAGAAGTACTAACCATTGGGCCACCATGTTGGCATTTCAAATGCAAACCTCTTGACCAACTCTCTCTCTCTGTCCATATTTTGTTAGGCTGATTCATGTTTTGATTATACTCCCAATAAGTGCCTTAGGACATTTTATGGTAAAGGTTCTATATAAAATCAACTTATTGGGGGAGTTCAAAGCAGTTTAGCTAATTGGAAGTGGAAACATACCACAGTCTGTCTATTTAGTTAACAATTTGGAAGTAACAATAATGATCCCTTGTGAACCAGAGAAGATGCCTGTGGCTTTTGCAACTACTTTTCTTCAATCTCACTAAAAGCAGATTAAGTTAAAGTAGGTGACACTATTCCACAGAAAAATGAACATAGGCAGGCCACTAGGATCAGGTTTTCTCAGTTTAAACAACTCAATTTGGCCTTCTGTAAAGATATGAAATCAATAAACACATATTCTTCCATTTTGGGGTGGGTCAGGCTACTTAAATAAATAATCCTTAAGAGTTCTGCCCTAAGGCTCAGGACAGATCATTCTCTATCTAGACCCTTTTCTTTCTTGTGCAAAGTCTTGTTACCTCAAGTCCTGACTCTTTGGTGTCTGCCAGGAAGATTTATGTCTCTTTGGCTCCCAGTTCAAATCCCAAGGCTTAGAGGAATGAAAATAATGGGAAAAACTCTATTGACTTTCTGCTGAAGATGTGTCCTTTCTAACTTTTGGGTAGCCGTTGATTTTGTGAGGCCAGCATCCCTCTGGAAAGGGGCAAAGGCCCAATAAAGCATTCAAAAAGGGGTTGACTAACAAATGCCATTATTGCATTCAGTGTACCTATTCCTGAGCCCAGCCACAAATCATGGGTGCTATAGTTTGACAGTGGGAAGGGTGGGTTTCTAGTTACAGAACACTCCCTGCACACATGCAAGGCTGGAAACAGATCTGACATACCGTTGTTTTCTTGGTTGCTAGAGAGATTTGAATCTTGCAAGTTCTATAAATTCATCTCCTTGCTGCTGTGCACATTCATAATATTTCCCTGCGGCTGAAATCTGCTGCTCCACTTAACCCCCAATACTTCCAGGCATCAACATTAAGGTGTTGCTGCAGGCCCACAATGAATGTCTGCAGGACCAGACTTCTTGCTTTCTCAAAAGGGCCAAAGTAGAGCAATAATTTTGACAGCTTGCCAAGATTGGTCTGGCCTCCTGTCTGCACATCATTGGGTGCTTGGAACTGAATCTATTAACCACCCACCTGAGCTAAATTCACCTTTTCTGGTATCTTCCTCTGAAAGCTCAAGTGTGTTAGATGTGACAACTATAAGAGTGGAGTCTACAAGCAAATTCAACCATAAAACCCTACTGGCGAGTTTGAATTAATTTTATTCTTACAAACAATGATTCAAATGTTAAATTATTATTTGTGGTTTACTAGATGTTGATTTAGTATCTGTCTGAAAGTCAGCGTTCACTTGCATGTTGTGAATTTAACCCCTTTAAAGCAAATATCCAGATCCTTTCTGTGGAAAAATGGTCAAGAATCTAGAAATGTGATTTTCATTAAAAGAGAAATGCCATCTCAAATTTCATTGCACAGTCTGCTCCATTGACTCATTCTATTCCAGGACTTCAAAGCTGTTTAACTCCTTTACCTTCCTCTCTTTTCCTTCACATCATCTTTAGACTTTTCAAAGTCAATCTATATTCTTGACTTACCTCATCGCCTCTATTACTCTGGTCAATGTTGATGGTGTTCTCTGCAAAAATGTCTGACCTTTAATCTAAGTTTCTGAATTAATTAAAAAAGAGCATCTTTCTGAAATGGTGCTAAATTTTCAAGCTACTATTCAGCTTTTTATGTCTGGATGCCTATAGAGCAACCATTCCAGTTAGTCTTTCAATTACTGGCTTGGTACTTGAAGCATTTTATTCAAAATTAGACATAGGTCGGTGAAAATTCCTTTAACTGTATTAGTAAAACATGCAGGAACAATTAATTTGATGGAGAACAATTAAAAGTAATTCTTATTATTCCTGATACAGACATTGCTTTGTCAGAAAGGATCATTAAAGAAAAGCCATTTTCATAAAAAGTAACTACTATTCAAATTAAATAAATAAACACAAAGTCTCATCAGATAGTAAACAAGTTATTCATAACTTAATTCTATATCCGTCTTGTACATTTCTTGTGTACGCCCACCATTTTAATTCATCCCAGGATGTAGGGAAAAACTGGTGACTGCAACTTGCTAAAAGGATACAATGAATATAGAAAATGACTGCTTACCTGCGCTATTGTAACTGATTCTTTTCCCCCTATTAAGAATTTAACACGATCTTTAAGTAGTGCTGGTTAACTTTGTGAAGTGCTAGATATTCACTTATTTGGATCCATTCACCAACAGGAAGTGTGTTTGCATGTGGGAAAATGACCCCTTTTTAACCCCAATTTAACCCCTAAAATGTCCAGCTCATATACTTCTGTAATTCCCGTCGATATTGCGACAGAGTGTTATCCTAGATTATATTTACACTGTCTGGGATGGGACATAAATTCATGCACTTTTCTCTAAGACACAAATGTTCTTCTTGAGCCAAGGTTGATAGAATTGGGCCTGCTTGTGATGCTCCTAAGTTTGAATAGCCTGCCAACAGGAACAAGTCATCTTAACTCAGAGGTGAGTAACAGTTTCTTGGATGCAGTAGGTAATCTCTAGCATTGGATCAAGGCCTTTGGGAGAAAACTGAGCATCAAAAATTAATGAGTGGAAACTTAATGGAAAGAAGCCACTACATTTGTACTTTTAATTTTTGCTATTTATTACATTTCTTATTATACATATTAAAAGCTTTATCATATTAAAAAGCCTTAAAACCATTTGTGCCATAAATTAAAGTGACTAAAGACAGCAACTATTCAGTGCCAAAAACATCTCAAAAGGAACACGATGAATCATGAGTTAATTTGCTTTTTGGTGGTATTGGTTGAGGGAGGAATATTGGCCTGACTACTGTGAGAATTCCTTGTTCTTATTTTAAAAGATAATATTGAGGATCTGACTGAATCAAATGAACATGCAACTGAGAACTTAGTTTAAAATCTCAGGGAGACACCTTAATCTCAAACAATGTTGCATTCTTTGCCATTGCACTGAAGTGCCAGCTTAAATTCTGAACTCAAAACCTTGGTCTGAGTTGAATCCTTGATCCGCTGACCCAGTGACAAGGGGCTGTTAACAAGGTCAAGCTGACACAGAGGCAGTCAGAAGCATCATAAAAACACAATCTTTTCTGGCTGGACTAGTTGTGGTAGTGTGGCATGTGGGAACATAGGCCAAAAAATCAGACGTGCATTCCCTTTCAGGAGATACTAATCCAATTAGTGCAGTATGCAGTTAGCCAACCTCACATGAAATGTGTGGTAACTTCATTTAGTTATTAAAATCAATGTTAATGTCACGAGTCTAACTGTTGGTTCCATTCTCAGATTTCGTCTGCAAGAGTGTAGAGTTTTTCCACAGAACTGGAAGATTAAGGGCAGGCACATTTTAGTCTTTCAAAGATTGATTTCTTAAAGAGTGGCCTTTTTCACAGATGCCTCTTTGATTGCAGAGTTTAACTTGAAGGTTTGTGAGAATTGACATGTGATTCTTATTTGGCTGGTCTTTATGGAAAGAATTTCTGATTGGTACCACAAAAATATTGAAATGCATATCTTTTGTGTCTTCCTCCTTTTTCTGATTTTTGAAACAGGCTGAAAGGACAAATGCGAGGCATGTGTATTCACATGAGAGAATGATTGTTATTCTCACAAGGATTGTCTGCACTTGGCTTTACCCGTTATAACAAGTTTACAGACCTAGGCACACATACTGGGACTCTTTGAGGTAAATTGCTTTTCCAGCCTTTGTTTCACCAGGGTAGCAATGCTGACTCTTATATAACCTCACAATGGACCTGAGTATAACTAAGGACCTCATGAAGGTTCTAACTAAATCATGAAAACAGAATAATTCACAATTAACTTTCACAAGAGTCTCATTTATTTCTCTGGGGATTAAAAATAAAACATTCTTTCTTGTGGACACTTGTCAGGCATCCAGTCTACATCGAAAGACACAGTATTACTCAAACATTTCAGTTAGTTGTTTATAGAGGTGGATTTGATGCAACATTACAGGAACAGACAACATTCTGCTAGCATTTTGGGATAGGTCACCCATAAATTAGATTTTAATTTTTATTCTGTCCCATTTACATTGGTAGATCCATAGTCATAGGGTGGAGCAAGAGTGATAACTGATACAACCTGACAATGATTTTCTTTTCATTCGTATTATGATTTGGCTAGAAATCATGAAGGTTATATTCAGTCCGCAATGGCCTATTTGCTAAAAATGCATTTTGTTTTCGATTGAACCATTTTGAACTTCCCAGTTGGAGGCAGCAGCAACAACAATTTATGGTTATACAGCACCTTTAATGTAATATACCATTAAAGATACTTCACAGGGGTGTTATGAAAGAAAATTCAACATCAAATGAGAAATGATTGCAGGTGACCAAAAACTTAGAGCAATAGATTTTAAGAATCATCTTAAAGAAGGAAAGGGTGATGCAGAGGCAGAAAACTTTGGGGAAGATATTCCAGAGGCTAGTGTTTTGGTAACTGAAGGCATGGCTAACAATGCTGGAGAAGGTAAGACTGGAGACATGCAAGAGACAAGAATATTAGAGCAGCACAGGTGTTTTGGAATGCTGCGGGGCTGGAGGAGATTAAACAGATAAAGCCATGGAGAGATTTGGAAACAAGATACCAGAAGATATGTCTGGACAAATTCAATTGACTCCTAAAGAAAAGAAACAACTTGCACTTATATATCACCTTCTGTGATCACAACAAGTTCCAAAGTGTTTTACATCTAACTAATTTTGGAAGAGCAGTTGTTGTTGTCATGAGGAACATGGCTGCTAATTTCTGCACAGCAAGATGTCACAAACAGCAAGGACATAAATGACCAAATAATTGGTTTTAATAATGACTGAGAATTTGATATTGCACAGGGCACCAAACAAATTCTCTTGTAATGCCTTGTATTTTCAGTTGATAACAAACAGAATCTCAATTTATTGCTCTAGAAAATCAGCATTGATTATGAGCTCAAGTCTCTGCAGTTGGGTCTGAGAACAAGACCTTTTGACTCAGAGGTGAGCTTACATCAGCCTGAGCAGATGTGGGAATAGGAGTTGGCCATTCAATTTCTTGTACCTACATCACTGCTCAACTAGATCTTGGCTGATCAGTTTAACTGTATTTACTCACCCATTTCACATCCCTAAGATGTTCTTGACGATTTCTGGATAGTGAGTAATCTCCGTTCACATAACCTGTGAAACCTGAACAGAAATTTCAGTTCAATAAAGCGGATCAGGGACAGGGACAGTGATGTATTGCAAGGGTTTAAGAAAGGACACTGCAATTCAGTGCAGCACAGCAAAACACCCAGACCTTCTCCAGAAAGTCCATGTCTGTGTGACAGGATTGATGTTAATAAATTACTTTCTGAGACTGTAAAGAGGAACATGTGTAGAGAGAAAGGTCATTTTCATTACTGTGTGATATTGGAAAACTTTCATCTAATGGGTCCATTTCCTCTTCTAGCAAAGGTAAGTTGTCTCATATTCCATTAAACTCATGTTCAATGTCAACTACTGCAAAAGAAATGGATGAGCATGAATATGAGAACACCTCTGCTGGAAAGGAATTATACAGATCAACAACTGTCATTCTTCTATTGGAGACATGGTCAAACTTGTCCTCAAGAATGAAATCTTGTGCACTAAATTACTAGCAATACTTTCAGTTCAGAGACACAACTGATGGTAGTCTGTAGTTGTATCAGCCATGCTGTGATCTGAAACCAAACATGGGGCCATTTTAGTTGAACAAAAAAGCAGCAATGAGTGCATCATGGCAGTCGTACATCGTTCCTAATGCTAGATCACAGCTGATGTATTTCCGAGATAAGTCTGACTCCAGACTGAAATCTGGCTTGGTAGATTATATTTTGTTTTGTTCTTATTTAATGAGGTTATCTTTCACTGAAAGGTAAGCATGGACAGCTGCTCGAAGATACCAAGAACTGCAGATACTGGAGTCAGTCAAAACAGTGTGGAGCTGAAGGATCACAGCAGGTCAGGCAGCATCAGAGGAATAGAAAAGTCGATGCTTCAGGTCGGGACCCAACTTCTGAAGAAGGGTCCCATTTTGAAATGTCGACTTTCCTGCTCCTCTGATGCTGCCTGACCTGCTGTGTTCCTCCAGCTCCACACCGTGTTGACACAGAAAGCTGCAGATAGGTTTTAGCAATAAAATAGAAGTCTATTACCCAAAAGAAAGGAAAATGAAATAGCGGAAACCAAGCTATTTACAGATAACACAATCGGAAAGCCTTCAAAACACTTGGTAAAATACAATCCCAACACAATCAGTTTACAGCTCTCAAATACCACAGAGAGTTCCTCCTCTATCACATCTAAAGGCTTGACTTATCTGTTTTGTTTTCAATTCCCGGTCTTGAGAGTTGATATCCATATTTTTGATTAGCTACACAACTAAGCTTATACTTTGCAGCTTCAAATAATCCCTTCAGGGTTCTAACTAGACATTTCTGGTCTAGAACTTTAAATGAAAACCCTTGCACTAGATAACCCATTTCCTGTTCTGAACTAACTCCTACCCCTAAGTAAAACAAAATCATTTGATGATTCTTCTAAACTAAATGCAAGTTCATGCTTTTCAATGTTTACTCTGTTGGATCATAAAACTCTCATAATACAAAATCCTACTATCATTCCACTGACTTTCTCTCTCTCTCTCTCTGTCTGTCTCGCTCTTGCTCTCATATACTGGTTTAAAAACTCATGGGTCCAGAAATACAGGACAAGTTCATCGTTAAACCCCTTACACACAAAGACCAATATCCACATGCCACTAGTTCAAAATCCAAACTCTAAAATAAATGATATAAATCACACAAATTATATCCCATCAGCAACATAGAAAATACAGAGAATAGATTTCATTGTCATTCATTTCAAAGTGCTTTGGAAGTAAGTTGCAAGGGGATCCTCTATTGTGCCTGTGGATGCCCCTGGACATGTGACACTAAAACTCTTCGTGACATGCCTCCTGGAAGACACAGCACAAGCAATCATGCACAGATTCTTTTAAAGCTGAATCTTTTTTTTTAGGAATTAACTCTACTTGGGCATTCATCTCTTTCCCATGATTCATGCATTCCTTTGCTTTATCGACTTCTCTAGGTGGATATTAAGGATATGAATCCAAATGTGTATTGGATGCCGTGAGAGAATTCATTCAGCCATGAGTCAAGGATATATGAGTCTGTGGAATCTATTCATAATAGTGAAGGCTGCAAAGACCAAGACATGCAAGGCCATGAGTGATTACTATCTGCATTCACTCCCATTACAGTCAACAAGCAGACAGGCATAGCACCCAACATAGTCTCTGCTTCACGATGTGTGGCGTAATCATTGCTGCCAACTCATGCCCCTGCATTTTATCTTCAATGGGCATGCCATTGGCAGCAGTACACTTGGCATAATCAATGGTAAATCTGCAGTCACACTGAGGCTTAATACACCAGAATCACAGACATCTTGTTGATTTGAATTCAGAGGTATCGTGTCAAGCAGACCAAATATCTTCACCCATCTTCACCTATACCTCCAACTGACCAGAATCAAGAACATAATCAATAGGGTGACCATGAAGGCCCTTACTGTCTCTCGATCTTGCAAGGTCCAATAGAGAATTGTGGAGGACTGGTAGTGTCTTGGGGAGGGCTGTTTCCTGCCAGGGAAAGGCCAGTCAGAACTGCTGAGGAGGGGAATGAATCCATAAGGCCAGGAGGGGGCGGGGAGGACCCAATAGATCCAAACTGGATGGTGAGATGGGAAAGCATGGAGGCACTGGATTAGAGTGAAATGGATCATGGTACGTGTTCTGACCTTCTTTTCAGCAGTTAGTGAGCAGACTGTCCAATCGCCCACTATGTTGTGCCATCTGGATGTTAGTGTCCTCATTATCTCTGGCACACAGCTCTACCAGAGGCAAACAAGGAGAATTGTAAATTCTGTTTGGTGTTCTGGCTGGATGAAAACCTCACCTGCATAGAGTCATTACCTGTTGTCTCCATTGGAGATGTCCTTATGGAAGGTATGACCAGTAGAAGGGGCAAGGAACATTCATGACCAATATCTTGAAGATAAAATCTACTTTTATTTCCTTTATAAATCCAGGTGTAGGATACTGCATGACAATCAGGACTTTACATTGGTTGGAATGCAAAACTATTGAATAGACATGTTGGCCTGTAAAATAGACTCTCTTTTATCTGTCCATCTTGTAAGTGAGAAGCAATGGAGTCAACAAATTTTACATTGTTCCAAGTGCATGATTCATGTCCTCAACTGCTCAGGTTGTGTGCTGGCAATGATTATTGTAATACTAGTTCATAGAAAAACGGATTTGAAATCCTGGTAATGTGTGAAATTAATCTTTTACTGAGCAAAGCATCGCCCGCTTCGTGTATGCTCATTTATTTATACATTTTTTTGAAAGTCAAGGAAGGAACTCGTTATTTAAAAGAGAAGCGTAACCTCTCACCTGAAGTCCACAGCCGAATGGGACAACAAATCTATGGTCTCTCCAGCAACCAGGAAAGCAGTGGGAAGTTGGATAGGTCACCAACAAAAAAGGGCAGAAGATCAGGATCACCACAACCAAAGTTAGAGGCAACCCAAATTATGTGCAGGGAAATATTGAAGAACTTCCCCACACAGGAATAAACAGCAAAGCATCTCCACTGCCAGTAGCCCTATACAGTAAGTATCATTGAGCTTAGTGAGCATATCTCAGACAGCCACTTGACAAGATTTAAGTGGCCATAAGATTTTGGCTGAGGCTGGCATCTCAGCCATTTGAAATGATTCAGAAGTCAATAATATTCAGAGGTCCTCTAGCAAATTCCTCAAAGAACCCCTCCCCTCCCTAACACGTGCTGACCTGCACCTGGCTGAACATTCATGGGCGGATCATATATTAACATCTTCACTCCCATGCCAACGTACCCTGCCCATTTATGCCACAGCTGAATGATCATACTGGGCCAGAGGGGTACTTTACCCAAACTCTTAGCAAACAATGAAATACACCTGGATCTGCCAGATTCACATTATGAATTGGAACAACTCAGGCTGGAGAACAATTGACTGTGGGCAGAATGTCTGTGGTTGAGAACTTTTACAGCTGAAGGAATAGTGAGGTCAGAGAACTGTGCTCCATGCTGTCATCAACTGGTTTTCTGCAGCCCTGGGCTCCCTCAAGGCAGTCAAAGAAAATAAGATGTTTGTCTCTTCCCATTGTAATCATCATTCCTGCAAAGTTTAGACTACTGTGTGAGATGATTGCTGTCGTGGAGGATAATGTTTGCACTGACCGTCAGCCAAAAGGTGCTCATTTGGTGATTACCGCGCAGCAGGATATTTAACACAGGATATGAAACACAGAGCCATCACTAGTATGTGCAGGGTGGTATCCCCACAAAAGTTAAAAAACTCTGACACAGAAGCCACTGGTGCAAGATGAGAGCCAAGAATGGGACTGATGAAAGTACACACCATGGAATAAATTTTTAAAAATAGGCTAGTTTGTCCTGTTGACCAATCACAGAATTACCTCAACACAGCAGCATTCATCTTTGATCATCTGCATCGTCACATACTCAACTTCATTTCCTATCTTTGTAAACAAGGTCGTGTGGCACAGTGGTAGAGACTCTGCCACTGACCCAGAAGGCCTATGTTCAAGCATCACCTGCTCTAGCAATGTGTCACGATATGTCCATATAAGTGGTTTAAAAATAACTAGAAAAATGATTATTTTTCAGACGAATTGGGACTAGCTCCTGGGCTGGTGGGACCTTATACAAACTGGATGGGTTACACCTTAATGGGACTGGGACTGGGACTGATATCCCCACACAAAGATTTGCTTGTTCTGTTGGCACAAGTTGAAACTAGTTTGTCATGGGAACCTGATGGATAACCCAAATTGGAAGGAAGTAAAGTTGGTAACAGAAGGAAAAGATGGTAGGGAGACTAGAAGACAAAGGAAACAAATCCAAGCACTGAGTTTGCTTTGAAATTGGAATGAAGTGAAAAAGACAAAGTTAAGGGCCCTCTAACTGAATGCACACAGCATTTGCAACATGGTAGATGACCTAAAAACACAAATCAAAATACATGGGTATGATCTAATTGCCATTACAGAAACATGGTTGTATGGTGATCAGGACTGGAAACCGAATATTCAAGGATATTCGATGTTTAGGAGCATCAGACAGGAAGGAGAAGGAGACAGAATTGTATTGATCAATAAAAGGTAGGATCAGCACATTAGTAAAGGAGGATCTCAGATGGGATGAACAATGTGTGGAATCTGTTTAGGTGGCACTAAGGAACAGTAAGGGGCAGCAGACATTGGTTGCCATTACTTATAGGCCACCAAATAGTACAGCATGGTATTATTTGGGAGATGAGAGAAGCATGGAGCATGTGCATCACATTTATCATGGGTGACTCGTTCTATATATAAAACTGGACAAACAAATTGAGCAATAAAGCTGTGGAAAATGAGTTTCTGATGTGTGTTTTCTGGAGAAATATGTCAAGGAGCCAACTAGGGGTCATGCTATCTTAGATCATGTAATGTTTAATGAAAAAGGGTTTATTAATGATCTTGTTGTAAAAGAACTTTTAGAGATGTGTGACCACCGTATGATAGAATTTTACATTATATTTGAAAGTGAGGTTGCTCATTTTGAAATAAGGTTGTTAAATTTGAATAAGAGAAATTATGAAGGCCTGAGGCACAAATTGGCTGAGATGGTTTGGGAAAAATACATTAAAAGACATAACTCTACATAGGCATTGGATAGTCTTTTAAAAACTATCACATGACATACAGCAACTACACATTCCTTAAATGTGCTAAAACTCAAATAAGGTCAGTCAACAGTGGCAAATAAAGGAAGTTAAGATTGTATAAGATTAAAAGAAAAAGCTTATAAAGCTGCCTGAAATAACAGTAATTCTGAGGATTCGGTATTCTATAAATACAAAGAAGGAGGAACAAGGAATTGATAAAGAAAGGGAGAATAGAATATATATGTAAAATAACAAAAAGCATTTTAAAAAAAGACTATAAAAGCTTCTGCAGGCATGTAATAAAATACTTGGCTAAAGCAAATGTGGGCCCACTACAGGGACAATAGGGAGAATTTGAATTGAATTGAATTAGCTTTATTGAATTGAATTTATAATGGGGAATAGAGAAATGACAAGGAAGCTAAATGATTACTTTGTGTTTGGTTTTGCGAAAGAAGACACCAAAAATCTCCAATAAATAGATATCCAAGTGGCGAGGGAGAATGATAAGTTGAAAGAAATGAACACAAGTAAGAAGATTGTACTGGAGAAATTAACAGGGCTGAAAGTTGATAAGCCCCCAGGACTTGATATTCTATGTTCTAGAGTGCTGAGGGAGGTAGGAATATTGAAAGTTGACGCATTGGTGATTATGTTCCCAAATTCTACAGAATGATTCCTGTGGTTTGAAAAGTAGCAAATGTCACCCCACTATTTAACAAGGGAGCAAGAGAGAAATGAGGAATAACAAATCTGTTAGACTTGCATCAATAATAGTGAAAATACTACAGTCTAATATGAAGGATGAGATACATAGACACCTAATTGATAATGATGTGATTAGGTATGGTCAGCATTGATTTGTGAATGGGAAATCATGTTTGAGAGGCTTGCTAGAGTTTTTTGAAGATGTCACTAACAAAATTGATAAAGGAGAGCTGATGGATGTTGTATATTTACATTTTCAAAAGGTTTTGAAATTGCTCCAGAGGTGGCTGGATAGAAAAATTCAGACACATTGGGATAGGAGGTAATACACAGGCTTGGATTCAGGATTGGCTAACAGACAGAAAACAGGGAGTAGAAAAAAAGGAGTTTCACATCATTGATAGGCTGTGATTAGAGGGGTATCTCAAGGATCAATACATTGGCTCAAACTTGTCACAGTATAAATCAAGATTTGGGGTGGGACCAAGTGTAATATCCCCAAATTAGTGGATGGAACAAAGTGAAGTGGGCAGATGTGTTGTAAAGAAGATGTAAAATGGTTTCAGGAAGATTTGGACAGACTTTGGTTACATGATGGCAGATGGAATACAATGTGGAAAAATGTGAGATTATCCACTTTGGTAGGATAAACAGATGAGCAGAGTATTTCTTAAATGGTAAAAGGTTTGAAAATATAGATGTACAAAAGGACTTAGGTGTTCTTGTCAATGAGTCACTGAAGGCTAATATGCAGGTGCAGCAAATTATTAGGAAAGCTAATATAATGTTAGCCTTTAACGTAAAAGGATTTGAGTACAGGAGAACTAAAGACTTGTTTCAATTGTATAGAGTTTGGTTAGCTCACATTTTGAGTATTGTGTACAGTTGTGATCTCCTTATCGCAGAACTGATGTTATGGCCAGAGACGGAGTGCAATGTAGGTTGTCCACATTGTCCTTAGGATGGCAGAACTGTCCTATGAAGAGAACTCAAGCAAACAGAATCTTTATTCTTTCGAGTTTTGAAGAATAAGATGTGGGTTAATTGAAAATTACAAATTAATTGAAGGGATAGACAAGGTAGAAGCAGGTAATATGTTTCCCTTGGTTGGACACTGTAGAATCTTGAGGCACAATTTGAAAATTAGGGGGATACCGCTTAGGTCTGAGATGAGAAGAAATTTATGTTACTCCGAGTGTTATCAAAGCTTGGTATTCTCTACCACAGAGGGCTGTGGAACCTCAGCCTTTGAGTATGTTTAAAATAGAGATTAGTAGATTTCTGACTACCAGCATCATACAGGGTAAAGAGGATAGGGTGAGTAAAAGTTATTGAAGTATTTGATCAGCCATGATCGTACTGAATGATGGTGTAGACTCAATGGGCTGAATGGATTACACCTGCTCCTATGTTTGTACATTTCTAAACACAAATAATCTGCTAAAGTAGAACTTGAGCAGAATGGGCTATCAACAGTGTCACCTTCCTTTCTCTTTCTATTTCTTCGCTTGCAGCAACTGCCTGATTAGCCATAGGCAATTATGATAGCAGCAGTTGGTAGAGTCCACTCACATACTTTATTATGCAATGAAGATATCTCATGCATTTGACACTCATTGACAGTGAGGTAAGGGAATTGTTCCCTGAAGGCCCCAGTGTATATGATCTCCCTTCATTCATCCAGACATGTTTGATTCCCCAGGGAAGACCCACAGGCTGCCCATTAGACCCAATGTCCGGCAGCAAAATTTTATCAGTACAATATTTTAATGCAAAGAAAGTACTTCAAGATCAGCCAAACCACTCCCTATGGAGTATTCAAACAATACAAATGATACGGAGTACAGAAAGCTCCAGCATTGCATATAATTTTGCCAGCAGCCAACATAAACCTGTTAATAGCTCATAATATTTTAAAATAGCTCTGATGGGTCCTTCATTCCACTTAGTGTCATGTATAGCTCTGCAAAGTTCACTGAAAACTGGAATTTGAAAGTACCAAAGACAGCTTTAAATCGGTGGTGTAGACCATCTTATATCATGACCTTGTTGCTCCAGTGTTGCTGACGATTATTTGGTGAGTGTACACAAACTCCTTTAGCAAGAAGATATCCTGCACAGTTCTCATTGAAGTATCTCAGGCACAGTTTTTGCACCCTATGTTGCCACATAACAGCTAAGAAACCAATGTTTTATGGCTCAATTTAACGCTGAGTATGTGTGTGACCCAGTCAACTGGTGTGGAAGTGGGAGGTGGTGGAGGTGGGGGAAATAAGAAGCTTATAAATTTTTTTTGGCTAATTTCAAAGTTTTTCTTGTCATGGTTTTCATGGCAATGCTGAACACCCATCTGCAATGCTGTTGCCAATGTAGTTCTGCATGTGAGAGTGACTCATTGGGTCTCACCCTCTATTTATCATCCTTCTTTTCCTCATTGGTTTTGTGCCTCTCTCTTGCCATTTGCAAAGCTGTGTCATACTGTTCCATGGTAAAGGATTATCCAATTACTTTGCTTTAAGCACTTCAGAATATCACTGCTGACATGACGTTCAACATCTATTATTTTCCTTTTCCGGTAAACTGTATCCAAAAGTATTTTGACATCATTTCACATGACCACACCCATCAGCTGTTATGTCTTGCCAAAACCTTTTACAGAACAGACCAAATTTGTACAAACCTTATTTTCTTTTTCTAATGAGCATTAATATTTTGGTTTTGAAACAGGCTATCTGGGGAATATTTCAATCAGTTGTGAAGATTTTTAGAGTACAGTTCAGCTCAGTTGAATCAATAAAAGTTTGGCCCCCCAAAAATTCTCCTTGGATCAGGAATTGTATAAATATTGGACAGAAAGAGTCCATTGGCAGCCCGTTGCACCACACCCACTTAATGACTCAGTTGGCTATTTAATTTAAACAAATTTGAGACAAAAGCTGAAACAAATGTCTACTTCACACAAAGATGATTACCCTTCAGAACTGTGCTACAGTTTCCAGTTCTTTATTGAAAATTGCGTACGAAAGTAGGATTGTTGCACGCTCTTTTTGGATATTAAGTGCTCTTCGAGATAATGAAATGGCATCGATGGTACATGCAAGCACTGGAGAGTGAATTGTGCTGAAAACCGTATTGAGGAACCTTTGTACATCTGGGTCATGTTGAATTCTAGACCTCCAAAAATTTGCAACTTCAGGCAGTTTATTGTTACAGGAGGGTTATTTGTTCAATCACAGCGAACTACATTTTACCGTATTGTGCCACAGAAGCAGGAGCAGTAAGCGTGCAATTTCACCAGAATTTCATGGATCCCCGTGGTGTCACTCATTGTACACATATCACTTTGCAATATCAACCCTTGCCTGCACCAGAACTGGAAGGAATTACATTCAATGGAACCACTGGGTTCACCCAATGGGTGCTGTTTGGCAATAAATCATGCAGGTCAATGGAAACAGTCACGTTGCCTTCATTCTGCAGCAGTCTATTAATTTGAGCAACTATTTACATATGGAAGCATAGAGGCAATATTACTGGGCTAGTAATCTGGAATCTTGGAATAATAATTCAGAGACAAGGGGATGAATTTTCCTGGGCCCTTGGAAACAGATTTGGAGGTTTGAGAAAAAAAGGGGACAATATCAATTGGATAACTTCCCAATGCATTCCAATGTTTTACGGCGGAAGGAAGTGTTCCAGTGGATAGGTTAAGACCAGAGGTTAGTTGCCACGCCACAGAATTAAGTATTGAATGTTAAGAATGATCGCTCAGAACTGCAGCTGTCAGTGAAACCTCATTATTACAAAAGTCAATTCTTTGAATTATCCCTGAATTTGGAAAATTCTCAATAACAGGCTCTAACATCTTGGAAAATGGCTTGTGAATTATTTGACTGAGGTATTTTTCATTGCTGTCATTATTGTGTCAATTTATTTCCTCAGTTGTTTCATTGTTGCAATGATATCCATGCTCCATTTCTCCTTTCACCTCTATTCTTCCTTCCCATTATTGGTGTAGTATGATAAATACACTTAGAAATTCATTGCTGAAGAGTTCATTTAATTTTTCTTGGATCACTATGTTGTATTTAAATATTATCGCTGCACCTGATCGTGGCTTCTACAAAAAGGCAAGCTTGACAGGCTGGGAAGAAGAACATCTCCTCTTCCTGGTCCTCAGGCAGTTCTATGATGGTATCTACATTATGGATCCATCTCTTCCTGGCCTCCCTTTAGCTGCTGGATTCCTGAGTCCAGGAAAATGCAACTTCCTTGCATCAAAAATATTTTAAACACTACTTTGAAAATAGAAGCCTTTATGACCCGATCTTGCTCAGTGGTTGCCCACTGTTCGATTACCTCATTCCAGAAGTGGGTGGATTGGAGTGGGGAGGGGAAGGTTCTCTAAAGCTCCCTTAATCTACACATCACAGAGGTTATAATTACCAAAGATTTTCTGCGTAACTGGTCCAGTGACATATCAATCACATCAGAGGGTGCATTCTGTTACTCAGATGAGTGTTCCAAAACAGGGCCAATAAATCTGATTGTGACCAGTTGAGCAAACTTCCAGTCACATTCTGAGTACTCTGGCAATTAAGCGCTTCATGCTTTGGCTCCTATCCCTCTAACAGTCAAGATCTAGCTCCCAAGAGCTGCTGGCCCAATAGCAGAGGGAGTAGTGGCTATTGCTAGGAGAGTGGCTGTTTCAAATGGACACCAACTTTCCCACAAAGCAGGTGCGGTCAAGGTGGCTAAGACTGATCGGATGTGCCTAGGCAACAGGAGAGAGTGGAGACTTGTTCAGGCCATCCTGTACCTTCCCCACCACTGATAAAATTTCATGGTATTGGGAAAGCAATTGGCAGTCTACCCCACACCACCTTGCCATGGCATTTTACAATTGTCCTTGCCTGCCCTGCTGGGGTGACAAAGGTTCAGCTTGCTGTCAGACTCAATACTATAGACTTGATTTCTCAAGAGTGTTAGAATAAATGATCACATTTTATATTGTTATCGAAATAGATTAGTTAAATATTGAATGAAACTATCAAATAACATACATAATTGAAGATCCTGTCGTGATTTGCATCCCCAGTACCCCACAGCGCATGCTTATGGAATGTTCGATATAATAGCCCTCACCATTAAATTCTTTCTCAAATGTGTCCCATTGATGCCCACTTCCCATGCACCAATAAGAAGTATGTATAGACACACTTAAGATGAAACTAGACAAGTATGTGAGGGAGAATAACATGATGAATATGATATGTTATTTAGATAAGAAAAGCTCAGGATGAGCATACTGGCACACACTGGTTAGACTGAATGGCATGTTTCTGTAGCATAAATCCTAGGCAATGCTGTGTAAAATAAGTACACCAGGCCCTTAGGTTGGTACAGTTTCGAAGCAATGGCAGTTTTTGTTAATGCTTCAGTGTTATACTTTAATCAACTTGTGCACAAACGTGCTTTCTTCATTCCACCTTATCAATCCAATCCTTCCATAGATAAACATGGTCAGGTTCTACAATAAATCTCCATGCTCTTTTCTACTGAAGTAGACTCATATGCAAAAAGCACAGACTTGTACCAAAGAGGAAATCATTGAAAAGTCACAATTTTTGCAGCATCCACTTGACATCTAAAAGATTTTTGTATGAAATAATCTTTCCTTGTCATCAATCCTTTTTGTTGCAGAATGATTGGAACAGCTGAAGCACATATGCATAGTGTTTACTGGAGCACTTATTACACTTTCAGACAGAAGGAAATCCTGTTCAGAATTGGAAAGCGCAGGGAGCCGTCACCAGGGAATAAGCCTGTCTGTGTCTTGTTGAAATACAAGTTCTGTGGATCACAGACCATGCAGTGGCCACTTCCTGCTCCACTTTGCTTAGGAGAGCAGGAAGTTTTCCTTTAAACTGTCTGGTTGGATGACATCATCTGTATAAAGGTGGCTAAGAATGGAATACCATAGAGAAAAGTGAACACTAGAAATTATCTGAACATTCCTTGCCTTTTGAGCTAATGCTTGATGTAAAAAGTAAATTGACACCAAGACTTTTGCTGCTAAATAGCACTTTGGGAGTATTGGCCTTTCACATTGTCTGGTGTGAAAGGAAAGGACCTTGAACTGTTCTATTTTAGCAAAGCAAGCAGAACAATTGTGTTTTGTAAAAGGGCTCTTGGTAGATACCTGTATTGAGATTGCGGATGTTAGCTTGGGTGACAATGGAGGTACTGCAGTCCATGCAGGGCCCTGGAGGGAAAAATGGTTATGATCAACTAATATTCTAGCTTCCAAAGAGGATAGTACCTGGTTTGGCAGTGAGGCCCATCATGTTGAATAGCTATCTGACATTCAGGGGAAGTTTTAACACCCAGACCCACCAGAAAATGGGTGGTAATGGGTCAGATGGGCAGTAAAAATGCAAAAGAAATCTGAAATTCAAGCCCACCAAACTATCCACATACTTTTAGCTGCTTTTGGAGACTGGGAGACCATGGCTATTTAATGACTTATTCAACTGTGGAGAGTTAATCATTCAGAAATCAGAATCAGGCTGTATGCCTCAGAATTAGCCACCATTTTAAATTTCAGCTCACAGCCAATGGAAGGCAAGAACAATTGAATCTAGGCATTCCTGCTGGATCCTTTTTAATCAATGCTCTTTGTCTGCTTCACCCACTCCAAGAAATCATGACTTGTTCAATCTCAGTCTCCAATCCTTTCCTCCCATCCCTGCCTGCAGCCTATAGTGCCAAAGTCCTACAACCTGACAGCCAGACAGACTTTCAATCTGCCTGATATAGCCATGTAACAGGAGACAAAACATGTTCATCAAATCTTGTCATTAAATTTTCCTGGTCCATTAAGGAACCAGATATGTTCAGTTTCCTGACCTCAAAATAGAACCTTCTGCTCCTACTTCTCCCTCTGATATGATTATGATGTGGTATTTAGGAGTTATTCCTTTATAAACAGTCAGCACTGCTCACTCAGATAGGTTCTGACCTCATGATCTCTCATAAATGCAATGAAAGGTGTTTTACTTTTGGCAAAGTATTCATACTTATGTCAGCTCCCATAACATAAGAATGAGACAGGAGTGAAGTTGTATTAAAGGATTCAATGGACCTTTATTACAGCTCCTGGTATCGACACATATTACAATCACAGGCGTGCACTAGTCTGAGCTCAAGCTAAGCAATTTGGATGTAAACTGTATCATGCTTCCCTGAGCATGTCATGCTGCAAGAAGACTCAGGACCTTAGAGACTGAGACCTACATACATTCAGGTCAAATGTCATGATATAGTGATGAACATGTTTCTTAAAGGTATATTGTACACTAGCTCTGAGATATAACCCTCTTTTTTTTCCAAAGAAAACAAATCCAAAACAGACAGACATTTTATATGTCGGCACATGTTGTCAATTCAATAATTATACAAACAGGTAAAGCAGAGTTAACAAGATTCGCAATTCAATGTTTTGGAGGTTTGACAACTTGTCCTGATCTGGTGATTGTGTACCCATCTGCAGGGGTGTTATGTTTGGTATCTCATGGCTGACAACTTGATTGCCTTGCTATCACTCAGCATCATCAGACAGTCGTCATTGGAGTTTTCTTCCTCAGTCTCTATATAATTGGCATGTCATACATTAGTCTGAACTTGCTTCTGTTCCTTTGCAATATGGCATAGTTTAGAAACCTTTGCTGGTATCCAGGTATGAATTTCTAACTTGCACTCTGTCTGGAGCATAGTTGTGGCTTCTCTACCTACTCACCGAATGTGTATATCTGTCAATTCTCATCTGCCTTTAGAGTCATAGAGTCGTAGAGCATGGAAACAGACCCTTCAGTCCAACAATTCTATGACAACTGGATATCCTAAATAAATCTAGTCCCATTTGCAGCATTTGGCCCATATCCCTCTAAACCTTTCTTATTCATATACCCATCCAGATACCTTTTAAATGTTGTAATTGTATCAGCCTCCATCACTTCATCTGGCAGCTCATTCCATACATCCACCACCCTCTGCGTGAAAAAGTTGCCCCTTAGGTCCCTTTTAAAACTTTCCCCTCTCACCTTAAACCAATGCCCTCTAGTTTTGGACTCACCCACCTGGGGAAAAGACCTTGGCAATTCATCCTATCCATGCTCCTCACGATTTTATCAACCTCAAAAAGGTCACCCCTCAGCCTCCGATGATCCAGGGAAAAAAGCCTCAGTCTATTCAACCTCTTCCTATAACTCAAACCCTCCAACCCTGGCAACATCCTTGTCAATCGTTTCTGAACACTTTCATGTTTCATGACATTCTTCCCATAGCAAAGAAACCAGAAATGAACAGAGTATTACAAAAGTGGCCTAACCAATGTCCTGTACAGCCGCAACATGACCTCCCATCTCCTATACTCAATGTACTGACTATTAAAGGCAATCATACCAAATGCCTTTGTCATTATCCTGTCTACCTGGGACTCCACTTTCAAGGAATTATGAACCTGCACTCCAAGTTCTCTTTGTTCAGCAACACTCCCCAGGACTTTACCATTAAGTGTTTTAGTCCTGCCCTGATTTGCCTTTCCAAAATGCAATACCTCACATTTATCTAAATTAAACTCCTCAGTCTATTGGCCCATTTGATCAAGATCCCGTTCTACTCTGAGGTAACCTTCTTCACTGTCCATTACCCTCCAATTTTGGTGTCATCTGCAAACTTACTAACCATACCTCCTACATTCACAACTCCGATGAAGAAAATCCTATGGCTCTTTCATTCTCATTATAATGGGTATGGTTTGAATCTCATGAATGGTCACTATGCTGAGATTGGTGATAGTGATAGTCTTGCCAGTGCTGGACCATTTTTATCTACCAGGTAGAAAATTTCAGGAATCGAGGCTGATCTAGTATATTGGCACTGTTGTGCGATTGTGCCACTGTGTTGAATTGATGATTCATTGAACCTTTGAGACAGTCTCTTGTATGTTGTACCATGGAGTGCCATTTGATGGGATCCATATCTTATTTTTTATGTAGATCCATATTTTAGGATGCATAAGTGGAAATATGTTGGCATCAATTCTTATGACAATTTTGACTTTCAGGATATGTCAACCTGTCTTTTGGGGACATGTGATCTTAATTGTTATAGATGTTTGCCTTATGTTGCCAAAAAGGGGTGTGAGAGTGACAATATGAAATGTTTGGTCATCTTCCAAAGTTTGCTTTCTCACTTTGTCAGCTGTGCACTGTGCTGATATCTTTGTGTTTGTTCACATTCATACAAGTTTTGAAGTTGCAGCATTGTGATGTTGTATTGGTTGCCTGTGTCTTGTTCCAGAGTCTGGTTTGGCTTTTGAACCAGATTTTGTGCATATGCACGCCCAATGTCCTTTGGTGCCACATGCTTTGTAGACATGAAGAAACACAAGATAACTTTTGGGGTCAATTTGACAAACTGCATCCATTACAGATCATGCTGGTTGGTACATTTTGCTGACTGTAACAATGGCGTTGGCTGTACCTAAAGCACGTAATTGGTGTAGGCCTGCCACTGTGGCTTCATGCTAACATCCATCTTCCAGCAAAGAATCAATACTTTAGTTCTTTTCCTGCCCAGGTGATCTTTCCTGAAGGCTTTGATTGGTGTAACCAACTTAATTAATCTTTCTGTGAGCTTTTCTTCAAAGAAAACACACTAATGTCCTTTGCTGCAGCATCTTGTGTCAAAATTGTCAATGGACTCAGGGTTTCTGTCTATGTAACAGAAACTGGAGTTTGTTAATCTGATAGCTGATTTGCACCTTGAACTGCTATTCAAATACTATCCAAATCTTCTTTGTCTTTTAAAAAATTGCCCAATGAAATAATGGATGCATTTATTCTTCAAAGCTCCTTCTTGCAGATAGCAGGTAAGATTTTCAGAGATCTCCTCTTGGGTTCATTTATTAGTTGATCCGTGAAATAAAGCTGCATGTGTTGCTGCATGCTATGCCCTTTCCAAAATCAGGTGGTTGCCTTCTATTTCTCGTGGAACGTCTATGGTTTTCTTTTTATTGTAATAGAGTGCAAGCCTTGTTTGTTCCTTACTTTTATTTGATTTGCTGTTTCTCCTTTATTTTCTCTTCTTTTGCTCCTGTATTACTTTATTGTTCACTGTTGTAGCCCCTTTAATGAGTATTGCTGCCTTTGGGGCTATGTGTTTAATAGATAAAGACTCTGATAGCAAGTTTCAGCCACCAGAGGGATGCTACATCAAATGAGGAGTGATCACATCACATAAGCATTGGTGACAAATTGGGGAAAGGATGACAGAACGAACCAACCTCTGCACACAGGTAAGATTATTAAGGCGAGAAAATCATTGCTGTGCTGAAAACACCATTTTAATTCAGGTAGGCTCTGTCGTTATAGTGACAGTTTACTTTGCCCACCCGTTTTAGTTTTAAGCCTGCAAAAATCTTTTTAGCTGACATATCTTAACGGTTTTTGGAGGTGAAGTTCAATGTGGTGTGTCTCTCTCTGGAGGAATATGTGGAAATGAGCTGTAGAAATGGTGCAAGGTAAAAGGGGACATGCATATTTGGGAAAACACATGGCAATCAGTTAGAGCCCGGTGCTGACTGTTTCCATAGGTGTTCTGTTCTGAGAAGGGTCATCGGACCTGAAATGTTAATTCTGTTTTTTGCCTTCACAGATGCTGCCAGACCTGCTGAGATTTTCCAGCAACTTTGTTTTTGCTCCATAGGTGAGCTGTGTTCCCTACCATTACTTGCTGTTCTCTAAATGTGAAATGCAACTGGAAAAAGGTCAGGACAACACCCAGGGTCGGTGGAATCAGTGTCAGTTTGATGGGTGGAAATGTTGAATTTACATTTGTTGGACTCTAGGGCATTGAAGGGGCAAATAAATGAAGCAGATGCTTGCATACTCCAGCTATCATCCATTTGCTATTCATGCAGAGTGGACATGCTTACAGTTCAAATGCTAGAAAAAGCTGATTTACACCATGCCACTGGCACTTGAAAGTTGAGTATTGGCATCTCAATGATCCCAAAGTTAGAAGTAGTGATTGGAAAAGAGGAGATTGCTGGCCAAAGGCAACCCAATACTTGTGGAACTTCCAAGGATGCTGAGGGATGGAAGACCTTCACTTCGTCATCTGTTATGTACGTGTAATGATGGTCTGTGCTGAATGAAATAAAAAATTGAATGATTGACATTGTTCTTAGATGGGAAAAGGGGTTTGAAGCAATGCTGATCTATTTTGATGTATTGTGTTGGTCAGTCAACCAATGTAGCAACTTCACCAGATTAGTGCACAACATGAGGCTGTGGTTGAATGATGGACACATGGTCCTTATTACTGAGGCACTGCATATCTCACTGTATGGAGAAGTGCATGTACAGCCCTCATCTGCAGGGCATGCCACCACTGACACTCTTCTGAGACCTGAGAACCACCTTTGCTCCTTATGTTCCCAACACATTGTCATTTTCAGCAAGAATCTTGATGGGATGTTGAATGCAGAAGGACAGGGGCTGAGGTCAAGCCGAGGAGCTGGCACAGGCTGCCATAGAGGCCTGCTTAGGCAAAGATCACCTCTTCAAGATCTCTTTAGGATGTATGGGATTTTTGCTCCTGACTCAGTTTCCTGGGATGAGTGAGCTGCAATGTCAATGCAGGCATTCTATGCCCCAGAACACTACGATGGAACTATTCTAGAACAGAGCCTGAGGGCTGAAGGAATGGGAGGCCATCTTCTCACAGTAGCTGTGAAAGTGACAGCCACTTTGAACTGCTACGTAACTGGCTGGGTCCAGGGAGCAACAGGTGATTTGTGAGGTGTCTCTCATTCTGGATCTACAAATGCATCAGGACAAATGACTGACAATGACTGACCCAGACCATGTAGGATCACACCAGTTCATTCCGTTTCCCCATCACACAGTCAGTGCTGCAGCCCAAGCAGTTGTATTCAGGATTATAAGTGGCATCCCCCAGGTCTAGAGTGCTATCAACTGCACACGTATAGAACTGAGAAGATGGTATCACAGTGTTGTGGAATGCACCAACAGGAAAGGTGTCCACTTCAATCATGTGCAAGCCATCCATGATCAGCCTTATCAATTCCTTTAGGTATGTGTTCAATACCCTGGCAGTTGCCACATCTCCCACATCCTGGAGCACTCTTGTGTACCTGGAGTTGTTGAAGGTCCAGGGGCATGACAAGGCTGGTTATTGCAGACCAAGGAATACCCACTGTGACTGTAGCCCATGTCATCTTTGCTCAGCTCCTGACTGGTAAAGAGCACAGGTTTATTGCTGTCCTTGCTTCGGTCAGGGCTGTCAGGGAACAGAGAATGGGGCCCTTTAAAACTCAGTTCCACTGCTTGGACTGGTCTGGACGCAGTTCAATTATTCTGTGGACAGAATGTGCAACATCGTCCCGGCATGCTGTGCTCTGCACAATTGGTTCAGGCAACAAGGTGATGTGCTGGGAGCTGAGGAGCTGGGGGAATGGAAGGAGGATGATCAGGATAATGAGGAGGAGGAAGCACTCCTTGTGCATGACAGAGCTTTGCTGTGTTGGGCGCTACAAGCCAGACAGGACCTAACTGACACCCAGTTCCAGATGAGAGTTAGCTGCAGCAGAACATGGAGGACTATAGAATAGTCTTTGGTCGTGGATGTCAGCATTGGGTTTGTATTGTGGGAATGACCTCCAACCACTATTATTTTTGTTTGTGTTTGCTTTTGCTAGATGTAAAAAAAAAGCTCATGTTTAGAATTGTCCAATTGTTTGCCTGTATGTAATATTTCCCTATTGACAATGGCAAACTGCTCATGTCCAGTGGGCACTGGGGATAGAGTTGCAGCAACTTAGAAAGAACGATTAGACTGGATTGACCTGATGTTTCCTGTGGATGGGAAGAAGGGATCAGCATCTTCAAGCAAGATAGTATGGATGGAATAAGCAAGGAAGCAGCTGGAGTGACATCCCTCAAATCAGGAATCTGTATCATCAGGTTCAAGCATCTTAGGAGTGACATAGCCCTTTCAGGTGTCAAACCTCAGACTGTGACTTCCACTACTTTCTTTTGTACAATATCCCCCAGAACAACATATCTAGCAATTCCACCCAGTCCTTTACCTTTCTACGTATGTACTGATATGCCCACCAGCACCAACACTCCCCCACAGTTTCATACAATTTCACACACATGCATTAGTTACTAATCTCCATCCCCCCCAGACAGATGTTGCCATTCTTTCCTTATATTTCTTACATTCACAACTCTCTGTTGACCCTGAAGGACAGATTCTGTTAACTAGGATAACAGCTCTCTGTTTTCTTTGCTTGCAGGAGAGGAGGGTGTCAAACTCTGAGGAAAAGTAGAGTACTGTACCCACTGGCAGCTATGTCAAGGGAGTTAATCCCCTGTCTGTAAACTCAATATTGAGAGCCTTACCTCCACTGAACTGGATGTCTCTGTCCATTAGTGGTATGCGTTTGATTTTAGGTTTACTCGACCAATACCTGGAATGAGCAGATTGCCTTTTCAGTAAAGTCTAGATAGGCTGGGCCTATATCTTCTGGAGTTTAGAAGAGTCAGAGGTAACAATTGAAACATGCAAGGCCTCAGGGGACTTGACCAAGTGGATGTGGAAAAGATGTTTCCTCTTGTGGCAGAATCTAGAACTAGGGATCATAGTTTAATAATAAGGGGCACCCATTTAAATCAGAGATGAGTAAACTTTGTTTCCCCTCAGAAGATTTTCAGTCTTTGGACCCTTCTTCAAAAGGCAGTGAATTCAGGATCTTTAAATATTTTTAAGCCAGAGTTAGAAAGATTCTTGATTATCGAGGGGATAAAAAGTTACCAGGTATGCAGGGATGCAGAGTTAAGGTTAAAATCAGAGCAGTCATGATCTTATTGAATGGTGAAGCAGATTCAAGGGGCTGAGTGGCCTATTCTCAAGAGTGATGCTTGGTAAAGCTGTAGACACTGCTCTTATGCTGTGGTGAACACTGACAGCAGGGAAGTGAAGCTGAACACGATCGAAGTGCAGGGCAAGTGAAGCGTCTTCCCTTTCAAGAAGTTGAAAACCATCTGTCAGGTCCTGAAAATACTATCTGAGCACTAGCCTCTCATTCAGGCATGCTCCAGCAATTCTCTTTTACTGTTTGAAGGCTTCCCAGCCTGTCAGTTTCACTGACAAAGCACGCTCAGTTGTGATCTTACCTGGTTGACCCTGATGAGCTTCGCACAGCTTGGGAAACCTGTATGCTCGCTGTTAAAGCCAGAAATCTGGGATTAATCCTAAACTAATTGTGATTTACTCAATAAAATTACTTACCTGACAGCTTCTCATGGTTTTCCTACCCACTTGCAACCTGCCCTGCATTAAAACCAGAAGGGGCCAGAATTCAGTCTGGCTTCTGGACCCGATGTCACTTTCTGGGGATTTAATGCTTCCTTCTTCCAAACCTCCATTGCATCTGTATGGAAGCCTGACTCCAATTTTAGCAGTTGGGATTCTGCCCAAAGAATGCTTGTTAATGAATAATAATTGAAGAGTCTGGAGCAAAATGCATTCTTGCCAAAATAACTAGTAACAAACTAAGTGGGTCGTATTACCCCTCAGTAATTCTGAAGATGAAGTGAAGTCATGGATAATGAGTACTGGAGTGGCTCATAATTTTCCTCTTCTATGTAATCAATTTACAGTTTAGGTGAGTCAATCCAATGTGGAACATACTGAACAGTTCAGTGGAGAAGGGTTAATCATAAGGCTTGGTGATTTGTTTGCTTCTGCTGTTTAAACCGAAATGTTTTAAGAGTCTAGTGTTCTCAAGTTGCAGGATCAAAGTGATGTTATTGTGGATTACAGACATGTAAATAAGAGAATACAACAGCATCAAATGCCAGAATTCTTTCCTTATGTCTGCACTGCTGCAAATGCTTTAGGCTGAATCTTCTGGCCCATGAGATGAATGTAACAATTGAATGTAACACTAAGAAAAAGAATACTTGTTAATCTATATTACAAACAAAAACCTATGGGTGCAGTAAGTCCCTAAATCAGATCAAAGTATCAAGCTAATCCAGACCAGGATTGTTTAGGTATCTCAGAACTAATCCATACATTGATCCAGATTCAAAATCAAGAGCTTATTAACCGTTCTATGCTATTTTTAGTCTCCTGTTAATACATTCATGTTAAATTATAGTCTGCACTATTTTAAGGCAGTCATTAACCTGTTTATTTTAAAGCCTTTGACAGTTTAATTTCTTCTCTTGCCATTCTTAGCACACAGTTTTGCATTAAGCTGCTGTCTGTGGTATTTTAAACAGGTAACAACTGCGTTAAAATACCACAGACAGGAATTTAACACCAATATGTTATCCAGTGCGCCAGATATATCAAACCCCTGGAGTGAGTTTCCACCAAAGAACAGACTTGGCTTTACTGGTGTGATGATCCTGCTTCTGAGTTAGAATATGTTAACATGCGGGACATACATACACAGGAATTAATTTCATTGTTCACTAGTTTACATTGTTGGACAGAGCACAAGAAATTGGTAAACGAGCTAATCAAATTCTCAGCAAGTTTTTATTATTAATAACACATAACATGTGTTAACAGAGTCTACAATTCCTGGAATCTTTTGACAATTACTCATGAAACAAAAAACAGATGTCTGCGACAAATATCATTTCTCAGCTCGTTCGGTCACAAGTTTGCAAATTTTGTAGATAGTACATCAACAGACAAAGGAGTTTTGCTGATTTTCTTTCCATCTTTCTCGTATTGCTTTTACTGTCCTGAAGATGGTGGCAAAATGTTGGCTATGGTTCCGCAGTATAGCTCCTATCCATTGTCTAAATTTCCCTTTTTTTCACAATTGAACCAGGAAATTGAGCAATTAAAGATTGCTCAGCCATGATAAGCCACGACAGCCAAACCAGAATGGACCAATGAACACTTGAGTGGCAACTGCAAGAATGAGCCGATTTTCTCCGTCCTAATCTAGGGCCATTGCAGCTCAAATAGTTGATACTTGATAAATCAGGAACTACACCTAATACCCAGGCGAATAATCCGCATGTTGCCAAGTTTGGTTTTTGTTCAGTTAGCTTTGACTGAATCTTTACACCTAAGAACATATTAAAACTATAAAAAACTCAAACTTGACCTCAACTCAGCCTCCAGCCTGTCCACTCTTGGTTGGAGGGGGTGGAAAGATTGTGCAGCCGATCTGTTTCCAGGACACTGTTATTAAATATTTTAATGATTAAAATGCTGTTTGATTTAACCCAGCAGCTGAATGGAGGCAAGGAGAGCTTCACAGAAAATGTCAGCTTTTGTAACCAGCCCTCAAAACTCACCTTCCCATCAGATTTTCCCTGTATTCAACAGTCTGACCATTCCTTCAACTGTGCTGCTGTGTTATAATGGATGGGATAAAAACAAGAGTCCTGGAGAAAGACAGCAGGTCATGCAGCATTTGGAGAGAGAGAAACAGAGTTAACATTTCAAGTCCAGTGACCATTCATCAGAACACTGGATACTGGACTCAAAAGGTTAACGTTATGAAAATATAACTTTACAAGAAAATACATTGAACCAATGATACAGATTAGTTATTTATATAATAACAATCTAAAGGATTGATTGCTCAAGACAGTAATTGTTTGTGTTGTGATTCAACGTTGTAACCAATCATCCAAGGGCTACACCCACATTTCCAAGAGCTTCTAAAATATTGGATAATAACCGACAATGATCAAGTTGAACAAATTTCCGTATAATAACTGCTCAGGACCTTTCTACAGCAAATGAAAACTTGGTTGTCTTTTGACACTTGTACATTTTGTTGAAGAAAGTAGCCTCTGTGCATGAACATTTAAATAAATAGTCTCCTAGTCACTGGACTTTTGTTGCAATTCTTCAAAGTTTTCTATACCTGTGCCTCGAAGTGGATTCTGACAGGATAAGGGAGCTGGTTAACATTAATAGTTAGAATCAATTAACCAGCTTGTTTCACTGATTTTATTGTTCTAACAGTGTTATCTTGCCTCACAATCATATTTCATAAAGACTCATTGAAAAGTTGGCCTTTGTATACTTTCAATGAAGCAATACCAGCAAAATGAGAGCAGTTCCCAGGTATTTCCTGTACAAAGTTTCCTACAGGCTTTGAACGTTGATTATCGTGTTGTACATATACAGTTTCCTTAGGGAAGTAGACCCAGCCAAGCTCTATTTATATTTCATCAGTAACCTGGTGGCTGTCACCAGTGGCATTTTTTCCTCTTTGCTGATGCAATACCCTTACCACCTGAAAGAGGAGAAGGGACAGGCAGACATACGCTAAACTGGACATGAACAGATAAAGATGAATAATGAACAGATCAAGTCAAGGTATGTGCTCAGTCTTCATTACACTGTTAATGACATGAGCCTACTTTAAAAAGATTGTGTTAAAAAATTGAAAATCTTAAGAATTTATGAATAGGTATTTATCTTTCTGACTCTGCCTTATGTCTGCAGAATCTGTGTCAAGGACTAATGCTTGAGAATTGGATTCTTCAGCATTCACCAGGCTTCAACAGTGTAAAATAACTGAGGTGCCATTGGTTTTTGAGTTGGATGACTGACATACATTTGCAAACATTTAATTCCTTGGCTTGGTAAATTATCCCTCATCTACAGCCAGACAAATTGACAATGATAGTTTAAAATGCTTGGAGAGGGTTCAGTACCTAAAGTTGTGCTCTACATGTCACTTCGACAATTATGGCTTTACAAACCTATGTAACATGCCAATGCCCAATGATGGCTACAATTGCTATGTTTATTAGGCTACCATCTCAGGATTTACTACAAGCCAAGCAGACCAAATGATCAGAGTCTGTTTTCTCCAGATTTAGAGATTGTGAGTACAGGAACATTAAGACAAAGTTCTATGGGCTGAATCGTAGATTTTTTTGTCTGCCAGTTTTTTGGAGCTTCATAGAGGGTTTGTCTCCATGAAGACGAGCGCATTTTCTTGCCACATCTTACCAAACCAAACCAAGCCTCATTAACAGTCTACCCTGCCATTCGTGTGCCCTCTTGTCGATTTCTAGACCCATTCCATCACTTGATTTACCCAGAACAACTGCCAGAATATTTCAGAATGAACTGGTGCTAGCAACATCTTGAAAAGGCTATTGTGCACCTGGATAAGCACTGTCAGTCTGGAGCTGCCTTGCACAGTTTTGGCATTTGGAAAATTGGTGCCTTGGTGGTCCTGCTGGTTGGAGATAGGCAGATTTAGGACATTCCCTTCCCTTAGTATCAACAGAGGAGACCACGACACCAGACCATGGCAACCTGGTTCAAGGTTGCCATCCAGGTCTGTGCAGTCCCAGCTATCTGGAGGAATATGTATCAATGTAGGAAGAAGGTCTGTGGCTTGTTAGTGCTACCATCTTCTCTCTGATACCTCACACTCTATTTCTGCTAGTTTACCCAACTCCGGTACCACTTTCACTATTGCCTACGACAACTTCTCTTATTTGCTGTCACCCACCACAATCTCTGGCAACACTAACCCTGCATGTCCTTGCACTAGCTATTCTCGCTCCCTACCTGAACAAAAAGTAACAATTGTACAAATCACTTTCATCTACCTTAACATTTGCTTCTCTCTCATTCACACGGAAAACCGTTTCAGTGGGACCGAAAGAGTCAAGGTGGGTATTGGGGTGATTGACATTTGCCTTCCTACGCCTTATGAAGAGAGAACTGTGACCCTGACCATGCTGAGCTACTGACTGAATGTGGTCCAGTCACCTAGACTGGTATTGGAGACTGCCCTTAATGGGAGTCTATGCTGGGGCCTCCTGAGTGAAGGCTGTCTCCCTTGACCTGACTGCAGACTTCTGACAACCCCGACAACATGGTAATACAGCAATACTGTCAGCCTGGTATCTCTGGCTGAGGGGCAAGGCACAACAAAGGAACAGCAAGGCAGGGATTTTGTGAACATCCATGTAGGCTCAATGTAAGTGAGCACTAACAAGTAATAGCCTAGAGATGTTCAATCCATGAGCTGGGCTCATGTCCCTGAGTGCAGTGTCCTTGCTGAGGCATTACAATGAGATTTGTCACTGTGCCACAGGATGCAGCATTGAAGTGAATCACAGGTATGCTATAAGAGTTCTTAGAGGCTGGCATATATCAGATTCCATTGTCTGTGGGCATGGAATGCATGTGGCCTGTACCCATGTAGCATGCCCTGAGAGGTTGCTACCTAATGTCCCCTTTGACATCTTTAGGTACTTGCTCTGATTTCCTTGTTGAGAATTCTCGGCATATAGTTTGCTCAGCGTGGGTGGTACAATGGAAAGTTGCATATTAATGAAACGAGATCTGCATTTAATAAGATTGTCAGCAATCAATAATCTCCCTTCACAGGAAACTCGCTGCTGCCGAGTGACAGTCTTTCCTCAACGCCCAGAACATAATTAAAAGTTGCAGCAAGTTGTTCCCAACATGAAGATTAACCTTGCAAGACTTCTTGCGTGATTCTGCCACATTTCTCACCACAGTCGTGTTGTTCAACATTTCATGAAATTTCCAAACCCTCTCTATGTCAGGAAGGTTTTGCAACAGCAATTCAATATACTGTACTAATCAAACAACTGTTACACATATTGGTTTTCCTAAATGTCAAATCGCTTGCTGAACCTGCATTATTGCAATATGCATTAGGCCACGGGGATTTTGTGAATTGCTGGTTTGTCTGTCAGTATAATGTATCCAATTATTTTTTTGCTCCTAGCAACCACAAAGTATCAAGGTTATTCAGATTGTTTTATCATCTTATGTATAAAAAAACTCTTTTTAGCCAGTTCACTCAATTATCTCATCAATATCAACTGCTTAAGCAATCACAAGTATTTAAATAAACCATAGCTTTTCTGAATTCATACAAATGATAAAACTCCTCCTTTCCTTCTAATGTATTAACTTTCTGACTGAGCACATGCACATATATTAATGTTTTATGTGATTCACTATATAGCTGTTCATTTGCCTGTGTGTATGTTATTCATTGCATGATATATATGTTTCATTCTGTCCTGTAAGTAATTTTATGATATGATATATATGTCTGAGTGTTGAAACATATCAGGTCACTAAATTCCCTCAAACCTATCTTAATTGTTGGTCTAACTATTCCCTTTTCAGCTATTTTGAAGAGGTCAAACAACTATAAGCTATTTCCCAGTATGTGCAACAAAAACGATTTGAAAATAAGAAATGGAGAAGGACTTAGAAGTGAGATGTATTTGAAATAAACTCAGATTTGTCGAAAAGGAGTTGTCCATGATTTTTTACTGCACTCTCAGAAATGTCCTCAATTCCCACTTGGAAACATGTCTCAGACAAAAATCCTAACAAGAGGCACAGATGTCAAAACTAATGCCTCAAAACATTGTTGAGAGAGTACTTTCATCAGAAGTTTTGAATGACATCTTCCCTCAGGTCAAGCTTTCACATTGTTACCACATAGCTGTTAGATCTTCGGATTTCAGTCAGAGGCTCCATTATGTAAAATCTATTCTGTCTCTCTTTGCATCTACAGATTTTTTCAGATAAGAACAATGGTCATGAAAGCAGAACAAAGAAAAGATGGGTTAACAACAAAATTAAATAAAGACTTGCATTTATATTTTGCCTTCCACAAGTGTAGGCTGTCCATTGATTTGGTGATGCAGTAGTAATGTCACTGTCACTGGTTAGTCAGGTGCTGTGAGTAATGGTGTGGGGTCACAGATACAAATCCCAGCACAGAAGCTGATGGGATTTAAATTGGTGTAACTGAAAAAGCTGACCTCAGCAATAATGATCAAGATACCACTGGAGGGTTGTAAAATCTACATAAGACTTCAGACCCAGCAAAGTGTGGACTCCTAAATTCCCTCTGAAATGGCATAATGAACCACTACATGAAATTCTAAAGATGCACAGGACTGTTTTAAACATCCACCATTGACCTACATACTGTCATTGATAATTGCACCCTCTGGGCTGCTAACCCTGTGAAGTCTTCCTTCCCAACACTTGGGGACTTGTACAAAAATTTGAAGAGCTGTCCAACAGATTAGTTGGGCAGCCTGATCTAGACATAGTCATTGAGACATACCTTAAAGCCAATGTCCCAGGTACACCATCGCCATTGTTGGGATGTCCTGTCCGACTGACTGAACAGACCCACTTAAAGTGGTGGTGTAATGCTGCACAGTCAGTAGTGGTGGTCCTGGGAGTCTTCAACATTGACTGCAGATCCCATGAAGTCTAATGACATCAGGTCAAACATGGGGAAAGAAACCTTCTGCTGCTGATTGCCACATACTGCCCTTTTTAAGCTAATGAATCAGCACTCCTCCATGTCGACCTACACTTGGAAGGAACAGAGCAAGGGCACTGAACATGACACTTGAATGACCAATCAAGCTGAATTGTTAGCAGCAATACTGATCAAGCTGGCTGACTCCTGATGGACAGAACTGCCAGGTTTAGGTTTGAGGCAGGTGGAGAGGGAAAGCTTTCTTTATTTCTTCCTCATTATTGTACCTGTCACAGATTCCTCTGTCAAGATCAGCATAGGTAGGAATGACCATCATGCATTGCTTGTGGAAATAAAGTTCCACCTTGACCCTGAAGATACTCTCAATCATGTTACGTGGCTCTACTACTGGGCTAAACGGGATAGATTGAGAACAGATCGAGCAGCTCCAAACCGAGATGCTAATGGCCAACAGCAGTAGCAGAATTGTATTCAAACTCAACCTGTAATGTCATGGCTCACATTTTCTTCACTCTATTGTTACCATTAAGCCATGGGATCAACCCTAGTTCAATGACAGGGACATTCCTGGAGCAGCACCAGACATTCCCAAAAATGTGATGTTAACTTGCTGAAGCTACAACAGAGAGCTTTATGCATGCTAATCAGTGGAATCAATGTGTTATAGACAGAATTAAATGATCAAACTAAGAACAAGTCAGATCAAAGTTCTGCAAATCTGCAACATTCAGTTGTGAATGGTGACAGACAATTAAACAATGAACTGGATGAAGAGGTTCTGATTTGAAGTGACAAGGGAGCCTAAGATGTCAGTGCAAAAGACAAAGCTACAGCTTTTGCAAGCATTTTCAGCCTGAAGTGCAAAATGTAAGATCCATCCTGGCCTCTTTTTGAAACAGACAATTTCTTTTGTTATATATGTTTTCCATTTCCTTCCATACTCAAACGCCATCATGGTGGTGTAGTTGTTGTCACCAAATATCAGTTGGCTTCTCCACCTAAGCCTTTTGTACCATATTCGCAGGGAGCATTTCAACTTGTTGCCTTGGGAATGTTTATTCTATTCACACCTTAGCTTACTTCTTCTGATGTTGATTGAAATCTGGTTTGCATCTGAGTTCTGTGTAGGAGTGTAGACACCCTAGTGAAATGCCTAAAGCTTGGTCCTAAAATTGTAGAAATTATATTTTTAAGATATTTGCAGCAAATTACCATGAATATTGGAAAACCCAAAAAATAGAAATTCTTGATTGAGTTATTTGAAATGGTAATGATAAATTTTCTCCCTGTAAAAGCAGATCCCATTTAGTAATGTTGACAGGATTCTAGTAAAAGGACTCCATTACCATAAAAGCATTAAACAAATCATAAATTACTCAGTTAAACGACATTTAGTACACTTTACATAAGTGTGCAATTCCTTTAATGCATTAATACTGTAAATTAAACCTTCAAGCATTTTATTCTTCATATTCCAAATTATTTTTCCAAATTGTGCACAAATGTATTTGTGCTAATTTAATTAGTAACGGCTAGTCAAAAGTGTGTGGTCATGAACAAAACATAAAGGTATTAGGGATTTGTTTTGTCTTCATTCTACTGGTAGAGAGTCTTGTCACAGATTTGACATATGCTGCATGTGATTTTCTGATTATTAACATTAATGGATGGAAAATTGTATGCAGTGTGTCATTGACTTTCTGGTAGCAGGCAAAGCTTTGTTCCAACAGCTGGAGTTGGAAAATTGCCCCTAATTGGATGACTGACTAACAAGTATTATCACCCTATAGCTTACTCTAAAAACAAAGTGCATAGACAACAATATCTACCCATCTATCATACTTATTCACAACATGATTATGAAATGGCCTCAGTATTTACAAGAAACCTGATCTCATTACTGGCGAGTGACAGTAGATTATTTAGGTGTTGGTCTATATCGAATATACTGGTGGCTGAATTTTCAAAAACAACAATTTCTTATAATCTAACTTTAACACCTTGATATGTCTTTCTAACTTTTAGCAAATTGTAATTACTTTTTTGTAACATGGCAGTGTCCATTCTCTTAAACATTGTGATTGTTTGTATATTTTCGTGCAAATGAATGTAGAAAACAGGGAATAATATATAAAAGAAAGAAGACTTTTTAAGTCTACAAAGAAAGTGTGTGTTTCAAAGAATTGGGTTATTTAGATTTTCACAAAAGGCACAGATAGATGTAGAGCCATGTCTATTGTGGCTTGTATCTCTGGTGTAATCAGAATGATAGAGTCACAATGCATTATGTGCAAGTAAAAATGAGAGTTGGCCTCATCATTGTGTGAGTTAAGGTTCTCTTTCAGAATAACTGAGTGTGGAAAGCATACTGTGTTTATGGGAGGCTATCCAAACTGATTTTCTTTGGGTACATTTGTACCTTAGTTAATAATGTGTGATTAAGGAAGCAGCATCGAAGCGTAGTAACTTTGGAACAAGAGTAGGCTATTTAGCCTTTTGAGCATGTTTCATTATTTGATGAGATCACAGTTGATTTATCATCTAACTTCATATTCCATACTTTGCCCCACACCTCTTAAAACATTTTGTTATACATATCTATCAGTTTCTGATTTAAAGTGGTCTGCTATCTACTAAAGAAAGATCCAAATGTCTACCAGCCATTGCATGTCCAAGTGTATCCTAACTTCACTTTTGAAAAGTCTGAATCTAATTTTTACATTTTGCACAGTTGCTCTAGATTCCCCAAACAGCAGAAAGTTTTCAACACCTAACTTGTCAGTTCCTTTTAATATCCAGAAAACTTTCATCAAATCACCCCTTGATCTTCTAAATTTCAGGGAACACAACCTTACTTTGTGTAATTTTGTCTCATAATTGACCTTTGGAGTCAAAGTATCATTCTAGTAAATCTACAATGCACTATCTTTAAGGTTAAGATGTCCTTCCTAAGTCGTGGTGCTCTGAACGTACTGTTAGAATGAGTATTGTCTAACTGGGGCTTTATGTTGGAATAAAGGATGCGACAAGATTGTCTCTGGTGTGAGTGTGCCTCTCTCCAATGAGTGTTCGAACCCTCTTTTACTCCAAAACAAAATGATGCCCCTCCACTCACACCCCGCCTTTGACTTCCTGTTCTGCGTGCAAAGCTTTTCAGCTCATCTCATGATCATGATGTCAGCCATAACCAAATGTAACTTTCCAGGGACATGTGCTAATATATTCATCAGTAGTGGTATGCCCAGACAGCACATTAACAAAGTATGAGAATCTTGCTAAAGTCATGAGATGGTACACTATCAGGGTTAGGTCTGTGCTTTACGATGTGTGTCTGGTGCTAAATGAATCATAATCTTAATGCATCTCTGGGGACACTGATTTGGAGACCATAGATTTTGGTAGTGCTTGAGCATTTCTTTGACATAGGCTAGATGCCTTCCTTGTTATGGGCAGCTAAGGCTAAGTTATTTGTGTACAAAAACTGTCTGATTACTGTCTCTGTGACTTTGGTGGAGGCAAGCAGTCTGGACAGAAATAATAGCTTCCCTCAATGGAACCTTATACAGATGGCCGCAGGCCTCTTTCTGGTCACTTCCTTAAACATTGCAGCAAAGAAAAGATTGAAGTGATGAGGAGGCACGACGTGTGTCTCTGATGACAGCAAAGCACCACCAGGTCAAATATGCCCAACAATGATATGACACAGTAGACTCAGAACTTTGACATACCTGTTTAGAGAGCCAGTGCCAAATGCCATGTCAAAGAGCTTAAGTTAGGTCAATGAGCAGTAGATATAGATCCCAATGTTGCTCACCACTTTCCTTGGAATTGTTTACACCACGTCAGATGTCCCATGTTTAGCCTTAAAATTGCATTGAGATTCCAAGGGGACATCATTTACCAGGTTGCCTATTTTATGGGACCCATGTGAGGATATTTCTTTGGATTGAGAGAAGACTTATTCCTGATGGGCTGGATCCTTTTTGGTTCCAGATGCTGACAATTTTTCATTCTTGAGATCCTGTGAAACTATTTCCTGAATCTAAATCCTCTTGAAGGTAGCTGTCAGTTTGTGAACAAACTCTGAATTATTACCCTTTCAAGTCTCTGATTGAATGTTGTTTGGGCCAGGGGCTTTGACTTGTTTAATTTGATTTGTTTGCAGTTATGACTCCTTCAGGAAAAGGAGGAAGAGACAGTCTTTCTTTCTCAAGCAACTATTCGATCTGATGTAGAGAATCTGCTGAGATGTGGGAGTCTCTGTGAAATGCTCGCACCACCTTTCCTTTAAACCTGTCTTATCACTGATTAGTTTGATTCCATAAGCTGTTAGGCTAGGGGCAAAGGTTCTGCAGGGAGGCCATAATCAGTCTTCAGCAGATTGTAAAAACACAAATTATGCCTCTCATGTTGCAGCTCATTAGCTTTTATGTCCCATCAATCATTCTACATTTCTCTCAAAGTGCATTGGGCCTGTTTTTTAGCATTTTTAATGGCTTAATGCTTAATTGTTGATTTTAGGGCTGCTAGCAAACTTGCTTGTGCTCTTTAGTGAAGATGGGGAATATTTACTTTATTCTCATCCAACTAATCCTTTAGTTTCTCAGAATATCCACTGAACTCTTGAAGATCTGATCATGGAGCTGTTTCCATTCATCGTCTATGACACTTGGGGAAGGAATATCAATGTAGAGTGGTGTCAAGTTGTGTAGCAAGGACTTAAGCAATAGTCAGTTACTGACTTTTTGAAGCAGACTTTGCTGAGCATGGCAAGTTTTTCTCTTATGTTTTTGCTCGAACTCAGCCTCATTTTGGTGTGAGTCAAATGGTGGTTTGTCTGACAGACAGCCCTTCAAATAACATAGGTTATCTTGATGTCAGCTTTTTCCTCCATCCAACAAGCACATAATCAAGGTGATGCGAGTGTTTATGTGGCTATTGACAGAATATCTTGTATTTTCCTTTCAGGTGGAACATAGCATTGTTTATAGCAAGGTCATACTTGACATACAATGGATTAAGGGAGCTCCATTTGAGTCTGTCTTTTCAACTCCTTGTTGACTGAAGATACCGACTTATGTGATGTGGGCAAGCCAATTGTGGTATCAAAATCAGTCATAAGGATAATTTTGTCAACTTTAGGGATTGATTGTAGCAGATGATCCAGATCATAATAAACCTTTACTTTACCTCATCATTATTGGTTGTTTTGGGAACATATATACTTATGACTGATATTACCTATATTGTTGCAGGAGACATAGGCATACTAGGTGTTCATTGATGCTTTTGGAAAGGTTTTTCTAATCCTTTGCAATCTCTGTCTTGATGACAAAATCAACCCCTCTATGTTCTGTAGAAGAAAAATTGCTCCAAAAAATGTATCTTGTTACTAATTCCTCAAGCCAGCCTTCTCCTGCTAACCTTGTCTCACTATGGGTAGCTATACCAAAGCTGCCTAAACTTCCTGGCTACTGGAGCTAAATTACATTGAAGGATCAAATAGAATGCAGACAGCACACCATTGTGTCCAGTGATTTTGCGTTTATCTTAGCTTTCAAATGTAGTTTCTTGCCAATGTATTGAGTTGCGCCCAGATGTGGATAGGCAGTAAATTAAGAAGCAGGTTTGGTTTTTGCCTATTTTTGTTGGCCTCCATTGATAACCAGCCAATTTTGCATCCTGAATAGGATAGCTGATTTGTCACAAAGAATAGGTACTCAAAGCTTAGAGATTCACTCACCCGGGACTCAGTCTTGCCCATTGGTGAGGATGAACACAAGTTTTGCACTTACAAGGCCGTGAGGAAACTTCTCTAAGTGACCTATTGTCCAGGCTCCATCAGTGAACTGTGGAATTTCAGTGCCACATTCAATCTTTGCAAATTAGCCACTCTTGAGCAAAGCAGCAAAGGGATGGGATTGGGGTTCCATAGCTGTGTTAAAGTAAAACAAAGAACTGCAGATACTGCAAATCTGAAACAAAAACAGAAATTGATGGAGAAACTCAGCAGGTCTGGCAGTATCTGTGGAGAGAAAACAGAGTTAACGTTTCAAGTCCAGTGATCTTTCTTCTAAGTAGTTCTGAAGAAAGGAAAAGGAAGACCTAAGCAGTGTAGCTCTGGCACCTGAAACTGCATTCCAGAGTAAATCATGACCTTCAGCACAGAAAAGGACATAGGGGAGAGAAATAAAATTGGAGCTAAGTGCTTTAAAGCTGTAAATATATATTTTTAAAACTACTGTTTGAAGATTAGAAGCTGTGGTTAAGAAATGGCTATGGCGCAGAGAACAATGAGTATGAAACTCTTGAAAATACCCGTTAGCTCTCAGCCTCTGCCACTGCACCCTCCCTCTTGAAAAACTCAGATTCCTTTAAACCTTGAGAACACGACATTGGATTATTTACAGAAGGAAGTAATTTCTACAAATACCTTCACAGAGTTACCAATACTCTTAAAATTGGTCCCTAATGATTTTGTTATATTACAGGCATGGTTTACGATTAGCACCTGCTTGGATTTATGTGGGGACCTTGTAGATCAAAATCATACTGCTGGATATTTGTTGCTTTCTGATGAGGGAGAATGGACATCCATGTAACTGCTTACTTTAGACTACCCTATGGCCAATGCAAAGCCAGAGAATGTGTCAATGGGAAACTGAATCTGCTTGCTATTGATAGAAACTGTGCAATGTAACCAGCCTGTAGTTTATTGGCAATGATTTTTGATAAATGTTCAGACAGTAAGCCAAAACCTGCAGTCTCACTGCAAAATTGTAGATTCTGCTATTTTTCATGAGCATTGAAACAAAATCATGATGGTTTGGCAGTTTGTAAATTACCTTCTTATTGATTAGTAAAAACAAATGTAAGTGGTCACACTTCAGTTCTCCAGACTTTCTCTATATTACAATAAAAATACAGCCAACAGACATTTTCTTTGGACACTGTGGCATTTGTGGAATAATACAGCTGCTTTGCAGGTGATAATCTCTGTTATCTAATGCTTTAGTACTTACAAGCTGTTAATATAACTGTTGTGCGAAAATGATCTCTGAAATCATACAGCATTAAGAACACTTCCTTTTAAAAATTCAGTTTTGTTGCTGTCATCCCACTTCTTTCTTTCTTCTTAAAAAGTGAGGGTGAATTAAGCTGCATCAGAGGATAGTGAAAAATTTTACGATGATTTCAAATAATGTCATATTCTTTCATTCCCAACCTCTTATATTATCATTGGCAACTGTCATCCATTTCTTTTATGGTTAGAAGCATCTTATTTTGTTAAGAGCCCTCAGAGTGTGACTTATCTTGTTGAAATTATGGTCCATGGCATTAAGCAAAAGGAATATTCGAGAATGAAAATATTTTTCTGATCAGACTTTACTGCTGGTGGAAATCCATTTAAAATAATACACATTGAAAAATCTGGGCTGTGTGCCTTGCTCAATCATTAATCATTTCAAAATTCTATCAAAATGCTCTGGGCGGAATCTTACCAGAAGGGTCAGTTTCACTATGTTTCACGAAAAGTTTCTGTCAGCGAGGCTGAGTGAGTTTTCTCACACAATTGCCCCAATCTTGCCTCATCAAACAGCTGCCACCTCTCTATGGCATTTCTTTGACAAGCCCAAGTCTCCCATTCTCTGTAGACAAAAGTATTTGCCATTGCCAAGGTTTGCTGGTGCTGGCACCATATTTGAAAGGCGGTTGTGCACCCAGCCAAGGGCTGGTATCCTGGAGATATCCTGCATTTGTACAGACATTCACCCTGCACATGGCAGACAAGGAGAAATTGGTGTCCCTCTTTGCAGGCAGGGACCTGGAACCCCTGATGGATGCAGTGGGTATAGAGGAGGGACATCCCCTTCCCACAAGATTGGCAGTGGAGGCCAGATACTGCCAGTCTAGTCTGCGGTTGCCACCTGGGTCAGTGCAAGCTCTATGGTGCAGAGAAATGCCCAGCAGTGTAGGAAGAAGATCAATGATCTTCTCCACTTCATCGGTGTAAGTGCTACCACATTCTCTCTGCAATCTCATACTCTATCTTTCATACTGCACCCACCTCACACCAAGGAAAATGCTCTGCCATTCTCATTATTGAGTATGTTATCTTCTCTTGCTCACCGTCACACCTAAACCCACCACACTACTAATCCTGCATGCTCTCTGTGCTGCCTACTCGACCCCACCTTCCCCACCCTGCACTAGCACTAACAGCTGTGCCAGCCATTTCCACCTTACTCAATCCCTCTCTTTGACTCATTACAGGAGGAAACAACCTATAACCTATAACAGAGCTGAAAGAGCCAGATCGTTTGATGGGGTTTCAGTTGTTCATCTCCACACTGCCTACGAGGAGAGGATATTGGCCCTGGCAAATAAAGACCAGTACCACTCATTTGCAACTCCTCGGACACTGAAGCATTCCATGTTTAAATATAACAATATTTGGACAATATCCACCTTGGGCTGACAAGTGACAAGTAACATTCATTGCCACACAAATGCCAGGCAATGACCATCTCTAATAAGAGACAATCTAACTACTGACCCTTGACATTCAATGGCATTACCATCACCGAATCCCCCACTATCACCATCCTTGGGATTACTATTGACCAGAAATTCAGCATATAAATACGGTGGCTACAAGAGCAGGTCAGAGGCAAGGAATACTGCAACCCAAAAGCCTATCCACTATCTACAATGCACAAGTCAGGAGTGTGATGGAATACTCCCCACTTACCTGAATGGATGCAGCTCTGACAATATTCAAGAAGCTTGACACCATTCAAGACAAAGCAGCCCGCTTGACTGGCATCATACCACAAACATTCAATCCTTCCACCACTGATGCTCAGTAGCAGCAGTGTGCACTATTGACAAGATACACTGCTGAAATTCACCAAGACCCCTTTGACAGCACCTTCTGAACCCATGACAACTTCCACCTGGATACATTGGAAAACGACCACCTGCAAGTTCACCTCTGAGTTACTCACCATTCCGATTTGGAAATATATCACCGTTCCTTCACAGTCACTGGGTCAAGATCCTGGACATTCTGCTCTAAAGCGTTTTTGGTCAACCTACAGCATATGGACTGCAGCGGTTCAAGAAGGCAGCTCAACACCACCTTCTCAAGTGCACCTAGGAACGAGCAATAAACGCTGGCTCAGTCAGTATGCTCACGTCCCACAAATAAATTTAAAAAATTTGCCTCATGCACCCTCTGGCAGCACAGGTGGGTATTTATCTAGATTAGAGCCAGAAGCACCAACAGATGAATGCTACAATGCCATATCTCTGCACTGGCTGAGGAAGAAGCACTAGGTTACAGGTTCTCTGTGGATTACTAGAAACCTGCTCAGCTTCAGTCAGGAGAGGACAAAATGCTGTCAGCAATGCGAGACTTCATACAAATGCACAAGCAGGCACAGGGGCAGCAGGTTGGCTTGACATGGCCGCTGGGCAACATGACACTGCAGCAATGAAGTTCAGACCCTGCTGCCTCAAGCATGCCACTGTCTGGCTGTCTCTGTGGTCAGGTTGGCAGCAGCCATGGACAGTCAGGTTCAGTACTCCTAAAGTCTGCTGGATGTGTGCACAGACCTGCACTCCATCACACTAGCCACTGCTGCTCAACACCAATAGTAAAGAACAAGGGAACTACAACTCACTCCCGATACATCTCCAAAAAGAGACAGGGCTTGCAGTAGACACATAGCCAGAGGAGAAGTCAGAAATAGGCTTACCTCATCCCCAGAAGTCTCCTCTTAGAACAGTCCAGAGGTGAGTCCTTCCACCTCAACCTTCAGCCCTGTGGGAGTTCAAGATGAGGAGAGTGGACATGCACTTTCTGGGCAGAACAGACTCAACATGTCCAGGTCCTTCAGATAGAAATGCCCCTTTGGTTCCTAACCGAATGGCCAAGGCTACCAGGGTCCACCATATGGAGGCTCCCTCCAAGCCAGGTGTGGAACCCAGGACTGCACTGAGACAAAGTGGGAAGGTAAGAAAGAAGAAGAACTTCTGAGGATATGTAGGTGGCATAGATGTGACATTAATGTAAATAATTTTTCACATTTGTAAATATATCTTCACTTTTTATTCATTATTTTGCATGATATGCTTGAAGCAATAATGTGGACTGCACACAGTAGGTTAATGCCTAGGCTTCAACAAGCAGGTATGAATTGCAGGTGAGGTTCACCTTTAGTGTATTGGTGTCTGTGTAATGGTGCCAGTCTTTGAAGGGCCTCACATGGCTCAAAATTGAACCCCTCCCTCACCGATTAAAGTACTAACCTTGTACACTCTGGGTGTGGCCATAGCCACTTTCATCTCCATTACACACTTGCTATTGACAGCATGATTGAAGGGCAAAGTGATCAACCCTTGAACAGTAGGTCTCAGTCTTGGCCTCTCTGTCTTTTTGAGCCCCTAAACATGAAATCCTCTTCCTGGCAGCTTCCCCGTCAACACCATGGGCTTTACATTTCACTAAGTTCCCACCTAACACATCTACCTAAGACCTTATCCAGTCACTTTACTTTCCAGCCTTAGACTTGTTAAGTAAACATACTAGATCTAGTAGTGCACTGTCCCCACATAGAAGCAGAGTGCTGCTTACTGTGGTTGTAGATTTGCTCGCTGAGCCAGTGTGTTTGACTGCAGACGTTTTGTCACCCTGCTGGGTAACATCGTCAGTGCGCCTCCGGTGAAGCGTTGGTGTTCTGTCCCATAAGTTATTTATATGCCTTGGTTTGCTGGGGTGGTTGGCATTACTTCCAGTTCTGTTTTTCAGTGGTTTGTATAACAGGTCCAGTTCAATGAGTTTGTTGATGAAGTTCCAGTTGGAATGCCAGGCCTCCAGGAATTCTCTGGCATTTCTCTGTTTGGCTTGTGCTATTATGAATGTGTTGTCCCAATCGAACTCGTGCCCTTCTTTATCTGTGACCAGTGAGAATTGTTTATGTCTCTTGGTGGCTAGTTAATGTTCGTGTATCCTTATTGTCTGTTTTCTTCCAGTTTGGCCTATGTAATGTTTCTCACAGTCCTTGCATGGTATTTTCTATATTACGTTAGTTTTATTGGTTATGGGTATGGGATCCATTACATTCGTCAGTAGCTGTCGCAGGGTGGTTGTTGGTTTGTGGGCTACTCTGATACTTAGGGATCTGAGTAGTCTTGTGGTCATCTCTATATGTCTCTGATATATGGTAGAGTGACTAGTGTGTCTGGCCGTGTTGTGTCTTTTTGTTGTGGTCTGTCACGGAGGTAACGGCGGATTGTGCTTTTTGGGTATCCATTCCTTTTAAAAACTCTGTAAGGTGTAAGAGCTGGATGAACACAGCAGGCCAAGGAGCATCATAGGAGCAGGAAGGCTGATGTTTTGGGCCTAGACTCTTAATCTGATGAAGGGTCTAGGCCCGAAACATCAGCTTTCCTGCTCCTATGATGCTGCTTGGCCTGCTGTGTTCATCCAGCTCTACACCTTGTTATCTCGGATTCTCCAGCATCTGCAGTTCCTACCATCTCTGGTATAATTGCTCTTGTTCTGCTTTACGCAATTCTGGGTTGCTGCAGTGTGTTTGTGGCTCATTTGAATAATGTCCTGATGCAGCCCCGTTTATGGGCGTTGGGGTGGTTGCTGGAGTAATAAAGTATCTGTCCCTATTTGTGGTCTTCCTGCATATGCTAGTCTGGAGTCCTCTGTTGTTCTTATGTTCTACCATTATGTCTAAGAAGGGTAGTCGGTTATTGTTCTCCCCTTCTTTTGTGAATTTTAATCTGGTGAGGATGTTGTTTACGTGTCAGTAGGCTTCTTTGAGTCTTGTGCATTTAGTAATCACAAAGGTGTCTTCTACATAGCGGATCCAAAGTTTGGGTTGTATAGTGGGGAGCGCTGCTCGTTCTAACCTTTGCATGCTTACTGTTGATTCCCTTCCCCAACATATATCTCTCCTTTCTACGTCTATTGTTTCTCCACTTGTATACTGAGTTGATCCCTTTCACTATTATAATTCCTTATGCATCCTAGCCTTCTGACTTAAATTCCCACAAGACTGTTCCAGAACCTCCCTCCCACAGCAGAGGGCCCTCAAAGCTGCCCTTGATTTTTGGAGGATGGATGCCCAGGACTGCTCATGGCCATCATCCTTGAATGTCTTGCCTGGACAGCCGAGAACAATGAATGACCATATAGCTGACTGATATCCATAGGCTCCCCCTGATTGTGTTCCTTGAATCCCAGGACTGGTTGCATTGAACCTACAAGGCTGACCGTGACCCATCCTTGGACTGAAGGGGTGTAGATCTGATGAACCTAACCTGCCTGACTGTCCAAGCCCCTGAACTGATATTGGACATTGACTTACTGTCTGGAAACCCCTGACTCATGCGTGTCTCCCTTGACTTGACTGAGGGTTTCTCCACCTAGACTTTGAGACATGGCAGTTTGCTTGAAGCTCATGCAATGTCATTGTCATATATGCTGCTGATACATAGTGCAGGTGTGAGATTGACATAGCACTGTGCAACTTTGAACGCAAATTTATGGAATGGGCAGAGCTCCATCAAAAGTGCTTCACAGCATTAACTATTTTAAAAAGACCTTGAATATGTAGATGATAATAAAACACACAGGAGACATAGTAAATTCACTAAGGTCAATTTTTTTCTGAAAGAATGCACATGGCATGGTTGGTTGTGGTGTTGATCCCATCAGTATTACTGAATAACTGGGAATGTCTGAAGAAGCAACACCCGAGCAGAACTGCCAACACGCATTTGCATTCTTCTCATTCCTAACTGTCCCACCTACACAGGATAAAAATAATGAGTGTCCATTGTTAGCACTCAAATCTGGCCTCCAAAACTTGTGATTGAATCTAGTATGTGGCTGGGGGACTGCAACTAATTTGAGCATTTCAGGGAAGCATGGCTGATCAATCACAACAAGGCGCTGTCATTTTTATACCAGGATATCAGTCATGGAGTGTAAAAGTTTAACATTGGATATTGTTAGGCCTGTATTTGGAGATTTCATGCAGTCGCCTTCAGCACTGACAGTTTTCTCTTCCTGGAAATGCGAGCACCAGTTAATCACTCCAAAAGATTCTGCAACATTATAGGTTGCACATGGCCCATAGGAAAAGGAAAACTGCACACTACTAACTGCCTTCTTGTACTTCAATTTATCACAATGATTTGCTTCTAAGTGCTAATTATCCAGTTAACATTTATTTCATTGTAATCAGTGTTGTCAGACTAAGAAGCACATAGATCAGTGAAAAGCAACAGATTTGACCAAAAAAATGGTTGACACTGATTTCAAAACTGGTCACACTTATCTCTGCTAAGACATTTCCAAATGATGAATGGATGAGTAATGGAAAGTGGTGTTCCATGTGGAACTTTACCATGGTACTTAACCTTAAGAAGAGGATATGAAATTGAAGACAAACGTAATAAGCTAAGGACCCTGGAAAAGGTCACTCATTACAACGTTGGGGATATATTTTCAATGCATAAAGGATTTTATTTATTTATGTCTTCATTTTTCATGGATTGATGAGCAATAATTTAGAGAACATGTTAACTTCACTTTTACTTCAAGTTGTAAACTAAAATATAGATCTCAAAAAAGTAATGTAAACAAAATCCCATTCAAATAAGCTTTTAAACAATTGTTAAATTTATTTCTCTAGTACGATAGCTAAAACTCTTATGACTCATGGTGATGATGATGATGATGATGGCCTCTCCTTAACTGTGGATTACATCATGGTCTCGTCTGGGCTTGTTACATCAATCAAGTGCAGTATTTTGGCTTGTGCTTACAGCGTTGGTGCAGAAAAAGTAAAAGAATCAATTTCATTAGAAATGGACATGACACTTCAGGTCTGTATTTTCTTTCCAGAGGGAATAAACTATACAACTGAAATGCAATTATGTTGTGTAAAGAATGTTGCAGAACACAAAAAAAAGAACCATTACCTGCCTGAATGGATGAAATTTAAAATGTTTCTTACTGAATATTCTTGTGTAAAAGTTGCGTTCATAAGATCTCAAATTTTAGTGAAAAAGTAAGCTGTTAAGTTTTATAAAGATAACATTTTGAAGAGGTTGAAATCCAGTCCCTCCCATTATCTTGCCTCTAAGACAGTATCTGCCAACCACTACTCCGGCCACCAACCACCCCTCCTGGAAAGATTGTGCAGACACAAAGAGCCACTGAGTGACCATCAGTGCTATTTTATGACTCTGTTACATCAGTTTACACCAGACTGAGTTTGACTCCAGTAGCAGGTGGGTAGTAAGCCCCTATGTTTGGACTTTTTAGCTAATATTTGTGGGTTATTTATATACAAGGAAGGTCTATCAAAATGCTGTGTTTGCTGTCATCACTCGTGTCTATTAATTTACTCCCTGAAGAACACAGGGCAGCCGACTCTTTTAACATTCATTGTCTAATCTCTTGCAGTGATTGTAATGAGGTCAGCCAGACGGACCTGATAGAATATGAGTTTCCTGTTTGGGGCTATTAATCTGGTCCAATCAGGGAGCCTTGGCTGATAGATATACGGGTCTCTGTGAAGTTATTTCAGTAGCAACAAGAGTGGGATTAATGATGTAGCCATGCAAAAGCACCTACTAGCTGAAACACACTGGACTTTAAGCAGGCACTACAACTGGCTTTATCATTGGAAAATGCAGCAAGTGGAGCATATGAGTTGCAGGGTTTTTCGACAGAAATGGACACGGTTGCCAGTCTGAACAAGCCTGGGAAACACCACTTGAGTGAAGGCAATTACATAGTCTCACTCAGGACATATCCTGAACACAGGGACTCTAGGTCAGCCCATAGCAAAACCTCAAAACAAAGCCAAGCCTTGGCCAAATGGTTAAAACTTTCTTCAGGATCTGAGTTGGTAAGCTGGTAAGTTGTTGCCGGTATGTGGACTGAAGACAGCAAAACAGTTCTACTAGACCTAAACTGAAATAACTCTACAGAAGCCAGTACCTCTTCACCAAGTCACCCTTTATTTACGCGAAGAACCCTTGACACTGAACCAGCTCCCTCAAAGCCAGCTGAGAGAGTGAACAGAACCTGTGACACTTCTCTTTATATCTGTCAGCCAGGGCTCCCTGATTAACAACCCCAATCAGGGAACTCATATTCTATGAGGTCCACTTGGCTGACCTCATTACAATTAATACATCCATGCTCTCTGACTCCACGGTCATAGACCTTTTTTTTTGCAGCTCCTCCTGGGCGCCAGCTCCTCCTGGGCACCATTTTAGTGCTGGATTAAGTTCAACTCTACCGCTGATACAGGCGGCATGTAACGCACAGTAACTTGCCTTTTGTGCAAGATGCGTCTTGGAAGAAATTTATTCTCCTCTTCAGACAGCAAAGGCATCGAGGTGGTGATATCCGCCATGTTCATCTCAGATTCCGAGATATCTTTGACACTTGATGGAGAGGGAGAACCCGCGGGTTCTGAACAGTCAGATAAGCAGTCGAGGAGCCAGGCAAGTTTTGCTCCTGCACCGTTTGCAAGTTTACAGCTTTCATATGGTCCATTCTGGCACTGTAACCCAAACATTTACATGGGTTTCTATGGGAATATATGTTTCAAATAATGCAGATTCGCTTAACACATAATTTTCAGGAAAATAGTCAAGGACTTCTAGCATGATATCCTGCCCTTCTTCCACGGCATTATCATGTTAGTCATTGGGCAAGAACTGCGGGTTGAAGGTAATTCCAGAGGTTCCTTAAATGCTTCCTCAGTTTTGTTGACAGGGATAATATGCACATCCTAATGTGTTCCTCATTCCCTTGTACTCAATTTCATTTTGCATTTAGTTGTAAATATACATTGAACTCACAAGTATATTCTGAAATAGCAGTCCTGTAAAAAAGAGGAACAAAGGTGCTAAAAACACAGAACAATTGGTCATAGTTAACAATAAGTGAAATAGCATCAGGAACGTCAATGCCTGACAAAAGACTCCACTAAGCAAGAGAGACAGTTTACTTCAGGGGAGAAAGTTTGGTGTAGGAACTATGGGAATGGCATATAAAGTTTGGGTAGGTGACATGGTGCTTGTTCAGGACCATCGCACCTGCCCAAACTTTATATGTCACTGCAGCTGACCTCACATTGACCATAACTCTTACCCAAGCAGGGCCATCCCCGTAGGATATCATGCTGGAAGTCCTTGATTATTTTCCTGAAAATTATGTGCTACGCAAATCTGCATTATTTGAAACATATATTCCCATAGAAACCCATGTAACAGTTACAGTGGGGTTACAGTGCGAGGATGTCAAACAAGTACAGAATGTGAGCAAAAAATTAACATAAAATGCCAAAATAGACATGGAAATATGCAAAAAGAATATATTTTAATGTTTCTTTCGACATATACAAATTAATTATCCAGAGGTAGAAGGCTGTGACAGTTTTTAAAAACTGATCCAGCCTTTATTGAGACATGCAAATTGAACTGAGTAAACAAGAACTTGCCCAAGAATGCTGAGTTTTGGCCTGCATTTATTCCTCTGTGCTACTGGGAGTCAAAGCAGAACCAAATTATTGTGAATGAGGCATGCATTATTGGAATCATGGGCAGTAAAGTAAAAACTGCGTTATGGCAAAACCATATTCATCAACATCGAGTTAATCAAGGACTACCTGTCACAATGGCATATTTCTACCCTCAGTGCACATAAATCTGCTCAGACTCCACTGCAACATCCTACTCCTAGAAACATAGTGAAAATCCCAACTACAACAAGAACCTCTGTAAGATTGCCCACTTTGTCTTGGATGCTGAATCTTCAAACCATAACTGAGATGAATTTTAAATAAACCGTAATCAATGGAAATAATGAGATTGATGTAGTCACTGAAACTTGACAATGATCAGCTATATTATCTAACTATTATAAAAATCATATCTTTATATTTTTCTATATATTTGATTGTGGACTGAAATGGGAAATGGAATGTTTTAAAAACCAAACATCAGGAAGGGACTGCTACATTTTTTTAAAAGCAAGTTACTGAAACTCGTTGTAAATATTGTTTACACTGTTGCTAATTCAAGAAGTAAGAGAATGCTACTGCAGATGGGCTGGCACCAGGGAGTATGCAAATTGTGATTTGCCTGGCAACAAGCAGCTGATTGGCCTTTGGTGTGGGAACCAGATGTTGATGACAAAGGTCTTCTGCCTGTCAACAACTATGTGACTTGTTTGAAGGTGGCTGAATAACTTGGGGAAGATGTGAACAATATGGCCAGAAACCTATGGAACTCCGAAAGGGGAGTGATGTATATCTATCGGCAGTAAAAAAAACCTTAAGCCTAAAGAAAGCCAGTTCATTTTCCCTGAACAGTTGTGATTTTTAACTAGTAACTTAGAGACTTAGGGTACTTTGATAAGATCTCTAACTGTTGTGATGATTCCAGGAATAGTGAGTCTTGATTTCCAACATGCCGCCCCAGTTGAGGCATGACACGTCCTGTCCACTTCAAATTATGTTGCTTAGTTAAAAACAGAGGTTAATTGCAGTGGAGATGGAGAACTTGTGGTATTATATATAAGCAATGATGTGGGTCTAACACCTGAAACTGAAAATCAGGTTCTGGAGCACCTTGTAATATTTTAAACTTAAGTGAGATTTATCAGATTACCTTGAGCTATTTTAGTTACTTTCGCAGTGAGAGTCCATTACTCAGGCAGTGAAATTGCAGAACCCTTGATTGAATCAGACACAAAAACAGAAATTGCTGGAGAAACTCAGCAGGTCTGGCAGCATCTTCAGAACCAATTGAAGTTAGGAAAAGACCATCACCCATTCTTTTGTCTGCCCAACTGCTGTTCTCTCTCTGGGCTCCATCCCTACCTATTGTTTATTCCTGTCCTCACCCCACCTTCAACATATATGCCAAGCTTTTCCTAGCTACAATCAGAACTGCACGAGGGTCACTGGACCCAAAACATTAACTCTGCTTTCTTTCCACAGATGCTGCTGAATTTCTCCAGCAATTTTTGTTTTTGTTTCTGATTTCCAGCAACTACAGATCTTTGATCTCTTTTTTGATTGAAATCATACTCAATTAACAGTGGACACTATGTTTCACATCACCCAGATGCCTCCACTGTTATAATGAGAGAGTTTCAACAACTTATCACTGATCACATTCTACATGCCCCGAATTTAGTACTGATTGTTAAAAATAACTGAATATGTGGAGAGTGCATTTTGGATATGATGATCACAGACAATGATATATCATCGCTGCAGGAAGAGGCTGAAATTCTGACGCCACTCGACAACAGCAATTGGAAATTGCAACATACCTATTGTCTCCCAACCAAACTCGGGTATGCATAACATAAGTATGAGTCCACTGAAGGGAAGTGGCATATGAGCATTCAATACATGGTTCATAGTGCATGTCTCATTAATATGTCCCCCAATTAAGATGTCAGTCAATAGGGTCAGGCATTCAACAAGATTCTTATCCACTCTTTTGAGCAAATTCTTCCAACTCAAAAATGTAAAATATTATGTATCTAATAAAACCTAGATGACAGCTAGTATCAAATCGATGATTCACAAATGGCAGTCTACCTATCACAATGATATTACCTGTCTGTGTAGACACCAATGAAATAAGGTGAACAAAATGCTTACAGATGCAAAGGGCAATTTTCACTCTGAGAAAATTCAGCATCAGATGAAGAGTGATCTGGTGGGGTTTGATGGCATCTGGTATCGCTCATCAATTCGATCAGTATTTCAGCACTGACAACGGTAATCATGTGGGTATCTCAAATCATATCAATAATCATTTGGAAAATTTTTCACCTGATATGCATTTCTCCCAATGGACATACTGCTAGCTAACACGCTGACCCTAAAATCTTATCAATAGTGTAACCATAGCAAGTTTACCATGAACTAAAAGCCATAAACATATAATGAGCAAAGAGACCTGACAGCATCCTTATGCGCTTTTTAAGAGAATATGCAATTAAATTTTGTATCAATAATATGTATTCTCTACAAATTACATCATGTTGGCAAGTTTCTCCGCCAGCAGAATCAAGTGATTGGTACTTCTGTACTAAAAATAATTCTAGCTATTGTTGAAAATGTGCGACCCATCTTTCCCGTGGATCATTTTACCAAATAGCTGCAAAGGTTCACTACAAAGTAGATGATGAGCAATATGTCGAACCTCTCCGACCATCAGCAGCTTGCTAATAGAATGGAATTATCAACAGTCTATTGTCTCATGAGTTTCCTTAATTAGGCGCATCTTAAGTCTAATAAATAGAAAACATCACCAACAGTAATGTTAGCAAATTTTAGCAAAGCATTTGACCTTGCAAATTATAACATTCCGATCATCAATATCCTTAAATTAAGAGTGAGCCTGCTATGTGTACATCAAACCTAGGATTTTCTCAATAATTGACAACAATGTGTTCAATATGGATTAAGGATGACACAACTTTTTGTCTTCAGAGGGGAATTTATTTTCCTTGATGAGGAAATGCTTATATTATGTCTCACAACATGGATTTGTTCTCCTTTATTCATTAACAGGATGAGGGCATTGGTGGCTAGGCATCATTTATTGCCCATTCTTAATTGCCCAGAAAGCAGTTCAGAGTTCACCACATTACTATGAGTCTGGAGTCACATGCAGTGAACCAGATGGGTTTTTCTGACAATGGATTCATGGTCATCATTAGATCCTTAATTCCAGATATTTACTGAATTCAAATTCCACCATCTGCCGTGGCGGGATTTGAACCCAGTTCCCCAGAACATTATCTGGCTCCCTGGATTAACAGTCCAGCGATAATACCATGAGGCCATTGCCTGCCCTGACGTGGATATCAGGGTATTGAAAAATTCAGTTAATGAGAATATGTAAACATTCCATTCCTCAAATGCATAGTAGTTTATGCATATTAGTATTAAGCAAATAGGTTACATAGAGCAGCATGCTTCCGGTAGCAGCTCATGCTTCAAATCATCCCGGAGGAAAATGGAGAATGTGATCTTTATACCCTCTAGTCATATGCTATGATATAGTGATGATATTGTGAGCATGTCTTTAAAAGTGTACTGACTATGAGCCATAACAACAGAATACTTCCAGTTGTATAATGCTACATATTGGGGTCCACCCAAAGCAACCAAATTAGCTCTTATTATATTTTTAGCTGTAACAAATGCTGAATATTCATTGCTATAAATATGTAGGTCAAGACAATATATCTCACATGGAAGGGGCAAATATTTCACAGAGTAAACAGCAAATCTAATGAGACTGAACTCGTAAAAGTATAACAGCTTCAATTTGTGTTTTGCATGCAAAATCTCCCTCTCCCCATACCTCTATCATCAAGTTTGATTTTGGCAAGATTTCACAACAAGTGTGCATTAAACTAATAGGAATCTACATTGAACTGATTAAGAGAGCAAATGGAAGACTTCACACACTACATCTTCTCAAGGAACACAACAGGTCTCAAACTGATCTATTCAGTGTGTTTGGTAGGTATGCAAAACCTATTATTGTATATGCAGCATCTTTCTCGAATGCTGAATTTAGCAAAACTCACATGAACAAGCTTGAAAGCATTCAGGAATGAGCACTGAAACTGATCTTAGGTAACACATACCAAAGCTACTATGACATAATCAAATAACAGAATACTGTACATGTTTCCTTACTGAAAAGTGGAACAAACTCTGTCTGGAATTCACTGAAAACTCTCAAATTCTAACTCCCATTTTTATTACCATATAACAGCAAACGTATGATGGAATTAAGTACATTATACCATTTCACAAATAGAATATAGAATGGTTAGACTCAAAGTCAGCTCAGTCCCCTACTTTGTAAAGCTCATAAGTAGTATGGAAATGATTGAGAATTCAAAGAATTCAACCTGACAACATATAATCTATAGACTTCAATGCAAAATGTATACTGCTGTAGATCATTATTTCTATTCTGTAAATTAAGGAGATCTGACAGTATCTGCGGAGAGAAAGCAGAGTCAATATTTTGGATTCAGTGACACTTCATCAGAACTAGTAGTAAGCAGGAAAAGATGGTATATATGTTGAAGAAAGGGAATGGTTAGGGATGGAGTGGGGTGGTAAAGGAGTGAGAGAATAGGTGGAAATGGAGCGCAAAGTGAGAGAAAGACAATTATGCAGACAAAGAGATGGATAATGGTGTGTCAGGGAAGGAGAAAAGCTGATAACTGGGGGTACAGTTTGAAGATACAGAGCAGGAGGTTTAGAGTGAATTTGAGGAAATACTTTTTCATCCAGAGTGTTGTGGGTTTCTGGAACTCACTGACTAATGGGCTAGTAGAGACAGGAATGCTCAAGTTATTTAAGAAGTATTGAGATGAACAATTGAAACACAATAGTATTTAAAGCTACAAGCCTAGTGCTGGAAATTGGATTGGAATAGATAGATGTTTGATGACCTGGCTGGACACAATGTGCCAAAGGACCTCTTTCCATGCTGCAACAACTCTGTGACTCTAAGACACTCTAAAACAGTGACACACTTGACTAAATAGATGGCACAATCTTCAGACAGAGAGCAAGCTAATGTTTCAAGTCTAGATGACCCTTCATCAGAGCCATTCAGTCATCTGGAACTTGAAACATTAGCTTGCTGTCTCTCTCTATGGATGCTGTCTGACCTGCTGTGATCTCCAACATTTCTTGTTTTCAGTACAGATTCTAGCATCTACAGTAATTTGCTCCTACAACCTTCAAAACATGATGCAGCATTACTAAATTTATGTCAATTTTCTGCTACTGTATTTCCATCATTCATTCAGATTCCACACTTTGAGTGAAAGAACACCAATCTTCACTCTTTCACTCTTTCAATTAAACTAGCCCAGTAGGGGAACGGTTTGAAACAGTCCCATATTTCATTTTAGATTGGAGATCTATTTATGGGCCTAGCAAGTAGATATGATTAGCATTATAATTATCTTAGTATGACAAACTTGAATAATCAAGAAGGCATATAACACTCAATGTTCCCATGTAGATCCATTGGCAGTCCCCCATCATGATTTGGTCCCAAGGCCTTAACTTTTTCCCCTGTTTGGAAATAATTTCGAATGGTCCTTGGGTCCTCCTTGCATGTTTAATTCCTGCTGTAGCACATTGAGCAAACTTGCCATGATTGCTATACCAACTTCCTAATTCTCACTTTTTGTAATCAGTGAAGCCTCCGATTTCTTTTTTAATCTGCAATGCTGCCCAGAAGTTAGCTTTTATATTAACATGGAACATTGCTTAGTCATTTCAGCTGTCAACACCAGTTTGTAGAAGCTTCAGTGTGAACCTGGATGCACCCCTTACACTTACTAAACACTAATGAATTAATAACTTGCTTTCAACAGATGGTCAACTGCTTTGATATTGTACAATATTTTGAGCCCATATGACTTTTTATCACACAACTGCTTTGTAGCTACAGAAAAGTAACAATGATCAGTCATTAGCTTGAAATTCAGGAAAAGTAAACCACATAACCCTAAAAGCACAGCAGAACCTGCAGAACATGTTAGTGGCATTAAGAAAATTACGTCAACTATCCGTCTTCCTCATATTTTTACAGAAACACCACAGATAAGATTTTATGGGACATGAGGGAACAGAAACACTGGCCTAACAAAAAATGAACCCGCAGTTGATTAAAACAAATTGGATGTTTAGGATACTGTATATAACAATCTGATATATATTTTTGCATTCAACGGGGAAAGAAAACTGCAGGTTCTACTGAATGTATTTGGCAACAAAGTTCGTGAATATGAGTGATGGTCTCTGGATTAATGCTATTAAGCCAACTATTTCACAATAGCCCTAGTGAAACCATACCCTGTGGGTTTATCACTATTCTGAGTACCTGATTCTTCTTATTGAAATCAAATGATCAAACAGAATGAACCATTGGGATGAATGTTAAGTACGGAATCCACATGCAACAAATGAGATGATTTAATTAGTCACATGCTTGTCAAACTTTTTCCACTATTTATTTGTGTCCCCACTTTCAATGTTATGTACTCGCTCATTTATGATCCACCATGCACAACTTGTACTCCATCCCTTTGTCCAGCAAGATGACAGAATGGGAGAAACAAAAGACCATATACATTTGAAGCAAAAGTAGAAAATTCTGGATGTATACAAAAATCCACTGAGCGATGGAAAAGAGAAAAGACAGCTTAATGATTCAAATGAAGAATTTTAATCAGAACTGAAAGGCTTAAAATGCAACCTCTGTTTTTATCAGGATGGTCAAATAAAATTTTTATATCTGTGCCTGCGAGAAGTGCACAAGAATAGTCTAAGGTTCCTAGCTGGTTGTTAATTATTTATACACTGGGTAGTGGTGCTGACACCTTGGCATTTTCTCAAGGTAGGTCTTTACCTTTATTTTCTTATTCATGTGTGTTTTACAGAGGATTTTCCTATCTTTACGATTGCAAGTCACTGGAATGTAAATATGTAATAAGTAATAGATAATAAATAATTGTTAACTTTAATGGGAAGGAAACTATGCCACTAACTGGAAAATCTAATCCTAAATGTAAATAGATATCAACAAAGTAAGTACCTGTGTTTTGTAAGGGACATTTCCAACTCAACATACTGTTCTTCAGTGTGCAGTGTATCAGAGTCTTAGATACTAGCTTATGGGTGTGGAGCCATATATGACAATCAGTTAATTTCACATTCCTATGTTTTGCCAATCCAGAATAAAAAAAACAGGAAGGTCAGTGAATCAACAGGAGGATTATTCTTGCCTGTTTCCATGTATTTCTAAGCAACCTGCTTTTACACAAATTGCTTTTCAAAACTATGTCATTCTTGACTGATTTTCAGCATTGATCATTGTGCTCCAAGAAGGGGAACATTATTTAGAGGATCTGTGAAAAATTTCTACTGGGTTGTAAACATGTCTTGAATCAGTAGTTTAGTCGAAGTTTTGATAAAATGTTTGAGGAATTTTTAGTACAGAAGACCAAATGATCAGCAGGGAAAAAAATTGCATTGTTGTATAGGGTTTATAATCTTTATGAATAACCAGTGCAAAATTCTTAGCACAAGAAATGTTATTTCTTGTCTCCCAATTATAAATCTATAATAACTAATAATGTACATCCATGTGTACTACCCGTTAATTCTTTTCATTGTAGATTCCTGTGTCATATTTAAAATCCAAATTGGTGATGTAATTCCACCCTCTTGCCAATAGTGGAGTTATAGTGCCTCCATTGGTCAGAGGATGTAATGACGGTATGACAAGTTTACATTGTCAGGAGCCCATTTTGTGTGTTCATGTAAGGATTTATAACAAAAATATGTAAAATAAAGACTGTGAGGTAGCTTCTAACCCACTTCCATTGAAGATTGTATTATGTCTTGTATTCCTGTGCACCAACGCATTTATGGAAAGTTTTGCTTCCGCTATACAGGTGTCACACTAAAATCATAAATGCTTCAATTTTCCAAAAAACCAATCAAAAACACCTTAGCTCACACAGGTTCTTTCAAATTTTTTGAACAGATATATTGCTTTCTCATTCACCATTTTCTTGTAAAAGGGTACATGTAGAAACTTAACATCAGCAAGACTGTTTTATAATAAAATGGCTGATATCGCATATGGCTAAAATTGAAAATGGCTCCAAATTTCAAGGGGAATTTTTAGTCACCTGCTGTAACCTATGTGGACATGGGAGGAACCGCCTTAGAAATGTTTCAAGTGTCCGGTAGAGAACACTCATGTATTCCTGTGGGAATTGGTGCCAATAATCTGCCAATGTTGTGGTGTGCACTAAGCCCACTCACTCTCCCCACACACTCAAGGCTTTTATAAACATCCGGGTCAGCCTGAAATGAGAAGATCTTCAATTCAAAGAAGACTCCAGGAGGAGTTTTTCAATCCTTTCGGGTGCTGGAATTTAAAGTAAAAATAAAGAAATCACGTTTTTTTTAAATTTGTGATGAGTGTAAAACCACATAAGAAGACAACAAATACCATAGCTGCTGGCATGGCTTAATCAGCTTAGAGAACAAACTGGTAAATTTGTAAAAAACAGCATTCCTGCTTGATATTTGCAGAAGGGTAGTTACTTACAAAACAAACCTTAGTTGTTCTTAAGTACTTTTGCAACAGATTTGATCAGAAATCTATAAAAAGCATAAAAAGGGGAAAAAATGTACAAGACTCATATAGTGAATGAAGCATTATGCATTTTGATGATACTTGTCCTTTCCGTGCCCATTTCTTTGAGCTAAAAATAATATGGGTTTTAATTACTGGATGACTGCTTGCCACAGAATACTGAGCATTGAAAACATCTCCACTGCACTCAACAATTACTGCATTGTACAGTTGATCCTTGACGTCTGTTATTGCTTAAATATATGCTGATGCATATTAAATATTTTATGTATCATTTAGGAGCAAAGGAGAAATAAATTCCTCTTGTGATATGTATTCCTTATAAATAGTAAAATCTGCTTTGTCATTATAAATAAATCTTATGAACTGAATCATGAAGTATTGTTTCTGGCTCTAAAAATGGTCAGGCTTGTTATTGAAAGACATCTGGTGAGGTCAAGACCTTAACCAAAATCATGTTGGACAGACCCATGGCTGGGATTTTTAAGTTGGGGCCAAATGCAGGACCCTAGCCTAGGTGGGCAAATGGTGGTACTGCAGCAGCAATTTTACAGTGACAGCCTGACTCTCAGAGCTGCCAGCTTAATCTGAGGGCTGGCATCTTCACAGCCTTGATAGAGCCATTGACAAGATTGGCCATTGCTGAGGCTGAAAGGGAAGAGCTAGCATCTCCATAGAAGACACCCTTGAAAGGACCAGCAGAATAAAACATTGTTGATGAACTGGGCCTACACAAGCAGGCCCCATGATTGGAGAGCTGGGGCATTCAGCAATAAAATTGGAATTGCAAGGAAAGGCATTTCAGTTGGTTTGTTGTTCCAGGAGTCTGTGCCCAGCACCCAAACAGAAAGCCTCTGGAAATTGGTTGCCTCAGCGCAACTTGCAGATGCTTCCCTTTGCTGAAGCGGGGTGTTCTGCTGCCTGCAAGATGCTGGTGAGGAGACTAAATGGGTGCCAGTTGACCAACTAAATGGCATCTCTTTCTGATCAGCAGCAGCTGAGCTAGTAATATTTCCCTCCAGGAGCACATCCAGTTCCCTCTACCCTCACCTCTCATCCTGTCACCAAATTCTGGATATCATCTTTTATTTATGATTTATGCATTCCTGTTGACAACTCATTGTCCAACTCAACAACAGACATTTCCAATTTACAGCATTAATCAAATTCAGCCCAAAAAAGTTTAGGCTAATTTGATCAAACGAACCTGCATTCTATGTTTGGATTACTGCTGTCAGAAGTCACACGACACCAGCTTAAAATCCAACAGTTTATTTGAAATCGCAAGGTTTCTGAGCTCTGCTCCTTCATCAGGTGTAGTCCAACAAAGGAGCAGTGCTCCGAAAGCTTGTCATTTCAAATAAACCTGTTGGACTATCACCTGGAGTTGTGTGACTCCTGACCCTGTCCACCCCAGTCTAACATTGGCACTTCACATCATGGATTACTGCTATATCATTGCTTGTTTTCCTTCGACTTCACTGATTGTGAAGACAAGTGAACGCCAGGAAATATATCAATAAAGTTTTCAATTCTGATTTTAAGGTTTTAATAAAAGTCATGGTGCAATGGCTTTGTACATTTTTCGTGCACCATGTAAAAAATACACCCGGGGTTAAGGAGTCACTCTCTGTATGAAATATACGCACAGGTTACAACTCAGAGCTGAGACCAGGGTTTCAGGCAGGTCCCAGTAAGGGCAATGAGGGGTGTTGCAGGCCAGGTTTGAGACACTAGTTGTAAGGAGGTAAAGAAGGGCACAGCTACGAGGGGCCTCCAAAGGGCTTGGGGGTCTTTAAAGATGGTTGTCTCCACCTTTCCTGACACCAGCCTGTAGTTTCACACAGCATTCACCTAGGAGGTGAATTCCATAGGCTTACAACTTTCAGTGAAGAAGTTTCTTTCACATTTTGTTCGAAATCCTTTACACTTAATCTTTTACCTATGGCTGCTTGTTTGTGATCCATCTCATTGGTAACATTTAGCTTCTATTTCTTGTATCCCATGTGCTTTTAGTGGGTGAATTTCAAATTCAGCAAGAGCTAAGACAGATAGTGATGATTCAATGATATACACGCAGCCTTTGGGAAGGTAAACTAGATTAAAGATAAAGAAGATAGCAGCAGGAGTAGGCCATTTATGCTTTTCTTTAAAATATTACAGGCATGAGGTGCCGCCTTTAACATTCTGTGAGTGTGCACTCAAACTGTTAATATCTCCCGCCTGCTCCGCCACTCAACATGATCATGGCTGCTCATCGAGTTCAATAACCTAGTCCTGTCCTATCCCCCATGTACCTTGATCCCTTTAACTACAAGAGCTATACCTATCTGCTTGAAAACACACAATGTTTTGGTCTCAACCACTTGCTGTGGTAGTGAATTCACATAAATTTCTCCTCATCACAGTCCTAAAAATTTACCCCTTATCTTTAAACTATGATCTCGAGTTCTGGATGTGCCCTTCATCCACCCCCATTCCCCCAACCATCAGGACATCCTTCCTGTTAATATAACAGCTAAATATAACAGCTAATCAGTTCTCTACTGCCTGCTTTGCATTCCCAAAGATGTTAAATTCCAAATACTAATTTTAAATACTTCCACTCTATCAACTCAAAATCTGTATTCTTTCAACAAAATTGTCTAATTGTTCTAATCTTTCCTTGCATTCACATTTCATTATATGAGGCAACCTCCTTGAACATCTGGGTGGTACCTTCTCTAAAGCCGCAATGTTCTCCTGAAAGTATGGACCCCAATATTACACATAAAATTCTAACTGCTGTTTTTTAAGGATTTGAAACATGCTCATCATTATCTTTTGTATTTAGTTTAACATTTAACACTGGAAATAGAATCTAGAACTTTTTATGCTTTTCTTTAAAATATTACAGGCATGAGGTGCCGCCTTTAACATTCTGTGAGCGTGCACTCAAACTGTTCATATCTCACAGTTGGTATGTCAATATGTCTTTAAGAGACATGGTTTTGATATCATCATTACATCATAACATGAGACCCGAGGGTATAAAGATCTCATACACCATCTTACCTCAGATCACTCGAAGTGTGTCACTCTACTGGAAACATGCTCCTCTGCTATAACCTAGGGCAGAATCTCATAGAGGCCGAAATGGCATGTGGAATGGTGAGAAATGGGCAGAATCACGTGAATAGCTCAGTGAGGCTGATCTCTTTGGGGATGAAGGGGCCATTGTTATGGGGAGGAGACTCAGAAATCTGTTCATGGGGATTGAGGGTACCAATCTGAGGGAAGATTGATGTCAATTGTGAAGGAGGCAATGGTATTTGTGAGGGAATTACAGCAAATCACGAACATGAAAGGGACATGTGCATCTTAGTTCCAAGGGGGAATCAATGTATGACAACACATGGCATCATCTCCTCAACTGCCAGTGGTTGGGTGGAAAAGGTGGGTTGGTGCAGGCCCACATAGACAGGTGGGATAGGGACCTGGGAAGCTGTAAAGACTAGGAGGCTTACTAGAAAGCTATTATGAAGAGGGTCAGAATTTTTTCTGCCTCACTGAAAGGTAGAGTGAGAGGCTGGAAACAACTGCCTGAAGGACAGTTGCTGTCACCTTCCATTGTGCTGTGATTTGAAACTGTGCAATGGGAAAGTAAACAGCTGTGAGAACAACTGAAATGGGTGGGGTAAGTGTCTCAACCTGTGAGTGAGGGGGCTGCAAAAGTCCCAGGTATGCAGCTCTTCAAAGGGCAATAACATTACACAAATACCCAAGTATTATACAGGACACAGAGCTGCGGGCTCCTAATCCCTCATGAGCCTAATGCGTAGACTGTCTGTGTGCTGTACACCTCCCTGCCCAGACGTTGCTGACCACTCAATACAGGGCCAACACTTTTGCACTCAGAGGCCAGAGAAAGAATAGGGATGTATGACCAAGAGGGTCAATAGTGCCAGCAGAACTAACTGCCATTTATATATGCACTGTTGATCTTGCTTCCACATGCTACAGTCGGGTCTCAACACAAACATTGTTCAGTAGTACATCTGCATGATGCTAGGCATTGTGGTGCTACAGTTACATTTGGGGATAAACAGAAACTCAAACACATAGATTTTGTGTAAAACTTGTCTTTATCAAAATGTGAGCATTGACACAGTGCATTGTCAGCAAGCCACTAATACACCTTCAAAAGGTTTTCTTTCTCCTTACCATCCCACTATATCTCAGTGCATTCCCAAGTTCTGCAGCTGGAACAGGGGATACACTCTTGACAGTGCAGCCTATTGGCCCTGGAGGTTTGGTTGGGTGATCCCATGGCACTTCTATCTAGATGGCTCGGTCATGCTGTGAGTCTCATTGTCAGAGACAAGTGGGCCCACTTTGGCCTGAACTTTTACAGGTCAGTAGTGTGTAGTCAGGGTGGAAATAAAGAGATCCCCTTCAGTAATGCCCTGAGATAAGTCTTCAGAAAAGGCTGTGTGTGATTTCTCATTTAGCTAGGTGCCCTCTGGTACCATCCTAGCTCTTTTTGAGGAAGAGGAAACCTGAAGTAAGCTCAAGCTTCCTCATTCCCCCTTTTGCCTTTATTCATAAGGACCAATGGCCAGGACCATGGAATGTGGATCTGAACACATATCCAGTAGACTTTGCGAGTGCTGATGTGTCTGTCTATGGAAGCTGTCAAGCCACCTACAGAGGCAGCCAGATGACCACATAATGGGACTCCATAGCTTGGCTACATGTCCCCAGCCTCTGGGCTATGAGGACCATTACCTCTCATATGCTGCTGGTCTACTGCTCCTGTGCCTCCTTGTACATTTAAATGAAGTCCTGATTGCTGACTCCACAGAGTCCTCAGCTGCCTGGGAATGAAAAGGTGCCCGGTCACCAACAATATTCACATTGCCAATGCATTGGCTATATCTTTCTTGGTCAGATGTTATGCTGTCACAGAGAAGTGCTCAGCAGCATTTGATCTCAAAATGTTCTACACATGATATTCTCACTACAGAGTCAGTATCTGAGCTGACAGGGTAAGCTGGAGGTAGATTGGCTAATGCCTCCTCTGAGGTCTCCGAACTCTCTTCCTCAGAGGTTGAGGAGGTGCCTTCTGCTGGAACAGCCCATTTCTCCACAGGGGCCATGGCCATCCTGTTGGCACATGCAAGATAAAACAGGGAGAGCATTATGACCAATGATTAGAAGTGGTCTGCAATGAATGACCCTGACAGTGGGGTTGCTGTGAGATTGGCAGTTGAATGAAGAATTGTATTTACTCAGTTGGCAGGACATGGATGTTTTAGCATCCCTGCAGGAATAGTCTCAGTCTTCTTTTGTGAGATACAGGAGTCTCTGCAACTAGGGGGTGAGAAGACTAATGTTGGGTACCCCTCTACCTGCCCTGGCTATTCTGCTCTGTTATATGCTGTCCTGAAGAGACTGAGAAAGGGAGGGACTAAGTAAGGTGCAAGTGGCTGACACAGATCTCAGTGCTGGTGCAGCTGGGGAAAGGTGGTGTGGTGTCCCGAGTGAGTGAATTGGCTGCTGATGTGGGGGCTTTGGGGTCAATGACAGCAAGTGAGGAAAGAAAGTGTATGCAGTAGTGGGAGTGGGAGTGGGAGCCCGGTGTAGCGGAGATGGAGTGAGTGTGAAGTAACAGAGAAAAGAGTGTGGCACTTACCCTACTGGGGTCCTTCTTCCTACATTGTGCTGTTCTTCAAAACCAAGGAAACAGTGCTGTTCTGGGTGGCAACTTCTAAGCAAGATTCTCCAGGGAGAGAATGATCTTCCTCTGGACCATCCTATCCAGCAGGACCTCCAGGTCCCTTTTGCAGAAGCATGATACTATTTCCCTTTTGTCCGAAATCATCAGAATGACTGTCTTCAATAAGCAGGACAATTTCAGAATGCAAATGGTCATCCAGTCTTTTTGAATAGGACACAGGTGCCAGGCCTTTCTGTCATGATTAGTGAGTGTTGAAATGGGCTAGAATCAGGCAAGAGGGGTACCATGGGGCAGAGTAGGTAGTTAATGAGATGAGTTTGGTAAGATACATCAAGAAAAGCACTAGGCCTCACAGTGTAAATATCTCTGCTAATCTTTGCTAATTTTCTACATCAGCAATATTCCCCACCCAGCAGGATTATACCCTTTCATTTAATGATTCTGTTTTTTATTTATATGTTTACAAAATAGCCTCTTGTTTATTTTGATATTTTTGGAAATTTCCTCTGATACTGTTATCTTTAATTATCCAACTTTTGGCCTTTTTGCTCATTGTTTTTATTTTGTTTTCACATTTCTATTCTTAGTGCCATTATAGGCTATTTTCTTCAAATGAAATTTGTTGGAAACCTTGATTTATCCATTGTATTCTACAACTACTAGTACTTTAATTTTAATCAAATATACTCATACCATTGCAATTTGTTATTTACGAACATCTTAATGTTATGTTGCAGTCTAGTGTGCTAGTTTTTTTTTCCAACTCGTTTGGATAATTTGGTTCTCCATTTTTGAAACTCTATCTTAAAGCAATCTTGGGTTATGATTTTTGTCCTCACTTTGTCCCTTTCTAGTTAGATCTGAAACCTACTCACAAGGTCCTGATCCACAATGAGCTTAGGTATTGCTTCAATTTCATTGCTCAAAACCAGAATTAGCACACCTGCGCTCTTGCAGATCTATTCACATACATACGAAGTAAGAGTCCTTTACACATTTTAAGATTTCAACTCCCATTTCTTCACTTCCTTGTGCTCAATTACAATTGATAAGTGGTTAATTAGGTAGACTGGGACTATACTCATTGGAATTTAGAAGAATGAGGGGAGATCTTATAGAAGTATATAAAATTATGAAGGGAATAGATAATATAGAAGCAGGGAGGTTGTTTCCACTGGCAGGTGAAACTAGAGTGAGGGGGCATTGCCTCAAAATAAGGGGAGCAGATTTAGAGCTGAGTTGAGGAGAAACTTCTTCACTCATGGGTTGTGATCTATGAAATTCCCTGTCCAGTGAAGCAGTTGAGGCTACCTTGTTGAACATTTTTAAGGCTAAGATAGATTTTTGAACAGTACAGGAATTAAGGGTTATAGTAAGTGGGCGTGTAAGTGGAGCTGAGTCCACGAAAAGATCAGCCAAGGTCTTGTTAAATGGCAAAGCAGGCTCAAGGGACCAGATGGCTTATCCCTGCTCTTATTTCTTATATTCTTAATTGAAATCTCCAGAAAAAAAATCAGATCATGCCAGAAGTTGTTGAAAAATGACAAATTATCACAAATTATTCAAACTATTTACAACAGTGAAACATATTGTTCAGCCCAATGCTCCAGAGTCTTCCCATGCCTCATCATCTAACACTCATCATTTAAGCTGTGACAGATTCAGTTTGCATCATAATTGAATTTTGGCTCATTATCTGGATTAAAAAAAAGCATATCTCCGCCCAAGTTATTTCTCACTTGTGCACGGTGTTCTGATAAATTTCAGCAGTGGGATGTTCCAGTTCCAAAATTGCCACTCAATCTAATAATTGGAAATAGGTCCCATTCTTTCACTTTCGTTAGACAAAGTGGACCTCTGAGTGCAAGTCAAGCTTTAGATCAGACTAGTTTCAGATTACTGCTACAATACTATTTAAAACTCAACTCACTGAGTGTCATGTCTTGTTTTCAGCTGAATTTTTTCAACATATATTTCCCATTCAATGAAAATGACATCAAAATGCTCCTTTAGTGATCTGTCTTCTAGATAGGAGGAAAGTGACAGGAAAGAACATTCGTCATCTAGTGTTTCACAGAACTGTAACAATAGAAACTTGGGAACGACAGCCCACCACTTCCTTTTTTTTAACTAATTATTTTTGATTTATAATTGATTATGAGTTGTATTGTGTTATCATATGCCATCTATACACAGCAGTGTTTGGCAACTTACAGATAGCAATGAATGACTTGTAGACAGCATTCGCAGTTTATGTTAGTAGTGGCTATGTTTATCTTGAGAGCATTATTGCATCACTTTCATGGACAGTTCCCATCAAATTCCTGTGGTTTTTGGTCTGGTGGTAGATTTGCTATATGTGTTTGCACTTGAGCTTTAATTTATTTGGTCAGCTTCAGAAATACAATTGTCTCTTCTCAGCAACAGCAAAGAATGCAAATAAAGATCTTGACAAATTTTCCAGGTTTATCCTTGGTGGTACCTCTTCATTTTTGTAATCCTTCAATGCATACTGATTGGTGTTGGAGGAGATGTTTGGGAATCGAGAGGTGGCTATTGATATTATAAACTTCAGAACTTTAATAACAGCTCATAGATTGAAAGAATGAACAAAGATAAATTGTTGCACATGGAAAGAAGCAGCAATAACTATCTGGAATAAACTGGAATTAAGGGCCAAGTATGAACCTGTACAGGAGTTGAAAGCAATTTGCCATGCCTGGGAAAAGAAGGATTCAAAGCTACATAAACAAAACCATTTTATGAGAGAGATAGTAGGAACTGCAGATGCTTCAGAGATAGTAGGAACTGCAGATGCTTCAGAGATAGTAGGCCTGCTGTGTTCATCCAGCTCTACACCTTGCTATCTGAAACCATTTTATGAACTGATTAATGAATGGCTGCCTCATGCCACAAGGACAACTGATTGTCCTGCAGAAGAATTTTAATAGTTAATCACAGGAAAGGGGTTTCTTCCAACAGACAATTAAGGCCAAATGTACCAAGGAACAAAGAAGCTACTTTTGATAAGAAGGCAATATTTCACACCAAAGAATCTAAAGAATCATCAATATTATCACATCATAGACATGAAGAATGAAAAACTGTATACGAATCCAATCCAGAACAATTCAGTGGCAGAACTTTGAAGAATGACATTGCACAAGGATCAAACCCTGGCCACATCCAGAGACGGGCACTGTTGGTTGGAATTGTAGCTATATTCTGCAATTAATCAAGTAATAGCCAAGTCTTATTTTGATTGCGACATGCAATAAAGTTTAAATCATAGTTCCACTATTTGATTGTGAGATTTCTTAATAAGTAGCTGAATTAAAGGTAACTTGTGGTGATTTACCCACAACAGTGTTGTGCTCCCACACGAATAGGGAAAGAGTTCTGAGGAGGGGTCACTAGATCCAAAACGTTAACTCTGATTTTTTTCTTCACAGATGCTGTCAGACCTGCTGAGCTTTTCCAGCAACTTTGTTTTTGTTCCTGATTTACAGCATCCGCAGTTCTTTCAGTTTTTATTTGCCATTTAGGGAAAGCCCAGATGTTTATGCAGGTTGACATTTGTCAGAGTCATTCAGTGGAAGCCCCTGAGCAATAGTCATTTTTTAAATTCCAGGACATCCACTTTGGTGTGTTGGTGGTCAGGTCACATCTGTGGATTGTTCAAAATATTTACTTTCCTCACATTTTTTTCGAGCTTTCTCAAAACAGGGGGATCTGTGACAATACTATGGCTTTGAGAGGTGTATTTTGTCTTGACATTTTTAATGAAGAAATGTTGAATCAAAGGCCAAGAGTGGTCTGTTCAAAACCAATAGACTAAACAGCTTGTGAGGCCTTGGGTTTTGTTTTAACATTAGAACAATAGAAGCAGCATGAATGGGTGGGGTCAAGCTCCCACAGAACCAGAATTTTTAGTTTTAGCTTTCAGTAATTGCTGGTGTATTGAAGCTGGATTTAGAAGCTCTTATTCCTTTCTCTGTTACAGATAAAGATGGGGTTTCCTTCTTGCTGCTAGAATTGCATGTGAGACAACCTATTTTACTGAATTTGCCTTTGTCAAGGGTGTATTTATGGGATTTACTATTTTGGAACAGTTAATTAGTCATAGTTAATACAGATGTTATTTTGTTAAACATATCAATAGAGTCACAGTTAAGCCAATTTGTTCAATTTTATTTTGACTATTTTAACTGGAGTGTAAAAATAAAGTGTGTTTTGCTTAAAGTCGAGTAGCTTTAAGGTTTTAGTGTAGATTTGTAGCTCGGGTTTTGGATGTTGTGGTTGGTTGGCTCGCTGAGCTGGTTCGCTGTTCCGCAGACGTTTCATTACCCTGCTGGGTAACATCAGCGCTGTTGTGTTTTCTCACCTGTTATTCGAACTCTGCTGTCCGTCGGGCTAGATTACCTCACTTGCGGTTTTCCTTCACAATGGGGTGTATATGGGGTCGAGCTCTATGTGTTTATTGATGGCTCTCTTAGTGGAGTACCAGGCTTCTAGGAATTCCCGTGCTTGTTCCTGCTTTGTTTGTCCCAGGATCTTGGTATTGTCCCAATCAAATTGGTGGTTCTCCTTATCCATGTGGATAGAGATCAGTGAATATTGATCGTAACTTTTTGTTGCCAATTGATGTTCGTGTACCCTTAAGGTTAATTTCCTTCCTGTTTGTCCAATGTAGTGTTTGTCACAGTCTCTGCAGGGAATCTTGTATATCACATTGGTCCTGTCCATAGTGGGTAGAGGGTCTTTGGTTCGGGTGAGCTATTGGCGAAGGGTTGATGTGGGTTTGTGTGCTATTCTGATGCCCAGTGGTCGTAAGAGTCTTATGGTCAGTTCAGATGTGTTCAGATATGAGTAGCGTGACCAATCGAATTGCATCTGGAATGAAATGCCTTACATTTACCTTTAATATAAAAAGAAGTTATGGTCTCGGCTATCTTCTTAATATATTTTGAGGGGGTTTGGTCTGGTCCATAACAGATCAGTTTGTCCAATTGTGAGGATACTGTAGTCTACATTAATCATCTTTGTTGACAAAGGCCTGTTGATTCAATGCCACATAGGCATTCAACTAGGCAGTAGTAGATCAAGGTCCATAAGCCTGGACGTACTGTCTGCCAAGCACTACCTGCTAATCAGATGTTGGCCAGTCTATAGAATAGTGGTACCATCGAGGAGTGATGGTTGTTTACAGTAGGACACTCACCCAAGGTTCAGAACTGTCAATGGATCCCAGGCCCCAGATGAGTCATGGTAGGAAGGGTGGTGTTAAAGGTGGGTTCATAGGGGAGGGAGAGATTGGCAGGAAGGGCAAGGGATGCTGTGATCCTTAATCTGGCACAGAGCGCCTCTGAGCAAGTGACCCCTCAGGGATCCTGCATGCATCCCTGTATGGGGTTGTGTGTTATGCTCCCTGCACGGTCAGCATCCTGCCTGTTGCTGGGTTAAAAGTGGTGATGGTAGGATGAAGATCGTACGTGGGTATTAATTGTCCAAATATGGGCATCAGTTGGAGGTAAACCATTTTTTTGCTGCAGATTTAAGTGGTGGGAACAGACACTGACAGGATCCCCAGTCACCACCAACCTGATTAACTAAATGCCTCCCCCAACCACCAAACACCACAAAAGAGGTTATTAAACTCAAGTTTTAGTGTTTCCTTTTCAAATTCTTTAAGATGTATTTGCAAACACAGAAACAAAAGCTCAAGTTTTCCATTTCACCCAGCTGGTAGAATAGGCATGGTTGGATAAGGAGGGCTGGGACATCTGTTGGGGATCCATGACATTACCTTGTGCAGTTAAAGAGTTTTTTCACAAATTATGTGTGCTTTATTTAATAATTTAAATTAATGCTTATGTCAGTATCATGAGTGAAAGCCAGGTTTCCTGATTTTCTCATAATGTACTCAGTTTGTTGAGAAGATGTGCTTAATTCAGGGTCAAACTGTTCTGGAGCAGAAAGCAGGTACCTGCTTATAGGGGAATCGGATACTTTTTTATAATGATCACTTCTAAAAGCGGGGTGCTGTAGATCTCTGAGACCTGCAATTTCTTTCTTTAGTTTGTTTTTTTTTTAAAGCAATTTCTTTCATTTTTGCCAACTATAGTGCTAGCAATACATTTTAATTAAAAATTGGAATTTAAGAAATCCTTCTTAAATATTTATAGAAATTACAACACAGAAACAGTATTTGTGAGCAATGGCATTTATTCTTCACATGAGCGGTAGAGCAAATCCATTGTGCCAGATCTGTTCCCCTATCCTTTCTTCCCTTTAACTTAACCTATGTCACAAATTCCAAAGCATTAGAAAACAGTTAACCGAAATCTCTGGCATTGTATTTCACTTACAACGTTTGTGCGAATAAGGAGTCCTAAATCACTATCACTTAATTGTGTGTTTAGTCCCCTCATCTTTTATTCCTCAAATGAAATGAATCGACACTGCCCTTTCACTACAAAGTTTTGAAACCTCTCAACATATTCTGTTCTAATGAAGGTGAAATAAATAAATGAAATTATGCAAACCAGTTTCAACTGAAAAATAGCTACAGCCTACCCCAAACCTTCCTTTATGTGCATAGATTTATGTCCAAACCTCTGTAAATTTATCACAGACCTGCTTTTGCAAGCTTCACTTCATCAAGCAAATAGAGACACTCTTGTATCCGCTGTCAGGAGATAACACACCTGCAAACTTATTTATATTGATACTATTGCCAGTAGCAGTTAAGGTCACCATGTCACTGAACTTGTGCGCTTCAGGCTCTTTCTAAGTTAAATATGGGACATATTACTGCAGTCGGGCAGAGTCAATTACTGTGGGCTTGGTGAATAAGGGAACGCAATTTATTTTTATTTTGAAGGGTAATCGCTTTATAAAGTCTAGCACTGATTTCTTGCAATTAGCATATCACTTAAACTTTGTGCTTTTAAATTTTAAGATTCTTCCTGACTTGTTTGGAACAAATCAAGCTTTTTGCTGGAGAGAAGATGAGATTAGCTAATTAAGTAACTGGCCTAAACTAGTCATGCATCTGGCAAACAGTAGACTCATCCGGGTTTAATTTACATAAATGCGAGGTGCTGCATTTTGGAAAGGCAAATCAGGGCAGGACTTATACACTTAATGATAAAGTCCTGGGGAATGTTGCTGAGCAAAGAGACCTTGGAGTGCAGGTTCACGGTTCCTTGAAAGAAGAGTCGCTGGCAGACGAGATAATGAAGAAGGCATTTGGTACGCTTGCCTTATTAGTCAGTGTATTGAGTATAGGAGCTGGGAGGTCATATTGTGGCTGTATAGGACATTGGTTAGGCCGTTTATGGAATACTGTGTTCAATTCTGGTCTCCCTGCTTTGAAACTCTATTACACTATGACTCTATGAATCATGATACTATAAATAAGAGAAGTTAAGTTGTGTGCATAGAGTGCAGTGAGGCAGAGTGGATTGCTGTGAGTTTGGTGAGTAAGGGAGTTCAGTGAGGAGGGGAAAGAGGTGTTTTTTCCTTCCTTCTTTTTCAGCCTCCAGATGACCAGGAGTTATACATCTACATGGCAGGTCTGCGTTTGAAGGAAGTGTCACCAGCTGCAGAAACTTGAACCCCAGGTTTCAGGACTCATGCTCTTTATTCATAAATGGAATGAGGGCATCACTGGCTAGGCAGCATTTATTGCCCATCCTTAATTGCCCAGAGGGCAGTTCAGAGTCAACCACATTGCTGTGGGTCTGGAGTCACATGTAGGCGAGACCAGGTAAGAATGGCAGTTTCCTTCCCTAAAGGACATTAGTGAACTGGATGGGTTTTTCCAACATTCGGCAATGGATTCCCAGTCATCGTTAGATTCTTAATTCTAGATATTTTATTGCATTCACATTTCCACCATCTGCTGTGGCGGGATTCAAACCCGGGTCCCCAGAATATTATCTGGGTCTCTGGATTAACAGTCCAGTGATAATACCACTAGGCCATCACTTCCCCAGAGTCATTGCTGTGCATTCATGAGGCTAAGAGTTATGTGAATAACACATTCTGAGAAGTTGGCACTTCATGAGTTAGTGGCATGCAATCAGGTAGAGAATGGGTGACCACCAGATAGCCCAACGGAATCCTGACAGTACTGCAGGAGTCCTCTGAGGTTGTACTCAAGAATTAGTTTTCCATTTGGACACTGGTGAGGGTGACAGTTCCTCAGAGGAGTGCAGCAAGTGCCAAGCCTGTGTCACCACTGGTGGACAAGCTGTACAGGAGTGAAGGAAGAAAAGTGGAACAAGAGCAATGTTAAAGAATTGTTAATTAGGGGAGCAGATAGGGGTTTCTAAAGTCATAGATATAGCTCCAGGATGGTTTGTTGCCTTCTTGATGCCAGAGTCAAGAATGCCATAGAGAGGCTGCAAGACATTCTTTTGGGGGTGGGTGATCAGTCAAATGTCATGGTCCACATTAGTACCAAGAATATAGACAGACAGGAGGTGCATTGGAATTTAGGAAGTAGGGTAGAAATTTAGCAGGCAGGACCTCAAATGTAGAATTTCTGGATTACTCCCAGTGGGGACAGCACAGTGGTCCAGTGGTTAGCATTGCTACCTCACAGTACCAGAGACCCAGGTTCAATTCCAGCCTCAGACACTGTCTGTGTGGAGTTTACACGTTCTCCCCACATCTGTGTGGGTTTCTTCCAGGTACTCCAGTTTCCTCCCACAGTCCAAAGATGTGCAGGTTAGGTGTATTGGCCATACTAAATTGTCCATAGTGTCCAGGGATGTGTAGGGTAGGTGGATTAGCAATGGGAAATGCAGTGGTACAGGGATAGGGTAGGGGGCTGAGTCTGGGTGGGAGGGTCGGTGTGGACTTGTTAGGCCAAATGGCTTGTTTCCACAGTGTAGGGATTCTGTGATTCTACCATGTACAGGTGAGTATAGGAAATAGGACGATAGACAGATGAAGGTTTGGATGCTACAGGAGGGAGGGTTTCAAATTGCTGGGAGATGGCATCTGTACAAAACAGAGGGGCTGAACCTGAACAGCACCAGCATTGAGTTCCTGGCAGGATGGTTTGCTATTACTTTTGGAAAGCTTTAAACCAACTTTTCAGGAATTTTCAAACCAGAAAAGAATATTAAAGAGGAATATTAAGATACACAAAATACTTGGAGAGATTGATTGTACTAAAATAGAGAATAGAAATTTCATAGCTGGAGTCAGAGTAAGGGAGAAATTAAAACATTCTAAATCAGAGTTATGCTACATGTACGTGAAAGTATAATAAATAAAATTGATGAGTCACGGGCACAGTTTGCCATGTGGAACTATGATGTTCTGGTGATGACAGATATCTGGTTGAGAGAAGGGCAGAACAGGTGTTAAATATTCCTAGCTACAGACTGTTCAGGAAAGATAGGAAAGGAAGAAAAGGATGAGGGGTGATAGCTTTGAAGAAAGAGGATTCCTTGGAGGTTTCAAGGACGTAATCGATTCAGCTTGAGTAAGGAACAAGAAAGTTTCATTTCCTTGGCTTTGTGTAGTCTACAGACCACCAACTCGTGCTAAGTATGTAGAGGAAAGAATCTGCAAGGAAATTACAGAGTGTGGAAGCATTTTAAAGTGGGACTTTAATTACCTGAATATAGACTGGGATAGTGGTAGTATTAAAGGCAGAGAGATCCAAATGTTTTTAGATTGTGTTCAGGAGAATTTTCTATAACAATACACATCATGTCCAACAAGAAAGGAGACACTACTAGACCTGGTTCTTAGGAACGAGGTGACTGAGTAGCTCAGGCGGCATTGGGAAAATAGTGATAATTATATCAAAAGGTTTTGATGAGGATGATAAAAAATTATGGATTACCTGGAGTAAAAAAAATTAACTTAGCAATGTCCTCTGCTTCCAAGTATAAATCTTCTTTTTAGTCCCTAACTGGCCATCCTCCTCTTTTTACTATGATTTTTAAGTCTATAAAAGACTTCTGGATTCCCCTTTATGTTAACTGTCAGTATGTTATTATAATTCCTCATTGGTTCTCTTGTTTTCTTCTAAAAGTCCCTTCTGAATATTTTGTATTCAGTTTGGTACTCAATTATATTTTCTACCTTTTCCAGCCAGAGATCTCTGGATTTGTTTGTCCCACCTTTTCCTTTTAAGGGAATATATGTTGATTGTATCCAAACTAACTCTTCTTTCAAGCCCAGTGTTCAGCTATCACTTTCCACACCAGCCTTGACTCGCATCTAACAGGCCCAGCTCTGTTCTTATTCCATGGAAGTCAACTTTGTTCCAGTTAATTATTGCTACCTTGGGCTGTTCATTATTTTTTTAATGCCCTCATGATAAACCTCAGGATATAATTATCAATATTCCCACAGATTCACTACCTTCTGAGAAAAGAAATTCCTCTTCATCTCTGTCTTTAATGTGGAAAGCCTGAAGGATTGGTGGTGGCAGATTCAATTGAGACATTCAACAGAATATTATTTCAAGTAAAATATCATCTAATGTATGGGGTTGTTGGAGGAGATTTGGAGGATAGTATGAAATTATGATTATCATTTGGAGAGATAATGCAAAACGATGTGCTGAATGACTTCCTCCTGCACAATAACAATTTCTAAACAGTCAATTTGTGGGGCACAGATGCACAGTGTGTGGCTACCGGAGTTTTCCTTCATGGAAATCCTGAAGCACAACGAGAGTGTACTATAACTCTTTCACAGTTACAGGATTTTGATGGCATCTGTATAAGTGCACACAATGCCACAGTCTTTGTGAACCATAAGGACTTCCATTATACCAGGGCGGTCAGTGGCCAACAACACAGGATTGTGCAGATCAAACTTCTTTTCCAAGCCTATGATTATGAAACATTCACTTGTAAGGTAGTTTTGTGTGCATGCACTATTTGAAGAAGACAGACAACAAGGTTGATCCTAGGAGACCAAGATATTCTCTTCAAACTGGCTTGACATTGTCAAATATAGCAGCTGAGCAAATAGAGCATTCAGGCCAATGCAACCTCCAGGATCATCAGCCAGCATTCTATAAACATTTTGAAGCAACTACAGATGTCTGGATAAAGCACAGGGTATTTTATAATGTTCCTCCGCTGGAATCTCAAATATTATAATCATCTGATGCATGCTACAGACTTTTCTACATGAAGTCTGATTATAAAGCCAGTGGAGAAGGTGCTCACAATAAACAAGAAGCTATCTATAGTGAAACACTTATGCAAACAACAAGAGAAAAAAATGGCAGTCTCTCATAGAAAAGATCTTCAGTTAGCTATCACTTCTGAACAGTGCATTAATACTCTGTCCATGTTTGCAGGATGCTTTGATCCAATTCATTCTGATCGATACAAAAGCAAAATGCTGCAGATGCTGGAAATCTATAAAATTCCAGTCTATGTTTCTATGGCTGTCTGCTCCTGCTCTGGCTGCCTCTTGCTGGCCAATTTCTAATTGTGCAGGACTGAACATCCCTCCAGGAGGGGATAAGAGTTTTGTCTGTCACCCTGATCCCTAAATCAAGGCTCGGTTAGTACGCAGGGCTGACTCTCAGCAAGGTTGGCACAACATGGAAAAGTCCTGCTACTGATGGCCAGGAGAATTCTGTGGCCCTGTAAAGATATAGAATGAGAATTCCAGACATCTTCCCACTATAAACCCATTTTGAGACTTGAAAATTGTTGTAACCCCTTGCTGAAAACCGAGGTGGGGTAGAGGGTGGGAACACCCATGAGAGCAAGGGGCGTGCTGAGAGAAGGCCTGTAAAGGAAGAGGAAGGGAGGTGAAGTTTCATGGTGACCATTGCTGCTTCAGTATCCCTGCACTTTCAGTCTGTGACCCCACTTGGGATGCTGACCCCCACTTTTGGATTTCCCAGTAAGGATTTTCAAAGAAGAGAAGTCAGGAAGAAACATTATAAAGATTGAAGGGAAATTGTTTTAAAAATATGTTCAGGATGATCAGCAGCTTCCAGGACAGCCAGCACAGAACTGATCACAGGCGAGTTGGACATGGATCAAGCAAAACACTTTTCATGAATTCAGCAGCATTACAATATGGCACTTCCAATGCAACATGCATACAGCTTGGTGAAGACAGTGCTGATTGCAAGTCCCACTGCCCAGGCTGTAGTACTGACCTTGTCATGAGAAAATGAGATGAAGCAGTCTGATCTTGCAATAATTGAGCATTGGGAGATCCTACACAGGTCCCCATTGGATGCTCAGAATGAGCCAATTGCATGAGAGTTAAGTGTTGTTCTCACCTTGACGGTCACCAGGATGGGTTGACCACTCAATCGTTCAGGGTGCAAGTCCTGCACCAGCAGACAACATCATTGTGTCATGTTGTCCTGGGGTAACCTCAGTCTGTACCTGCACTCTGGTTCACTCATCTGGAAGAAATGACAGCAAGATCTATATATCCTCAGTTTTAAACCTCTTCTGCATCCTGAAGCAATGACTCTGCTGTTCTTTCTTCATATGGATAGCGTTTGGCATCTAATGGAGATCGCTACTGTTCCTGGGCTTGCTTACACCTTTGAATCTCTTCAATACACTGTATCCACAAAGTCTTTGTATTAATGTGACAGTAACAATAGCATCTGGTATTGCTGGATCCATTCAGGATGAGTCCGATAAGACCTATGTGAGGAATATCAGAAACATAACATTTATTAGCGGCATCATTCCTTAGCAGTTGTAGCAAACAGATGAAACTTTAACCAAGGCTCTGCTACAGTAGGATACGAAAGCTGTCCATGATCATTGTGAAAAAAATTTGGGATGCCAATAATAATCTGCATGGTTATGTGCTGGTCATAGTCAGAGGCTCATACAGCACCGAAGAAGCCCTTCATCCCATTGAGTCTATGTTGATCTACCAACACTAATAGACTTGGCCCATAGCCTTAAATGTTAAGACATTTTAAGTACTCATCCATGTACATTGTAAAGGTTGGGAGGTTTCCCCACCTCAACTACCCTCCCAGGCAGTGCATTCTAGATTTCCATCACCCTCTGGATGAAAAATGATTTCCTGAAATCCCCTCCTCCCTTCGCTTTAAAATTATACGTCCTTTTATTGACCTAAGGTAAACAGCTGCTTCCTGTCTACTCTGTACATGCCCCTCATAATCATATAACCTCAGACAGGTCCCCCTCAGCCTTCACTGCTCCAAAGAAAACAACCCAAGCCTATCCAGCCTCTTTTCAAGACTAAAATGCTCTAACCCAGGCAATGTCCTGGTGAATCTCCTCTGTGCCCCCTCCAGTGCAATCACATTTTTTCCTGGTGACCAGAACTGCACACAATACTCCAGACGTGGCACAACCAAAGTTATGTACAACTCCAATATAACTTTCCTGCTCTTATAATGTATGCCACGACTGATTAAGACAAGTGTCTGTATAGCTTCTTAAACACACTATTAACCTGTTTTGCCACCCTCAGGCATATATGGACAAGCATCTCAATATCCCTCTGTTCCTCTTGGCTTCCTCGTGCCCTGCTGTTCATTGATTACTCCTTTGTCTTGTTACTTCTTCCAAAGTGCATCACCTTACACTTTTCAGGGTTAATCTCAGATCATAGATCGTAGATCATAGAATCCCTACAGTGTGGAAACCGGCCCTTCAGCCCAACAAGTCCACACCGACTCTCAGTGCACCCCACCCACACCTACTGCCCTTTCCCTGTAACCCATCTACACATCCGTGAATGCTATGGGCAATTTATCATTGCCAATCCACCTAACTTGCACATCTTTGGACTGTGGAAGGAAACCAGAGCACCCAGAGGAAACCCACACAGACACGGCGAGAATGTGCAAATCCTTGCCCCTTCTCTCTCCATCCCATCATCCTATTCCCCACCCTCAGCACCTCTCCCCACCCCCTAAGCAACCAGCCAGGCCCAAGAATGAAACAATATGAATCAATAGCCCCAAATCTTGCTGCCATAGCCGCTCCTGAGGGGATCACGTCCTGGCTGCAGCAGAGGTGGGCATTCCTCAGGTAAGGAGGGGGAGGCAGAGGAGGTTGTGGTGGGGGCAGGGCAAGGCGGGAGTCCCGAGCGTAAGGTGGAGGAGGGGGTGGGGGTCAAAGTAGGGAGAGGAGGGGGCAAGAGGCAGCGGCCATAAGGGTCGTAATGGCAGTAGCGGGGGGGAGAGGATGGCGAGGGGCAGTGGAGGGGGGTAATCTTGTTGTAACCTAAGAAATCCTTCCTCACTATTAACCACCCAGCTAATCTTTATGTCATTCACCAACTTACTCTACATTACTTAACATTCTCGTCTATTTATATATTGTTTACATACAATAAAGATCCCGACGTTGATCCATGTGATATGCAACTGAACACTGGCCTCAAGTCACACATACAGCCTTCTTCCACACCATCTGTCTCCTATCATGAAGCCAATGTTGGATCTAATTTGTTAAGTTAACCTGGATTCCATGAGCTTTTACCTTTTTTATCAGTCTCCCATGTGGGATCTTGTCAAAGGCTTTTCTGAAAACCATATAAACTACATCAACTACATTGCCTTCATCTGCACGCCGGGTTACCTCCTTGAAAAATTTAATCAATTTCATAGGCATGACCTCCCTCTGGCAAAGCCACGCTGACTATCCTGATCAAATATTGCTCCTTCAAGTGGAGATTAATTCTATCCTTCAGAATTTTCTCCACCTGTTACCTTATGACATTGTTGTTATTGGTCAGAGACAACATTGATGTAGCTGGAACTGCTGAATGATATTTTGTAACTTCCTTCAGTTTTCGGAAAACAGCAAAATGTCTAAACTCTGGTTCAATGATCAGGCTCAAGCCAAGAATAAAACTCAGAATAAAATTGAAAGCCATGCTAATTTTGACAGCTTTTGGCAGTGGTTTCAGATAGTAAATGTTGTCCAGAAGATAACTCTATCAATGTTTTACTGCTAACGCTCAGATTGTTTAGACAGGTTAACTGTACCTGTTACTGGAGATCTGCTGTGTAGTAATGCAGTGGGCTTCACGCTGCACAACATGTGCCATTTCACCAGGTCCATCCTTTTGTGCTCTTGCCAGTCCACCTCCAGTAAAATAATGCTGTGGGAGTGCTCAAAGCCCACAAAGAAAGTCTAATAAATGCAGACAGTGTTTGAATCAAATTACTGTTAATAGAGGCTACAGCTTTCTCACTATATTCTCTCGATTAATGAATGTTCCATTTGTAAGTACACAAAATATTGTATTATTGATGAACTATTGTTATAATAAAAGCAGCTTTCAACTAAAAAGCTAATTTGCTGTTCTTTTGCCTTGAAACATAAATTGATTGCAGTAGGTATTCAGTGACTTTGCTGGTTTACTTTTAGTGGGTTAACCCCTTCATTAAAACAGCAAAGGGTTATCACATGAAAGTGTAAAGTGTACATCCACTAACGTTGTCAATATTAATTTCTATGCTTACTGTTTGCCTGTCTTTGAATGGTTTGCTTTGTAACACAAAAAGCTTATCTAATGCAGGTTGAAACGCCCAAAGTTGATAGATTTATAGAATGGTTCTAGCTCCAGAAGGAAACCAGTAGGCATTGGCTGCCATGGTGGCAGTGCCCGCAGTGGGGTCTCCTGGCAATGGTATGCCCAGAGCGGGGACTGTTGGCAATGTCGACAAGGCGGTGGCTGCAGCAGAGCCAGGTTCTCCTGGGGCATTGGCATCGTTGATGCTGTACCCGGAGTGGGGACTCCTTGGGGTCTGGAACACCTTACAAAGATCTTGCAGAAGCCCTGGCGCCTTGCTTAAGATCCAGTTTGGACAGAAGATGGACTCTATTCAAGTAATTTCTTTTTATTCTTTTTGTAACTCACTGGATTGTGGTGACAAACACTTTTCACTGTATCTTCCTAGAAATATGTGACAATAAAATCATTCAATCATTCATTCATTCAAAGTATTCGACCACATGTGCTGATGCTGATTCTCTGCAAAAACCACTCAGCTCATCCCACTCATTGACTCCGAAAATCATAAACAGAGGCCATTCAGCCCATTTTATAATCTCCTGTTGACAAAGAGGCATCCAACCAAATCTCACTTTCCAGCTCTTGGTATGTAGCTTTGTAGGCCATGACACACAATCGCATTTTCAAGTACTTTGTAACTGCAACGAGGATTTCTGCATCTACCACTCTTTCAGGTAGTGAGTTTCAGACATGCTATGCACTCTAGTAAAACATTTCCGTCACATCTGCTCTAAATATCCTATTTCTTATCCTAAACCATGTTCCCTAATTATGCACTTCTCTATCAAAGGGAAAAGAGCCTTTCTATCTACACTAACGAGGCTCCTCACAATTTTGGACATTTCTATTCAGTATCCTCTCAAACTCCTCTGATACAACAGAAGACAAGCCTCACCTCATAGGTAAAATTCACCAGCACAGGTGACATCTTCAGAAATCTCTGTCCCTCTCTAGTGAAAGTACATCCTTTCTATTCTGATAAAAAGTCACTGGACTTGAAACTTTTTTTTTAACAGATGCTGTCAGACTTACTAAGTTTGTCCAACACCTTCTGATTTTGTTATAATTCTCCTATAGTGTTGAGACCAGAACTGCATGCAATACTCCAATTGTGGCCTAACTAGTGTTTATGAAGTTCCAGTATAACCTCCCAGCTCAGCTAATAATGATATTTATTCCATATCTCTTTCTAATGGTCTTATCTACATTTCAACCACCTTCTGGAATCTATGAACATTCACTCTAAGGGCCTCCTGTTGCTGTACATTTCTTAGTTTCCTTCCATTTATTGTATATTCCCTTGCATTTCTCAAATTCATTAACTCACCTTGATTGAATTTCATTTGCTACTGTTCTTCTCACTTGCCTAGTCTATTGATAACTTTCAGTTATACGCTGCTTTCTTCTTCATTATTGATCACATGACCAATTCTTGTATTGTCTGTGAACTTCTGAAGCTTGTGCCCTATATTCAAGACCATATCAATGATGGATACCACAAAAGGCCAGGATCCAAGTTCTGTGTTCTGCACTGCCTCAATGAAAACGGCTTTCCAGTTTTCCCATAGCCTGCAAAATTCTTTGTTCAGAGGCTTATCCAATTTCCTTTCAAAGCCATGATTGAATCTGCTTCCAACAGACTTTCAGACAGTGCATTTCAGATCCTACCACTCACTACATAAAAAAGATTTATCCTCACCAATGGTTCCTTTGTGAAGTATTTTACATTGATATCCTTTGGTTCTTGATCAAACTGGAACGGGAACAGAGATAGCAGGAACTGCAGATGCTGGAGAATCTGAGATAACAAGGTGTAGAGCTGGATGAA
>NC_063340.1:65631626-65722660 GCF_021869965.1 Rhincodon typus
AGTCTCGCTTTATTTACTCTCTCTAAATCGCTCATGATTTTGAACAGATCTATTAAAAATTCTCTCCATTTTTTTCTTCTTTATGGAGAACAGACCCAGCTCTTCCTATCCACTCACAAGACTGGCGTTCCTCATCCCTGGAGCCATTCTCATAAATCTTCTTTGCAAACTCTCTGAAGTCTTCACATCTTGAACTGTGTTAAATTGACAATTTACTGATATCTTCAGATGTGTTGGATGTGGCAACCCAAATCCCTGCAGATGTGTTGGGCAGCTCAGGTCAATAGAGTTGACTAGGCTGAGAGAAATGTGTTGTGGAAGGCAAGCAAGGACCTTTCCTGTCTTGTATTTATGCTTTGATGACCTGGGGGATTCATTGACCCATGTCACATTTTTTTTCCAAACTTTTGTTGCCCAATAAGGCTTGTGCTAGTTTGGAAGAAAAGAATAAACTCTTAGAACTGACATTCCTTTGTCCATTATTTTTGAGGCAGGTGTTGCCTATTTTCTTAAATGGGACAAGGTCTGACAAAATACAGGACAAATTAATATATATCCATGACAAGCATTCAACTACAATATATGAGCAATAGTACTTTGCTAGCACATTATTGTATATATTACTCAAAATGTTGCTATATCTTTGCTGGGTATGAGACTGGGGAGTAAGGTTTCAGCTTTTGTTATTAAAACATGACACCAAAGCATAAAATCAAAACACAGCCAAGTTTGTACTAGCACACTCTAACTTTTCTAAATGCAATTATTGATACAATATATAAATTGTTTGCATTTTTCTGTTTCATGATTGTTAAACCACCCTTAGCTTCACAATTGGCAAAATACTTTGCTGGAGCATTGCAACATGTCATTTTAAAAAAAAAATCTTTGAAGGCTTCTCCTGTACCAGCACTCAATTTTTATTTCCTTTTAAAAAGAAATCGCTTTTTATTTGACATATGCTACTGAAAGACTACTGACATGATTTAAAAAAAAACTCCTCTCAACTACTTTTTATACGTGACTTTAGATGGATGAGATAAGAGACCAGAACACACTCAGCATCAACAGAAATGGCCCCATCTGAAGAACACAGCTACACCAGCACTGAGCTGTCCACTAAGCCTACTCAGACACTTACAGGCAAACACTGGCAGTTTTTTTTAATATACTTGAGTGAAAGAAGAAGCCAGGATTGAACACCACAGCTGAATAACTTCAAATATAAATAGCCCCTTCATTAAAGTGGTTGTTCTTTAATTTATAATTGAACTTAAATAAAGAGTGACTTTAAAGCAGCTGTTTCTAATATTGGTTCCTCCTGCACATGAAAGGAACATTATTCTGACAGCAGTCTCACTACCCTTGGGTGTTATCCGAAGGACATGCTTTGTACCCACTTAATGCATTTGAGGTAGCTTTCATTTATTTTCATTCCAATAAAATAAATGGATTTGTAACTAAATTTCTCCACCAGCTTTGTTTAATAGTTGCACTGACAAGTGCTAATGTAGAAATGAGTTGGAGAGTGTGAAACATATCGCACTGTTTCTCAATCTGCAAGCAATTTTGCATGAAGGAGCAATCAAATCTTATGCAAGTGAAGCATTTTCATTAATCTGTTAATTCAGTACATACTGCCCACTCAGCAATAGTTCACTTTTTATAAAACAAAAATATCATGAACTGAACCGTTGTTCGAAACCATCTTGTGGTCTCTGGCAGTATGGCCTGTGGAAATTCGCTGACATGACGCCATGAAATGTTGCAGCTGTCTGATGGGACTGGCTGCCCTGTACATTTCCTAATGTTGGCAAACTGTCAAATTCAAAGTCTGCCTCTTTCTCCCTGCAGCTCTGTCAAACTTACTTAGAGATAAATCCTGTAGAAGAAAATTGACAGGATCTATTACCGATTTGGACTTCATCTCCTCCTCATAGTGAAAAAAAGCACCCTTGAAATTGTGAAAAAAAATGCCAATTTAACTGTCATGTTTATAACTGTGCACTGGAAACCCTAAACAGAATCTGAATTTTTGCCAGTGTTTCTAACCTCGACGTCGAGGAGGAGTTTCGATATGACCCTCATCAAGTTAAGTAGATATAACTGATGTGAGAATAATATCAGAAGAACAAGTGCGAAGCAAAAAGAAAAATCAAACACTTAAATGTCAAAGGTAAAGCTGAAAAAGTACTTTCCACAGTCCTGTATTGGCCTGAAGTGACCACTAGAGGGTTGATGTTACTCACAGCCAAGATTAAGAGCAAATTCAATACACTGGGCCATGTGTGCATACCTCTCTTGATAGCAGGTTGATTATCATTAAATTGGCCTTCATCCAAGCTTTAAGGTGTTCTGTTTTGTATCAGTTCTTTGTTTTAGCAATCCCAAATTCTTAGAAAAGTGCACATTTAAAATTACCAACTGAAACAAGGACTACTTTCAGACTATAGGACCACATTTCTTGATAGTTCAGGATAACGTTAGCTGAATATTACCCTAAGTACTCTTGATTGCTACTTGAAATAAGACTCAAATCAAATTCATATACATTTTTCCATTTTAAGCTTATCAGAAACCAATTGTCTCAGGGGTACTTTATTCCAAAATCTGAAAACAGTTCTCATTTCTCAGACAAAACAAGCCAAACAGAGTCTCAGTAACTGGACTCTCGCGCTCAGTTGCAACACTGGCAGCAATCCAGGCAACCATTTTGTGCAATGTATATTGTAGTTGTGTGATAGCCAGACAACTAATTAGCCAGCTAAACTGGGAATATTTGTTTTCAGTTTATTTGGTTCTCAATTCTAATTTTGTTGTCTCCATAAACTAAAGTAAAATAGACTATGAAACATACCTACCTTTCTGCAGAATAGTTGTTATTGCATCATGCAATATCAGTAATCTCAATAGTATGTTAATAAACTCCACGGAGCTTGTAATGTCAAATAAAATTGTTGGGTCAATTTTTTTACTTCAGAAGTATAAGATGTTGCTCATAAAATTGAGATAAACTTTGTCCTTATTCTTCATTTATGAGGAACACAGAAGTAAAAATTATTGAAATGTATTACTGATCATGAATAGGAGATTCAATCTCAACTTGTTACGGTAAATAACAATAGTACATCATGTCATTTTCCTATTTTTATGGAAACACAGAGCTAGAGGTAGAATTATCATTTGGGGACAGGTGATACCCGGATCCTGCCCCACTGTCTCCGGAAAAAGTTCAAGGGCAGCAAAAGATGCTGCTGGATGCTGAGTCAGGTGGTTAAAAGGTTTCCCCCCGTGCTCTAGGACATTGTACAAGTTGGAATACTGACAGTAAATGCTGCACTGTGCATTCATCGCTGAAAGCCAAAATTAAATGACTATGCCAAAGGGAAAACATTGTTTGACAGACAGCTTCTTTTTCTGTGATCCAGCCTGTCAATTGCACATGTTAATTTCACGAAAAAGAAGTGTCAAGTGTTTGTAGTATCAGCTATTGAAACTTTAAAAGTCTGGATGGTTGACAATATTATAGGGTTATAGCAAACAGCTTTTTTAACTCAAGTAGAAATTGATGAATGAATGACCAGTTTTTAAAAGCTTTTCCACTCATGCTATTGGTAAACAGGGTTCATTAGTTCTGTAAAGAGTGTGGGATGGTTAAATGTAAGCACCATAGATTGACATGGCATGTGTGAGACATCTGGGAGCTGGTGGACAGAGGACCATAAGTTGGAATAAAGTAACTTAGAAGCCATAGGTTGGAGAGGAATGTATGAGGAACCATGTGGGGTGTGGGTATAAGGGTATACTTTGGCATGAGGTGCACAAAGGGTGAACAGGTATATGTTGGTAAGTGAACGTGAGTAAGATCTTTTGAAATTAACCTTAAATGTTCCTTCATATGAATTACGGTTCACAATATCTCTGAAGGGCTATGACTCACAATGCCTTGAAAAGTTGCCCCGACTCCTTGAGAATTGTGGGACACTAGGAGATGCCTATTCCTGTACTGGAACCAGCCAGGTCAGGAATGCAGGGTGTGGTCTCATGACCAACACAAGTCTACAGCCTTAATCCACTCTGGTGAAGCCGGGGGCATTGGAAATGGGGTCAGAAATGCTAGAATCTGGTCCTGGGTCTCCTTTGTAAAGGTCTGTGCAGTCACCCTGACTCTTCCAAAATTCAATCTATAAACTGCAACATACACATTTTCACTGTGGCCACTGACAATGAAAATAACAGCCATGTATTGTTCTATCATGTGACATTACACCCTACTGATGTGTCGATAAGGATTCTGGACAAGTCCTGACTACCATTTCTGTCACGACTAATTTCATGATAACATAGGTTGCATAGCACTGCTTATGGCAGTCTAGACTCAAGCTTCACCTGTAACATTGAGAGATGAAGTCTCACACAATTATGGAATCAATCTGGGAGATTTGTAAGTTAAATATGGTGGTTTCTACATTGAAAGCTAAAACAAAACAAAAATTGCTTGGCTTTATCATGCATTAATGAACCCAGGAGTCAGTTCAACAGGGGAAATTAAAAAATGCTTTATGTTAATTAGGGATAACTGGAATAATTTCAAAACAATATAATCAAAGATTTAGATCACTTATCTGTATTAAATACTGAATCTATGTGTGAGGCCTTTAGGTGGCATAAACTGCAGCTACAAATTACTTTCTTCTTAATTACCCAAACACCGAAGACAATTTTTCCATTACAACTGTTACATTTATACTATCAGTTTGTACAGTTCAACATTGTGAATTAATTTTGTTCTTTTTTGGATTTTCTGAATGCAGGCACTAATAGCAGTATGGGAATATTTGCAATGAACGGTTAGACATTGCAGTATTCTTGCTGGATGTCTATCAAGAAATTATCTACTAAGTTCTACTATTAATAGATTGAAAAAAAAACTATTTAAAATGAATGTGACTATGAAGATGTGTTAACAGACAAATTTCATAAATTTAAAACAAATCAAGTATATTGAGCTGTTGTTAAAAGGTTCTCAACACCAGTTTGCAGCTGGATAGCTGTTACATGTATTGAATTATGTGATGTTGTGTTCCAATTTCAAAGACAAACAAACAAATAAATACTAGAGGCAGTGAAATGTTCAAGTGACCTGGTACTGAAAAGGTTAAAAGAAAATCAATTTAAGGAGTCTGGAACCCTTGATGCACAGCTATTTTGCTCTGATCCCTGGTGTAGCAGGTCAGCATTACTGGAGACAGAGTAATAGAAAACATTTCCAGAATTCCCATTTTAAGAGAATTCTGTACTGCCTGTTCCTTACTTAATCTTCCATTAGGCCTTTTAACGAGGGTACATCACATCTCATTAAACTAAATTAAATAGGATCATTTGCAGCAGAATTTAATGTTTTCCACGCTCAATATCATAGATGCTTCATTTCAACATTTTTAAGTGTTTTGTAATTAAACTTACCACAAGTTTCTATCAGAAACCATTTTTAAATAAGACATATTTTGTACTTACCATTAATTTAAGTTGTCTTCTTTCAATAAAACAAGCTCTGGTTCCTAATTTAAAAGAAAGTGAGCATTCGTTGCTGATGATGTGTTAGTAGATTCCAGATTAAGTTAATCAGTCTTTTTTCTAATACAGGCATAATTAAAATGCAGCTCTTTAGTCAAGCAGAAAATTCACGTTTTATTGTTCTCGTTCATATTCACCACAGATGCAACCCAGCACTTGTGCCTGTTGGCGCGCCGAGTACTGCAGACCACCAGCGCAGTTCTAAACAGCTGCAGATGGATGCCAGTTCATGAAAGCAACACAAACAGTGGGCAGCAAGTGTAGGCCTACAACAATGTGTCAGTGTGACACTGAACCCTTCGAAGAGTGTGGATGAAGCAAGAGATATGGAGCAAGGCCTTCAGTTACATTGATTTGTTGGCACAGTTCAGATGCGGCGAACAGAAAAAAAAACCTTAAGCTTGTCAGGCTTTTAAAACCCAGCTCCGGGTCACCTCATCACTGTTTCTCTCTACTTTATTTCCTGTTACACTCTTGTTAATCTGCAAATACACATCTTGTCCCTTCACTTTTGTTTCTCAATAAAGAGTCATGTTAACTTGAGCTTTAAATGAACAGATTATGTGGGCCATTTCTGATGACATCCTTTACCCAAGACAAAACCTGGATAACTGTACAGTGTGGTATTTTCCAATTAATATTGATCAGCAAAAGAAAGGGAATGTGAGTAACTGGACTAAGAAGTCATTCAGAAGTGGGAATCCTCGATTTCACAATATCTCTGACATTTACTCTCTTCCTACAAGACCAACTGTTAACCTAAAGATCTGCATCTTGCACCATGTCCAATGTTTCCATCTCTTAATTCTAGTTTTCAATGCCTCCACACTACCTCATCATCCCACACCACTGACTGGGTTCAGTTGTACAGTCACAGTGCACAGTGAGATTAGAATCAATGTCTGGAATCTCATCCCCTCCCTCACTGCCACGTTGGAAGGGGGAGAAGTTTAATTAAATTAGAGAATGCCAGTGGGAATTGAGGCCACAGGAAGATCTACTCAGCACATGCCGTCCCCACCCTCCCCAAAAACACCCCCTGCTCTTCCTGCCATCACTCACCCAGGCTTGGGCTCCTGCTTGATCTGAGGTCTTGAGTGGGTGTTCTACCTGCAGCAACCTTTGCTTCCCTAGTTTCGCCATTGAGTTCAGAAGAGCCACTGGCTTCTGATTAGCTAACAACTCTTAGTAGGTGGGACTTCTATTCCAGGCAGCTTGATCCCAGGGCAAGGCTGGCCACAGGCTTGTCAATTCCCTTAGTAACACAAGAAGACATGGGCCTTCCCTACAGTTGTGATGTGGGGCTTTGCTGGCTCTCTATCCAACAGCCAGAACTCCAAATTCTGTCCAATGAGGCAACGAATGTCTCTCCTGGGCACTAGAACCCTGAGGGAAGACAATATGAAATAAAAGAATAAAATGATGTGCAAGAACACACATACTGGGGGAATATGTGCAAAAATTATCGAGAGTGGCAGCACAGGTTACAAAAAATGACTAAAAGACATATAGGATCCTGAGCTTTATAAGTAGAGACACGTGAAAAAGCAACAAAGTTATGATGAACCTCAATAAAATACTGGTTCAGTCTCAAATGGAGTATTGTGTTCAACTCTAGGCACTACATGGTAGAGATAAACTTAGAAAGGTGCAAAAAATATTTGCAAGTGGCACCAGGGACAACAGACTTCAGATATGTGAATCAAGGAATGTACTCATAGAGAAGATTTGATAGAAGTGTTCAAAATCATGAGACATCTGGACAGAGCGGATAAAGAGAGACTCTTCTCATTGGTTTCTCAGAAGGGTCAAGAACTGATTTAAGGTAATTATTAAAATTATGGAGGTTAGCTTAAATAAAATAGCTTGTTTTCTGCAGCATGTGGTTAGGATTCAGAATGCATTGCTGAAGAGTATGGTAGAAGCAGGCTCAGTTGTGGCTTTTTAAGAAGAGAATTGGATAAACATCTGAAGGAGACAAAAACGTTCCAGGGCTACATGGAAAGGACTGGGGAATAGGACCAACCAATTTATTCTGTAGATAACTGGCTCTGGCATAATGTCCAGAATGCTCTCTTTCTGTTTTGTAGCCATTCTATGATGCTATTGTATGATATGCGTTGTTTTACTGAGAAGCCCCGGTCCTTGGGTGCTGTCAACACATGAGCACTATCATTATAGGGTTGTGGAAATACTCATATATGTATATGCATCTGTGTGCGAATGAGTAAAGTTCACACCAGGTATTGGCAGAGGCCAGTTAGAAATTGGCCCAATAATCTCAACTCCTGGCCATAGGAGGTATCTAATTTGTCAGAAGCTTGAGAAAATCTTTGTTTTTCTGGGATGGGGCAGTTATTATTCACCTTTGTGTGGGTGGAAGCAAGTCATTTAAAAGAGCACTGATCATGCAAGGGATCAGTGAGAATTTTTCTCCTTAATTTTCAAACATGGGGAAATCTACCTAAATCTCTGTATCATTGTTGAACAACTTGTGGACAACGGTGAATGAATTTCTATCCCAAAGAATAAGTGGTTCTGCTCTGGATGTATTCAGTATCTCCTTTGCCAATAAGCATTAAAATAGTCATAGAGTCATACAGCATAGAAACTGACCCTTCAGCCCACCATGGCTTTGCTGACCAACAAACACCAAACTACACTAATCCCATTTACCTGCACTTGGTTCATAGCCAGCTATGCCACAGCATTTTAAATGCTCATCCAGATGCTTCTTAAATAATGTGAGAGCACCTGCCTCTACCACCCTTTCAGGCAGCATGTTCCACATTTCTACCACCTTCTGGGTGAAAAAAATTCACAGATCGATCTAAATCAGTTAATCCTCACCTTAAACATATACCGTCTGGTCTGAGACACATCTGCCATGGGGAAAAGATTCTCATAGTCTACTCATAATATGCCTCATATTTTTGTATACCTCAATCAGATCCCCTCTCAGCCTTCTCTGCCCTAAAGAAAACAAACCCAGCTTATCCAGTCTCCCTTATAACTGAAACAGCAAACATCCTGGTGAATCTCCTCCGCACCATCTCCATTGCAATCACATCCTTCCAATAGTGTGGTGACCAGAACTGCACACAATATTCCATTTGTGGCCTGATCAATGTTTCATAAAGTTGTAACAAGACTTGCTTGCTACTATATTCAATGTCCTAGCTAATGAAGGCAAGCATCCTGTATGCCTTCTTCACCACTCTGTCTACTTGTGCTAAACACCTTTAGGGATCTACAGACATGTACACCAAGATCCCTTTGTTCCTCAAAACTAGCTAGGGACCTACCATTCATTGGGTGTATCCTTCACTTATTAGCCCTCCTAAAATACATCACATTGCACTTATAAAGATTAAATTTCATCGGTCATTGTTCTACCCAATTTACCAGCTGATCAGTATCACACACTAACCTGAGACCATCCTCCTCACTATCAACAATTAAATGTATTAGCTGCTTTTAATTTCTGTCCTTTCCATGCATTCCCTTTTCACAGCACGTACTCATCCCAAGATTCTGGACACAATCTTGCTGACATTGTGTGGCTTTAAGTAATGGTCCTTGCCTGGAGAAAGTCTCTGTGCAGGTCCAGTTTATCTGAACTAAATATTCTTCCAGAGTGGTGGTCATTAGGTGCAACTAGCTACTAATCCTTTGAATTGTATTCCTTAAGAAGGTCCGACAGCATCAAGCCACCATGCACCACGTGACTAACCATAGAAATAGGTGTGGGTTCCTCTTCATCAGTCTCTAGAGGAATACAAAGAAGAGAGACTGAAGCTCACATTTTCAGCGTAAAGTAAATTCGCCAGTCCTATATGATATGAGGGAAGGGACAGGAAATGAGTCAACTGCAATAAAATGATTTTATGCAGAAACATAAAATTTTAGTATCAGATAAAAAAAAAGCTAAATTGGTCTGAGAATCCACAAGAAAATTCAAAACCTGAAAGGACTTAAATCAGGTCATTATAGGCTCATTAACACTGTTAATTTGTACCTTTGGTCTGAACCTCTATGGGATTGAACCACTTTACCATACTATACACCTGTTCATTACAAAATATACAAGCACAGAAATACAATCACAACTTTAAAGTTCCTATTCTTTGTTTTTTTTCTTTATTCTATCACGGGATGAGGGCCTCACTGGCTAGGCTGCGTTTATTGCCCATCCCTAATTGCCCAGAGGGCAGTTAAGAGCCAACCACATTGCTGTGGGACTGGAGTCACATGTAGGCCAGATCAGGTAAGGATGGCAGTTTCCTTCCCTAAAGGACATTAGTGAACCAGATGGGTTTTTTCCAACAATCAACAATCAACAATGGATTCACGGTCATTATTAGATATTAATTCCAGATATTTTATTGAATTCAAATTCCACCATCTGCCATGGCGGGATTCAAACCTGGGTCCCCAGAACATTACCTGGGTCTCTAGATTAATAGTCCAGCGATGATACCACTAGGCCATCGCCTCTCCTATAAGTGGATATTAAATAGTTAGCATTGTGGCTGGAACCATGAAGGGTGGCAGATATTCTTTTCAAACACTTTAATTTACTTTTATTGCAATTGTCTCATTTCCTGTCCCTTCCCTCATATCATATAGGACTGGCGAATTTACTCTACGCTGAAAATGTGAGTTCATTTTAATTTATTTTCAATGGCTACAAATCTGGGATATTGAACATCTGACTCCTTACAGCATAGAATATTTGCCACCTGTGGCCAAGACAGCAGTTGATTGGACTACCTGCATGTTGGACTCTGCCAGTGCCCAATTTGAACCAACCAGGAAAAGATGTGCAAAAGCAGTCTTACCTCCTTTTCCAAAATGAAATATTTGATCTCCCTTTAGTGACTCCTACTTGTGCCATGCCTAGGACTTGATAAGGAGTAGTTAAATATATGTTCCACAATTCCCTGGTACATGTTAATTCACTCACAATTAATTCTGTTCTATCTTCCTTCTCTCCTTTCTTTATTTAAAGAGACAGAGCCTTGCGATAACATGGGATTTCACATCAAGGATAAAACAGCACCATTGATTTCCCGCTGTTGCCATTGGCATTGAAAATTGCTTCCTGATCTTAACTGTAGCGCCACTAAGAAACTTTGAGTAATGGTCAAATATAAAGGATGAATTGAAAGAGAGAGAGAGAGAGAAAAACAGAGAGAGAGAGAAACAAAGAGAGAGAGCGAAACAAAGAGAGTGAGAGAGAGAAAGTGTGTGGTGTCTTGGGACTGCATTCACACACTTTCTAGTGATTGCTTAAATAAAATAGCTGTTGATAGCTGGACTGGACATCTGCTGCTCACCACAGCCTGCACTATTCCCTATCCCTTTATCCACCTTTACTCAAACTACAAGCCTAACCTATTGTAAAATGTTGATGACTTCATATGACATCCATTTGTTTGCTATGGTAGCTGAGGTTTCTCACATTTATCTTAAACAGATTAATGTCTTTCTAATGAATGAAGGTACATGACATGAGCATTTTTAGAGTTTGGTATTTTTAACAGAAATTTCCATCCTTGCACATATTTAGGATATCCACAACACTTAAAAAGACCTTGCATTTACATAGCGCTTTACTTGACACCTCAAAGTGCTTTACAGACAATAATAATTTATGAATAGTAATCACTGGAAACACTGCAACCAATGTGTGCACAGTAAACTCCCACAAACAGCAATGAGATAATGCCCAGATAATGTAACGTATAATCAGTGCAGCTATTTTGCTAATTTGTATCCTCACCCCTGCTCAGGTTAGAAATGACTGAAATGCAAAGACATTGCTATGTCAGCAGTATGGTTGCTTATTGTCTTTTTTACTTCAATTGATATGTATAGCGTAATGCACTCGATTATTCAGAACTGCAGCCGGTCCTAAACTGCTGACTTTATGAAGCCCGAATTTGATATTGTCACTAAATTACCAGGAAGACTGAAAAATCCTTCCTCACCTTTAACACACTAAGACATCAAACTCACCAGTGGACCACACAGGAATATAAACGAGTTCTCCCCCAACCCACACACCCAGACTGCCAGATTGGATATACAGACGGCTAAACCAACAGGAATAAGAGGCTTTCCTCCCTTGCCCATTAGCCCATCAGTTATTAAGTTGAAAAGAAAAACACTTATAGATGTTCTGCTTTGGTACTGTTGCATTTAGTCTGTGTGCTGTGGTAAAATATCAAATGCTATATTATCCTTTGCATATTATTCATTTTTGCAGGTGAAATACAATTTTCCTTTCATTAGACAGTTCCAGCTTGTGTCCAGTATTCAAAGGGGGCCAAATTCAAGTTTCACCAATAAACCAACAATGTCACGGGCTGAATTAGTTTGACCCTCAACTTGCTATCTCACTTTGCTGCGGTCAGAAACACTTCAGACGTGTTTCATTTATCGTACAGCTATCACTGGCCCAAATCTTCCTGTCAGCATTAGAACCCCTCTTTCCAATACTGAATAGATGGGGAGTCAGGGGTGAGATAGGAGGCAGTTGTGAGTGTGTGTGTTGGTGGTGGGTATCATCAGTTAGGTTGGAATGGACCCACGAGAGCTGGAGGGTTGGAGGCATATTTGAGGGTGTCAATGGATACTCAATTGTATAGTTTCCCAGGAGTTAGATGCAGTTTTTTCTGCTTATCATTTCCCAGATAACTAGCCAGGTAAGTAAGTCAGAACTGTTTGAATTCTCAGATTCTCACTCAGAGCTGGAGATCTATTTGGGCGTCCTGGGAAGCAGAAAAATTGGAACTTCAAATTTTCCAAGTGATTCACACAGAATCAGTGCATTAGAACTCCTGACATGCATCTGAGTCAGACATCTGATTTCTGATGATGCAGAAACCAGAAGACGTGGAACATAGAAGTGTAAAAAGTACTAATGAATTATAGTTGAAGTGTGGCAGTTAAATGAAAATATGGAGTATAAATTCATCTTGTCCATCTGGTTGACATCAATGGAAAAGAAAATTCAGAGAAGTGCAATGCATGATGGCCAACTTGTAGTCTGTTTTGCAAATTGCATTGGAATTCATAATTAATGTGGAAAGAAAATTGAAATAGCATATCAAAGAACAAACTAAGGATGCACAAGTTTATGGTGTTTAGGCAGATCTGTACTGAGAAGATTCAATTTGCAGTTACCTTTGTAGTTCCACAAATGTATCCAGTAAGCAGCCTAGTTACTTATTTATTTACTTGTCCGGATCATTCTCAGAGGCAGATCCCAAAGTTGGATCCCTGGTCAGTGCAGAGTTAACTAATCTCAACATGGGTGGCAATTCAACATTATAATTGTTTTAAATACCCCTGGGGTTCCGGAGGGGAAAATGAGCTGGGTCATCAGCCCTGTTTATTGGCCCAGCAACGCCTGCTGGGGATGTTGTGTAGACATCGGCGAACAGAGAGTTAGATACTGCTGTGTTGCCCCTTATGATTGGTTAGCCTGCGATGTGATTATTAAGCTTTATATATATAAAAGTCACCCAGGAGAGTTACTTTTGAAAGCCTGTAGAATTGTATTCCAGCTTGCAGAAAAGCAGCATGAGAAGAATTTGGCAAAGAAAATTGGGAAGGAAAAATGAAGTTCTATTCTCTTGGCATTAGACAAAATGTTTCAGGGAAAAATTGATGGGGCTTGTTAATAAATTAGTACAGCTAACGTGTCTGATTATTTTTCATTATGTGCCATATGTGTGCTCGCAGGCATGTTTGTGTGCATGTTTGTGTTTATGTCCACAGTTAGGCTGTAATTAATCTGAAAACCCTTTAAAGAATTTTAGACAGTTGGTAGAACTCTTGCATATCAGGATATGTAAAACAAGGTCTGTTCTATGTCACCTTAATTGCTGAATCATGTTCGCAATTACTTATGCTCTAAATAAAACGTCAGCACTGCTAAGAATATTATCTGCCTCCTGCTTTTAGAAAAGCTGTTGGTCAACTAGCGTTCTCACTGACACTGCGTACGTGGACGCACAAATTATTATCAATTCCAGTGACTGGGTTTGACTCCAATTAGCTGTCCAGCTTAATGAAAACCAAAAGGCAAAAAAAATCATAGTTTACCTCATGAATAATTTCAAATCTCTCATGTAATGACCTAATTTGCTCCATACTTGGTACTATTAAATCACACTGGCTAAGAAATGACTACTGTTGCCATAACTTTCCCAGTGTGGTACTAAAAAAGCCACAAATCAAACACATATAGAATAACCCACAACTCAGAGTGAGTAACCCTGCCATAATTTAATTGAAGGGTCCAGCTGATGTCATAAATTATAAGAATGCAGTTCAGTCCTGAGATGGGACTGCTGCCTTTTTACATCAGGCAGTTTGGCCACAATCTGGATCAGAATGACAGCACATGACCTGTGTTTCCACCTGTGAATCTCTTCACAGGTTAGTTTCTGCCAATTTGTTGTTGAATAGTAGCGTGGCTTTATGTCACAATCATCACTTGAAGGACAACACGTTTCAAATCAGAGTCGATCCAGACCTGACTAAAATAGTACATTTTGAGGACAATTCAGTGAGAGACCCAGAGATTATGAGGTGGAAGGTTTGAGGGAGGGAATGACTGAAAGCCCTGTTATCCATAGGTGAAATGATTGCTGACATGAACTAATGTGATCGCCAAAGCAAAAGAGCATCAGTTTAAAAAGGTGAACAATGGTGACAGCTTTAATAGGGTGGTGATGAAGTTTACTAGCTTGAACTACATTGGAGATGGTGAAGAATTGCAATCGGAGCTTTGGGAAGGGGGGAGGGTATCAATTTCCTTTGGCCTATCTCCATTCTACTAGCATAACTGTGGAGGAAGTTCAGCAGAATCCTAGGTATGAGCATGAAACCCTGAGGAACTCCTACTGGAGAGAAACAGTAATTCATTGGAATTTTGAGCTCGTGCCTGGTGGCAATGGGCTATCAAAAATGAAGGGCCAATCACTGGACTTCAAGTTTCAATGAAGCACTGGAGTGCAATAAATGGTAAAGCAAAAACTAAGAAGGCATTTGCAGGAAGGAGGCATTTCAGCCATTTTTGGAGCATTTAAATAAAAAAAAAGAGAAAGCAGTCAGGTCACTATTGTGAGGGAAATGGAGGTGTGGGCAGGGGATAGTGGGGGAGCCTGTCTTTGAGTGACCCATTGCTGTAACTGCGCCGAAACAGGCAGAGATGGCCTGTCGGCCTAACTGGAAAGTTGGACCCTTGACTTGGCGCTGGGTGTTTGCCTTCAGACAGTTAAGTCGCATCTCTGTCACATTAGGAAACTGGAGCTGGCCTCTTCCATGCCCAGTTGGTAAGCCCTCTTGTAGAGCTTAAATGCCTGTCCCTCTCAGAGGGCTGGGAGGCTTGTTGACCAAGTCAAACCAATTGGCCTATATCAGAATCAGAGTTGTGAAAGTGACATGCCGACTGGCCTTTTATTTCCTGATCTCAGGCATAGAATTCAGTCCAGCGAGTGAATTTCCACAAAACTAAACTCATGTCGTCTCTGGATGAGAGTTCAACAATATAACATAGCCTCCAAGAAATCAAATTGGAAGAAACTTCTTCATCCGGAAAATAGTGAGAATGGAATTCACTGCCACAAGGATTGGTTGCGATAGATAGCATAGTCACATTAGACAAAGTTAAATAAGTCTATGAAGGGGAAGACAATGGAAAGTGATGCTGATAGAGTTAAGTGAGGAAGGATGGTAGGAGGCTCAAATGGAGTACGAATACCAACATGGACTGGTTGGACCAAATGGCCTGTTTTCGTACTGTGTATTCCACACTTCAATGTAAATATTAAAACAGCACATTAAAAGAGTTATCATGGGAATGAGTGAAGAGGCAGAGTTTGAAGTTCTCCTAAAATTAGATTTTTGTTAAAATAACCTCTACAATGCAGAACTCTACTGTGTGTTAGCTTTGTTGAAAATGTTAATCGACAATTGAACAAAATAACACTTTTATGAACATATGAACTAAGTACAGGAGTAGATCATTAAGCCCCTTGATCCTGCTCAGCCATTCAATAAGACCTTGGTTGATCTGATCATGGTCTCCACACACCGTTCCTGCCTAGTCCCAATAACCTTTGATACCGTTGTTAGTCATTGATACCCTGGTCCGATATCGGAAGCTGCCTTTGACTTTACAGTGCCAAGACTCCCTGAGTGAAGGCTATCTCCATTGATTTGACCAAGACCAGTTGATAATGTTGACAAGCTTCCTCGCTCTATGTCTGGCTAAATAGCAAGCAGTATTTTGATCCTGGTATCTTTGGATGAGGGAGCAAAGCACAAAAACTCAATGCAAGGCTAAAGTAAGGCAAGGATGTTGTGAGCATCCAGGTAGGCTCAGAATGAGTGAATGTTACGGCTGCAAGTGAAGACCTTGGAAATATATTTGTTACAGCATTAGAATGACAGTTGTCATTGTGCCGCAAGGTGCAGCTTTGAAGTGCAGAAGTGTACCGTTACTGCTAGTGGATCAGTGATGCGTCACAAAGATTGTTAGAGGCTGGCACATGTTGGATATCAATAGCCATTGTGCTGTCCATGGAGCATACCCTGAGATTTTAGTGCCTGGTGTCCAATTTGGAGGTCCTTTGGATCAAGCAGTGAGCTGAAGTCAGCAGTTTGCTTGTTTGGTGCATTTGGAAAGATAGGAAACTGAATATTAATGAGTTGAGTTGTGGTGTTCCTAAGCAATTACACCATTAATTGACAATCCACTGCTGCCTAGCGAGAAACTCACCTTGTCTTTTGGCAAATACATAAAGATGCAGTGAAATGGTCCAGAGATCAAGTATCACCTCACCAAACTCCTCGCCTGATTCTGCCACAAATCTGACCATAGCCCATATTGCTCAGACCCCTCTAAGATTCTGACTATAAGAATACGAAACATAAGTATTGCTAGATAAGAAAGGACCATGGTGTATCTCGTCTTCCTTCTGCTATTTGGCTGGTGTGTTATAAATGTGAATGGAGTTGTTAGCTAATCATTACAATAAATCTCCATCAGCTAGACCTGGACTTAAGTGAGGAGAACCCCAGCAATGGTAAGCTTTGGGAACCACAGATCTAAAGCCACCTTTTCCCTCTAAGCACTCTACACTTTGTGGATATTACATCTCCTGTACCAAGTTCCCATTATGATGATCTGTCAGAAATCTATCTAATCTTCAATTGACTTAATTAACACTTATCTGCTTTCTTCACCTCCTGAGGGAGAGCTGTAGATTTGCCACCCACTCATTGAAACAGTGTCTGCAAATTTGTTTTGAATTTACATCCTTTCAAATATACACCATGTCCTCTAGACATGGGAGAAACAAGGGAGTTGCTGCTTTTTTCCTTTATTCATTCACGGGATGAGGGCATCATTGGCTAGGCAGCATTTATTGGTCATCAGGCAGTTAAGAGTCAACCACATTGCGCAGGTCTGGAGTTACATGCAGGCCAGACCACATAAGGATGGCAGTTTCCTTCCCTAAGGGACATTAGTGAACCAGATGGGTTTTTCCCCAACAATCAGCAATGCATTGACAGTCATCATTAGATTCCTAATCCCGGATATTTATTGAATTCAAATGCCACCATCTGCAGTGGCGGGATTCAAACCCAGATCCCCAGAACGTTATCTGGGTCTCTGGATTAACAGCCCAGCCATAATAACACTAGGCCATCACCTCCCCAACAAGATGCTGCTGCCTATGAGACAGTACCTTAAAATGAGTGAGCATTATCCGTGGGATGAAAAGGTGATGTTCTCTCCAGGTTTGCAATGTAAATGCAAAGTGCAAAGCTGAGCATTTTGGACATACCCTTTACCTGATCAATGCCAGTTACATTGAAATTTACATGGTACACATGGGTGTAGCTCTTGCTTCACATTCCATTTAGAGTGAAGCTGCATAACACCATAATGTATTTTTCTAACTGAAAAAATACATTAGAGATTGAGAAAATATGTTATTAATTAGAATTGACACTTAAATTTTCCCTCTCTGAAAAAAAAACATTTTCAGAGGATTGTTTACTATAGTACACTGTTTATTTCTTTTCTCTGAATCTGACATTCCCACCACAGGCACTGAGTCTCACCCGCAGAGACATAGGAATTTTTGCACTGCTTGTTTGTTGAATGGATATGGAGCCAATCCTTCGATTTGCAGTTTGGCTGACAGCTGAACTGTGAGTGAAAATGCAAACTGAAACATAATCACTTTACACTCAAACCTTTTCCATTTCAACAACTCTGAAATAAAATTGTGCTCTAGTCATGAATCTGCTCTTGGCCCTTCAACCTTTCAGAAGATACTAAAAAAATTTTCTTTTAAAATGAGACATTTCAGCTTTTAACAGAGAGATAATGAAAAGATGCAAATAGGGCAATTGTGTTTGTCAAAGATACTAAAATGTGCACAATGTGGGTGGGGAGGTAGGGAAAATTATAGCTCTCCTTTGTATCTAATTCTACTTTTCCATAATGCAGTAATTTTAATTTGAGTTGATGTAACTGCAACTGGATCAAGTTATCCACATCCTATCGATGGCTTAGACATTGTAAATGCTAGCAAAAGGAGTCAAAGGCTTCAGCTACTGGAAAAAATTAGCAAAACAATTCTGACATGATCCTGGTGCATTCAGATTGTATTGCTGAAAAGTAGATGAGACCCTTTTGTTTACAGAATTTGTCAGATGAACCATTTGGACAGTCTGCTGCACAATTGCAGAACTGGTTTTAAATATTAAGATGTACCAAATATTCCAAGTGTAAAAAAAATTTAGTTTCTAAGTCAGTCAGCCTTGATTTAGGACCATATTAATAAATATTTTACAACAATTTTTCAAGCATAAATATTTATGGTGTAACAATATGAAACTGGCATACTAGCGTGCTTTGGAAATATGCACATTACAGCAGTTATTAATAGAGTAAGTAAAAAAAGTAACAAATGCTTTTACAGAAAGTTTAATTTAACCACCTTTTCCTACTCATCTGAAATTAATTAACTCCATAGGGCTGTGTGGACCTGGACTAAGTTTACCGCAGGCAGCAACTCAGGGTCTAGATAATCAAAAGGGCACATGTTGAATGAATACAATTTAGTTAAGGTTAATCCAGTGAAGATGATCCCTTACTGTTCTTAATTAGGTGATAGATTGAGGAATGGGAGAATAGGAAGGAAAGGAAATGCTGTCCTGCCGGCCTAGCAGGAATTTCTGATTCAATTTAGCACAGTCTGTTTTCACAGGAGCACATGGTAACATGGCCAGGAGGACTGCATCCCCCCCGTCTTAAAAAAGAGCTGTTTATTGCAGAGCTTCCTGTTGAAGTAAATCAAAAAACTTGTCAAATAACTTGCCCTTATTATCGGTTTAGTGACATATTTCTGCTCAACTGAGATATCTATTTCTGATTTATTAACACATGATCCCTGGTTTCCTGTCATTGATCAACCCTGACTAATACTATGCTCAGCTGATGGCTTTAAAAGAAATTTGATCTCACAGGAAGGAGGAAAAACTAGTCCCATTTCTAGTACTTTTGCTTTTCAGAACATTGGAGAACTTGTCATAAATATAAGATGTACGTTTTTAAAAAATCTCAGCTTTATGCTCAGACCATTTAGACTTCATCTTGAATTTTTTCTCTTACTGGTACAGATAAAATCCAGTCCGAATGAAAAGAAGTCTTCGGATTCATCACTTAAGTCAGTGTTTGTTCAGTGTCAGTCACATTCTGTAAACTGTATATAAATTTACACCCCATCGGCATAACATAGTTTCACCTCACTACTGACCAGCTGTCTGCCATTCAATATGTAGCTAAGTCATGGTCAAGGAGGTCACTCACTGCCAACATCTGGATTTGATCACTCTACACGTAATAGGGGCCTTCCTAGTGCTTGACTGCCTCACAATTCTTTAAAAACTGTGAAGTATAATGCCCCCAGCCAACCTCAACCGAGGCACTGCATCATCCTTTATTCCAAAAGGAATCTCCACATAAACTTTATTCCTGCCACTTAGCCATACCAGATTAAATTGTTCCTTCCAATTATACACATCTACAGAGAACAACTTCAGACGAGGATTGCTGATGCCACCCATTATTTGTGTGCAGTGCATAGACATTCATTATTGATATAAATATTGACATAGTCAATGATTGAATATGCAACAAAAAGGCAATATAATCCTGAACTTCTATGGTGGGATTACAATATGGTCTGCAATGTATTCTGGTTTCATTGCTTACACTGTTTATGCCACTTTATTTTGTGGCAGTGCTGCATCCAAAATTGGGACCATAATATTAACGCCAAAAATCACAATAACGGTGTGGTTAGTGCATTGACTTACTTTATGCGGAGAAAAATTAACATTATGGCTAATTTCATTAGAGAAAAAAAGTGTCTCAAATGCAATCAAGAAAATTCAGATTAATTATTAGTCACCATTAAATATTTATTCAATCACCAAATGTCAAGCTTGAAATTAACATCTGTTCCTATTAGGTTCTTGTTATTGTCAAATAATTATGAAAAGAATTTCACTCAATAAATTTATTGAAGTGATATTTTTATGTTAAACTCTTGCATGATCATACAAGAGTAACTGAAGAAAAGGAATAAGATTCCCTTTGCTGATACTTTAGGCTGCTTTCCAGGTTTTCCGGGTCATGCACCGACTATGTTTGTAAGGGCAGATGAGCTAGCAAGCTGCTTCCAGGTCTTTGACAATGCAACTATCAGAAGGTATGTGACATATGCCTGAGGGTGCTTCTTTCTCTACTTCCTATCCCTTCTCAGCCCCCACCTCCCCTGGGAAAGCACCTGATCACCACTTGGCACTCCCTCATTGCAGCACAGCCAGATCATGAATTTATTAGAGTGGAATATCAAACCTGCGACTGCCCATCCCCCACATTCCACCCCCAAACAGCCCCACAAAACATTCTACTGATTCAATTCACTTCAATGTCATGCAATGTCTCTGAGTACCACAACGGAGTTTGAAAAGTCCCAATTTTTTGTACAAAAGTATATTCATTGGCAAGTTTCAAACGAAGACACATACTAGTAAAAACAAGCTCTCTATATTCTCCTCTTTAATTACATTTTTTCAGAAAGATGAAGTTTTAGGGGCTAGATTTACAATTAATGATTTGTGAGGGAATAAATATAGTTTATGCTAATAAATGGGATTCTATTGCTTTCAAACTAACCAAAAATCAAGAACTTGTTCCATCATAACTTATGTATCTGTTGATAAATTATTTGATATGTAAATTCTTTGTTGCGATAACACACAATACCTATGGTTTAGGTGTTTCCTCTGTTTAAGCTTTGGGGGCAATAGACCACCTCCCCAGGTATGAAATCATAAGTTTCCCCTGAACGTCCGCCGTGGTGAAAGCTGGTTAAAAAAAATACTCATGTCAAAATCAATAAAATATAGAACATATTTCCCAACAGAGGTGCAGCACATAGGAAAAGATGTTAAACAAAGTGAAACTGCAGTGTGCCACATCACACAGACTACCACATCAGACAGAGTATTACACCACAAAGGGTATAACATCACAGACAGCATCACACCGTAGAGAGTATCACATCACTCAGAATATCACACCACATTCGGTATTACACAACACAGCACAAAATGAAGAGTATCGCACCACAGACAGCATCACATTACAGAGAGTATTACATCACGGTGAGTATTACTTAGCACAGGGTATTTTATCACAGGCAACATCACATCACAGGGAGTATCACATCGCAGGAAGTATCACATCGCAGACAGTATCACATTGCAGAGAGTATCACATCGCAGGGAGTATCACATCGCAGACAGTATCATATCGCAGAGAGTATCACATCATGAGAGTATCACATCACAAGGAGTATCACATCACATGGAATATCATAACACAGAGTGTATCACAACACAGAGTATCACATCAAATGGCGCATCACATCACATGGAGTATTATAACACAAACAGCTTCATAACATATAGGGTGTCATAATGCATAGAACATCACTCCAGAGAGTATCCCATCAAAGACAGTATTACATCACAGAGATGATCACATCACAAAGAGTATAAAATGATGGAATATATTATAACACTGAGAGGATCACATCACAGTGAGTATCATGACACAGTGAGTGTCGTATCACAGATGGCCTTACTTCATAGAGAGTATTACATCACAGACAGCATTACATCACAGAGAATATCACATTATAAACAATATTATATCACAGACAGTATTAAAACTTAAAGAGTTTCATAACACAAAGGGTTTTTGCTCAAGTTCAAAGCAGTTAATTTCGAATTCTGAAGTTCCTTACTTCTCGTTGGATTTTATTCCTGACTGCTTCATTTCTTTTTCATATTCAAATTGCTTTAAACATAACTCAGCTATAACAAACCCCAGTGACTCATTACTTGGACTCTCATGTACTTCCACCAAACCTAAATGCCCTGCTAGTACATTAATTATCTCTGCATTCTTGGCTTTTGCACAAAATTATACCTTTAACTTCCTTGCCAATTCTATTAGCTTAGTTTTAGTTAAACCTTGTAAACCAGTCAGGGATTGTTCCTCCACCTTTAGAAACTTTTGGCTGCTTCCAATGCCATCTTATTTTTGTAATATGAGAAGCCTGATCTCTGTCCTTTTGTCCTTCACTAATTACTAACACCTTCAGTCCACATATTGTCAGGAACAAGCTCCCAAACTTCACTACAACTCTGAAAGGAGGAGTGCACATGGAAATCAGGCTTGTTACTGCACAACAATATAAAAAGTACGAATCAGAAATTGTTGGAAAAACTCGTCGAGTGTGACAGAAAAGGGGTCACTGGACCCAAATCGTTAACTCTGCTTTCTCTCCACAAATGCTGCTGAGCTTTTTCAGCAATTTCTGATCTTGTTTCTGATTTCCAGAAGTTTTTTGGCTTTTAATTTGGTTCAATAGTGTAAATGTCTTACATACTCACCAGAATAGTCAATTTGTTTCTCTTTATTATTATTATCTAAAACAAAACAGGCTTTAATCAGAGATAGTAGGAACTGCAGATGCTGGAGAATCTGAGATAACAAGGTGTAGAGCTGGATGAACACAGCAGGCCAAGCAGCATCAGAGGAGCAGGAAGGCTGACGTTTCGGGCCTAGACTGCTGTGTTCATCCAGCTCTACACCTTGTTATCTCAGAATCTCCAGCATCTGCAGTTCCTACTATCTCTGAAACAATTTTAACCCCACTGCGAAGCCCATTACTGAAGAAGAGGCTTTAATCAGGTTTCTTCAGTAAGCTCAAAAATAACTTGTTTATTAGAAACAAGCCTCTGCTTTAAGCATGTGGCTAAACTGCTTATCATTTTAGCTCCCTTACAGAATTAAACTAAATCCCCTTTGTCCCACAAATGCCACCAAACAACAAAGAGACCTTAGAATGCAGGTTCATAGTTTATTGAAAGTAGAGTTGCATGTAGACAGGATAGTGAAGAAGGTGTTTGATATGCTTGCCTTTATTGGTCAGTGCTTTGAGTGTAGAAGTTGGCAGGTCATGTTCCGGCTGTACAGAACATTGGTTCGGCCACATTTGGAATACCACATTCAATTCTGGTCTCTGTGCTATAGGAAGGTTGTTGTGAAAATTGAAAGAGTTCAGAAAAGATTTACAAGGATGTTGCTAATGTTGGAGGATTTGAGCTATACGGAGAGGTTGAATAGGTTGCGGTTATTTTCCCTGAGGGTGACCTTAAAGAAGTTTAAAATCATGAGGGACGTAGATAAGAGTGAATAACCAAGGTCTTTTCCCCAGGGTAGCAGAATCCAGAACTAGAGGTCATAGGTTTAAAGTAAGAGGGGAAAGATTTAAAAGGGCCCCAAGGGCAACCTCTTCATGCAGAGGGTGGCGCGTATGTGGAATGAACTGCCAGGGGAAGTGGTGGAGGCTGGTACAATTACAACAGTTAAAAGGCATCAGGATGCATATATGAATTGGAAGGGTTTAGAGGGATATGGACCAAATATTGGCAAATGGGGCTAGATTAACTTCGGATTTCCGGTTGACTTGGAGGAGTTGGACTGAAGGGTCTGTTTCCATGCTGTACAGCTCCCTGACTCTATGCTAACATCCATACACAGGCGATGAGATGACACAGCTCTGAAGAGTAGTTATGAGAGGAAAAATAGGTAAAAACACTATTGATCAAGAGTTCTAACTAAAAGGGAAGAATGAGGTTGCTTTCTCAGTGGAAGTCATAATGGATGATCTACTAGTTTCTGGACATAGAGACACAATAGATGAAACCATGGCTGACCACCATTGAAATCGGATACAATTGCTCGACATAGCTTGTGAGATGAACCTGGAGCTGAATAAGAAAAGCTACCATTAAAGATGCTCAAATTAAAGTGCAGAGGTCAGGTACTGGCAGCAAAAGGACTTTGCCTGAATCACAAACATGTGAGAGGCAGATAAGCAATGCTTCAACCAACCAATATAAAAACAACACAATAATTTGTTGAATTCATCAACCACTGAGCAAAATTCATGTACCCCTAATTCACGATCAGAATGTGACCCACTACACCAACTCACTGCCAGGAATGTGCAGTTGTTTGGGGTCACAGACAAAAAGTAGCATTCACCAAAATCAAGCAACTAGTAATGGCAATACCAGTGCTGAAATACTGTGATGTAAATGATAAAGTCACTCTGTATGTGACACCAGTGAATTGGACTTAAAGTAATGCATATGTATTAAGGATAACCATTACATTTGCATCCAGGGCTGAAGTGCTCACTCTGTGTTACAGTGTTTGGCTATTCTGCTTGCTTCTGAACATTTTCAAAATGGCAAAATGTTCATTAATTTTCAGCACTCCCTATGAAATAGAGAATTCTATGGCAGTGTGAAATCTTCCAGATCCAACATGAAGCTACAGTTCAACAAGCTGTGGAAGTCATCAATCCAGCAGAGACAGCGAACCTAACAGCTGTGCTCAAATCAAGCCAAATACCCCAACAAGATGCGACTCTCAACAAGGGTTACATGAAGTCATAATGAAAGACCTGGAAACATCAACGACATTCATGTGATCACAAGTATATATTAGCCATGTAGAAATGAATTGACAGCCCCCTGTAGCCTTTTGTACGAATGTAATAGAATCGTTATTTCTCAGGGGTTGAGAGGATAAATGTTAAAATGCAAACACGAAAGCAACCAAGGAATTGAGTTGAATCTGAGAAAGGCAAGCAGAATGTTCTACTGAACAAACATGAGCTATGAAATCAAGGACCACGTCAATCAGTGCAGTACTTCAAATGATATCAACTAAATAAGATGGCATGAAATGATTCTTTGGTTGCTATGGCATTCTTGACATTGTGGAAGGTGATAATAATCTTTAGTTCATTAGCGAAGAATTCTGCTGGTTCATATAGGCTTGGGAAATTCAACATCATATATCATTTCCACATCATCTCCTGTCACATGGAAAGGCTGAGGTGGAAGTAGAAATCACCAGAGGAATCACAAAGGAAGCAAATAAATCCAGCACAACTGTATACAAGGCAATTCTCACATGTAGAAACATACCTACTGAAGGCATAGAGAGTCGTCTTATACAAAGACCAATTCAACACTGCACCCAATACTAATCCTCCAATGGCAACAATGCTACTTTAACCAGAGGTAGTAATAGGTGTGAATGACAAATTTAGATGAAATGGCAGAAAGCTGAATTCCATTCTGGAAAAACTGGCAACCTGTTGAGCATTGGATGGCCAATTGGTGCAAATCTTCACTAATCTGAAGAATATTAATCCCAGTGACAACTTGGAACCTGCAATAGGGTTAGGGTTGGTATTAGGGTTAGAGCAGATGTCACCTCAATTGTACATTTTGGAAGCAAACAACCAAATATACTGACTCAACTGTATGCACGGTTGTGTACGCACTTCTTCCTCAGGCAGCTCAGGAAATTTGGCATGTCCATAAGGTCTCTCATCAATTTCTACAGATGCTTCATTGAAAGCGTACTGTCCAGGTACATAACAACCTGGTATGGCAACTGCTCTGCCCAGAACCGTAAGAAACTACAGAAGGTGGTGTGCACAGCCCACACCATCATGGAAGCCAACCTTCCACCCATGGATTCTATTTACACGGCTCACTGCCGCAGAAAAGTGGCCAACATCATCAAAGACCTATTGCACCCTGGTAATGATCTCCTACAACCTCTTCCATCAGGCAGAAGTTACAGAAGCTTGAATACACGTACAAGCAGGTTCAGGAACAGCTTCTTTCCAGCCATTAACAGACTGTTGAATGGACTCTAGCCTCAAATAATGTAAGCTGCAATGTAACCTGTATGCCTCTAAGTCTTTTTGATCTGTACATTTTTTGCTTGCTGTGATCTGCCTGTACCGCTCATAAACAAAGCTTTTCACTGTATTTCGGTACACGTGACAATAAAATCACTCAATCAAGTGTGTGTTTTTAAAATATGTGAACATCATTTAGTAAGATATTGGATTTTGAAGTAGTGACATGTGGGTTTTGGTCTATGTGTATGATGTTTTTAATAATTAATTGTCAGTATTTCCTGAGACAGCAGTTATTTTTTAAAAAATCAGTATTAGAGAGACATTTCCTAGAGTGGTAATGGGAATGTGTCTGCACTGGGAAAGTTTAAGAAGTGGACAAAGTAAACATTAGTTTGCTTTCAGATAGAAGGATCAAAATTTTATTTTGTTATTGCTTAGGAAACACCTATCACTTGAAAAGAATTTAGGTTTCAGTTTGCAGAAGTCCGGGTGGAAATTAGACGTGCAAAACAGTGTCTTATGAAGAAAGGACATAGTTTAGAACTGCTGATCTGATCATCCAACTCATTAGCCTGTGGCTACTTTTCCCCTATATTCTTTGATTCCTTTAGCCTCAAGTGCTATATCCAAGAACATCAGCAAGTGCATTTTAATTTGTTTGAGTGCTGTGCTTGTAATAGCTGAATCATCGGAGGTGTGATGGGACTGCAAGTAATGGGTCTGATCTGGTCTCATTGGAAGTGTGTAAGGATTAAACTGAGTCCTATTGCCAGAGATTGCTAGAGATGATGCATTGAAATAACAGTTGGTGGTGTGATGGATAGATGCTGCCATTTAATGATACATTTACTGATTTTTTGATAATCTGAATAAAGCCACTAAATGTCTCTCAGGTGCCACGTCCTCAGATTCAGACTTCAGAGCTGACATCCTTGGCTGTCTGTGCCTATTCCCTTCTCAAGATGTTGCTTGAGGATCTCTGGTTCTCCCACAGAAACACAGCTGCTTTCCCAGCCCATTGCTTTGGCTGTTGTTCCTTTTGGATTCCTTTGTCTTTCAGGCATTTGTACCACAAGCAGTCGGCAGCAGCTTTTGTGTGACAAGTACAGCTCCACTTTAAGAGGTGCAGGCTAGCTGAAACATTTGCTTGCCACGCACACAGCTAAGCTTCCTGTTGAGCATTTAACCAGGCAATAGTGTTAGTCACACTTGGCTGAATGCTACAATAATTTGAATGAGTAGACTACAGAAAGTTTGCACAATGCCTACCTTAACTGGTCTCAGCATGATTCAGTTTTTCAATGTCTGAAAACAGAAGCAATCCAACTTTTATCCTGGACTATCATGTTACACAGAGTATTTTACCACATGGAAATTCACACTATAACTTACAAGTTCACAAACATCCCAAGGCTGTTAACATGAGAGTAATCAGGTAAAAATCAGCATTGAGTCAGAAAAAGGCATATTAAATAGACTGAGCACAGATCTCCATGGGATCCTACAAGTAATATTCTCCAAGGTGGATGATGACCCTTGTATCACCTCCTTTGGGCTCTTCAGATTTTATAGAATATTACATATGATATATGAATAGAAACAGGCCATTCATTCCAAACGGTCAATGCAATTGTTTATGTTCCATTTGAACCTCCTCTCATCTAAGTCTAAAATCCATTTATTCCCTTTTTTCATATGCTTTCCCAAACTGCATCCATACGACTTACTTCAACCACTCCTTGAAGTATGAAGTCCCACCATTCTTCGGATTAAAAGTTTCTTCTGAATTCCCTATTGGTTTTCTTGGTGACTATCTTTTATTAATGACCTGTAGTTCCGCTGTTTCACACAAGAAGTGTCGATCCATGCATTAAAGACATTTCATCAGTTCAAATACCTTTCATAGGTCACTCATCACCATTCTTTTTCGAGGAATAAGAGACTCAGCTTGCCAACTTTTTCTTGATTTTTCAATATGGAAAATCTTCACGAAGGACTTCGACCCCTTTGTCCTGCCTAAAAAAATTGTCTGATTATATACCGAAGTTATAGTGCTGGCCACTGTATTTAGAAGAACGTTTCATCCTTTTTGACTAATTGATTTACTTTTTAGAAAACAACTTACATCTCCTGAATAAGGAAGGCAGCTAATTGAATTTCTCCATACAGGTGCCAAGGGTCCTCTTGACATGAGTGTGAAAGGATTTTTGACCTTTGATTCCCTTATGTCTGAGCCTCCCATCCCCAAACGACCACTGACACAGCACACACACGCACGCACACACACACGTGCGCACGCACACACACACACACACACACACACACACACACACACACAGTCATGCAGAGTGTTAAGGGAATGCATGTCTTTGAGTAACATCTAATGGGGCTTTAAAGCTCTAAGATGCTGTGTCAGCAACCAATCATTAACAATCCACAATAGAAATTGCAAAATCATTTCATAGCTTTTGTTATATTCCTATTACCAAGGATTTTAGCTTTTTTGCACAGTGCTTCCCTTCATATCAGAACAATGTTCAGTACAAATGAAGAAAGTCAGTTTGCAGCATGGTGATGAAAGCTTCATTTCGTTATTGACATAATTCCTGAACAAATACACTTATGTCGTCTGACAGGGTGCTAAGTTGGTACTGGAGTCTCAAGATGATAAAGCTATTTAGGTAAGTCCATTCAACAGTCAATCAACAAAGTGAAATAGAGTCTGTCTCATCTTCCACATTCAGGGCAAGAGGGACACAGGTTGAGGCATGCAAGGCCAAAATGAAACTTGAGACGAGGCTTTACCAATGCTCTTATGTCTTTGTGTATGGGAAGTTTTTGTCACACAGACGCTGACAAATTATTCATCTCGACATTACATACCAACATGATTGTCAATCAGAGAAGAGTCTACTTTTGATGTGATTAAATGATCCATGCAGATGCATTACTCATAAGACAGGTTCACTGATATGACTAATTCTTGGGCCATAATGTATCAAGATGCTTTTGTTTGCAATATTTCCAGTGAAGGTGCAACACTGAGATATAGAAGAACAAAATCCACGAATATTATCACCTCCAATCTTCAGTGTGCCAAGTGCCATCTCTTTAGACTCTTATCAAGTCACTATCCTTCTTAGCACCCTTTATATTTCAGAACTACTTCTAGTAAAAACAGTTTTACAAAGCACAGTAAATACAATCACTTTCAATGCACCAGGTTCAGAACACTGGAGGCAACAACAAAATGATTGTTGATCCTAAAATCAGTTTACTTTATGTAAGGTTGTGTGATATTTCTAATCAGTACTAATGTTCCTGTGAACTGCTTTGAAACATTTTATGATGAAGAGTGCTGTGTAAGTGCACGTTATTGTTGATATCGGTGTTCTATACATACTTAAAAACACCAAATACAGTACTTTCAATCAGGCCATAGTGAGGATAGCTTTACCAGATACTGTAAGCAACCAGGCCAACAAATGACCAGAAATACAAAACAGAGGATCAGATTGCAGCAGAAATTCTGAATGAAAATTAAAAACGAACCAAACTGAGACTGGCAGGCTGACTGAAGGACAAAAGTTACAGCATCACTTTTGAAGCTGACTTCCATGTCTTGAATTACACATTAATTGTTTCTTCCGTTCAATAGCAATGCACTAGGGGGAGATTTCTGTGTGTATTTAACATAGCAAATCAATGAGATTAACAGTTGTTTCCTTTCTAAAAAAAATCAAAATCTCCCTCTTTAAATATATTTTAACTGCAATTTTTTTGATTAATTCATCGGTTGTGGGTGCTGCTGACAAAACCAGTATTTATTATCCATTCCTAATTGCTCTTGAGCAGGTGCTTATGGTCTACCTTCTTGAACCGCTGAAAATATACTTTGCTTATTTAGCTGATTCATTCATGGAGGCACAGTAACATATGAGGAGTAATATACTTTAAATTTATAGATAATGAATCGTCTGTTTTGAGATCGTGGCTGAATAAAGCACACTATGCAGGTCAGATTTGGGCAGGTGGGGTCCTGGGAAATGAGAGAAGGGAAAGGCTCCCTTACTAACGTGACCAGCTGTCACTTCATTGATACACGAGCTGCCATTTTAAAATCAAGCCATTTCAGATTTAAACATACCTTTCCCGTGCTGAATAACAGAAGTTCTACTGACATTTTTGTTGCTACTTTTAATCATACTGCCACATTATTTTCTCCTCCACACAATTCTACGACACCAATAATATGCCTTACCCAGTGGAGTGTGGTAACTGTGAAGGGGAGGACGTGCACAGTTCATAGATTGGCCAGTTGGATGCCAGATGTAATGTAAAAATACAAAGTGTGACATGATATGTTTGGGAGAAAAAGGCAACACATTTTGAAAAAAAGAATAAAGAAATGAAATATGCAGCAAATAGTAAATCTTCAATCTTAAAAGAATTGAGGAACAGATTGACTTAGAGTTTCAAACCTACAAATCTTTAAAAGTAGGAGGACAAGTTAATAAAGCTGTAAAAGAAAGCACGTTTTCACAGTTGTCGGGATATGAGATTTATTCAGTACAGTCATTGAGTACAAAGAACACTGCTAAACCAATACAAATAATTGGATAGTCCACAGCCAGAACTGTGCCAAATTTGGGTGACATTCCTTGCTAAGAATAGTAAGGCGATGGAGAAACTGCAGAATAATTTATTAAGATAATGCCAGGACAAAAAGACTTTAGGAGAAGGAACTGGAACATCTACGAGCACTTTCACAGCACAGAACTTTTCAAGTGCTAACCTATAAAGCTCCAATATGGAAGGCATGAGGGTTGGGCACATTTGTGACCAGGTGTGTAACAACCACCATTTTTTACATGCTGAACTTTCCCAGCAGAATGCAACACTAACTGTCAGGAAGGCTGAAATCTTTTATAAAATCTGGACCTAAGACGAGCAATTTAAGAAAAGCCACCTCCTGGTACTTTTAGCTGTGTATCAAGGAAGCAATGAAGAAACTTACTTTGTCAACTAAAGCAATGGACACCTGCTTTGTGAACGCAATTGATTAATATTGCCAATGTTTTCTGAGCAGCCTGAAACAACAAAAAAATGAACACAAAATGTACAGTACTGGAGTGACATTTGCAGAAATAAACTGTGCCATTCTTGCCCCAGGACACTAGCTGAGAAGTACAATGTAACTTTGTCATTGTTCCCCCAGCAGCATTGAAACAATTACTTCCATCACTGTTCTGGCAAGTCCAGAAATGTTCAGCATTAGTAGTGCGTTTGGTTGCTTGGCAAAAGGTTTGTAGCCTTGCCAGCAATGCATAAGATATTTTTGCCAAAATTGAGTCTCCAGCCTCAGGCTAGAATCAGATGCATGAATATCAGAGCCAAATATTACAATATATATTACTCAGGTTAGCTGCTTTTCATAAATAAACGAGAGCTAAAGACTTGAAGCTAGGGTATTTTTTGTGAATGTTAACCTATCATCAACTTCAATGGAAGCTAGTGCAAATTTTAAATTGTACATCTTTCCTTTAGCACTGCTATTGATACCAATGAATTTCCCAACGGAAATCCCTTGTCTTAAGTATTTGGAAGAAGAGGCAACCTAGATAAAGATATTGTGTTGGTTGAGATGCATGAGAGATGCACTCCATTTGCTGACATCTACAGATCTTGACTTCCAGAAGTGATACTATTTTGGTTTTGGAAATGAGTTACAATGGAAGACCCTCTTCAAAGAAAGCTGGGACATAAGATTTAATAGCAGTCACTAAGTTGATGAACTACAATGTTTGAGGCTTTTTTTGGAAAGCTATCCATCTGGATTTTTAATGGTAGTGCATGTCAAGATGATCATTGTAACCCAATTTGCTGTATACGCCAAGATGTTGTTAAATATTTCTTCATGACTTAGCACACTTACCTGTCAACAAACACAGGAAACTCTCAGCTGAGCCTTTGAGTGAGAAGACAATCAGACAATAATTATATTAATTTAACAAAGAGCAAAATCTAGGCCATGCATTTCTTCCAAGATAAAGCTTTAGTTTATCATTATAAATTGATTTCACTTTGGAGGGGACAGCCATTTCACTGGTAACCCACACCTGATGACACTGGTGAAATTTTTAGTCAAGGTGATATCTGGTGTATATTTTTTATTCACTCATGGAGCGTGAGTGTCACTTGCTGGGCCAGCATTTTATTTCCTATCCCTAATTGCCTTTGATAAGGTGGTAGTGAGTTTCCTTCTTGAGCTGTTGCAATCTAGGTGCTGTAGGTAAACCCTCAAAGCCATTATGGAGGGAATTTCAGGGTTTTGTGCCAATGACACTGAAGGAATTGTAATATATTTCCAAGTTAGAATGATGAAGGTATTGGAGAGGAACTTACAGATGGTGTTGTTCCCATATATCTGCTGCCCTTATCCTTCAGGATGGAAGTTGTCATGGGTTTGAAAAGTGCTGTCTGAAGGTATTTGATGATTTCTATAGTGTATCTTGTAGATGGTACACACTGCTGCTACTAAGTATTGGTGGTAGAGGGAGTGAATGTTTGTGGATGTGGTGCCAATCAAGTTGGCTGTTTTGTCCTGGATGGTGTCAAGTTTCTTCAGTCTTGTTGGAGCTGCATCCATCTAGGGAAGTGGGGAGTATTCCATCATATTGCTGACTTGTGCCTTGTAGATGGTGGACAGGCTTTGGAGAAGCAGAAAGTGAGTTACTTACTGCAGTATTCCTAGTCTCTGACATGCACTTGTAGCCATTGCATTCATCTAATGACTCCAGTTCAATTTCTGGTCAATGGTAACCCCCAGAATATTGATAGTGGGGGATTCAGCGATGGTTACACTATCGAATGTCAACAAGTAGTGGTTAGATTGTCTCCTATTGGAGATGGTCATTGCTCGGCATTTGTTTGGCTCAAATTTTACTTGCCACTTGTCAGCCCAAGCCTGGATATTGTCCAGGTCTTGCTGCATTTGGGCACGAACTGCTTCAATATCTGAGGAGTCATGAATGGTGCTGAACATGGTGCAATCATTAGCAAACATCCCAAATTCTGACCTTATGATGAAGCAACCGAAGATGGTGGGGCCTAGGACACTATCCTAAGGAACTCCTGCGGAGATGTCTTGGAGCTGAGATGATGGACCTCCAACAACCACAACCACATTCCTATGTATCAGGTATGACTCCAACCAGCAGACAGATTCCCCCCCAAATTCCTATTGATTCGCGTTTCGATAGAGCTCATTGTTGTCACATTTGGTCAAAAGCAGCTTTGATGTCAAGGGCTGTCACTCTCAGCTCACCTCTAGAATTCAACTCTTTTGTCCATGTTTGACCCAAGGCTGTAATGAAGTCAGGAGCTGAGTGGCCCTGGCTGAACCCAAACTGGGCATCACTGGGCAGCTTATTGCTGAGTAGGTGCTGCTTGAAAGCGCTGTTGATGACACCTTCCATCACTTTACTGATGATTGAGAGTAGACTGAGGGGATAGTAATTGGCCGGGTTGGATTTGCCCTGCTTTTTGTATACAGGACATACCTGGGCAATAGCGCCAAAAATAAAAATAGGCTGAATTTTACCGGAAATCTAAGTGTTAATTTCAGGGAGTTTACTGGAGAATGTTTCTTTATAAGCCTAGTGGGTCTTCTCATATCCTTTTCTACAGCTTGTCTCATTAGTTATGTACCATGCCTCTATGCTGTCCAATTCGTGCTAGCTTCCACTCAGTAATGGCAGATACATCCACCACTACCGAGATCTCCCGGCATTCCCAGGCCTCAAAGGTAAGGCAACACAAAAGGACTGTGAGCCTTTAAGTTCTCAATGAGGTGGCAAAGCACAAAAAAGCAAGCCAGAGTTGTGGTGAACATCAAAGTAGGTGTAGAGTTAGCATGTGCTAAGACAGCAAGTAAGGAATCCTGAGATGCACCTTGGTTGAATCCATGAATTGGGTGCCTGTCTCTGTGTGTAAATCATCCTGGCAGCAGCTTATAATGGAAGATACCGATGCATTCCAAAGTGCAGCATTGAATTGGAGAACAATATTGAAAGTGGATTAAGACTTACATTTAAGACTTGCATTTTTCTGATCACATACATTTTCCCAACTGACTCGCCAATGTTCGTATGTTCAGGGTCTAGGTGAAATGCTCCTACCTTCAGCTAGAGCATTTTGCTGAGTGAAATTTGTGGTGCCCGTTCCACCATGGCTCAGAATGACTTATCTATCACAATCTTCTGCAATTCCCATTATTAATTCTTCAACCAGGCTCTTATGCTCCTTTTTAGTGAATTGTATGGCAGATGGGAGGAAGTGCTCACTGCTGCCATGATCTTCTAGTGTTCATAACACTGTCACCTTATTTAACACCCAGTTATGCATCATTTCAGGCGCTGCAAACCAACAGCTGCTCCTCATACAGTGGTGCTGGACCATGACCCAGAGGAATAAAAACTCACTCCACACTTCATGGACAGGGATCTGAAAGTGCTGGGGCTAGTAGGAGGAGCTGGTGTGAAGGAGGACAGTCCTTTTTCCTGCAAACAACAACATGGGCCCATGTCACCAGACACAGCCAACCTGGACATAGACTTCAGCCAGGGTTGGTGCTGACATTTCTGATGAGCCTTTCTATATAATTATTAATATCCCCAACTTTACCCCTAGGGGAATGATTTTAGAATTTCCCATGCCCTCAGCTCTATGCCCAACCCAGGTAAGGGCCCGTTTGAAACCCTCTTCTGGAGATCCCAGGAGCATCCAGTGCCCTCCTATTAACTATGGTGCCCCACTATACCAATTTTAATTGTCCGCTATTATTGTCAACATGCCCTCAGTTACCAAATACAAAGAAATCTATCCCTAGTCAGAATTGACTGTTTACTCCAGGACTCATAGATATTACCCTGTTAGGTCCCTGATCATCAATACCCACAGCCCCAGGATTGACTATGATTCTCCTCCCTAGACAGACTTGACAGGACTGCCCTGACAGAACATGATCCAGTCCCTCGAGTGATGTCTCCACTGCATCCTGACTCACTTATCCGTAATCCCTGGACTCGAAACTGCATGAGCTCCTTGACTGAATCTGGCAGCTTTCCCTGACCGAATGTAGTCCCCTTTCACTCCACTAAGGACTGCTCCCCTTTGACTTCCACACATTTGACTTAAGAATGTGTTTGCCAGCCATGTAAGCTGCTGGTACATGCTGTAGATGTGAGGCTGACATTGCAAGACCTTGTACAGTGACACCCCCTTGGCTGTTCAGTGTTCCCTATGCTTTCACTGTACTAAAAATCAAAGCAAACACAGAGGCTGGCAGCATCTAACTAGGCACTGAAGACTCTGTGCTGAGAAAACAATGGGATTCATACAGAGAATGGCAGCCCATAAATCACTGCTGAAGTCAGTGAGTGTGTACGAAGAAATTAATATACAATAGACAGCTGGAAGTCTCCAAGTAAACGCAAAGAGCGTGAGCGCTAGGAAACACAGTTAAGAATCATGTGCAGATGCATGAGTGTACTTGCACACAAAGTGATCTGGGAGAAGCATGCATGTCATAGGAGTCTCTGAGTTCCAAAGAAAAGTGTTGTTGGGTTAAACGAGTGTGTGAATTGGACTGAGAGCAGGCACAATGATTTGGTGAGGCTGGTGGTTTACTGACCCCAACCTGTATGGATGAAGGATTGAGGAGGCCATGGAGCATGAAGAGACTCGGTTGAGTAGAAGCAGCTGGATGATGACTGAGACAAGAATTCGGTGAGATACAGGCACCACAAACCTGCTCTGATTTCCACATCAGGAATTTGTCTCATTTCTCAGGAAAAAGAGGAGAATTGGAAGTGGTGTATTATTAAGGTGATTTGGGTGTTCATGAGTTGCAAATATATAGAAATAATGCAGTCGCCGCTTAGTGGTGAGATTCTGAAGTCACCATTTAAGACTTGAGGGAAAGATCACAAACATTTTTCTCCATGTTGAGATTCTGATTACTTTTTCATTTTCTGTTTATCCCCACCTTTCTCACCAATCCTCAGGCCACATCAGGGAATGGCAAATTCCACACATTATTTTTGTTAGTTCTCAGTTCAAGAGGGAGCAATTTATCCTATTGTTGAAGTAATCAACAGGAATTGAGAATCTTAGTTTAGGTGCCTACAGAAGCATTCAAAACGATTGATATCCACTCTCAGATAACATGTGTTCCGCCCAGACCTTTTATAGATATGAACTTCAGAATCTCAGAGAAAGTCTTAGAAGGTTCTCTGCTCTCTTGACGTGGGAGTGGTTCTTCCTCACGGATGAAACAAGACTTTTCACCCTTTGTTGCACCAGGACAGGCCAGGGCCTAAATAAATTTAGGAGAATCTACATAGTACAAATTCTATACCGTCTACTGGAGACAATAATTGTTTGTATTTTATTTCATTTAATATATTGGCCTGAAAGTTCTGATGAAAATCCACCTCTTTTCTGACTAAGCTGATATGTAACTTATAGTAAAATGGCATGATTTGTTTCTTATTGTCACGCACTGCCTCAGAAAGTGACCCTTAAAATATTTGCTGAATTAGATCACCAGATGGCACTGGTGCACACCTGGCACCTGCAAATGGAGGCACTGTGTGTGTCCAAACCTTTTCCAATCAACCTGTTCAGAGATGTTTTACATAACTCTGAAGTAAGAGGGACTTGAACCCAGGTCAGCTGGCTCAAAGATAAGGACACCCCCACAAGAACACCTTAGCTCTGTGTGTCCAATGTGCCCTCACATTTGCCCTAAAACATTTGCACATAACGTTACCTTCCAGAGAGCCATTGCTGTGCAAGAAGCAACATAAACAGCTGAGCTCTGTCACTGAACAGCTGCAGTATGTAAAAGGTCATTTTAGATTTCTAACATGCTGTAGAATCTTTCTGTTAGTCTAGCAGTTTTTAACAGTACTTGAGAAAGTACATTAATGGACTGGGCAAATGGATTTTTCAATGAGACTGCCTCTGTTCTTGCACTATGAAAAAGACGAGGATGAGGCAGTTACTTCAACACATGGATGCCTGTTATACTGAATTTAGAGACCTAGACAATAATATTCAGGTTTTATTGCCTATAAATTTCTCAGATGGCTATGCTTCTCTCTTTTCTGTAGGAAGTGAAAGCATGTTTTGAAATTGCTTTTGATACCTTGTCTTCTTATAGAAACCTTTCATGTGCTGTCATTTCCTTTAATGTGTTTTCCTTTAATATGAGAGAATTCATGCAATGAATTGTTAATGTAACTGGTGGACTCAGCCTAGGTCTCCATCATCTCAATTTTAGGAATTAAAATCATTTTCACTGTCTGTGCACGATAACTAACCTGTCTGAATCATACTAATGCTTTTTAGCCTTTAAGGACTGTATCTCTCAGCTCCTCAACCAAGGGCACTTTTTCTTGACCTATTAAGCAGAGGTAATGTTCTCCCCTTCTCCCATTTTCAGATCCTCCCTTTCAGTTGCACTTGGAATGTCATTGATTCTGACTGACTACATCTTGCTCCTGAATGGCTAGGGCTGAGCTGGTGCTGGAGCAGACAGGATCCCATACTGCAACTGATGATCAAAGGGCAAGAGTTATGGATATAAATGAGCCTAATTGCTCCTCTGAGATATTGGTTGCTTCTCCAAGATATCCTTACGGATATCGAAAAAAGTAAAATTTGTTGAGTTTACAAATTTTCAGGTTCCTTGAAGAAATAAGAGTTGAGAGAGTATCTATTGTTATCTCATTGAGAATCTGCATGGAACTTAAATAAATATTGTGCCCTTTGCTGTGCTGTCACATTGCTGATCTTGTCATTGCAGTGATTGGAACAAGATCAGCCAGGTGGACCTCACAGAATATGAGTTCCCTGACTGGACCAGGTTAACAGCCCTAATCAGGGAATCCTAGCTCTCAGATGTAAACAGGTATGTCAAGGGCTTTGCTCAGTCCATGAGCTGGCTCTGAGCTAGCTGGGTCAGTGTCATGCATCACCGCGTAAATAAAGGGTGATTTGGTGACAGAATACCTGCCTGTGTGGAGTTATTTCCATCTCCATGCCTCATATTTCTACATCTCCTGCAGTTTCTTCAGTCTGTCAACTTGGAAACTGCAAAACCTCCTTCACAGCCACACTTAGTGATTTGAGCATTAGTATTCCTCCTCTAATTGCTGTTCTTTGGCAAAGATGATACACAACTATTTCAATAGCAAAGGGCTAACAAAGTGTTGGAGGAAACTGATCACCACTCCCACTCCTTTTCACCCAGGGGTCTACAGCTATCCCATAGTTCTAATGCTTGTACATGCAGACTATCTTTAAACACTCTCATGATAGGCCATGTGAGTTCTCACAATGATATGCAATCAAAAAGACAAAATATTGATGGCAGGCATTCCTTGTGAATAATGCAGGTTTCCCATCTCCTAGTTCATCTTATTGAGGGGAAATGACTGGTCAGAGGGAGGCTTCAGCACAGGGAATAGTGTTTTCATTTATTTTGATCAAGCTAGTGTGATCACTGAATCCCTAACTGTAGCGTAGCATGTCTTGAGGTGTTGCAGGCTGCCTACACTGCCCCAGTGATCTTTGCTTTTAATCTTCAAACCAGTATTTCATGTGGCTTACTGTTTCAATCTCTAGAGTACTATCTCTTGTTCTACTGGTAATACATCAACAAATGAATCAAAAACCCAACAACTCGTCCTGAGGTTGCACTCTCTCTCAAATTGCAGCTGCTTCTTCAATCTTTTCAGTTGTTACTTTCAGTGATGACTGCGTGGCACTTTAATCAGATTCAGTATTCTCAATCAGAATTCAATTTCCCTTTTTTGCACTGGTGGTAAACCAATAACCAGCAGTTTTACTACCATCATCTAACTCTGCATAATTAATGAGGCCCTTAGGCACTTCTAAGGTAACTTGAGTTGCTTACTGGTAAATTACTGGTTAAAAGTCTCACCCCAACAGAAACCTACTAATGAGAGTAGAATATAGGCTGTTGTCTGTTATTATCAGTAATTAATCTTTCCACAGTAACACATTGATGCTCAGGGATAAATTGATTATAAATTGCATGCCATTCAAGAGTGGATATCAGTAATGAAATAGTACCGTGGGTTTTTAAAAGCTGCATAAATAATGGTTCGTGGTCAGGTATTTCACTCAACTGAACTTCTGTGGCATTTGGCTTGACTCATGGCTCCTCAAAGTCTTCTCATCATGTTTCAAAATATAAAAGAGCAGCAGACAAATTTGCTCTCTAAAGAAACAATGATAAACCAGAGAAGGGGGCAAAAATAAGGATAAGATCATCTCTGCAGAACGTTTGTATTATGGCTCCTTCATGCGCCAAATAGGACTGAAGAATTAAAAGTAAAGTGTACCAGGAATGGAAAAATAATGCTCAGTCCTGATTGGAGGAGGGGTGAATACGGAAGAGACAGAATTTGTGACAAACCACTCCTCACGGATGGGACCAGGATTCTTGGCTGACCTTTCACCTTTTGGCTGTGACAGACATAGGATGGGTTTGCAGTCTATTGGTTTGAAGGGAGGAGAGAAATTGTAAAAAACTTGCAGAAATATCAGTTAACAGTAGGATTGGGGGTTTAGTCTGGATCTGTTGCCACTCATTATCTGATGGTTAACTTGGAACATGAGCTTTAAATTGTGTGTATTTCCTCTGTTGCACAGTTGGATTCATGGAAGTTAGTGTTCTTACATACTCCTCAGCACTCACTTGAAACAGAAACATTGAGGGGAAGAAAACCTGTAACGAACAGAACAAAAAAATGCTGAAAAGTGCTAATAGCTTTCTATTAATTTTTAAAAAGAGTTTTTTTAATCATGGAATCAAAGAAAAAGGACTGTGAGAAAAATAACTCTGATTGACAATTAGTCCTATTTAACTAAACAAAGGAGAGGTGCTACAGGGAAGGAGGAGTAAATCAATTCCCTACTTTTTAAGCTCCTTGGTTGGGTACAACAAAGATTTTTAATTCCTTTTAGCATGCAGCTATATCACATTTAAATTGAAACAATATACACTAGTTCAAAATTAAGGAGCCAATAAAAAGGTTTTCTTGAAATGAAGAGGAATTTTATTACTTACTAATCTCAAAAAAAATGCAGCATCAAGCACACAGTCAAAAATTTATGCATAAAGGTTAAAAAGGGAGAGTGCCTAGTTCAGGAATATAAAAGAATAATGCATTTTTAAAATTCTTAGAGCCATTGAGGTGTTGGTTTTAACCTGAGACCACCATTGTTAATTGATGACTCGTATCTCAGCAGCAGTGAAGTTATTAGATAATTTGTTTTCTTGGTGAATGGACATTTCTCTAATTTGTTTCTCTCCAGATGTTGCCTTCGGAGACCCTGAGGGAAAACTGGGTGGGAAACTCTTCTAGCTTTGCTGCTGTAAATCCAGTTTTTTCCACTCTCTGCTCTGCCCAAAATTAGTTACCTGAAACATAGTTAATTTGTGTCCTCCTGGGTCTGGCTTCATTGCCTTTCTTAGCTGGATAATCTGCAAACAAATTTCATCTCCAGGATGTGAAATTATCTACAAAGGTGTAAATTAAACAAGAGATACTGATCTGAGTTTCGATGCACTTTGATAATAATGTTGATTTCAGTCCTGAGTTATCATTGTTTATTGATAGTTTTGTCAGCTGGCTCAATTTGTGATGAAGTGATCACTGTGGCCAATTTAAATGAGTATTTTCCTTTCTTAAAAAAACATTTTCGTCTTTGCATGTTCTTAGGTATTAAAAAAACAGTTGATAGAAATCAAAGATTGTTGGTTAAATTTGACTACTACTGTAAGATATACTTGTTTCTTATCTGCTATCAAAAGGTTGCTCCCAGGCTCCAACTGAATGATTCTGTCTGACTGAAACCCAGGTTAAACCCAGACAAACAAAAACTTACCTGCAATATATCCCCATTACAATGTGGCATACGTGGGACGTCTCAGGTAGAGATTCAAACTAACTACCTCCAATACCCAAGCTTTCCATTTGTTCTGGGAAACCATATGAATAATTTAACCCTCTGTACAATCCAACTGTAGACTTTGCATCGTCAAGAGACTCAGAAAGAGGACACACATTGTTTAATGTGATCACCCTTCAGAGTCCAACTTTACCAAACAAACACAGGTCACTTTTTAAATTAAAATAACTTTAGGTTGATTTACCAGATTCTCACAAGGGGTTTCCATTTACTTCACACTTAAAAATTTCAATTTCCAAACTAAATGTTACATTCCTAGAAGGAAAAGAATCACAAAATTACAGATTTGGAACAGGATCCCATATGCTGTGAGCTAAATATGTGAGTTTCCTCACATCTACCTCTTTGTTCTACCTTTCCTTCTGTCTTGTACTTTTTTAAACTCAAATGCACCTTCTGACATGCTGTTTTGCAAAGTCAGTAATTATCTCATTTTCTTACTGTAACTGCTACCAAAAGATACTTGCAACATCAAAATTTTTAAGTTAACTTTTCAGTAAATTAAACAGTACTTTTCAGCAGAATACATCTGAATAAGTTAAAACTTTAAATAGATTCAGATGAATAAATTATGCTTTTAAAACAATTCAATTAATTTCCATCTGCACAATCACAAACACAATAGTGACTCAAATGAAGCAATAGTTCAGGAATATCATTTCTGTAATGTTAGGAACTGGAAGATAATGAAAAATCATTATCAGTGGTGTCTTCTAGTATGAATTGAGTTGGAACATTTAATGTGCTAAGTACTGTAGTTGAATGTGCTTAAATTGGCAAAGGAATTAAGTCGTCAAACAGTAGGGCTACAAAATAGAAAGTACTCAGTGCTGAATCTTACATTTCTTTAACCAACTTGGAGGTGCATGAGTTTATTGGAAGGATATTACTGTTACTCCACCTTATTTTACCAAACTCGCCAAATCAACTACCTACCCTGCCCCTGGAATGTATCATGCTTGATTCTAGCCCCATCTTACTACACACTGTTCTCAGAACAAGTCATCATTCAGTGTATATCTGCGAAAGTCCAGCACCCCTTGAAAGGGTGCAGTAAACCCAGACAAACACTAGTTTTCCAAAGCTGTCCACTTCATCATGGACAAATTTTGAACATACCAGAGAAGGGTAAAATGGCATTGTGAGTCTCCATCAGAGACCTGGAGATCCTGGTTAATGGTCTTGTGCGGAGGATGGCTGTCCTCTTCCTAGAGGATATTCGGAGGAGATAACACGACCAGACCCTGGCAGCTTCGTCCAAGGTTGCTATCTAGGTCAGTGCAGTCTCTGTTGCACTGCAGTGTCATACGAAGGTTAATGACCTTCTCTACCGTACCAGAGTAAGTGCCACACTCTTCTCTCTGGCACCTCATAACCACTATCTCTGCTATTGTACCTTCCTGCCACCATAAGGTTCATGCTCTGCCACTCTCACTACTATCTGCAACATTTTCCCACACTCACTCTCACTAACCCCCAACAAATTCGCACATCACTAACACTGCATGCCATCTGCACAGTCTACTCGTAACCTCAGAACAGTTCACTGCCTTTCAACCAGCTGTACCAGCACTAACTGCCATGCGATCCACTTTTGTTTCACTCAGTCCCTGCATTTCTTTTGTTACAGGAGAAGACAGCCCATAACAGATAGTGAGAGCCCATGTGGATAGAGAGGTGCCATTAGGCTCCTCATCCGAGACAAGGCAAGAATCCTGTCCCATGCAGAAGAAGTCTGGGACCCATTTTGCAAATATGCAGAGACATCATGTCCAACCAACCAGGTAACTCTCACAATAACTCTCACAACTCTCACAATTAGGGTTAGGATTAGAGTTAGGGTTAGGGGCTCATTCATTACACACCACTTCTAAACACTAGAAATGACACCGATTCTCTCTTGTATCTTGCACATACGGCCAGCATTTCTACCACCACATTGGTTGAAATCACCAGCTCCCCAGAAGCCAACTCCTTGACCTTTGAGGACATGAGGACCAGGTCCTCACAGCAAGCATCGCCAAGGCTGCCCTCTGCACCCCCTTCAGCTCAGATACTAACATTTCAGTGAAAACGTTAGTCTCAGATGATGAGGAGACAGTGGTGTAACAATCAGTGACTTCATCCACACGCTCAGTGAGGAATAGGAGCAATAGATAGATATGTGGGATGCAATGGCTCTCATTGCCCAGATGTTACATTGGTCACAGCATTGAATACAGGAGTTGGAACGTTATGTTACGGCTATACAGAACATTGGTTAGGCCACATTTGGAACACTGCATACAATTCTGGTTACCCTGTTATAGGAACTATGTTATTAAACTGCAAGAGAGCAGAAAAAAATTACAAGGGTGTTATCGAGGCGAGAGGGTTTGAGTTATATGGAGAGGCTGGGTAGGCTAGGACTTCTTTCCCTGGAGCGTATGAGGCTGCGGGGTGACCTTATAGAGGTTTATAAAATCATGAGGGGCACAGATCGGGTGAATAGCCAAGTTCTTTCCCCCAGGGCAGGGGAGTCCAAATCTAGACAGCATTGATTTAAGGTGAGAGGGGAAAGTTTTAGAAGGGATTTGAAGGGCAGGTTTTTCACACAGAGAGTGTTTCGTATTTGGAACGAGCTGCCAGAGGAAGTGGTAGAGGTGAGTATAATTTCAACATTTAAGAGACATTTGGACAGGTACATGAATACAAAAGTTTTAGAGGAATATGGGTCAAATGCAGGAAGATGGGAATAGTTCGGTTTGGGAAACCTGGTTGGCATGGACAGCTTAGGCCAAAGGGCCTGTTTCTGTGCTATATGACTCCATGACTCTAAGCTGCAGCAGGGCAGTGAGTCTTGAAACCAGTCTGTCTGCCTCCTTGGACAGCTGTCATGGAGAACTAGGGCCAACACACTCAAGGTCTGCTGGAGAGGTGCACATGCTTGCATTTCATCGTCCAGTTAATGTTCCTGAGGACTGATGGCATAGTGACAAGGAGATGGGGAACCTACTGCATACTCCAAGTGCCCTCTCCTCAAAAGAGGACAGGGCAGTGCCAGGAGGCACCCAGCTAGAGGAGGAACCACACACATCCCCTTCAAAAGTTTCCACTGAGGACATTCTACAGGTAGCTGGGCACTCCATATTCACACTTCCTGTCACTGCCTGACTCCTAGAAATTAAAGTTAAGTAGGGTCAACTTGCCTTTTGCAAGAAGGCGTTTGACATGTCTGATCACCCAGTCAAAAGCTCCCCAGAGATCACATGACTAATTCTCCAGGGCCAATGAGCTCGACTAGTGAGTGGGTCCCTCTGCCCATGCTGAAGAACCAGGGAGTAGTGTAAGTTCTAGTGGGACGGAATGGAAGAAGACAACTTTATGAGGGCACTTTGGGTCACATGGGTGACCTTGCACCAAATATAATTTTGCACTTTGCAATGTCACTAATTTCTCCTTACGTCTGATTGCTAGCTTCTCTGTTCAGGCCTAAATGTCATTGCTACAGCATGAGGCATCACTTTATTGGCACAAAAAATGTTCCATAGATGGAGGCCTTTTGCTGAGAGCCTGCAGCATCATCTGGAAGCAAGAGGAACAAGTTGTACACAGGGCTATAGGTGCTGCTGAGATCTTTGGCCCTCTTTATCCAACACTCTTATTCTTTTGATGTCCAAAAGTGTATATGTGAATGAGTTGTTTCGTGAGTTGTTTAGTCAGTGGCAAGGAGGTACAACACAAATAGGGGATATTAATGTGGCCAGGGGATAGGTACCTCACAGCTCTGTGTCCTTCACAATACATGGGCCTGTGTGTAATGCTCATTCCCTTCAAAAGCCCAGCACTTACCCTGCCCACTCCAATTGTGGTCTTCTTCTCCATTGCACACTTTCAATTTCTGGGATGATGAAATCTGAAGTGAGCACTCTTCAGCCAGTGGCTTGCAGCCTCTTCCTCAACATGTCAGTGAGCCTCCACACATCTAAATCCCTTCCTGGTAGCCCTTCCCGTGATGGTCATGAGGAGTTGGCAAATGCTGGATGCCAATGCCATGGATGACGAGTGTACACGGCTGGTGCCCATGGATTGTACACTGAGATGCAATTTGGCTGGATGCCTAATGGAGGTGGTTCAGAGCAAGTGGTGATCTGAGTCTGCCAGGTACCTGCTCTGACTTCCATGTCAAATTTTCCTGATTTTTCATTTGTTTGTTCATTTGATTGGATAGGAAACTGAATATTAAATCCACTATCAAGGCATTTGATAAGCAATAATCCCCTTAATTGACAACTGACAACTGTTTAGTGAGAACTTAGCCACTCATCTTGTCCAAAGCATAGTTGTCAAGATGTGCCTTGTCAGACTTTTCATCTGATTTTGCCACAAATCTCAACGAAGCTGATGTCATTCAGACCCCATGTAATTTTACTTGGGGAAATCTGAGGAAGTAATTACAGATCAATGTTACCTCTAGAGACCCCTTCCTTATCTCTTTAAAATATTACTTGGCATGCAGTATTATTATTGTTTTAAAAGATTTTATAACACAGATTTCAAGCCTTTCTAGTTCTTGTTGCAATTTCAAATGTTAGAATCTACTGCACAAGAATAAACAAAGAAAGAAATTGTGAATAAAAAGGGAAATTATTTGCAACCATTTGACACTGAAATAAAATCATATAAATTGCAACTATAATATAATACTCTCCCAAAATAGCTGTTTAGTAGGCTGATTTTCAAATGTACAAGTACATTTCTGAAAATATTACTGACAGTCCATTCATCAAAATATTGCACTTTACCAGAGATTAAAAACACAGGAAACCATTGAATGTGCCAGAGTCACAACTTATGAAGAGAAATGAAGAAACACAGAGCTACCCTCACAATATCAGGTGCATGTTGACAGCCAGAAAATAACATGCATCCATCAATGATCAAGAGGCTTTCCAAAAAACATATACAAAATATTCTATTCAAATGAAACCAATCAGTCTGACTAGCAAAACCCAGCTATCTGGGTTTGCTGGAACTTTGTACAATTCCATGATGTAAGCCATCACAGTATAATCAGGATTCTTGCCAAAGAGCATTTAAAGAGAAGAATTAGGCTTATTATGTAAAAGTGAGTTAATGTCTGATAAAATGTTTCACATTTATTCCATTCATTTGCACAAAGGAATTAAACCCAGTTTGATTAATTTACACAGAAATTTTCCAAAATGGGACAAAAAAAATGGATAAAGCAAATTTTAATCACAGAGAATGTATTGAAGATTGTCTGGTCTTGATTAGATTAAAAAAAACAGTGCTTGCCATTGGCTTTTGCCACATCCATTGCTAATTTTTCCAGAGCTGACACAGCTCTACAAAACAAAGCTGTTATCTCCTCTGATGGTGCTGACAGTTAGAAGTTACCTTGCCCAAAATGACGATAGGTAAATCCTCATCATCATTCCTATGGCTATTGTCTCTATAAGCATTCTCTGAGGTCATTGCTAACCATATGCAAATCCTGTTTATATTATAAAATTTAGAACTGATCCTCAATGTATTGCTTATATCTAATCAAGTCCTGAGATTAGATTCCCCCCATGAGTTTTTGAACACGTCACTAGTTTGATCCTTGATTGGGAGGTGTGATCATATATAGTCAAATGAATTCAAGACTTATTAGTCGTGTCTAGTTGCTTGTTTGGTGGCTGTGCTCTCTTTTCTCCTATTCCAGTGTAGCGTCAACACGCTGCCTTTGATCTCAGAATGATGTGCTGATCACCAAGTTGAGAGATAAGGAGAGGGTGGATAAGCTGGAACCTTTTTCCCTGAAGCATAGGAGACTGAGGGTGACCTTATAGAGGTCTATAGAGTCATGAGAGGCATAGATAAGGTAGATAGGCGACAGCATTTCCCCATTGTAGGGGAGTCTCGGTAGTTGTGGAAGTGAGTACAATTTTGTCACTTAAGAAACATTTAGGTACATGGATGGGATAGGTATGGATGGATATGAACCAAATGTAGGCAAATAGGACTAGTTTAATTGTGAAAACTGGGTGGCGTGGGCAAGTTAGGTTGAAGCGCCTGTTCCATGCTATAGATCTCTATGACACTATTGAATATTGTTCAATAAGCTGCCTCCACCTGCAATAACAAAATACAAAACCTTAGCAAATAATGGAAAGATGTAAATAACAAAAAGAAAGGACAGGATATACACAACATTCAGATAGCTTCTGGCTTGCTTTTCTGAAGCATTTTCCTGGAAATTTTCTATACAGTCATGCTGTATGTAGAATGGATAGAATCCGGTTGTAATGCCCTTCATGGCCGTTAACAATACAAAATTGCAAGAGAAGAATATTATTCGGTGCAACACTAGAACGGCACAGACACCTTTATTGCCACAGCCAGTAAGAACAAATAGCTTTAATTCTGTGAGACTGACAAACTCTGAGCCAGGAATGGTTGGCTGATCCGACCAAGTCCACAGGTAACTCTACACAATCTGTGACATATGTTAAGGCGAATGCTTAGACTGACTTGCAGCACAGCTTCAACCCTGCATCAACAGCTGGTTTAACTGAGGACTCATTTAATCTTCTCAGTGGCTGGTAGATAGGAAGTTGTGAACTGAAAGGCTGCAGACAGAAGAAAATATTCTTCCAGTCTTCACAATGCATTAAAATTAATATTAAATAATTGTCTGCCTTTGATCAGGATGGGGTATTAGGACCATGTAGGGAACTAAAGGGAAATTCAGTCTTGAGGCATGAAAAGGAACTGATAACCAAGCAACAGAGCAGTACAGCACCACATTTTCTGTTCGATGGCAGGAAAAATGAACAAGATGGCTACAAAGAAGGTATTCCTCTTGTCATTTCAGGGCATCCTCCCCAGGGGACAGCAGTGCACTGTGGCTGTTAGGAAGTAGTCCAAGGGCTGTAAAATAATTTGGAACATCTTCCCTGCCCTGTACAAATTTACCTCTGCAAACATTCTATTAGTTGCTTAATACAGGTATGGACTGTCAATTAATTTGGCATGATCAGATGTTTGGTATATGAGTTCATGCAAAGACCTATTGCCATGGTACAAAATGTCTCCAAGTTGGTCTCCATGCTATTGAACATTCATGTTACAACTCCTTTCTGAAGTGAAGGTACCTGATACATAAACTTAAAGGATTGCTTAGGTCTAAAAATGTGTGTCCTTGAGTACAAATGAATATGGGAACGCATTCTCCCCAAAGGAACCATGCAGTATGATTGAAATGTCAAAGGCATTCAGACTATCTTAACTATGCATGGGTCTATTGGTTTATTTCCAAACTACCTCTCCCCACATGTGTTAAGACCATATTTTTTAAAAATTGTTTTTTTTATTGTGGACTGAAATGGGAAAAATCTGATTGAAAAGAAATTGTTAAAGGATTGCTGTACTTTTTAAAAGGAAATAGCCTGACACACATTGTAAGTACTGTTTACACAGCTGCTTGCTAAAACAGTAGTGGAAGTCTAGGTTGCAGGTGAACTGGAAACAATGGATGTGTATAAATGAAGCTTTGGCTGACAATGAGTAGTTCATTGGTCTTTGAACTAGTGAACAGTTATTGATGACAAAGGTCTTCTGCCTGCTAATTACTATAAGATTGGCTCCCGGATAGCCAAACAGATTGGGTGTGGGAATGTTTGATAGAAGCAATTGAATCTTTGTGAAGTTAGGACAGTGTTTTTCTCTACAGTAAAAAGCATCTCAAGCCAGAAGAAAGCCAGTTTGTTTCTGCCTTCCAGTTGATGTCAGCTGTGACTTTTAATTGCTAAGTCACAAACCTTCATAAGTGCGAAGCAGTTGCCCATACTTCCAGCAAAAAATGAATGTATCTGATATGCAACATTCTGATCATCTTAACAAACTCTGTAGACTTGGGCCCCTTATCAGCTGTTCAGTCTTTCCCTCCACCCATGATACCAATTTTTTTTTTCTGTATGAGTCTGTCTGTCTGTATGTGCATACAGACAGCAGTTTATAATGGGGTTAGAGCTTTAACTACCAGAGGTCAGCAACAGTTCATAATTGTTTATCTATTGCCAGGATTTACCTACATGTTATAAGTAGCCCTTCTTGTTAAGTACAGAATACCAGGTCTATGCCTTTCTGTCAACCATTCTGGGTCTAAAAGATAGATAACTTTCGGAGTTTTGCATGCTCTTTTAAGAAATAAAACTCTTTAACTTTGTGATGACTCCAGGAATAGTGGCAATTGATTTCCAGCTTGTTACTCAGTGAGGCATGACACAAGGAAGGTTCTGCATTGAGACTGCTCAAATCAGCCCTATCTATCATTTATGTCCCAATAATTCTGGGTGCAGAGAATGTCATTTGATTTCTGCCAGAGTCTCTATGAATTTTAGGGATGTATTGAAATGTTAATGGGTTACCACAAGACAACTGATTGCACAGGCTGAAGTCGGATTTAGCAACAAGTTGAAAGAAAATATTTAAGACATTATTGGAGACTGCTTTGAAAGTATTTGATGCCTAAGATCTTAGACCATAACACCTTAATTTATAAAATCATTAGATCATAACAAATATTTGCAGGAGTGAACCATTTGGACCTCCAGCCCTGGCCCATCATTCAATAAAATCATGGCTAATCTGACTGCAGCCTTATCTCTATTTTCCTGCTTGCCTCCCATAACCCTTACTTCCCTTGTTGATCAAAAAATCTAATCCACTCAGCATTAAATATTTTCAAAGACCCAGCCAAACACATGCAGGCTCCATTTCACTCAGGAGAATATGCTAACAGGCATGTAGATTCCATCAAAAATTGTTCATTAATGTGATCATCAAAAAAATGGCAAGCGTCAATACACCCACAATATAAACCTAGTAAGTGTTCTTTTCGTTTACTTGAGGTTGGAATTCCACAGTGAAGGGGAATTCAGTGAAGGATGTTTCAACCCCCTATTTCTAACCCAGCCCTGTTCTTACATTCTAATCTTTCTTGTTTGCTGATGCGCTGAGATGGTATTTCATTAGAATTTTTTATTTATCCATTCACGTGGTGTGTGTGTCAATGGCTAGGCCAGCATTTATTGCCCAGAGGGCAGTTAAAAGTCAACCACATTGATATGTGGTCTGGAGCCACATGAGGCCAGAATGGCAGATTTCTGTCCCTAAATGATATTAGTGAACCAGATGGGTTTCTCCCAGCAATTGGTAATGGATTCATTGTCATCATTTGACTCTTAATTCCAGATTTTTTGATTGAATTCAAATCCCACCATATGCTGTGGTAGGGATTTGAACCGCAGTCCCCAGATCATTACCTGTGTTTCTGAATTAACAATCCAGTGATATTGCCATTAGGCTGTTGCCTCCCCTATATGCCAAGTGATTGTCACATTTTGGGGTTTTGGATAATTTCTTTCTAGATGTAAGAGATTGTAGGGATCATCAATGATCACCAGCTCCTCCAATCACAACTGTGCAGTCATTTTCTGCACTCAGCAACTATAAGAAATTAACATCAGCTGCTTCCAAACTTAGGGCTGCTTTGTATATTTCCAGCAAGCTTTCTTATCTGTGTTTTCTTAAAGCCAGCATGGTTTTTGCTGCTCTGATAGGACCCCTTGCCCATCACATTTGCCACCCTGAGCAAGCATCCAGTTCACAAAGTGGCACCTGCTGTGGCACTGACTATGTTGGGGTGAGGGGAGGTGGAAAGGGCTGCCCACAGCAGGATGTCAATTAGGCTCATTATCAAGTCAGTTGCATCCTTTATTCCTGCATCCACCACAGGTTAGTGGCTTCTTCGGAAATAAATGGAGGCCACAGGGATCTTCCATGTCCTCTTTAGGCCACCCAGTAAAACTGTAGGGTTTACCAGCTGCCTCTGGAGAAGGATGCCCTCGATATCAGGCATTCTGCTCCCAAACAAGCAACCCAGCCTCATCCAGTGTGGTGAAGGACAGACTGCCACTGAAAGTCAATCCTGTCCTGCCCTTTGAGATCTCTCTCCCACTTTTCCGTATCACCCATCTTGCCTTCATTCACCAGTGGCTTGGATTCACTCTGCAGTCGTGAGCTGCTGGTGAAACAGTCAGATAAAACGAGGACTATGAGTACTTGATTATATCAATAACTTTCGTGGCTGCCCCAGAAGTAATGTGGCTTGAAAGTCAGTGCACTTTCCCAAATGGATTTTAATAGCAGACAGAAAGAACATGTGCTCACACTGTACTTTTTCCAACTCAACAAAATCAGTAACAGCTATTATATTTCTCTGGGCAATGCCTTGATCAATCAAAGTCAATCTGCCCAGTTTAAAATTTTTTAATAAATTTGGCAGTTAACTGTTAATTAGTACGTAACTGGTTCATTCTGCAAGGCAATGCCTCTGCAAATCAAAGTCCAAATACCAACCAATCAATATTCTTTTATGGATAAATATCATTTTCCATTTACTTTGTGACCTTTGCAAATTGTCCTGATGAGTTCAACATGAAAAAAAAATTCCACAAAATGGTCTTTTTTTTCAGCAATGCATACATTCCAGCTGAAGTAAGCAGACCAGACAGACTTAATTGAAAACCAGTTCCATTCGATGTGAGCTGGGTGCAATGAACATTCACTGACTACAAACTGATTGTTGCTCAAAACACAAATGCTCCCTATTTGTTCTCAGAAGTAAATGCAGCTTTTGATGCTCAATAACAGTGAACATTTTCCACCATTTGAATGTTCCCACATTGACTAATGTGAAGATGTCATTCTACACTTGCATTATGGAGATAGCTGCAGTCTCTTGGACAGGGCTGTAAGATTGCACAGCGCTCAGGGTGGGTAACTTGCGTAGCTTGATTCTTCTTTCTGCAGTTACAATAACTTTACCTAAATAGGTAATGGTGTTAAATAGCAGCAAATTTTGAATGTGGGCAGTAGATTTGCAATAAAGTGTCACCCATTGCAATTATGTGCCCTCAGAAGCTTTTGTTTATCATTGCCCTCCCACTACATGCATTGTGAAGGGCAACCTCTGGATGGCAGTGCTTGACCTGGTGCATGGCATCAGGAATTGGGGAGGTTCCAATAGTGGCACAGTTTGCCCACTGATGAGCACATGATACTGCAAGCAGGACTCCAAACAGACGTGGTGCAGGCATAATGAGGTGAAATGTGGAAAATTACGTGAGAAAACGTCTGAGAGCTCACGGACAGAAACCCTTCTTGAAATGCCTGAAATTGACAATTAGCCAATTTTTGGTAAAAATTCAGCACAATGTCAAAGATTTGCAGACTGCATAACATTTCACTCTAAGTTCCAATACTGATTCAGGTCAACAAACAACATTACTTTTCAAATAACAATAATATAAATACATACTAACATAAAATGGGAACACAGGTCTTTATAAACTACAAATTATTTCTGCACTCACCCAATCAAGACGGTGTCAAACTATCTTGCATTGAAGTATTCTTTTCTTTATATTTATTACAATTAAGGTAAAAGAGAAGGTGATATTTATGTAAAACTATTACACAGATAAATTAGTTTCACATTTTCGTGAATATTGATTCATTAGATCATAATCTCAAACTATCTGCGACCCGACCAAAATGTTTTAATGTTACTAGGTTTATTATCTTATAAATCACCTAAATTAAAGGAGAAGTGTCAAAAAAGTCTGAAATTTTGTTGGCATCATATTATTACTATTGTATACTTAAATTCAATGTAACTAAAGATTGCAAGAGACGTTTTGAGCTTTAAAACTTCTGCACCATTCTCTCCTTTCATTTTCTCACATCACCTATTTTGTTTTTTGTAAATGGTAAAAGGTTCATCCCATCTTTTGTAAACTTAAGGAGATAGTTGTATATCTTGGTAACCAAAACATTTTTTGATTAATGGTAACCACTCACCAACCCCTTGACCTGATACATGACAGCTAGCAAAAATAATGTTGTTTTTACTTAAAACAAAGTACTAAAAGAATCACAGGAGTCTCCCTAGATTGCTTCTTAGGTGTTTTAAGGCAATTGGGTAAAATGAATCCTCTACAGCAAGGTTTAGACTGGCAAAGGAAATTGTTATTTTTTATCCATCAGGTCTGCTTTTAGTGGCATGCTCTATACACAGGGTGTTTTCTGGAATACACTAACACTTGAGGCTCTTTGGGTGCCTTCATCATTGTCAACTGATGTTTACATCGATACTCATCACATCATAACCTACATAGCCAAAAAAAATCACTGCAGCATGCCATATAACCTCGTGGAAGTAACACTGCATAATAGTTGGAAAGATAAGATCAGTGACATTTACCTCCTGGATAATTTTAACACTGAGTTATTTCCTGGCTTCTTCACAAAATGAACAAAATTGCATAATGTGAATAAAGCTAAATCTGCTCATCATGCTAATATCATTCTATCACATTAATTAAAGCCTGCTTCAAAATGATGAGACTACACAATATATCCTACATGGAAAAAAATTACAGAATCTAATTCTAGGAGGTAACTATAGTGGATGTAAAACATATTAAGGAAATAACAGAAAAATTCAATACCATTGAAAAGGTATTATTTGTTTTTATTGTAAAAATTAGTCTTATTGTTTTTCCTCACAGGTTTTAATTCAAGAGGCGGAATGCTAAGTCATGGAATTACTTTTTCAAACTGACCAACCTACTTATGAGAAGGTTAAGTGATGATCACTGCTTCTTTCTCCTAATCATGGTGCACATAAAATATCCAAAATTAAGTTTGAAATTAAAATGTTCTAAACAATAGACAGATTTTAAAAAGGTACTGTTTAAAAATACTTGTTTTCCCAAACAGTTGGTTTTCTCAAGAATTAAAACATTTGGGTTATAGTCACTATCTTTGATCCTAGTTCTGTGCACTAACATAAAACCTGCAATCACTCATTTTGTGGCTGATAAATATTAACTCTAGTTACAGCACCATTTAAATTGTATCTTTAGTAAAATGAAAACAGTACTAATCCTAACCAGGTATGGGCAACTCATAATAGGAGGAATGCCTTAACTTGATTTTACAATATTGCTTTCACCTTTATGATTTCCATGGCATTGTGTGTGATACTCTCGGGCACATTGCATAATATTTCTGAAATGCAAGCTTCCTTTAGCTAGTGAACCCTTTACTGTCATGTCAAGATGTCAAAATGTAGATGGATGGCATGACTGTGTACATATAAGAGACAAATGCACGTGTCTGGTAGTGAATGATATTTGTGGAAAATCACACATAATGGTATTTCTTTAAGTGATTTCATTGAATACACGTTATAAAGCTTGGTACTTTACCCAGGCACTGGTTTTATTTTATAATAAGCTTTTATACAAGGCCCCATCATATATGAATGTTATATGGGACAATGTCATCAAGTAAACAACAAGTAACAGCATTAAGAATAGATATGAATTGCCTCTGGGTTGCGCAAGCACTCAATATTAAATACAACACCCAGTGTGCCTCCCATCCATATCATTGGCTGTACCGCTAAGTAAATTAATTTTTGTAGATAATTTGTAATTTACCCATTATGTGTCTTATACTGAAGAATTTAAAGCAGTTTAACTTCAATTGGTCAATGACAAATTCCTTGTGTTTTCCTGCCTTCTCACTGTGTGCTTCTAAATGGAATAGACTGACTTTCTGCAAATTTGGGATTTTGCTGCATTATCACTTGTCATATTTGTTCCATAAATTTGAGAATTTTTCATACTTTATTTAAAATATAACAGGATATGTCATTGAAACAAAATCTAATTATATTTAATACCATATAACAATAATTGCAGGATCTTAGTGAGGGATTAGGACTTAATTTGCACAAGCTGAGAATGTCTATGATTGTTCAGAATGATGATGCACTGTAACATAACATGGGTATTGACCAATAGAAATGAGATGGAAGGGCAAATGTTTTCAAAGGGTCAGCTGAGGCACTTTTTAAAATATATTTTGCATTAGCACCAAGATCAATAATTTTCATGATATACTAATGTTTTCAGAGATAATCATCTTTTCACCTACTGCACTGTCTTCTGATTCTACTGTTCTTCCTCTAGGTTTGAAGAACCTTTAAGAGGTAAGGAGAAGCGAAGGCCTAGTGGTATTATCGCTGGACTATTAATCCAGAGACCCAGATAATATTCTGCAGACCTTCGTTTGAATCCCACCATGGCAGATGGTGGAATTTGAATTCAATAAATATCTGGAGTTAAGAATCTAATGATGACTGTGAATCCATTGTCAATTGTTGGAAAAACCCATCTGGTTCACTAATGTTCTTTAGGGAAGGAAACTGCCATCCTTACCTGGTCTGGCCTACATGTGACTCTAGACCCACAGGAATGTGGTTGACTCTTAACTGCCTTCTGGGCAATTAGCGATAGGCAATAAATGCTGCCTAGCCAGCGATGCCCTCATCCTGTGAATGAATAAAAAAGAAACAGTGATGACAGTTATAACACAGTGTGGAGCTGGAGGAACACAATAGGCCAGGCAACATCAGATGAACAGAAAAGGTGATGTTTCAGGTCGGGACCCTTCTTCAGAAATGGGGGAGGGGTAGGGGGCTCTGAAATAAATAGAGAGAGGAGGGGTGGGGCTGGGGAAGGTAGGTAGGGTGGTGATAGTGAGTGCAAGTAGGCAATGGTGGCGGTTGGTCAGTGAGGTGGGAGAAGCGGATAGGTGGGAGAGAAGACGGACAGGTCAAGGAGGCAGGGATGACAGGTAGGTGGGATGGCAATAGGTGAGTGCAGGTAGGCAATGGTGGGGGTTGGTCAGTGAGGTGGGAGGAGTGGATAGGTGGGAGAGAAGACGGACAGGTCAAGGAGGCGGGGATGAGAGGGAGGGTTGAGGTTGGGGGTGGGGAGATTTTGAAGCTAGAGGCGGAATATGAGGTACTGCTCCTCCAGTTTCCGGGTGGCGTCGTTGTGACACTGGAGGAGGCCCAGGATGGACAGTTTTTTGATGGATGTATTCTTCAGCAGTACTGTACAGCATAATTACTACAACGCATTATGAGTGATGATAATCATTTTTCTTCTTTTTCTCTGCAGGTTTGATTCTTTTCTGCAGGTCATATGTACATTGTTATGGAAGTGTTTCATTATTAACCTTTTGTTGAAGAGCAATTTATTTGAAAAGTCTTAGAGTTACCTGTACTTCTTTTCAACAGGTCATGGAGAGGACAATTGGATTCCTTTCTTTTCAGGCCACTGAGCAGAAATCACAGGTTTACGCTAATTAAATGGCCAAGTCCAGATTCATCAGAAGTTACACATCTTTGGTTCATTGTTGAATTTACTGGAAATTATCTACCTGGTGTTTATGGCTTTGTTTTGGACATTGTTTGGAGCTCAGCTGTGGTACAGCCAACTTGTTGGGAGAGAGAGAGAGAGAGAGAGAGAGAGAAACTGCCCAGCTCACACTCTGTCTTTATGAGATTATTTTGTGGCAGGACTGTGAGGTAACTGAAACCCTGTTAGAGCTGTTGTTTTTTTTTGATGAAAAAGCCTCTGAATTCTCAATATTTCCTCAGCAAAATGTAGCTGGAGATCCCAGTGACAACCACCTGTGTTTAAGTACGCTTATCTAAATGTGCAAGAAGCCTGACTAAACATTGAACATTTCCTCAAGACAATACATTAAGGGCAAAAGAATAACTTAGGAGAGAATACAGCCCCTTAAAGATCATCAAGACCATCCATGTGTGGAACTGCAGTAAATGGGTGAGATAGTAAATGAATATTTCGCATCAGGATTTACTGTGGACAATGATATGGAAGCTGGAGAAAATGGGGACATAAATATTGATATCTTGAAAAATGTCCATATTTCAGAAGAAGAGGTGCTGGACATCTCAAAATGCATAAAAGTGGATAAATCCCTGGGACTTAATCAGGTGATTCCCAGAACTTTGTGGGAAGCTAGGAAAGAGATTGCTGGACTCTTGCTGAGATATTTGTATCATTGATAGCCACAGGTAAGATATAGGAAGATAGGAAGACTGGAGGTAGGCTAATGTAGTGCCACTATTTAAGAAAGGTCTTAAGGAAAAGGCAGGGAACTATAGGGCAGTGAGCCTGATGTCAGTGGTGAGTAAGTTGTTGAAGGGGATTCTGAAGGACATGACTTTCATGCATTTGGAAACGCAAGGATTGATTAGAGATAGTCAACTTGGCTTTGTGCATAGGAAATCATGTCTCACTAACTTGATTGAATTTTTTGAAGAATTGACAAAGAATTTGATGAAGGCAGAACAGTAGACTTTGTCTATATGGACTTCAGCCAAGCATTTGAAAAGTTCTGCATGATAGACTGGTTAGCAAGGTTAGAACGCATGGAATCTAGGGGGAGATACCCTATTGAAAACAAAATTGGCTTGAAGGTATGAGACAGAGAATGGTGGTGGAGGGTTGTTTTTCAGACTGGAGGCCTATGACCAATGGTGTGCTGCAAGGATCAGTGCTGGGTCCACTGCTTTTCATCATTTATATAAATGATTTGGATGTGAATATAGGAAGTATGGTTAATAAGTTTGCAGATAACTCCAAAATTGGAGGTGTAGTGGACAATGAAGAAAATTATGTCAGAGTACAATGGGACCTTGATCAGATGGGCTTATGGGCCGAGGTGTGGCAGATGGAATTTAATTTAGATAAATATGAGATGTCATATTTTGGTAGGACAAGGCAGCTCTTTTACAGTTAATAGTAGGGCTCTTGAGTCTGTTGCCAAACAAAGAGACCTCGGGATGCAGGTGCATAGTGCATTGAAAGTGGAGTTGCTTGTAAATGGGGTGGTGATGAAGGCATTTGGCATGTTTGCCTTCATTGGTCAGTGCATTGACTTTAGGAGTTTGGATGTCACATTGCAGCTGTACAGGACATTGGTGAGGCCACCTTTAGAATATTGCATTCAATTCTGGTCTCCCTGTTATAGGAAAGATATTGTTAAACTTGAAAGGGTTCAGAAAAGCTTACAAGAATGATGCTGGGATTGGAGGATTTAAGCTATAGGGACAGACTGAATAACTGGGTTTTTTTCCCCTGGATCATCAGAGGCTGGGGGGTGACCTTACAGAGGTTTGTAAAATCATGAGGGACACGGATAGGGTGAATAGCCAAGGTCTTTTTCCCAGGGTAGGGGTATCCAAAACTAGAGGGCATAAGTTTAAGGTGAGAGAGGAAAGATTTAAAAGGGATCTGAGGGGCAATATTTTCATGCAAAGGGCGATGTGTGCATGGAACAAGCTGCCAGAGGAAGTGGTGGAGACAGGTACAATTACAATGTTTAAAGAGCATCTGGAAGGGTACATGAATAGGAAGGGTTTAGAGGGATATGGCCCAAATGTGACAAATGGGACTAGACCAGTTTAAGATATCTAGTCGGCATGGATGAATTGGACCGAAGGGTCTGTTTCTGTCTGTATTACTCTATGACTTGATGACTCTAAGTAACAACCAAAGCCCAGGTATATTTTTCCAAAATTAATTTCTGCAGAGAAAATTCATTGTATTTCTTTCATTTGTGTTTGTATTTGGAAGGATTGTTTATAAAGTAAATATTCATATTTTAATTTAATCAGCTTTACACCTTTACTGCATAAGTCCCATTTTTGTTATAAATATTGTTAACTGTAATGACCTTTTGCATTCTAAACTGAACATAGATACTATATATAACTGGCAATTTTGATGACTGAGTAAAACATTTTAATTTATGTTGTGTAGAGTGGATTAGTAGGATTACAGAGAGGCAGTGCACTCCTCTAGCCTTGCTCGTACATAACAATCACCAATGCTTCATACTGGAAATCAGATTTTAGTAGGTTAACTGACACTTGCGAATAAAAATCAGCACAATTTCGGTCACTTTCACTTCATTACTACCCCTACCCAAAATTGTTGCTAATGAAGAAATCCCAGTTACTATATGTTTATAAGCATGCAATCTTGTCAGTTCAGGATTTCTTGTACAATTCATGGAACTACTTCAATTAGAGCAGGATTCAAACAATGGTGATGAGGGTGAATTTTCCGGTGAAACTAATGGGATTAAAGGGGGAGTGACAGCAGTGAAGGAGGAAGGAAATGAAAATGGAAGGCATTAGGGGAGAGAGCTGGGGCAGAAGATGGCATCATCGCTTCAGGATAATTCCGGAAGGATAATACCAACGTAAACTACTGCATTTCTTGTGTTATTGACAAGCAACATAGATTAGGTTTTGTGAATTCAGTTTGCTTAAAATCTCATCCAACTTTCTTTAAAAGATTAGCCTACAGCTTGTGGTTTCAGGTAATCATGTATACATCTAAACTCCAGCTTTCTTTGACTGTACTATTCATGGCAGTTAGTCATGTGGTTCATCCTTGTCTTCAGTTCATTAGCATATCCAGCTCTGAAAGCAACACAGTTTTTAAAGCAACAACACTGCTTTTTGTCCCTAAGGTAAAATTACATACACCATAAGTATATAAAAATACGTATACAATTGCAGAACTATTGACACAGAAAAAACAACTGAAAAATTCAACCATGCAAACAAGCATCGTGGGTCCAAACATACCCTGATTGAAAAATTTAAGAGCTTGCCAGAGTAAAATTCGATATTATGATAGGGGGTTTGACAAGACTTCTGGATTGTGTGATGGTATAACCTCTCAGATATTTTGACTTCACATATGGGTTCTCTCAACTTGTAAGTATGTTGGAGTCTTGACTGTTGTTAGCACGTTGATTGTTATTCTGATGATATTCCATGATCTCATTATCCAAGCTTATTACTGTGTGGTTTTTGCACAACTGGAGCGTTATGCAGTTCCATAAAACCAGAAGATGTAGAAGCCAATGAAGTCAGTCGGCCAGTGCACTCTATATGCGGCAACAACTTCCAATTTAAATGGACAGTTAGAGTCCTACATAGAACATAGGACTCCAATTTGTATGTTAAAATCGACCAATCGGCTGAGCAGCTTCAGCTGCCTGGTTGTAGGCTTTCTAACAATGACAGCAGACAAATCATTAACATTAACAGGGTAACAACTCTTCTGACTTTGTTCGGAGACTTTCTTTCCCATTATCACCAACTTTAGCAAGTTAGAACTGACTTTTATTTATGAGTAGGATGTTTAGATTTGTAACTAGATCATGTCATGTATGGACATTCTTTTTAAGAAACAATTTGATGTATATCTGGACTGGTCAGAGATTATGGTCACTGTGCCTATGTGTTCGATCATTTCAGTCCCATTATGGTGATCACCTTGTATTCTGTCAATGCCACATTGCAAACAGCTACTAAAATATCTGTGAAAGCAGCCAAAGATGACTCACCTGCAGATTTTTATTTAGGAAAGCATTTGGCCTCACCCTAATAATTCAGATAAGATTTGGCAGCACATCATGTTGGTTGGTGATAGTAATTCTATTGATAAATCAATGAAGAATCAAAGCTGTTCTTAGGCTTCTGGGCATTTGCAGACAATTTTGAATACATTTATCCTATGCTGCAGTAAGACAGATATTCCATCCTTTGTCCTGGATCAAGTTATGTGCCTACACCATGTATGTGACATTCATCATGAGTGGGAGTGTGGCTGTATCATATCTCCTATAGCAAACAGTTAAAGTATTAAAATCTAGTAAGTCATCTCAAGTTACAAATGTCTAAGAATAATAATAAATCATTGTCATAAATCATTGTCTGCAAACATAATAGCTCTGGTGTTAGTAAGATTTTCAATAGAATAGCACAGGACACGTGCAAGTCACGTCAATGGTTTGACACCAGTTGTGCTGCAGGGTACATGGCTGTGCATAAAGAAAGTCATTACTTGGTCATGTTACATGAAGAACAGAATGATTTATCCTTATCTGGGTCTGCTGAATTGTTGAAGGATGATAGTCAACCAGTTGGGTTAACAGCCATATAAATGCAAATGAAGAAAGGAAGAATCAAGCAGCAACTAACTTTTCTTCCATCTTTTGATACTTGCATCACTAACACTTTCTGAACACCACTAAATGATTGAACTCTGCACTTATATTGGGTTTTATAACTCAAGCTTGGCATTAATGATTTTTTTTTCCTGCACTAAAACTGAATGTTAGTAAGTGAACAGAAAAGATTTAAATGCACAACCCTATTATACAGATCTCAAAAAGATAGCCATGAGAAAAAAAAATTAGTAAGAGATGTATACAAGGAGGAAATGCAGTTGTAACAGGATGCCCAGCCATGTTTGTTCCTCCAAGACCGAGTTGGCAATGCAGAATTATTTGGGGGTCAGAAAACCTGACGTAATAGGCTTGATGTCACTTGGATGGATGGAAATTCAGTTCTGCTGTATTATTTAAAGTGCTTCAGCTAATTAAAGGACGACATAATTTTTTGACAAGAGAGCAAAAGGAACAAGAGCTTTCAAGATGTCAAACAAGCACGCATCATAGAAGTGTACATATCTCATGGAAGTATATGGCAGAGTATAACTGAAATTTCCACCACTTTAATAAGCAACATGGCTTTAGAGGAGTGTCAGTGACTTCACTATCTGACCAAGGCTAAGAGGCTCAGGTGACAATATAAATCTTCTCTCACTTAAACTGCTTCACTCACATTCTTATTTTTGTGACACTTAATAGAATGTGGGCATTGTGGGTTAAGCCAGTATTTAGTGACCATCGCTAATTACCCTTGAGAAGATGATGGTGAACTGCCATCTTGAACTGCTGCATTCCATTTGGTCTTATCCCTCAGAATCTTTGGGCTGGATGTCAACTCTCTGATAGTCGGGAAGCCTGGCAGCACATGGGGGAACCAATCTTACAGAAATGCATTTTACAGTATGATTTCCAAATTTTCCAACCAATTAGCATGAGGGCTCATGACAACAACCCCTGTTGGTCCATTTGAATTCTTAAGATAAAACTTGAAACATATCATTAGTATTTAGAGTCATAGTCATAGAATTATATAGCACGGAGTCAGAGCCTTCAGTCAAACTCATCCACGCCAACCAGATATCTTAAACAGATCTAGTCCCAATTGCTAGCATTCTGTCCATTTTCCTCTAAAAGCTTCCTATTCATATACCCATCCAGATGCCTTTTAAATGTGGTAATTGTACAGCCTCCACCACTACCACTGAGAGCTCAATCCATACATGCACCACCCTCTTGTGAAAATGTTGGCCTTCAGGTCCTGAGCTATTGTGCCCAGTTCTGGCCTCCCTGTTATAAGAAGGATATTGTTAAGCTGGAGGTTCAGAAGAGATTTACCAGAACTTTGCCAGGCATGGAGGACCTGAATTATAAGGAGAGGCTGGTTTGGGTGGAACTTTATTCGTTGGAACATAGTAGGTTGATGGGTGACCTTATAGAGGTTTATAAAATCATGAGGGGTATAAATAAAGTGAATGGCAGGTGTCTTTTTCTAGGGTGGGAGATTTCAAGACTAGGGGTCATATTTTTAAGGTGAAAGAAGAAAGGTATCAAAAAGTTCAACATTTTTGCATAATGTGTGGTTTGTGTGTGGAATGAATTTCCAGAGGAAGTACAGACATGTTTAACAGGCATTTGGATAAGTGCATAAATAAGAAATGTTTGGAGGGATATGGGTGAAATACAGGCAGATGGGGCTAGTTTAGTTTAAGATTATGGTCGGCATGGACTAGTTGAACCAAAGGGTCTGTTTCCATACTGTATGACTCTATGACTATGACTCTGAGGTCAAAGACTGTTCAGAGGAAGTTGCACTATCACAGGACCCATACGGACTGTCCACCAGTTCAAATGAACACAGCTTGGTGGGGTACACAAGACAAGTGTGTTTAGACCAGCACTGCAGAGATTGTCTCTATCAAAGGGAGAGGATGTTCCAAGCTCTCCTCAGCTGGTGCAGCTGCAAAGAAAGAGGGCATTTGTAGAGCAACAATGGGAAATGCGTGATGTCTCTTTAAACATCCCAGCTGAAATGTGTGTGATTGGAGAGATATTGGACTAATCTGTCTTCAGTATGAGTGCTAATGTATTCCATGCTTTTGTGATGCGGTATTTGTATGTAAAATTAGTGGTTTCATGTATGGAGCATCAGGTATGGCATTTGAATAGCCCTTATCACAACTAAATCACTCAAAATATCATCTTACACAGGATTGATTAAAATCTCCTACTGGCCATTCAGCATCTTACTGAAGTTCTCTCCAACTCATTGACGGCAGCAAAATGCACGCAGATCATAGAATAGAATCATAGAATCCCTTCTGCGTGGAAACAATCCATTTGGCCCATTGAGTACATACTGACCCTCCAAAGACGTCCCACCCAGACCCACCCACTACCCTATCCCTGTAAACCTGCATTTCCCATGGCTAATCCATGTTGCCTACACATCCCTGGACACTATGGACAATTTAGCTTGGCCTATCCACCTAACCTGTACATCTTTGGAGTATGGGAGTAAACCCACACAGACACAGGGAGAATGTGCAAACTCCACATAGACAGCAAGGGAAAATGGGAAAAAGGACATGAAATTGGGGACTTCTGGCTCGCTACAACTCTCCCCCTATTGTATATGGGTCTGAAAAGATGAATGCTTGCTTGAGTGCATCAAGCACCACCCAATATGATGATATCATGGCGACGGGTCGGAGAAAGTCAGGACTTGTAAGAGATTTCCCTTTGGTAATGCAAGCCATATTCATGTAATCCATAAATTGTTGTGGTAATGAAATATTTATCATCTTGTTTATTTACTAGGGAGGTGGTGGTGTAGTGGAATTGTCACTGGACAAGTAATTCAGAGACTTAGGTAATGCCTGGGGGCCCTTGGTCCAAATCCCACCACAGCAGATGGTGGAATCTAAAGTTGCTGCCCTTACCTGGTCTGGACTACGTGTGGCAATGTGGTTGATTCTCAGCTGTCCTCTGAAATGGCCTATAAAGCCACTCAGCTATAGCAAACTGCTAAAAAGGCTCAGAAAAGAAATGAAAAACCAGCTAAATAGTTTTTAAAAAGAGTGAAACTGACAGAATACATGGTACTGATCTAGGGGGAAAACACGAGGTGTTGGTTTGTGTTTGCTCTGCCACTGCATGTCGTTGAACGAAAACTCCAGACTACAGATATCTTAGTGGTAGTCAGTACTTCCGGGTATGGTGAGTTGTAGAATTGGGCCAACATTGGACGGGATGGGTGCTGTAGGGGTTGGTAGGAGTTAACGTGGTGAGTTTGAGATGATAGTGCAAGAAAACCCACTTGATCTCATGGAGAGAAACCCTCTATGAAACTCGACATAAATGAACTTCCCAAAAATAAGGCAAGATATAACCCATCGAGTCATGAGTTCTCGTCGCGTAGTCAAAACTTTGGATAACGTCATGGGAAAAGTAGACTCCTGTGTTACAAAGCAGGTAATCGAAGGCTTGAAAAGCTAGACACCTTTTAATGTTGCCCGTGTCTGGGAAAGGTTAGATGTATGCAAAGTGACTTTATTTGGACCTGCCCTAATTTTTGAACGTTCTAAGCTATCAGTTTTGCTTTTCTTAATTTGGCAGCTGGCCCTCACCTTCTGCTAAATTTTCCTTGTGATTTGGGAGTGCTTAAATAAACATTTTTGGTCTCTCGACCCTGGTAAGCGATTGTATTGAAGAGACAACTTTAGTTCGCAAAGCCTGACCCCAATAGCCTCTAATGCAACCATCCACATCAATTCAATAGTCTCCTCTAAACAGTCAAAATGATAGCATTCCCATTAAGAAATTTCTTTTTCTTATTTTGAGCAGGATTGCTTAAAGGTAACTGCAAAAGTATTGATTCACACTCCAAAATTGCAAAATAAATGGCATTGAACAAGCAAATAAACAACAATCTTAAATAGCAGCTAACAGAATGGCAGTATTGGCGTGTTATCTGCCTTCCGGCAGCTCGGACTTAGAAAGTTGTGAAATTTACTTGTAACTGACATTGAATCATAAACTAATTTTGATGGAATGACCTTCCAGGGAATTTGTGGTTTTGGGAGGAACATGCAGGCACAATTTTTGGTAACAGTTTTGAGGTGGAAACATATCAGAACGTATTTAATTCTGTTCATCACTCCAAATCTGGTCCAAATATAGGTGGCAATTCAGGGCTAATCTGGGTGGGGGATTGTCCTGGGGGAGTTATGCAGGTGATACAGTAGTTAGAGGAGAAATACAAGACTGCTTTAAGATAGCACACGTGTCTGATGGTTAGACAATAACTGAAGTGTCCAAATGACAAGTTAGGATCTGATTCTGTTTTCAGCTGCTGACCTCATGAGATACCATTACCTGCGGTGGGAGAAAGAGCATACTATAATCCAGAGTAAGGATCAGGTGTTACTTTTGAGTTCTATAATGGGTTTCTGTACAAATCTGAAACTTGTTACTACCTGTTGACTTTTGTTGGGTTGTCAACAGATTTACACTAAATCAAGAAACCACATATGATACAAAAATGAGTACCTTGTAGAAAAATAGGAATTAGATACTTGTTTATGAAAAATATATAAGTGACGACAAAGGATCCTTGTTGCAATGCACACGCCTCCAGCAAGGAAATGCCTGTTTAGCAATTACAGCATGATAATCTGTTCCAAGACCTGTTTTAAAGCATTCTGAATGGTGGCATTTGTTTGCTTTCTTGAAAAATTGGGACCATAAAATTTGGTGCACCAACAGTGCTATAGAAGACCTTAAGGAATAATATGCCAACATGCTAATAATGTGTGGAGAGGTTGGGTATTATGCCAATCTGCCATTCTGACTCATCTGAACCTGTCTTTCAAACTGAGTCTGTGCATTTCCCCAGAATGTCAGTGTTAGTCACTCTGAACAGCTAAATCTGTTTATTTGCACAAGGAACTCCATCCTCTGTGACACTAGAGCAATTTAAAATGCTATGTACTCCCTGAAGAAGAATGATTGACTTTCTTTTGTTTAGATGTTTATGGAAGTCTCCTCTGAAGTCATACCAGGCACAAACATCGATGGCTGCGGTTATTAGAGGTGAGGCATCTTAGCTGCAGAATCTCTCTGCAGGAGTTCCCTGGGATAGTGTCCTAGGTTCAACCATCTTCAGCTGCATCATCGATCACCTTCCCTACGGCCTTAGGTCAGAAGTGAGAATGTTTACCAAAGTTTTCACAATGTTCAGTACTATTCATGACTTCTCAGGTACTGAAGCAGTCCATGCTCAAATGCAGCAAGACCTGGACAACATCCAGGCTTCAGCAGACAAGTGGCAGTAACAATAGCACCACATTAGTGCCAGGCAACGAGCATCTCCAATAAGAGATAATTTAACTACAGCCTCTTAACATTCAATGCCAATACTATCATTGAGTTCCCTACTATCAACATCCTGGGGGTTACCTTTGACCAAAAATGGAACTGGACTACCAATATAAATTCAGTGGCTACAAGAGCAGGTCAGAGACTAGGAATCCTGCAGTCAGTAACTCACCAGTGAGTTGCATTCTCAAAGCCTATCCACCATCTACAACTCCAGGGCATAATGAAATACTCCCCGGTTGTCTGGATGAGTGAAGCTCCAGCAACGATCAAGAAGCTTGACACCATCCAAGAGAAAGCAGCCTGCTTGATTGGCACCATGTCCATAAATATTCAATCTACCTACCACTGACATACAGTAGAAGCAGTGTGTACCATCTGCAGAAGTTCACTAAGGCTCCTTTGACAACACCTTCCAAACTCATGACCAATAACATGTGGAAGAACTGGGGAAGCATATATGTTGGAATACCACCACCTGTAAGTTTCTCTCCAAGACACTCATCATCCTGACTTGGAAATATAATTCCTTTTCTTTAGTGTCACTGGCTCAGAATCTTGGAACTCCCTCCCTAACAGCATTCTGGATGTACCTACAGCAAATGGAATGCAGCAGTCTAAGAAGGCAACTCACTGTCACTTTCTCAAGGGCAACTAGAGATGAGCAATAAATGCAGGCTCAGTCAGGAATATACATATTCCGTGAAATAATTTTTTGAAAGTACTATGACTTGCCTTTGGAGGGCTATTGAAGAACTTGGATATCTATTCAAGGAGAGCTGGGGCTTTTGTCACCTGCAGCTTGCAAGAGATTTGGGAGTTGTTGGTGTTGAGACTGTGGCTGAATTTCCTGAGCAATCATTCTTTTTCACTGTTACCTTTACTGTATAATTTATTGCTGGAGCTAACTCCACGTTTTCCAATCTTTTCTAAAACTCATGCAGTCTAGAATATTTATGTTCCAACTTTGTCCATCCTGCAACAATATCATGATCAAATTCATTTATCTCTATTTGTGCCATTAACTCATCCATCTTATGATAAAAGCTTTGTACATTCAGAAACTGCATCTTAATTCCAACTTTTATTATTTCTCCCTAATGTGGCTATAGTCGCTAATGCCTTGATCCTGTTATCATATCCTCCCTATTTCTGCCAGATATAAGCTGCTTGTTTTTACCCAAATCATTACTCTATTGTGCACTTTTAACTTTTCCCTTAAGACTTATAAATTTACCCTTATCTGAACAGTTCCTACTCCTTGTTAGTTTAAGTTCCTATCAGGTTACAATTGGATTTGATGTTGCAGGGATCATGTTGTCTGGACTTTGGAGCTGCTGCAGGATAGAAAGAAGTGAAGTTCAGGGCTCAGATGATTTGATAGATTCAGAAAGTTTTAATCCATTTCCTTTCATTACATTGAGCTTACAGCATAATTATACTATAATACTGAGGGTTTGCCCATTGGGATCTTGATGTGAGCTATTTGGCTGTCATGTTTCCTATTTGAATGGAAACCTTTCTTTTTGCTTTTACAATAACTGCATTTTTTTTCACATGCACTGTGATGGAAATGAAGCAATAATGTGAGATTTAGGAGTGGTAGGTATGAATTAGAATGTCAGACCACAGTTAAATTATTGGAGATTAGGCACTTAACTTTAAAGGTATTCTTAAGCTTTGTGAAATTGTGCCATAAAATATTTGGAAGAATTTATTGTAATGACTTCAAGGTGAGATGGTTAAGTTATTCTTTGAATTCTGGAATTTATGTCCTGCTGATTTGTTATCAAGGTTGGGTCTGAACTACTGTGTTGTTCTCTGACCTCCTGTCACAACTTTGGTGAGATATTGGGGAAACTTTGACAGTTACTCAAGACTGTTTGCACCATGTATCTGGGCATTCCACTGATAAACAAAACCAGAGAGCCCCTGTAGAAAACACAGACATTAATCTTCAAGGGCACGTAATAGAGTTAGATGGAAATAACTTGGCAATGTGCCTTGGTCTTGATTGTGATTCAGTAGAATTCCTTATGTGTACATTTTTGGGGAAAATTTTAACTTTGAAATTCACTCTATATACTTTTACCCTGGGGTTTCTGCAGCTCTTCTACAAAGTTATAGTGAACAAGTAGGCAAACCTCACAGATTCGATTTCTAGGTCTTTAACAGTGGATCTATAAAAAACATAAGTTTGCCATTGTTTTATTAAATACGGTAGATGCAACATGCAACAGACATAAATACCTAAGAAAGATTGTTTCAGTGATACACAGAAATCTCTGATCATCTTGTGGTGCAACTGACAATTTAGATGATGACTTTTGAAACAAATCTCCATCAAAACATTGAGACTGGTAAACCATCATCTCAAGATGCAAACCAGGCAAATACTGAAAGGTACAACAACAAAAACAGAAATTTCTTGAAAAACTCAGCAGATCTGGCAGCATCTGCCAGAGCAAAATCAGAGTTAATGTTTCAGATCTAGTGACCCTTCTTCAGAACTGATGGTAGCTAGGAGAAGGTTGGTATTTATGCAGAAGATGGGGTGAGGGGAACGGGGCAGAGTTAGCGATTGGTGTACATAGAGCCCAAAGAGAGAGAAAAACATTTGGACGGACAAAGGAGTGGTGAAATGTCAGTCTGGGAGAATGAATAGCTGCTAATGGTGACTATTAGTTGCTGACAATGGGTTGTGTGTGGTAGCAGTCCATTTGTTGGCAAGGAGTTGGGGTAAGGAGATAGAGAAGGTGCTCAGGCCCTAAAATTATTGAACTTGATATTGAATCCAGAAGGTTACAGAGTTTCCAAGTGGAAATTGGAGTGTTGTTTTTCCTTGCTTTTGCTGAGCTTCGCTGGAGCATTGTAGCAAGCCCAAAACAAAGATGTTGGCCAGGAAACAAGGCGGTGTGTTGAAGTGGCAGGCAACCGGAAGCTCAGGTCATTTTTGTGGACAGAACATAGGTGGTCTGCAAAGCAGTTGCCCAGGTCTGCACATCGTCTGCCCAATGTAGAGGAGACCACATTGTGAGCAGTGAATACAGATGACTGGATTGAGTGAACTACAGGTAAAGTGCTGCTTCACCTGGAAGGTGTGTTTGGGGCCTTGGATAATGAGGAGGGAAAACTAAATGGGCAAGTGTTACATCTTCTGCAATTGCAGTGGAAGGTGCCAGTGGGGTGTGGGCACGTACTGGGAGTGACGGTGGAGTGGACCAGAGTGTCCTGGAGGGAATGGTCCTTGTGGAAGGCTGACAAGGGAAGGGAGGGGACTATGTTTCTGGTGGTGGCATCCCACTGGAGGTGATGGAAATGACAGCTAATGATACTCTGGATGTGGATGCTGATGAAATGGTAGGTGAGGATGGGGGGTACCCTACTGCTGTTGCGGCAGAGAAGGGAGGGGATGAGGACTGAAGTGCGGGAAATGGATCAGACCCAGCTGAAGGCCTGTCAACTACAATGCTGGGGAATGCTCAGTTGAGGAAGTAGGTGGACATTTCAGAGGCCACCCCCCAACCACAGTTCCCCCCTCCCCCACGCTCCCATCAATGTTGGCATCCGAAGGAACTTGGAGAATGATATACTGAAGGTATTGGGTTCTTTCAACGACTAAATGTTGACCATAAAACTCATCATCTTCTTCCTCAGTCCTCCCAACAAGTCAACCCAAGTTTTTCCTGCTTTTTTTTTCCCTATGGCTTTGCCTATTCACCCTCATGCTGCCATAAAATTACATACTCAACTTTTCAGATCTCATACTCTTTCTTACCCTTCAATGTCTTTCTAATAAGTACATGCTTCAGATCATCGTGTTTAAATACAAAAATACCATCCAGCAATATATTAGTTGGTCCTTTATGTGCAATACATTTTTTATGTGATACTAAGCATTATGGTCACCAATATATCCTGGTGAAGGCAAAGGTGATGATCTGAAATTGTTAAACTCAATTGGGCAGATTTTCAGATAACCAGAGATAGTTATTCCACCGTAGATGGGAGTTGCACACAGGGACCCTGTGGAATCCTTACTGTAGCACACTCTGCAGGAATTGCCCAGGAAATGGAATGTTCTCCTCGGCAATTCTACGAGTCATAGAACCCTCAAAAGTCTCTATAAAAATCACAAACTTTGGATCAGAAACGTAGCTGCTCTGGAAAATCTAGACTAATAAATACATTTTCCAACTCCTGAGTAACTATTAAACACACCCCACAATTACCTCACTCAGAACTCCAGGACTCCTTTCACCCCCAGACCCTGACCTGCTATGCCAGGGGTCCCAATATCCCAACACCCTGGGATTCAATACAATCTCAAGGATCCAACTCCTCAGCTTGGGACCTGACATTCCCTCCAACCCAGGGACCTGACATCTCTCACAACTCAGGGACCTGACATCCCCCATAACCCAGGGATCTGTCACCTTCACAAACCATCCCCAGTAGTGCCAACACCCTGTCACAATCTGCACTTGTCCTGTGCATCCACAGGACCAACTTCCTCTACTACCAGACCTGACCATCCAGGATTCCTGCTGGACATGACCATCAATTCTACATCTCTGCCTACTGAACCTGACCCATCACACTGCCAAATTCAAACTACCACACCCCAGACCCGGCATGTACCCACCCAGCATTTGCTGGACCAGAATTCTCCAGCCCACCCTGACCTATCCTAAACATGTACCTGCCCTACTGCCAACTTTCACGCTGGCAGTCTACTCCACCCCCCTTTTACTATACACAGTTGGCACAGTACCCCCTCCCCTGATGGCACCCTACTTACCTAGCATCCTACAGCCCTCCTTAATTGGCAGCCTACCCATCTGACATCATATCACCTGGCACCCTGCCCAGTCCCCATGTGACATCCTAGTACCATAGCGACTTGGCACCCTTCTTCACTAGCACTCCACACCTCCTACCCATTTGGCACCGAAACCTCCCAGGACCCCAACATCATGCTTACCTTATGTACTTCCATATTGACAGCAGCTGTCAAAGTGGATGTCAGGACATTTAAATTTCAGAATACGGCAAAAGGGATAGCCTTCCCCTGACAGCTCTACACCACAAAACCACTGTCAAAATGGAAGTACACTTCCACACTTCTTAAGTAGTCCTGAACAGAATCTCCTCTAAAAAACATGGAACACTTCTTATTTTGTTTTTTAGAAAGGTCCAGAACCTGTCTGAGATTGCCACTCACTGAAAACTCTGGCTCATTCTTGTCAAATCTTGGAAATAAGGTACTGCTTCGAGGTGTGTTGAATTTCATTGGAAGACTCCAGGAAGCCAAGGATGGAGAGCTCTGGGTGGGAGCAAAATGGTGAGCCCAAAATGAGAGGTAATTGAGAGCCCTTGGCCACTCTTGTGGTCTCAAAGAGATGTTTTGCAAACCAAGTAAAAGTGAAAGACAAACAGAAATTGGTGGGAAAACTCAGCAGTTCTGGCAGCATCTGTGGAGACAAAGCAGAGTTACTGTTTTGGGTCCAGTGACCTTATAAAATGTGAATCTCTGCTTAGCCTGAAGTAATACTTGGGCCTTAGACGGTGGGAAGAAAGAAGGTGATGGTAATGGCAGAGGATGATCTGTTTAATATGGAGACAGTTATGATGGACATGGAGGACAAGGGAAACCCTATTATGCTTTTGGGAGTGAGTGGAAGGGTTGAGAGCAAAAATCTGTGAAATCAAATGGATTCTGTTGAAGGCCCTTTCAACCATGTTGCTGGAGCATCCTCAGCTGCAGAAAGGTGTAGACATTTTGGAAGTGCTGGTACGGAAGGTGTCATCATCAGAACAGATGCCATTGAAATGGAAGAATTGGGGGAATGGAATAGAACTTTTATGGAAGTAGTATGTGAGGAAATGTAGTCAAGGTACATTTATGCCTAATATGCATGTTTTACTTTTTGGCAGGTTCATTTTTCTTCTAAGAACAAATGAAATGATGTGCATGTACCTGTAAGAAAATGTACCTTAAACTGCTGTCCATCTCACTACCGCCAAGAAGGGTGTTGATGTAGTAGTGCCATGGCTCTGTAACCTGTGTACCACAGCATCATCTACAAGCCAGACATATGTGCAAAGGCTCCTAATTTTCATTCCCACATTGGGTGTGCAGAGGTGAGGGAATTCCCAGCTCCGTGAACCTGACCTTTAGGAATACTCACCAGCACTCCCCATTTTCAATCTATGGCTGCAGGAGGGATTATGAAATAGGCCAGAAAAGTCAGGAAGAGTTGAAAAGGTTGTTGGGTTCCAAGGTAGGCTAGGTGGAAAGCTTGTCTGTGCCCAAGCACTGTCTCCAAAAATTGAGCTAATACGTAGATAAATAAATATATATATAAATAAGAATAATTCTTTCATCCTCATTCCATACATCCTATCATCCCCCTCAATCTCTCACAATTTCCAAGACCATCCAGGTCACCTAATGCCCTTCAGTCATGTGCATGCCCCCCAATGTCCCTTATGCGCTCCTATGCCCTTCAACCATTATCCAGTACTCCTCATACCCCATACAACCCAATGGCACTACATGCCAATACAGGTTCACCTACCACCCTGTTCCCTTTTATCTACTGTGCCAACTGACAGAGTATCCATTAGTACCCATGTAGACTGGTGAAAAAAAGTAAAGTTATTAATCAAACTACATTTTTCTGTGAAAGCACCTACTTACTTAAAAAATTGGTTTGTCAGTTGACAGGTTTGACAATTCTTAACAGTGCTTGAATGTCTGACAGTTTCAAGAGTTTCATCCACCTTTCAAGTACAATCTTTTCAACTGTTAATAATCCCAAAAGATACCTTGTACTCCATACCAGCGTATTTGACATTATTTATGGGTCCGTCATTCAATCAAAAGATACCTGGCCTCCCAAAAGTGGCCCAGAACCACGTCTATAAGGGCAGCTTACTGTACCAAAGGGATAGCCTAGCTATCAAAACAAATCCACAAAGTGCAGATTTGCTCTTAGCGGGCTTAATGTAGACACTCTGGATTCCATTCTACAGGGATATCAAAATTCCCCTTTAATGGACGGTGCAGGTAACTTAAATGACAGCTTCGTCTATAAAATGGGACAAGTAAGAAAGGTCCATCCTGTAACAGCTCCACCCAGGTAATAATTTTCTTTTTCTCTGTTCAATATTTCATTGAAGTCTGCAGCTCCTTTTCCTTCCAGAGAACAATGTTTTGAAAACAAAGCTTCAGTCAGCCCAGTAAATGCAGAAGAAAGCTCAGATTCTGCTTCATTGCATTCAAGCAGCAACCCATGGCTAGGTAAGTTGGTGGCACTTAAGGTACTGCAACTTAGGGAGCCTAACCAAGTTCTGAAGGACCGAAAAATTTGCAAATAACTATCCTGATCCAGATACTCTTAATAATCCTGCAAAAAGCCACAGGATGACCACATAATTTCTACCACTCAATTGGAAGGTAAAAGATCTGTTTGTATCTACTTTGTTCCAACAATGGTTAGAGTTCTGTTTTTGGAACCAGCTAAACAATCCATTAAGTTTTTTTTTACATGAATTGCAGGCCTCCACAGGCTGAACACTAATGACACAGACTAATGACCATAAAAATTCAGATAAAAATGACCAAAATATAAAGATCAAATATGAATTAACTATAATGTCTGAATACATCATGTGGAATTCACATTTTTAGGCAGCAGTCAACAGAAGCTACTCACTATAAGTACAAGCAGAGACAAGGGGCAGAATTGTGACTTTACAGAACAAGTACTAGCTAACAAAATAATCAAGCCTTTATTACCATCTACCCCAATACAAGGATTCCAAAACAATTTCTTGGACCAAATAAACATCACAGCATAGAAACACTACTGTAATGAAGTTGCAAGTATCAAGCTATACTTCTTGCTCAATTGAATCTATAGGCTCAGGGTAATTTTATCCACTCTTGTCTCAATAGCCAAAACAGGTAAACCCAGTATACAACGCAGGTTGGGGCTTTACACAAGAACTAAGAAATTGTCTGGCTTACAATACTTGCAAGGCATATTGAATCAGAGGACACTGAATGTGCCAATGCAGAAAGCATGGTACCAACAGAAGCATTGCCTTCATGCAGATTATATAACTGCAAAAACAGGAACAGCAGAAGTTGTATTCAAAACTAGATATGGGTGCAGGTGTAATCATTCTTCCACTTCACACTCTGAAATGTATGTATCCCTAGATGTGGCAAGTGATGATTCAACAAGCTACTGTAAGACTCACCACATGTAATAGCTTGCAGATTCCATCCCTGTGATCCATTCTACTAAATATCACTACAACAACCAACAACTCATCCTGATCAACCCAAATGTTTATGTTGTGCCCCTACCAGACTAGAAATTACAGACTAATCAAGTTCAGGGTCTTATCCTTAGGTCAATATCCATAATATCATCAAGACAATGATAAGGAATACAGACTACCACATAACCATTAAAAGCCCTATATTTACTCTGGGAGCAGATCACCTAATTCTACTATGTGGATCATCAGATGACACGCTACATGATACAGTTGGAACCAAATATGCACACCCATTCCTTCCAACTTCATACTGTTGAACTGATACATAATTACTATTTAGCTGACAACTGTTGACAACCCTCCCAGTCATCACTAATCAGTACTCCCAGAAATATAAGCATTCACTGATCCAAAAACAGAGGACGATGAATGATACCCACAGCTGACATGAGCATAATGAACTACACAACTTGAAAGTTGGATAGGAATCTGAGATGAACTCCTTACTGTTAGCACATGGAATTGACTGGAACGTGTCAACTTGTGCCCAGAACTAACGTAGTTTCAAGTATAAATGGCAAATGGCATGACAGTGCAATGAAACAGATGCTAAATGAGAACAATACAACAACCATTAATACTGAATAACCAGAAAGCAAACAGAATATGGTTAAAGATGTGCAACACAAACAGCACCCCGAACAGCCTTTGGAAAACATACAGCAGTCTCCAACAATGATGCTGGATGAATAAACAGACAGCTGTAATGTTTCAGAGAAGGATACATTCAGACACAGTATTGTTTTCGTTTGCTGATATGTAAACAATTTGATCTTGCAAAAATAAAATTCTAAATAAAATGGGGTATTTCTGACTGAATATGCCTTTAAGAAGGCGTATTTTATACTGCTGTCGATCGCTACCATCTAAGATAGATTTAGTAGTCCTGTGACTCTATATTCAGTGTACAGCAGCAGCACCTACAAGCCAGACATGCATGCATAGCCTCCTGGTTAATATTATAGGTCTTATCCTCCAGTAAAGAAACTTTCTCCAGACTGATGACATGACCTTCTCTTAGTCTAAAGTATAAGATTTTAAATAGGGACTTTCCAGAATTTAATATTGTGAACAAACATATTTAACACACTTAGGAGCACCCTGGCAATCCATATAATTAGGTCTCAGGATATCAATGAACCAAAGCACTGCTTAATTCGCAGCTTTTACCAGGATACAGGGAATATTGTTTTCTAAGCAGTAACAGAACTCCTGTTACAAAACATATGCAATCAGTAATATTACTTAATGAAGAATTGTTGATAACTGTTAATATGAAGCTAATCCCATACATCTGACAACAAACAATTCACTCCCAGTAATTTGGGGAAAAAAACCATACAAAGGCTGTGGCAATCAGTGAACTCAAAGGAAGGTAGCTTTGGTATTTATAAAGTGCCTTTTATATCTGTGGGATATCCCATAGTGCTTTACTACAATGAATTACACTTTAAGTGCATTAACTGCTCTTTTGTGGACCAACTAATTGTAACAACGGACTGGCTACTTAAATAGTAATATAAAAATATCAGGAATGAATTATTTAACCCATGAGCATGGGCATGAGCAATCCCTTACTCCCCTCTCTTACGTTATAATATTTTTAACATGTCTAATGATCCCGTAAATAATACACTGATATTGAAAAATCAGTGCTTTTGGGTAACACAATTTTTCACAAATATATCTGAAGATAGTTTTCACTATTTCTTTTGTTTTACTATTTGCATTTACTTACATTCTGTGTTTAATCTCTTTTTGAGTGGGTACTGTCCTTGTCTTAGAGCAAGAAGCTCCAGGTTCATTTCCCATTCCAGGAACTGATGGTCTCGGAAAGGGTACTTGGAATGCAATCAAGCAGGATGAGCAACAATCTGCAAATCATTCCTACATATGCCAATGGCAGGCCAAGTAAGTTCACAAGTTCATAAGTTCATAAGAAATAGGGGCAGAATTAGGCCATTCGGCCAATGAGTCTGTTCTGCCATTCAATCATGGCTGATGTGCTCCTCACCCCCATTTTCCTGCCTTCTCCCCATAACCCTTCAACCCATTACCAAGTTAAAATCTGTCTAACTCCTCCTTAAATTTACTCACTGTCCCAGCATCCACTGCACTTTGGGGGAATGAATTCCACGGATTCACCACCCTTTGGGAGAAGTAGTTTCTCCTCAATTCTGTTTTAGATTTGCTACCCCTTATCCTAAGATGCAAACCTCTTGTCCTAGAATGCCCCACAAGTGGAAGCATCCACTCCATGTCTATTTTATCTATACCTTTTATCAGCTTGAATACCTCAATTTGATCTCCCCTCATTCTTCTAAATTCCAGACAGTACAGGCCTAAACTGTTCAATCTCTCTTCATATGACAAGACCCTCATCTCTGGGATCAATCTAGAGAACCTCCTCTGACCTGCCTCCAATGCCACCACATCTTTCCTCAAATAAGGGGGCCAAAACTGTGCACAGTACTCTAGGTGTGGTCTCTCCAATGCCTTGTATAGTTGCAACAGTATTTCATTACCTGTATATTCTATTCCTTTAGCTGTAAAGGCTAACATTCCATTTGATTTCTTTATTATCCATGTACCTGCATGCTAGTTTTCTGTGACTCATGAATGAGGACACTCAGATCCCTCTGCACTGGAGCATCCTGAAGTCTCTCCCCATTTAGATAGTAGGTTGTCTTCCCATTTTTCCAAAAAAAATGCATGGCCTCACACTTATTCATGTTAAACTCCATCCGCCACATTTTGGCTCACTCTCCTAATTTATCTATATCCATTTGTAAGGTTCTTATTTCCTTACTGCTATTTACCTCCCACCTATTTTGTGTCATCCACAAATTTGCTATAGAGCCTTCTACCCCTGTACTCAAATCGTTAACGTAGCTTGTAAATAGCCAGGGTCAAAGGACCGAACCCTGTGGCACCCCACTTATTACTTCTTACCATCCAGAAAAAAAAACATTTATCCTGACTCTCTGTCTTCTGTCCATCAGCCAGTCACTTATCCAAGCTAATAAATTACCCCAATCCAATATAATCCAACCTTGTGAATTAACCTTTTGTGCGGCATCTTATCAAACGCTTTCCGGAAGTCCAGATATATTACATCTACAGGATCCCCGATTATCCACTTTGCTTGTTACATCTTCAAAGAACTCTAGCAAATTAGTCAAACATGATTTGCCCTTTATAAAACCATGCTGAGTCTGATGGATAGCGTTTTGACTTTCCAAATGTCCTGATATTGCTTCCTTGATAATTGATTCTTACACTTTCCCAACAACAGATGTTCAGCTGACTGGTCTGTAATTTCCCACATTGTCATTTTTCCAATACACTGAAACCTTTTTCCAAGTCCAGGGAATTTTGGAATATTGTAACCAATGGATCCACTATCTGTGCCACCACTTCCTTTAATGCCTTAGGATTTAGGCCATCAGGCGCAGGGAACTTGTCTGCCCTCAATCCTAATAGCTTGCTGAGTACCTTTTCCCTATCAATATTGATTGTTCTAAGTTCTACCCTTTCTATTGCCTCTGACTTGCCTGTTCCAATAAGAATAGTACTATTGTCTTCCACTGTGAAAACTCAAGGCAAAGTATTGATTTTGCATCTCTGCTATTTCAGTGTTCCCCATTATTTACTCTCCGGTTTCATCTTCTAAGGGACCAACGTTCACCTTAGTGACTCTCTTCCCTTTTATATATCGATAGAAGCTTTTGCCATCCTTTTTGATATTTTGCGCTAGTTTCCTTTTATAGTTTATCTTAGCTCTTTTTATTAATTTTTTAGTATCTCTTTGTTTATGTTTGAAAGTTTCCCAATCTTCCCGTTTGCCACTGACCTTTGCAATATGGTATGTCTTAGCTTTTTACTTTATATTGTCCTTGACCTCCTTGTTTAGCCATGGACGTTTTTTACCCCCTTACCATCTTTCTTCCTCACTGGGATATATTTTAGTTGTAAGGAATTGAGTAGCTCCTTAAACAACTACCACTGCTCATCCACTGTCTTACCTTTTAGCCACCCTGCCCAATCTACTCTGGCCAAATCTGACCTCATGCCTATGTTATTCCCTTTGTTTAATTCCAGAACACTATTGTGGGACTCCACTTTCTCACCCTCAAACTGTATTTTGAATTCTATCATATTAGGGTCACTACTCCCTACAGGATCCTTAAATATGATGTCATCAATTAATCTCTCTTCATTACACAATACCAAATCCAGAGTAACCTGCTCCCTGGTTGGTTCCACAGCATACTGCTCCAAGAAACAATCTCTAATACATTCAATGAACTTTGCCTCCAGGCTACCCTTGCCAATTTGATTCTTCCAATCTGTGTGCATGTTAAAATCACCCATGATTATTGCACCTTTCTTGCAAGCCTCTAATATTTCCTGGTTTATACTGTACCCCACTGCAAAACTACTGTTTGGGGACCTATAGATTACTCCTATCAAATACTTCTTCCTTTTGCTATTTGTAATTTCTACCCAGACTGATTCCACATCTTGATCTCCCATGCTTATGTCATTTCTGATTATAGCACTGATCCCTTCCTTCACCAGCAAAGCTACACCACCTCTTTTCCTTTCAGTCTATCTTTCTGAAATGTTGAGTACTGTTGGATATTCAATTCCCAGACCTGGTCTCCTTGTAACCATGTCTCAGTAATCGCTACCAAATTGTACTCTTCTGTTTCTATTTGCACCATTAACTCATTAATTTTGTTTTGAATGCTTCGTACATTTAGATACAAAGCTTTTAAATTTGTTCTGCTGGTAAATTTTCCTACTCTTCAATTATTCCTTGATGTTTAAAAACGTTCACATGTTCTGTCCCTCAACTTTATTGTCTAGTGAGAGAGATTCCTGATGGAAAGAAAATTGGAGCCTCTACCATCCCTGGGAAGGTCATCTACAATGGCTCAGGTGGATTTGGAACCCATCGCCTTGCCCTGGTTGTGGTGGAGACTGTGGCACTGTGGGTATTACCTGCCTCTGGAAAGAAAACTGAAGAAGAGGATTCACTCACTGTTAGCATCTTTGCAGCTCATTCAAGGGGATTTGGGTTCAAGGCCCATAGCAGAATTAAGCAATCCAAATTGAGATTTCGATACCAAGGGAATTCTACACTATTGTTTGCTTATGTATTTTTGAATTAAAAGCAGCCTGCAGATGCAATATATTACAACTCAGGTGAATGTAAAATGTTATTTGGAGAAGAGTGAGAGTCTTCCTACTGTCCTATACCTTTAATTTCACCCATAAAACAACAATGACTATACATAACAAGGGCTTCATTTAGCAGTAAATCGTTTTATAAGACAAGAAAGGGGTAGGTGATGGCCTAGTGGTATTATTGCTAGACTATTAATCCAGAGATGCAGGTAATGTGCTAGGGACCTGAGTTCAACTCCTGCCATAGTAGGTGGTGGAATTTTAATTCAACAAACATCAGGAATTACAAGTCCAATCATGACCTTTTTCAGGGAAAAACCCATCTGGTTCACTTTAGGAAATGAAATCTGCTGTCCTTATCTGATCTAGCCTCAATGTAACTCCAAACCCACAGCAATGTGATTGACTCTTAACTGTCCTCTAGGCAATTAGGGATGGGAAATAAATGCTGCCATTTGGCTCACCATGTCTGTGCAACCACGATGCCATTCTAAACTAATCCCATCTGCCTGCACATAGTCTATATCCCTCTATTCACTGCCTGTTCATGGGTTTGTCTAAATGACTCTTAAACTTTGCTAACATACCTGATTCTACCACCTCCCCTGGCAGCACATTCTAGGCACCGACTACCCTCTATGTAAAAAACATTTCTTTGGCATCTCCTTTAAACTTTTCTATCTCACCTCAAACCTATGGTCCCTAGTAATTGATCTGGGAAAAAAACTCCAACTATCCACCCTATCCATGCTTCTCATAATATTATATACTTCTTTCAGGTCACCCTTCAGCTTCAGATGCTCCAATGAAAACAATCCAAGTTTGTCCAACCTCTCCTTATAGCTAATATACCCCAATTCAGACAACATCCTGGTAAAACTCTTTTGCACCCTTTTGAAATCCCTCACATCCTTCCTATAGTGTGGCAACCAGAACTGAACACTCCACATGTATTCTAACTAATGCCTTGTACAGGTGTAACATGACTTTCCAACTCCTATACTCAATACCTTTGACTGATGAAAGAAAGCTGTATGCCTTCTTTACCACCTTAACCACTTGTGTTGCCACTTTCAGGGAACTATGGACTTGGACCCCAAGATCCCTCTATATATCAATCCTTCTTAGGGTCCTTCCATTTATACTTTCCTCTTGCATTTGACTTCCTAAAATGCATCAATTCACACCTGTCTGGATTAAACTCCACCTGCTATTTAACTGCTCAACTTTCCAACTGATCTATATCCTGATCTTATCCTTTGATAATCTTCCTCACTATCTGCAACTCGACCAATTTTCATGTCATCTACAAACTTACTAATCAGACCACGTCCATTTTCATCCAAATCATTTATATATATGACAAACAACAGAGGTCGCAGCACTGATCCATGCAATCACGACTGGTCACAGGCCTCCAATCAGAAAAACACTCCTCTATTATATCTTTTATCTTCTATGACCAAGCCAATTTTGTATCCAAGTTGCCAACTCACTGTGGATACCATGCATTTTAATCTTCTGGACCAGCCTAACATGTGGGATTTTGTCAAATAACAAAACAGTTTTTTTACGATAAACAAACAACTTTTATAGAAGTAACCAAAACAGTATGTGTCTATTTTTTTAAAAAATCAAAAATTGCATATATATTTATAAGTCATACACAAAACACAGAGGATGATAGAGAAACTCAATCGGTCCTGCAGCATCCATGGAGAGAGAAACAGTGTGTTGAATCTAGTGTAACCCTTCTGAACTCGAAAGTGTTAGAAAATGTTTAGTTCAATACTTCTGGCAGTGGCAAAAGAAAGCAATGTAAAATGGGTGTAAATTAAAGAGTGAAAGGGACAGAATTGGTCCTCGTTACTAAGGGCAAAGTAAACAAGACATAAACAAGATAAGGCTGTGAAGGGGAAGGGAAGAATGTAAGAAAAATGGAAAGAAGACAATAATGCAGTTAGTTTGAAGTTATTTATGAGAAAGCTGTTTGATATGATTTGTTCAATTCAAAATCAGCTTGGTGCATTTCTGTTAAAGAGGCTAGAGTAGAACCTGTCAGCCTCATTCTTTTTATCTTCTTCACTTTTATTTAAACTCATGAAAATTGTATTTGGTAACTGATTTTCAATGTCATGTTTTTTGACAGAATCCTTCTTGTCAAATTTTATGGACCTGAGATCGACTCACAACACGGTCTGGATAAATAATTCAATATCATCTCAGGTTCTTTTGACTGTACTGGTTGTTCCACCACCCACAGTGAGGACAATATTTTTGAAAAAGCCAGCTCATTTTCCAACTTAAAATCAATTCCTTCTATTTGGATTTGTTTAACTTCAATTACAACTTTTCCATTCATTAAAGGCTGAACCTTATTTATTTTGGCTAAGCATCAGATGTATCAGATGTTTTGGAGGGCTTTTCGCTGTGAAGCTTAATGAGATTCCTCACTGTATTTTACCAAACTCACTTCATTAACTGCCTAGCCCACCCCTATGGCACCTCTCTTGTCCAATAATAGCAATAATGTGTTGTTCCCAAAAAAGCTTGCTAACTGTCAAAAGACCAGCAACACTGGTGCTGTATCATGTTTAAAAGGCTGCTGTGCACCAGATGAGCACTGGCATTCTGAAGCTATTCAGTCAGAAAATGTCAGGGAAGGGTAAAATAGCACCACGTTTCTCTAACAGGTGCCTGGAGGTCCTTGTGAAGGAGACAGTGCAGAGGAGGTGCATCCTCTTCCCAAAGGATCAGCACCTTCTCTCTTCTGTGTCTTGCAGGTGCCTGTGGGATATCCACAATAAAGGCAGCTAAATGGCCTGTTCCACCAGAAGTCACCTCCATGGCTTTTGAGGAAGAGAGTACAGAGATCGTAAAGGAAGCATTGGGAAGGCTGTCTCCTACACACCCCCTCCATAGCTCAGATACTGGCACCTTAGTAGGAAATTCATGCACAGAAAGTTTGAGATGAAACATCTGGGTCACTGGCACTCAGAGGACTGACAGAGACTAGTCACCTGCTTAGCCCCAGACAAATGAGGACTCTGTTCTGGTTGATAATCAGGATTCTATCTACATGCATAAGGAGGAGCAGGAGCAGCAGACAGGTATGTGGGATGCAATGATCCTCATAGCTCAGAGGCTGCAGGTTAGCAGCTCCATAATGGGGATCCACCTACCTCAACTGTGCAATCATCTGGTTGCATCCATGGACCATTTGTGCTTTGAAGGTCAACTTGCAATAATATTGAGATTATAACTCTGGGTGATTTTATATCTAGATAGTGTGACATACTGAAGGGCTCATTGCCAGAGGCAAGTGGATCCTCCTCAGCTTGAACTTCCAAGGGTCAGAAGCAGACAGTCAGATCAGAGGTGAAGGTGGAGGGCCTAGCCATCTCTGGAGTGTTCTGACAGCAGGCTCTGAGGGGCCTGTGTGTTGTTCCTCCACTATTTATGTGCCTTCTGGCACCACCCTGTTTCCTTGTAGGAATTGGCACCAGGGTGCGTGCCATCTTTCCCATCCCTCTGTCACTGCACCTTTGGTCCCCAGCACCATGGCTGGGCCATGGAGTGCTGATGTGTCACTTTTCAGCAGATTCAGAGAGTCAGAGAGTGATAGAGTTATAGAGTCAAAGAACATGGAAACAGACCCTTTGGTCCACCTAGTCCACGACGACAATGTTCCCAAACTAAAGTGGTACCAGCTGCCTGTGTTTGGTCCATATCCCTCCAAATCTTTCCTATTCATGAACTTATCCAAATGTCATTTACTAGGAAACTGATGGAGTTAAAGACCAATAAATCCTCTGGATCCAAAGAGATTTATCCTGGGATATTAAATGAAGCAGCTGCAAAGATAGTGGATGGACCAATTGTAATCTTCCAAGAACCCTTAGATTATGGAAAAGTTCCAGAAGATTTGGAAATTGCCAATGTAAAATTAAGAAAGAAAGGGGCCAAAAACCATATACCTATGGGCCAGTTAGCTTATTGTCTGTGACTGGGAAAATGTTAGAGTCTTTTATAAAGAATGTAATAGCAGAGTATTTATAAATATACATTATGACAAAGTAGAGTCAGCATGGCTTCATGAAGGGAAAGTCATGCCTGAGAAAGTTACTAGAATTCTTTGAGGAGGTATGATACTTTCTTTCTATCACCTTTTGATTCAAGCTTTTCTCCTTTATTACTTTGATGTCCTTCTGTCTGTATTCTAAACTAGTACATCTTCCATCCACAATATTCTTGCAGATTCTCATATAATCATCTTTCCACATCTAACTGTCTGTGTGAGGTATCATAGGTATCTGTCAGAACTGCTGTTTCTCTGATCTTTGATATTTGACATTCTAACTTCAGTAAGTGAAAGCACCAATCCAATAGCATGTCGTTTCCTTTGCAAATTCTACAAATGTCTAATTAGATATCTTTCTTGCAGTTGTACATGTTAATCGATAAACTTCAGGACAAGTTCAAAAGCATCAAGCATTGCTTTTTGAACAGTTTCATAATCAACAGATTGTTCTTCTGGCAAACTTACATATGCAATCACAGCTCTACTTGTCAAAATAATCTGTAACATTAAGATCCAAACATCTTATGACCAAATTGTCTGCCCAGCTACCGTTTAAAATGAGGAGAAATACTTTTAGATTTCATCCTCAATAAATTTGGGCTCCGAGCGTAGATTTTTGATAAATCAAATTCTCTATTCATATCAGAGTCATCTTCTGAGCTACTGCTGCTACTAATCTTCTTTGCTCTAAGCTTTTCTCTGGCCAACTCTTTGTTGACCAATTTCCCTATCTTTTTCAAGGTCAAGATTTTTTTTTAAAAGTTCAATCTCATTTTCCATTTCAAGCTTTCTCATTTCCAAGTCTCTGACTGTATCAATTTTTTTCTTTTCCATTGGTCATTCACTTTTTTTCTCTTCCTTCTTCATTTCCCATTGTCTTTTTCCACTAATACAATAATAATTAAATCTTTAAAGAGTTGCCTGAACCATAAATCATGCAATTTAACACAATTTGAATCACAGTCATTCTAGCAAGTCAACACTAATAATCATACTCATCATACTGACAATTACTTTACTACTTTCATTCATTTCTATAATTGCCTCGATGGGTATACAACAAATATTATGATCCAAGGACAACTTACAATCAGATAATTAACCTTGCCAAAAGAATCAAAGCAAAAAGTCAGCAGCAGGGAAAGGTGAAGACTACATGAGAACATACTCAGACAATTGGCTCCGGAGAGATGTTTCAAGCAGCACAACGCACCATTACTTCCAGGCATAAAACAGAACTAGAGAAAGATCTTTTGTGACATGCCAACAGCCTTTGTTTATAATTTCTTCTTCTCCTGAATGATACTTTTAAAATTATGTCAAGTGCACCATGCAAAAGATTCAGGAAACCATTGTGTGGTTTTTAATTTTAGACTATAACCTAGTCAAATTAGCTGGGGTTTGAGTATGAAACAAACAGAAGTGCTTTAAGAGATTATAATAAGACTCAGAAACTCCAGAGGTCACAATGCTCCGTCTAGTCTACTCAGGAACGAAGGAGGCCATCTACTTTATATTTTACCCAGACTATATAACATTAACCCAAAGGCATTTTTCCATTTGTGGACAATTTCCTTTGATAGTTCCAGACTGAATATCATTAGAGGATGGACAAAACAATCTCTGTTTAGGACAGGACTGAGTTGATTAAATATTCTATTTTTCTTCTCAGAGGTGCCTCTGTGAGACTTTTCCCTCAGGTGGGTCACAGTTGAATATTTTGGTTTGATAGAAAGATTAAGTTTTTTTTGGATTGGTAAGTATTAGCGATTACTATTAGCTAGAACACTAAGTGATTTTACAATTAATATTGACTTTAGTCTTAGTAATTACAATTAAGTTGAAAGGACGTTTAAAATTTTAATTTTTCTATAAATTTACTTTGAATTAAAATATATTTCCTTAAGTCAGAATGACAAATGACTTAGAGAACTTCACTAAAATTGACAGCATCGTGACTCAAAATGAATATCAGGAGTCCACAACCAGTTTAGGGATGAATTGCATGTCAGAAGGGGACATGATAGAGGTGTTGCAGTAAGATAATTAAATTGCAAATTATTTTCTCTGTCTGTGACTTCATGATTCAACTAGTAGAGAAGATTGTTTATTTCAATGACCTCCTTTCTCTTTCTGTTTTGTAGTTCCTTCTGTTATGCCTGAATAACTAACAAATTGATGTGGTAACAACTAACTTTATTTCCATATCTTTCAGAATGACAAAATAATTGAAGAGGATGCATTAAAGCTACACGATATTAACTCCCATCAGATAGTTATCTACAGTCTTTAACAATATGCAAGTATCTTGCATGTCCCTGCCAATTTATTAGCTCCACTTAGATGAAGAAATGTTGATTTACAGGACCAACTTTTTGCCTTTTCATTCATATCTTTGAGTTTCACTTTGAGACTGAATTCGTTTGTTCCTGAGGTTGTCAATCTGTTCTGTTCCAGTTCTGTTAAGTTATTGTAAACTCTGCAAGACAGAATGAAATAGTCATTGAAAATTAGACACACATAAAGCACAAAAATAAAACTATGCGTTGCTCAGTTTAGATAAAGTGCACTCCACAGATGACTGGTCACTACTGTTTCTCCTGTGCCTTCTGCTGCGCAGGGTGACCAAGTAGCACCCATCGTATCCAGGCCCGGATCATACTGGGATGAGTAGGAGCAGATATGTGGAGTTCCTCATCAGCTCTATAGTTGATGCTAGTTATGTTACTCATGAGGAACATTTAATATTATTACACTGCACTAATCTGTACTTCTCACTAGTTAGTCATTAAACAACTGACAATCCTCCTTGGGAAGGAGAATAAGTTGGCTCTCCCCAATTTCCTTGTGTACAAACTAACTAGCTTCCAAGAAACATATAATTCCATTATAAGTCACTTATAGTGTTGAAACAACATTTGCAATTCACAGCACTTCAGATTTCAAAGTTTCTAAATGTTTCAAAGAAGTGAGAAAAAGTGCAACTGAGGATCTGCATTTAATTTTCCCATTTGGCCAATATGAAGAGTCTGACGAATACTAATCTTCAGAAGATAGATTTTGCGGTTGTTCAGCCCCTTTTGACAGTCCTTTTCCCAAAATCTTATTTCCAATCCCCCCAGACAGCTACCTTGTAAAAAATACAGCAAACAACAATGACACAGGGGAACTATGTGGGAGCATGCTGCAGCATCTCCAGAAATCTATCATGGCAGAAATCCTTACCTACAGACCTCCTGTATTATTACCACTACGTTTGACAAATAAGTCTCATGATAGTCATATTCTGCTGCTGAACCAGGAACTCCAAGTGAAGTGATGAGCTATGAAAGCAGAGGGTTTTGTCTTCTGGATACCATCTTGACACTTCATTGTTTCCCCCAAATATTGCTGAAAGGCTAGACTTCTTTATAATGAAACATTGAATTCATTTATATAGTCACAGATAAATTGAATACTGAGGGAATGAAATTCCTTTTTTTATTCAGAAAGGTCAGTGGGTTCACGGTAGGAATCTTACCAAAATGCAAAGTGCATATGTCCAAATTCAGCTCGCAAAAAGTTATTTTAATTAAAATTGAAATCTGTACTGAAAACCACTGGCAGAGACTTTCAGCAATTGATCTGTGCTTCAGTGTTCAGTGCTGAAGATGATATGATTCATTCAGCCTGCAAGGTAAATTTTCCAAAAGCACTATACTTGCAAACTGCTGTGAACAAAAAATGTTCCTTAAACTCCTTGGCAGTTAAATTCCTTGGTCCCCATCAAACGGTCCAGGGATCACGGTGTATGATTTACCCATGATAGTTAACTGTCATGCTGGCTGGATGCCAACTTCATGCAGCCCCTTCACTTCAATAATTTCTGTATCCAATCAGTGTTAACTTTCATGTTGGTTGGCTGTGAGCCAATTAGATGACCGTATTTTGAATGGCAAGCCCCATTTAAAGCTAGCCTGCATTTTGCTTTAAACTAAACTATACCTCTTATTGGGGAGGTGCAGTGCATTTGAAGCAGGTACTGGTAGTCATTCAGTAAGTGGGTCTGACCTGGAAAACACCAAAGAATGGCACAGTATGTGAGACAGTAGCTTCAAGTTAACCATGGAGTTCAAAGAAAGGGGTCAAATCCTGGTGACCTGGCATAGTGCCACAAGAAGTTCAATGACCTCACACAAGCTGTCAAGGTCAATGAATACCACCTCCAAATATCACATGTCACGTTTTGATGAGCTGGACACTCTCCTGGCAAGTTTTAGGTGTCCTTAATCATCAAAATAGACTTTGATAGGCTGAAGTGGTGTGAGTTGATCTGACATAACAGTGTGGTGACGTGGTGGCTTGCCAATTCTTGCCTGTGTGGACAAAGGCTCAAGGAAGACTGCAGTCATGTAACATACAGTGGCATCGTTGTGAAGAAGCAAGTGGAAGCATTTGGTAAGCTGCATTTGCTCTGATTTACACCTTGTGCCATCTACACTCTTGGCAAAGAACAGAGAATTGTAAGTAGCTTACAAAAAAGTTGAGTTGGCATTAATGAGATTAAAATACTAGAAATAAGGTAGCATGGAAATAAAGTGACTCTATAGCAAGATTCTAAAGTCGCCAGTTAAGGCTTGAGAGGAAAATTGCAAAAATATTTCTTGATGTGAGTTTTTTTTTTCATTCTCTCCATACTTTCCCATCTTGCTTGCCATTGCTGACACCACATCAGAAGGGAAATTCCGCATATGTAGATGCTCACACAAGAAAATGCCAGAGGATGATTACTTGGCTTTTGCTCGCGATATGGTGTCATTTAATTTATAAACTCAGTTTGGATTATTTATTTTATAGTGATATTTATCTTGACATATTGGTCAAGATTCCAGTCTGCCAGCCACAAGCTGGGCAGGTAGCTGTTGCTGATGTTCACCCAGCTCTGGCAAGATGGCTAGATGACAGATTGTTTCAGAAAACTGACCCAGCACCCTTATCTCCAATCTTGCTTCTGGTCCCACCTTCAAATTCTCTCCCCTGATCTCCATTATGTAGCTGTTTAGATGTACTTTAATCTCCTCCTGTCTATAGTTTGCTAATACTCAGAATTTTCAGTTTGATTAAAGTTAATTGGATTTTACTCCTTTCTATCCACTCGACTAATTGGTTAAGCTGAAGATTTTAGTCCACTGGTGAAAATAAGCTCACCATCATGCTAAATGTTAGAATTTATATGCTGCCCAAATTAGCATAATGTCCCAACAGCCATTTTGTACATAGTAGCAGGATATCGTACAAATTATAGCCTATCAGTCCTATTCTCTTATTGCACATCATTAAATTGAATTGCTATTTCCATTGAAATCATGATTAAACAGTGAAAAATAACACATAATACAGAAACAAAAATATCATAAACAGAACACACGAGTATTACATATGTGAACTAATTATGTATTAAAGAAGAAAACATTTTTATTTGAAGGTACTTGCTGTGTATATTCATCCATCCATACATGTGTGAACAGCTGCACAGCAATATGGTGGAAGGCTGTCAGCAGTAATACCTTTAGCACTTACAAGTGAGTCAGTGTATTAATTATTCATTTGACTGCTGAAACCAGACACTGCCACCATCAGCAATGATGGTGGTGTGAGGTTGCTGAGAAGAAATATGTTACTGGTGCCATTTTAACGATTTAGCATCATGTTACCATGGGACAGTAAAAGACAAATATAAACTCAAGCTAGTTGGAGGAACATTTGCTCGACAAAGGAAGTGATGGAACAAATATATGGAAATGTAGAGCAGGAAACTGGTTTTTGTTTGTGTCAGTATTTTTGACACCATGAGTCCTTTTAGTGCTCCAAACAGTGTGGTACACATATACCTTTGTAGGTGGATCATGCTGGATACTATAATGGTGAAGGTGTTAGTAAATACCAATGACGTATACAGAAGAAGCAGACCAGATATTTAAAATACTGCCAATGCTGGAAATTTGAAAAAAATACACAAAATGCTGGGGAAACTCAGCACGTCTGGCAGTATCTGTGGAGAGAGAAACAGTCGTGATACGCAATGTTGATTTGATGCAAAAGCTGCTGTTTTGGAGTTTGATGTTTCAGTTAACATGCTTTCTTAATCTTGCACAGCTGAAAACATGTTCAGCTGCAAAGAGGACATCTCATGATGATATTAAACAGGCCTAAACTAGCTAGTTATCTGTTCATTTCTTTTGTTTGTTGCTTTGATTCAATGATGGTTTGGTACTTCTGTTTGATGTTTATGGCTGTAAATGTTTATAGGGTATGTAGTTTTATGGTGATTTATAGGCTTATGCACAATCCAGCAGTTGTCAGACAATGGGTTCACTCATAAGCATTCCCTTGGAAAATGAACAGAGGGCATACACTGCCAGATAAACCTCTGATTGTGTTCTCAGCAAGAAACCAATCATCCCAAGGTGTTCAAGAATCAGTTCTCTTCCCTGAATGTCATGAGGGATCAATACATGACATATCTGCAGTTCAGAAAGGGCATGCCTCCTCCTTAAAACATGCGTTTGAGCCAAAACAGCAACCCCAAGCAATGTAAGGACAGCATTGCCAGCTTTTGTGACAATGACCATGGAGAAGAACTTTAGTTTGTTATGTTCCTTACAAGCTGAAGCTGGAGATATATGCAAAGTTTCACAGTTAGCTACCCAATATCATGTATGGTAGGGCACTGAAAGTGTCTAGTCAATAATAGCTACATTTGGTTATCTCTTGCCACAGAGAAGCAAATGAACCAAACATGCAGCTTCACCAGGATTACAGACCACAGTACTATGAAGTGCAGTATATATACAGCTAGGCTAATGCAGTGTACATACAGTGCAATGCTGTATGTCAACTCTGTCCAATAATGGAACCAAAATGCAATTCCACTCCCTCACAGTCCAACTCGTGTGCAACCATATGTAGCAAATCATGAAGATTGTGTGGCAGCCCAATGTCACTGCTGCATTTGA
>NC_063340.1:65723060-65776596 GCF_021869965.1 Rhincodon typus
TCAAATGCAGCAGTGACATTGGGCTGCCACACAATCTTCATGATTTGGGACTACCCTAGCTACCAGCTAGGATAACTTGAGTATTGGAGGGCCAGCAACATGAGGAAAAGGAAGAAACAGAGAAGTGGAACTGGCAGCTGAGTCGCTTTCTGACTGCTTCATGACCATCCTGTCCCTGCAGAGGCATCTAAGTGTAAAATCAATTCTTAACATCAAATGCAACTGTATATCTTCATTCATTGACTATTTACTTTTACTTTTAATTTTACCTTCTCTTGGTCACTGAGACTTACCCTCTTTTAGTCACAGGATGGCACAATGCAAAAATAAAAGCCACCACAAAATAAACACACTAAACCAAATTTATAAGTGAAATCATGCCCTATAATTATTGATATGCAATATTTTATTTAATCAAGGAATTAAATGGAACAAGTTTAGAAAAGTAGGTATCAAAATTTTGAGAAAGATATTTAACTTCATTATGTCTTTCCATACTCCAAAAGGCCTCAAAATAAACCATATTGAGCCTCATATGTTACTCACAGAGAAAGTTAAAGCAACTATAAAAAATATTAGAATATCTTTCTTGTAACACAGCGATAGAGTTTGTCAACTCTTGAAACATTCACTGAGGAAATTCAAATCTCCCAGGAATTACGGAAATTGAAAAAGATATAATAGTTCATCCTCCCAAAACAAAGAACGAATTCACAAAGTTCTATGAACTTTTCCATTCCTCAGATTGCAGTCTGTCAAGGGAGAAATTGAATTGCGTATTTGATTACTTTGCACTATTCTCCCTGTCTCCAGAACAAAGGGTAAATTAGAACATTATTTTCCATAGGATAAATCCTGAACACCATCAGAGCCCTGCAAGAAAATTAACCTCCCACATTTGCTAGGTTAATCATCTTAAAGTCAATATTGTGGAGCCAATTTTCCATTGGCAGTGGAATTAGAGGGGGGGTTGTGTGCTGAAAGCAGGATAGGGACCTATGGGAATTTCTAAGACCCTTTCATTGGCACACTTCCAACATTGTTTCATCTAAGCACTGGAAGAGTTGAGGTCAGTAGTGGTGCTGGGACAGACAGCAGTATCTGATTCTTGAACAGGAACTGTTCGTGCCAGTGCTATAGATTTGTTTGGATTGCAGTGTCCTGGAAATGAACAAAAAAATCTAAAAATGTGGGGTGAGGGAGCTCAAAGTCCTGGAAGATAAGCAAGACTTGATCCCGCAAATGAGTTGGTTGTGACAACCACCATCCTTAAAAGTCTCAATGACAAGGGAAATGGATACAAAATCACTGAATTATTGAGGAGCAGGAGGAGGCCACTTGGCCCATCGTGCCTGCTCTGTCATTATTACCTAGGGCCAATATCTTATGTCTTCCCCACATCCCTGCAAAAAAGATCTACCGCTCTCTTGAATGCCTCAAATGAAACTGCCTCCGCTACACAGGCAGCTCATTCCATACCGAAACAACTGGCTGTGTTGAGAAGTCTTTCTCCTATCACCCTTCCTTCATTTGCACATTAAATCTATTCTCTTTCATACAAGCAGAAACAGCTTCACCTTATCAACTCTTTACAGCCTGTTCATGATTTTGTAAACCTCAATGAGATCTCCTCTCAGCCTTCTTTTCTCCAGGAGAACAGTCCCAAATTCTTCAATCTATCCTCATAACTGAAGTCTCTCATCCCTGGAATCATTCTAGCAAGTCATTTCTACACTCTGTCTGATATATTTGCATCTTTTCCATAATGTGTTGGCCACACCTGTACAGAATACACCAGGTGAGGTCCAACAAGTGTCATGTACAAGTACAACATTACTCCCTGCTGTTGTATTCTATGCCTCTATTAATAAAGCTGAAAAATCTGTATGCTTTATTTACTGCTCGCCACACCTGTCCTGACACCTCCACATATACTCCCTCTGCTCCTGACCCCTATTTTGTATTGGCTTTCAGTGTTCTTCCAACCAAAGTGCATCACCTCACACTTCCCTGCACTGAATCTCAGCTGCCACCTATCTGCCTACTCAACCAATTGTCAATGTCATTTCAGAGTTCCACATTGTCCTTCTCACAGTTTTCAATTCTTCCAAGTTTAGTGTCACCTGCAAACTTTGAAACTGTCTGCTGCACACCAAGATCCATATCATTAATATATATCAGGAAAAGCAAGGATCCCAATACTGATCCTTGGGGAACTCCACTACAAACCTTACTACAGCCCAAAAATTATCCATTGATCGTTATTCCCTGTTTTCTATCACTCAGCCAATTTTCACGATCCAAGATTTCTTCCAGATGATCAAAATATTTAGGATATTGAACAAGATCATGCAGTAAATATCTGCATGTTGCCTGAATTTCCTTCTAGAGTAAGGCACACTTTCACCTCAACCAACTGGATATATTCATGTTGCACTCTTACTAATTTTTAGGTATCCCTTTTGGCTGTCTAATACTATCACAAAATGTGATACATCTCTTTCAAGTTCTCGGGATGCACTTAACTGATGTTAACTGCCGAGGTTCCACCAGAACCCAGACTACATGGAAATTTAAAAGAACGCTTCAAATTGATTAGTCAAGATGTTCTTGCAATATCCATCAATCAGGATAGAGAACATATTAACATTGTGTTACATATTGGGGGCTACTGGGGACTAGTGCCAAAATTAGGAGAGTTGTCTCACACTCTTGTCTCACGTAGTCTTACTCACGGAGTTAGATCTCATGGACAATGTCCCAGGGATGTTCTATTCCACCAGCAGGACAGACTCAGTAGAGGTGGTGGCACAACGATATGCAGTTGGGAGGGAGTTCCCCTGGGAGTCCTCATCATTGACTCTAGACCCAATGAAGTCTGATGGTTGCAGGTTAAACACAGGCAAGGAAACCTCATGCTGATTACCACGCATTGTCCTCTCTCAGCTGATGAATAAGTACTCCTCTATGTTGAATTTACTTGGAGGAAGCACTGAGGGTGGCAAGGGCACAAAATGCTCTCAGGATGGGGGATTTCAATGCCCACCACCAAGGGTGGCTCACCTGCAGCAAAACTGATCGAGCTGGTTGCATCCTACAGGACATTGTTGCTAGGCTGGGTGTGCAGCAGGTGGTGAAGAATCCAATAAAGAGGGAAAAACATGACCTCATCCTTACCAATCTGCCACCTGCAGATGCATCTGTTTGATAGGAGTGGCCACTACACAGTCCTTGTGGAGACTAAGTCCTGCTTTCACATTGAGAATACCCTATATTATGTTGTGTGGCACTATCACTGTGCTAAATGGGACAAACTTCGAACAGATCTGGCAACTCAAGACTGGGCATCCATGAAGCGCTGCAGGCCATCAACTGCAGCAGAATTGTACTCCAGCACAATCTATAATTTCATGGCCTGACATATTCCCCATTTGACCATTACCACCAAGCCAGGTGATCAACCCTGGTTCAATGGAGAGTGCAGGAGGGCATGTCAGGAGCAGCATCAGGCATACCTAAAGTAAGGTATCAACCTGGTGAAGCAACCAAATAGGACCACTTGCATGCCAAACAAATTAAGCAACAAGTGATAGACAGAGCTATGTGATCCTAAAACTAATGGGTCAGGTCTAAGCTCTGTGGTCATGCCGCATCCTATTGTGAATAGCTGTGGGCAATTAAACAACTCACTGGAGGATGAATCTCCACAAATATCCACATCCTCATTGATGGCGGAGCGCAACACATCAGTGCAAAAGATAAGGATGAAGCATTCACAGCAATCTATGGTCAGAACTGATATGCACGGACATACAGAGTCATACAGTCATACAGCACAGAAACAGGCACTTCAGTCCAAATTTCCCAGACTAAACTAGTCCCATTTGCCTGCATTTGGCCCATATCCCTCTAAACCTTTCCTATCCATAGATCTGTCCAAATGTCTTTTAAATGTTATAACTGTACCTGCCTCTACCACTTTCTATGGCAGTTTTTATTGGGCTGAAGGGTCAGTTTCTGTGCTTTGTGAGTCTATGATTCTGTAACTGTCAAGTGGATGATTCATCCTGGGAACACTACCACCTGCAAGTGTCCCTCCAAGCCACTTAATATCCTGATTTGGAAATAAACCACCGTTCCTTCACTGTTGCTGGGTCAAAATCCTGGAATGCCCTCCCTAAGGGCACTGTGGACTAACATACACCACATGGACTGCAGCTGTTCAAGGCAGCTCATCACCACCTTCTCAAGACAACAAGGGCCAACTAATAAATGCCAGCCCAGCCAGTGATGCCTACATCCCATGATTGAATAACAATAGTATGTCTCAAATACCATCATTTTGTAAGGTTTTCAATTAATTTGAAATAATGCCATTTGAGGCAGAGAACACAATACAATTTTTTGGATTAAAGCCAATTTAAATCACTGTTGGGAGTGTAGCTGTTTCAGTTGAGTTGGCTTTTAAGTAACTTTAAGTTTTAGGTTGTAAGTACTTGTTCTCCATTTCATCAAATTGCCACTCAGTAATGTTCTATTAATGAGACTGCTGCCAGTACAATCAACATTATGTTGTAGTGAAATTATGCTGGGTCAGAATTTTGTTTGCTTATTTTTTAGATAGAATTGCAAATCACATTTTGCACAAATTGGTTTTCAATTCTCTCAACCTTATTATTTCTCTTACCTTTGGACCATTCTTGTTCTTATTTTTTTTAAGATCAATATTCTATCTTTTACCAATCTTTTTCTTTAAAATGGTAATTTTAGAAGATTTTGTTCACTTTATTCTCTATACTTTGCAGGTCTCACTATTCATTTCGAATGAGAAAGCAATTTTGGAAAATCCTCCACTTGATAGATTAACTAGCAGTTCTTATAGCTATTTATTCAACCAACCAAGTGCAACACCTAAGGTTTAGTATGTTTACATTATAGGCCAATCTTTGATTTGTTTTAGTTGATGTGTCTTTCGATTAGTTATCACATCTCGCAGATCAGCACTGCAACAGCACGTGGACAAAGTTAAATTACACTCGAAGATCTAGAGGATAGGAATGTAAAAAATAATAATCTTTAAATATCAGAAAGCACCTTATCAAATAATCACAAGAACGATTACAGCACAGAAAAAGGCCATTCAGCCTGACTTCCCTGATGGAGCATTTCACCTCAAGCAACACCCATTCCTTCTCCCTACAACCTTGTACATTTTGCCTTTTAAGATAATGATCCAATTTCTCTTGTATGCATCAATTGAACCGCTGTCTCAGGTAATGCATTCCAGATCCTAACCACTCCATGTGAAAAGGTCTTTCCCCACGTTACTAATGCTTCTTTTAGTAATTACCTTCAACTGGTGATTTCAGGATTCTTGATCTTCATACCAACAGGTTTCATACAAGTTTCTCCTCATCTACTCAATCGAGACCCCCATGATCTTGAATACCGCCAATCTCTTCTCCACGGAAAACAGCCCCAGCTTCTTCTATTTATGTAGATAACTGAAGTTCTGTATCCCTGGAACTATTCTTGTGACTTTATTCTGGACTTTCTCTAATGCCTTCATATTCTTAAAAAAAAATTGGAGCCCATAACTCAATGTAATACTCCAGTTAAGGCGGAACAGTGGTTTGTACAGGTTTGACGCAACTTCTTTACTTTTGTACTCTATGTCGCTATTATAAAGCCAAGAATGCCATATGCTTTATTAATCACACCCTCAACCAATGCTGCCACCTTCAATGATTTATGCAGATATACAGCCAGAGCATCCTGCTCCTGCACTTTTTTAAGAATTGAAAGCTTTATTCTCCTTACTTATATGGCGTCACCATGTTCTTCTACCAAAATGAATCACTTAACAATTCCCTGCATTAAAGTTCATCTGCCAATTATCTAACAAAACTGGCAAAGTCCTTTTGAAATTCTACACTAGCATCCTTACAGTTCACAATTATTTCAAGTTTGTATGATCTGTAAATTTTGAAGTTGTGCTTGATGTAACAGGGTCTATGTCATTTATATATAACAGGATGAACAGGGGTTCTAGCACAGACACCTGAGATACTTCTCTATAAAACTTCATTCCATACATAAGAACATAAGAACTAGGAGCAGGAGTAGGCCGTCTGGCCCTTCGAGCCTGCTCCGCCATTCAATAAGATCATGGCTGATCTTTTTGTGGACTCAGATCCACTTACCCGCGTTCTCACCGTATCCCTTAATTACTTTATTGTTCAAAAAAAACTACCTTTTTTTTAAAAACATTTACTGAAGTAGCGTCAACTACTTCACTGGGCAAGGAATTCCATAGATTAACAACCCTCTGGGTGAAGAAATTCCTTCTCAGTTCAGTCCTAAATCTGCTCCCTCTAATCTTGAGGCTATGCCCTCTTGTCCTAGCTTCACCTGCCAGTGGAAACATCCTCTCTACTTCTATCTTATCTATTCCCTTCATAATTTTATATGTTTCTATAAGATCCCCCCTCAATCTTCTGAATTCCAATGAATATAATCCCAATCTACTCAGTCTCTCCTCATAAACCAACCCCCTCAACTCCGGAATCAACATAGTGAACCTCCTTTGCACCCCCTCCAATGCCATTACTCACTGTTTCTTGTTAAGAATAATAGGCTGGAACATTTTTTGAACAACCTTTTGAAATTGGAGAAAATTCACTTTAACTACTTATGTACTTTTATTCAGGAAATTAAGTACATAAAAGTATAAATTGAATTGCTTGCTTTATGAATCAGATCACCTCATTCTGCCCTTATGAAGTAGATTCTGGAATCCAAGGTTAGTTTCTTTTATTTGATGGAAGAATGAGGATAAACTATCTGATTTATTTTTGTTTCACATTGTGCATTTTACAAATAAAAGTTGTAACTTTAGAAAACACAGTTATTTGGAATACGTAGAGGAGCAAAACTATTTGAGTGTGGTGCTGGATGAATCATCGGTTACACCTCAGTACTGACTGGTACAGACTATCCAGTGTAATGTAGACTGGGAAACAACTAGAAAGAAAAGAAACAGTGATTGAAGATGTGATGGAAACAAGGAACAAAATGAATCGCATGATTCGTTGGGAATCTATACCATACAATAGTGAGATAAAAGGAAGAGAGGCAGTAGGTTCTTCTCTGACCTGACCCATTGGGACTGTATTGGTCAGTGAGTAAAATGGAATTCATAGATTGGAATTACTCCATATACGATAGAATTCTAAGCCCGTGGTGTCAATTTAATGCCACACGTTGGTTCCCCCCTCAGAGGCCAGGTGGACTCACCTTGGTGAAAGCAACATGTAAATCTATGTTCACAACAGGGGCATCAACTAGATGGGAGTGATACATATAAACATACAAATTATGAGCAGGAATTGGCTACTCATCCCTTTAAGCCTGCTACACCACTTAATAAGAATGTGACTCATCTGGTTACTCCACTTTCCTGCCTGTCCTGGTGAACTTTCATCCCCTTTGCTCTCGACCTCTGCCTTAAAAAGATTCAAAGGCCACCAGTGATACTTGCACTGCTCTGGAGGAAGACAGTTTCAGACTCACAACTCTCTGTAAGAAATAAAGTTCTTCTTGTCCCTGTCATTAATGGGTGACCCTTTACTTTTAAACATTGATCGCTAATTCTCCAACAAGATGTAATATCCCTTCTACATCTACCCTGTTAATGCCTCTCAGGAATTTATATGATTCAATTCAGTCACCTCTTAGTCTCCTAAACTCCAATGAATACAAGGTTTGCCTGTTCAACCTTCATAAGACAACACGTCCATTCCAGTTATTAGTCTATTAAACCTTCTCTGAACTGTTTCCAACAAATTTACATCCTTCCTTAAATAAGGAAGCTAATACTGTACATAACACTCCAGATATGGTCTCTCCAATGCCATGTATAATTAAAGTATGTCCTCTCTACTTTTGCATTCAATTCACCTCAAAATAAACTAAAGCAGTTTATTAACTTTCCAAATTAATTTGCTATACCCGAATACGAACCTTTTGTGATTCATGCACAAAGACACCCTGATCCCTCTTCACAGCAGACTTCTGCAACCTCGCACCATTCAGATATTATGCTTATTTTTTACTCCTCTTGTCAAAATGAACAACTTCACATTTTCCACATTATACTCCATTTGCCAGATATTTTTCCACTCAGTTCACTTATGTCTATATATTTGTAGCCTTTCAATGTCCTCTTTAACAATTTAGAAAGGGATGAGGGTTGACAAGGGGATCTGGTCACCAGGGAGGGGGAATGTGATCAGTGTGGCAGGCAGTAGGAGTTGGGTGTTTGGCTGATGTAACAACCAGAAAATGGAATTGGAAATGAAAATGAGTGACTGCAGGGTTGTGTACTGGAGGGAAGGGCAATTAGGAGTATTTATTGAATTTTTAGTACTTTTGTAGGGGGTAGTGGGATGGCGATGATGTTGTCTTCCAATCCCAGAGTTGAAGGTTTAGTGCTGAAGGAAGGGGTAAGTTAGAAGGCTTGTGATAGGCAGGGATGTGGGGTTTTGGCTGTGGCAGAGGGAAGTAAATCAGGGCCAGCTAGTATTGTGGAGAAGGAAGATCAGAATTTCGTAGGGGACGGTAGTAGTCAGAAGATTTGTATTGGAGTCTGCAGGGGCTAGGCATGGGCAGACCTTGACTTGCTGCTTCTCCTTCTAGAGTGTGTGTAGCAACCATTGGAGGTTACTATTCTTGCGCAGGTTGCTAATGAGATTGTAATTGTTCTCAGATGATCATCTGTGGGGAATTTCAGAAAGTGAACACCATTTCATTAACAATGCTCCTGAGCCCTCATTTCAATCAAAATGAAGCTTCATGTTATGCCCTCACACAGTGTGGTACGATGATTTCACAAGGGGATCAATGTCATGCCTCCAAGAATTTGTGAGCTATGCCACATTATCCAATTGTAATTTGCACAACCAAAGTGGTCATGCTCTTTATGTCACCATTAAAGTCCCAATTTTCCCCCAGAGCCTATGGCTTTGTGAATTGCCATGCCCTTGTTGATCAAACCCTCTCCCCATGCAGTGGTTAGAATGATACTGACCTGCGAAAATGCCCCAGCCCAGATCTCCTTGTCACCACCCTACTTTCTACCAAAAAATTCACTGTAATTGTTCCCTCAGTGAACCAGCACAACAACCACTATTCTCAGCCATGAGTTGCCTGTTTTCCCCAGGACTCCATGGCCTTTCCCTGATAAGTCCCTGATCATTACTGAACAATCCCTAGGGCTGACCATGGCCCACCGTCCCCATAGATTGACTTGGCAGGAAAGCCCTGACTGTGCAAGGCCCAGCTCCCAAATTGATGTCTCCACAACACTCTGATTGACCTATCTGGAATCCCCGAACAGATTGCTCTCAAAAGGCAGGACTAACCATGGCCCAATCCCTGACTGCAAGGACATGGATACCCAAACTCTTGTACAATCAACAGCAAGACTGACTGGTTCCAACCACCTGCAGCGTAATCGGACCAAACCATTGATTGAGTCTGGTAGCACACCCTAGCCAACTACTGTCCCCCTTGACCCCACTAAGGACTGATCCCCTTTGATTTTCAAAGATGGACATTTGCTTGGAGCACATGCATAATGCTTGCTGTGCATGCTGCAGGCATTTGCTCTGGGTATGACATAGACATAGCACAGTGTCTTGCAATGATGTGTTCGTAGGGGAATCAAAGGTTATAGGGAAAGGGCAGAAAAGTGGGCATGAGAAGTGTCGGATCAACTATGATCCTATTGAATGGCAGACAAGCTCAACGGGCTGAAGAGCCTACTGTTTTCCTATTTCTTGGGGACTTATGGACTTGTGTCCAGCCTACAGTGATTGTAAAGAAGTCAGCCAGGTGGACTGCATAGAATATGAGTTCCCTGATTGGGGCTGTTAATCTGGTCCAATCAGGGAGCCCTGGCTGACAGATATAAACAGGAGTTCCAGAGGTTCTGTTCACTCTGACACTGACTCTGAGCTAGCAGGATCAATGTCAAGGACTCTCCATGTGTAAATAAAGGGTAATTTGGTGATGGGATACCAACCTCTGTGGAGTTATTTTACAGCCCTTGAATGTTCAGTGCTGCCAACAATGATAAGCTTCCTGCCTCTCATCCTACACTAAAAAAGAAAGACTAGCCATAGAGGTTGGCAGCTTCCAAGCAAGCAAGATGGTAAGGAACTTATTGGGGAAAGGCCAGAGTCCTGGGTAAAAACTGGCAACTCAAGGCAGCAAATGGTATTTGTTGTACTGGGTCACCTGAGCACTAAGAAATGAAGCTAGAAACCACAATTGATATCTTGTTTAGATGCATGAGATGTATGGATGTTTCTGCATGCAGTGATCTGGCAGAAACCTCCATGTTTTGGCGTCCCTGAGCTCCAAATTAAATACCAAAGGGCTGAAGTGTTTTTAGAGTCAGGCTGAAAGCAGGCATGATGTGGTGTGGCTAGTGACTCAGCCATGCCAACTTCAATGGGGAAAGGGTGAAGGAGGACAGGGTGAAGCATGCAGAGACATTGCAGTGAAAACAGACTCGGCTGATGGCCTGGAGATGCAGACAGTGGATCTACAGCTGCCAGGCGCTTACGATGACTTTCATGTTGAGAATTTGCACCATCTAATTTCTCAGGGAAGACAGGAGAATTAGTAACAATTGGACATTGGGGAAAGGTTGGAATTCTATTAAAATTTATGGACAAAAATTACAAGAAAGATGAGCTGTTAATTGCACATGAAGCATGATCAGGCTGACAAATTTAGAAAGTGCTGTGGAGATTCTATGAAAGACTATATAATGGAATTTAAAAGACTAAATGCAAGATTGCAAAAATTTCTACTTAATTTAGTGCATGGCTTTGAATTGTTCACCTCATCAAATGTATCAATCAAGCATCGACTCTTACTATTAACCAGAGTTAGATTTTCAGAAAGAAATATGCTCTTGGAACAAATGTCAGAAGGTTTAAAGGAATTCCTGCAAAAACATTCATTCCCAGTGGTCTCCACAGCTCCAATGGGACATTGTGTTGTAAGCAAAGAATGGGAGGGGGCTTCATTGTAGCAGCAATGCGAGACAACCAAGATACAAGTCAAAAACATCAAAATGAAAGCAGAATCATAACTAAATGAGTGAGATACCTCTGGCAATTATTGCAGAGGACTGAAATTGAACAGCTATAACAGAAGAATACCCAGGATTTGATCAGCAAGTGTTTTGGATGCAGTTCAAAATACCATTATGGAATAAATTGTCCGAAATGGAATAACAAGGTTTTCAAAATTATGCATAACTTGGAAAGTTTGAAATGAGAAAATAGTGGGCTGAATCACACCAGAAATTGGTTATGCATCAATTTTGTCAAGTTTCATGAAGTTTTCTTTCCACATGCACAATGATATTATTCCAAATGACCTCAACCAATACTGTGCAAATGCAGGATCAATGCTCTTCAAGCACTTATTGTTGTTCACAAGTGGAGCCTCCATTTTGGCATAGAAAAAAAAATGCTGACTCCGTGTGAGGACCATCCATGTCATCAGTTTCCTCTCCCATCCTCTGTGAACTTCCTTGATCCTTTGTTATCTGGCACTCCCTCAATGGCCCATTAATGCTGATTCCCCACATGTTCCCACCAAATACCTGGAATGACAACCAACACTCTCATCTTGGAACACCTGAGGCCCATCATTACAGTTCAATCCTGCCCACCATCGTGTTACACACTCAAAATGAGGCCACTGCATAACCACCTATAACCACCCCTCTCATGGCATCTTCCAATGCACTGCCATCTCCCCTATTAACATGTTGAATTTCCTTCCTTCACTGTCCTTATCCCCTCAGCATCTTAGGTGGCTGCCTCCAATCTACAGCATTGATTTCGCCCCACTTCCCGACCATAACAGTATCCCCTGATAGTCCCCCATGCCCCCAACCATGACATTCATTGCACAGAACCCCAGGACTAACAGGGATCTACCTCCTGCCTGACTTGGGTATTATGTCCCAACTGGTGACTAACTGGACTTCTGAACTCCCTGTACAGATCCTCAACTGGCGATCTGTGAATCATCTGCTTGCTTGTACTGGACCTGCCGGACTGATCATGGCCCACTCCCCAGACTCTAATGAGACAGAGTCCCTGCTTCTGAATAACTCAAGTGGACAACTGACCATACCCAAGCCGTTAGGCTGTGAGCATATGCTGCCCGTGACTGATTGTACCAGGACGTCCTGATGGATGGCAGCCCCCCTGGACTTGATTGAGGACTATTCCCCTTCGACTTCAAGACACTGTCATTTGGTTGATGCACAGGGTGTTTTCTGCTCAGGCTGCTGGCACATCATATAGGTGAAGGACTGACATTGCAATGTGCCGTCCAACAACATGACTGACAACTGCTCACACAAGACAAGCTGTCTGTCTTTGTGTCCACCCTAAATGGGCGAGGCAAGGCAAATGTATTGTGAGACTTTAAGGACTGGTTGAGAGGATAAAGCACCAAGAGGCAAGCAGAAGCTAGGCAACGCAGGGGGTTTTTGAATAATCAGGTTGGCATGATGTGATTGCAAGTAATTGAGAGCAAGTGGGTAGCCCTGAAATTAAGCCTGGTCCAATCTGTGCACCAGCCTTCCAATGAGAAGTGCTGGTGCATTCCAGGGTGCAGCATTACAGGGTAGAAGTGTACTGTAAGTGGATCAGGGAAGTGCCATGATGATGCTGTGAGTCTGGAACACGTCAGTTGCCAAGGTCTGTGGAATTGAGGATCATGCAGCTGCTGCCCTGAGATGTTGGTGCCTCGTGTCCCAGCTAGAAGTCCCGTAAAGCATGCAGCGAGCCGGAGTCGCTGGGTAACTGCTTTATCTCAGGGACTCTCAGTGTCGAGTTCATAGCCAGTGGGTGAGAGAATGGGAGCCTGCATATGAGATTAGTTTAAGCAGTAGTGAAGGCAATAATGAGCAATAATCCCCATTAATAAGCCTCTCACTGCTTGCTAGCAAGAATGTCATCTGGACATTTAGGACTTGATTGGAAAATGTGACTTTTTGGGCTCGACATTTAGAAGGGTCCTGCTTGACATCTCACTCGATTTTCTCAAATTTTTCTCCATAGCTCATGGCATTCATGGACCAGGAATTTTCTACTCAGTGATAATGATCAGGAAGAGGGAGTTGTATTAGTTTCAAAAAGTTTCAGCCCAGTACTGGATGTTTTAATTATAGATTGTGTTAGACAGTGGATTCATTTCCACAGTGCGTGAAGTGGATTGGTTAAAATGTTACTGTAGATTGTATAAATCAGGGCTTCCTAAATATTTTCTCAGTGATCCTGCTTTGAATCTTGAGAACTGTTACTGTAGGATTGGGGGCAGGGATGGAGGATGGGGGAAGCTGCGAAAACAGGGACCTGTTCGAGCTGTGATAACTCGGTCAGAGCTCTAACGCAGCCACTGTCTTCTCAGAGCTAGACCCCCCTTTTTTGGAAAAGCCATATTTTAACTAACAATAAAGACCAAAGTAAAGGAATTTAAGAGTTGTACCTGCTTCAGATTTGTGGAATTGTTGAAATCACTTAAGATGCATGGTGATTCTCTTTAACTTCACTGGCATCAACCACTTCATCAGCACTGATGCCATAACAATTGAAAAACCTTTACTTTTTGGCAGGCCATTTCTTAAAAAATTAAAATGAAACTAAACATGGAACACAACAAGGCTGTCAGTTTTGGGAAGTCAGTGGGTGTGCACATTATGCAATCAGAGCATTATTGCTTTCTTTCAACTTCTCCAAACAAAATATTAAGCAGATGTTATTGATGCCAGTAAATTGGAGTTTACTGCCTCACAGTGCCAGGGACCCGGGATCGATTCCAGCCTTTGGTGACTGTATGGAGTTTGCATGTTCTCTCTGCGGCTGCGTGGGTTTCCGCCTAGTGCTCCAGTTTCCTCCCGCAGTCCAAAGATGTGCAGGTTAGGTGGATGGGCCATTCCAAATTGCCCATAGTGTTCAGGGATGTGTAGATTAAGTGTGTTGCAGGGAAAAGGTGTAGGAGGATGGGTTTGGGTAGGATGCTCTTTAGGGTCTGTATGAACTTGTCGGGTCAAAGGACCTGTTTCCACACTGTAGGGATTCTATGATTCTGTGATCTAAAGACTGCATCAGCAGTTTGCTCATCCAACTTCTCACAGATTAAAAATCCTACTAAAGGATGAGGGATTAAGGAACGATTAGTCCAGTGCATTTATATGACAGATTAGCAATATATGTGACAGCTGTAAAAAATATAGCTGGACACCATCATAGGCCATAGAAAAGTTGCCAATTAGCAAGCAATTTGTACTTGAAATCATTGAATAAGAAAAAAGGAAATCCTCTTGCACCTCAAAAACATGACAACTAGGTTTTGTCAGTTTACAATAATAAAGAATAATACTGGACAAGGTGATGGAGAAATGAGCAGGGACTGGACTGTGAGCACTAGCTAAATTCCTAACTGATATTGTGGCAGAAGCTTGCCAATGGTGAATTTAGGGATATGGAACATAGTGGTATTGAACACTGCAGCAGAAAATCTATTTAGAAATGGACTGTGTGAAAGAAATCACATGGTAATTGATGAGGCTTTTTTTTAAAATCCTAGTGGAAAGGTCAAGTTGTAAATTTACATGGGCATTCCATGGAAAGAACTCACTGCAAATAGTTGGGGGCTACATTCCATATTAATTAGTTTTTCAAGATAAATTCAAAAATTCAAAATTCAAAAATCCCCTTCTTGAAAGGGGACTACAATTAACTTCACTTTTTCTGAGCACTTGAATGCCTGACGTACAGCAGAACAGAAAAAAGGCACCAGCAAATAAAACGTTGGCCAAATGTGCAAGATGATGAACAGGAAATAAGATTCATGAATTGGCAAAATTAGGTCAAAACATGGAAGGCCATAAAACACAGTATGAGCACTGAAGATGGACCCGGAAGTAACTATGACTCCAGCAAAAGGTGGTGATGAAGAAGGTATTTGAATCATGGGGTCTTGGGGGGAGGTGGAGGGCAGATTTTGTAGTAGTAGACCAGAGCAGAAGGGCAAGTTGAGGTTGCAGTTTGACCCGAACAAGGACTATGGAAGAGGCTATGGAAGAAGTCCTTATGGCTAAGTTGTTTTAAGTTGATAAAGGATGTCAAACAAAAAGAATTAGACAGCTAGAAAGAATTTGGCACAGTGGTATTATCCCTATCCCTGAAAACAGGAGATCTGTGTTCAAGTACCACCAACTCTGGAAATGAATAATGACATCTCTGAACAAGATAGTTAGAAAATACCTGTACACTGAGGTCCACATAAGGAACAGTTAGCCTTACAATCCAGATGGATATACTGAGGGGAAAAAGCACTCTCAAATGGGATACATAAGGCTTAAGCCTAACTAGAGGTTTGTGATATCAATGAATGACTTGGTGATCAAAATACTGATCTTGAAGAAGTTCTTAGCTTATTGGGGAGGCAATGGGCTAGAACTATTAGTGCCAGACTATTAATCCAAAGACATAGGTTCAAGGCCTACCTTGGCGGATGGAAAATTGAATTTAATTTTTTAAAAATTTGGAATTAAGAATTTAATGATAACCATGAAATCATTATCAATTGTCTGAAAACACTCATTTGGCTCACTGATGTCATTTAGAGAAGAAAATCTGAGATCCTTACCTGGTCTGGCCTACATATGACTCCAAAACCCACAGCAATGTGGATGGCTCTTAATTGCCCTCGGGGACATTAGGGGTGGGCAATAAATGCTAGCCTAGCCAGCAATGCTGACATCCAGTGAATGTACTAAAAAAGACACTCCTAGGACTGAAAGTCAAGTGATATAAAAGCCAAAAGAGTCGCGGATGCTGTAAATCATAAACAAAAACGGAAGTTGCTGGAAAAACTCAGCAGGTCTAGCAGCATTTATGAAGAGAAATCAGAGCTAATATTTAGGGTTCAGTGACCCTTCCTTAGAGATAAAATCTGCATCTACGAAGGGTGAAATATTTCAAAGGGAAGGGTTTTTAAAATCACCTAAAGAAGCAGATGATATGGAAGGGAAGATATGGAAATTAAACAATTGTGTTTGTGGATTGAATGATGCAGCAAGGGTATGGTATTTCTTAAATAGGCATGTCTTGCTGAAAGTAGGTTGCATTCTCTATTGGTATCACAAGGATGCAGCAGAACTTGAGTGATGTGTGAGAGATAAAATAAAAATTTAAGAATTGAAGTCAGGCCTCAGGTGTCTTTAACCCTATTTCCAGAATATTTTACAGAGATGAGGATTAGAAATTTACTTAAAGATTGAGCAGTGTAAGTCAGAAGTGACTTTAGATCAACAGTCTTACTTGTAAAGTGTTAATTTCATCCCAATAAATTGGGCCAAGTCTTCACAGAAAGATGGTTTTACATCCAGGGAAGAAACAGCCCAGTTAAGAAATTTGATTGGACAGTTAAACTGGTTATGTGCTTAAACCAAAACTGATGCCTGTTACGATGTATTAGAACTGAGTTCTATTTTGAAACCTGTTCTGCTGAAGTCTTGACAGAAAATAAAATATTAAAGAAATGTAATTCAGAAAAATACACAATCAAGTTTCCAAACTTAGGTGCTCATCCTTTTTTCCAATGGTTCACACACCAATCTTCTGGACAGGTGTTTGAGAACAGCAGTTTATCATTTACTTGGTGGGAAAGAATAATAAATGTTGTCCTTTGGTCTAGGAAGCTACAAAAATGAAAAGGGTCATTCAAAGTACTTTAGCTACTGAAACATTGGTGCTATAAGCAATAGATACTGATGTCTACTTATCCAATGCTCTCAAGGAAATCCTAAAACAAAGAGCAATCTGAGAAAAGCATTCACCTAGTGTTATGTTGTAACCATTTTCTTTGGGAAAAGGTGCATTTAACAAAGGATTTTGCTGAAACAGGGTGAGATTAATCTTGACCGTGTCACATAGTAAGGGAAAATTGAGTGAACTTTAAATTATGATTTCCATTCCCTGTTTAAGCTCAAAATGGTTAGGTATTATTTTTTGATTTATTCTTTTACCTTTTTATTTCGATCCCTTACTAAGGTAGATGAAACATGGATCCCAAACCTCAATTTTTGGATTCCAATTTTTGAAAGGAAATCTACAGCAAAATGCTTTAAGATTGAATAAAAGGTAGTTTATTAACAAAACATTCAAAGTTTGTGTGAACTACAACACAAACAAGCATTCATGAAATTAAGAAAAACAGGACAAGCCACGAAATAGGCTATAAGCCTCAAGTAAATCCAGAGGTACTAAAATCAATTTATATTTGTTACAACATCTAGGATGGCAGTGTCCAATAATAGTTTTCTTGGTGAGCTGTTCTTCTTCCTGCAGGCAGAGTGTAGGCTTCTTTTCATCCAATAATTAAGAGACAGAGATGGAGGGTTTGAGACAGGCTACTAACCCTCTGAAATCCTGTTCTGTTTCTGGAGGTCCAACAATGTCTGAATTAGAATTAGTTTTGTTCAAAGAGAGTATATCTTCAAAAGTTTGATTTGAATAGAAGAATGGAATCTATTAATATAGCAAATAGATAAGTAGATGGTTAATTAAGGATCTGGGTAAAAAGGCTGTTGTGGTGCAATGGTTAGCATCTGCATCCCTGAGCTAGGAGATGTGGGTTCAAGTCCCACCTGTTCCAGACTTGCGTAATAACATCTCTGAACAGGTTGATTAGAAAATATCTAAGACTGAGCAGATGGTATACTCTATCCACAAAGAAAGGTATCTTAAATTTTTGACTCAGCTACTGGCTTGATTCCAAATTGAGACAGCACATTGGGCCGATACTTAAGTACAGTACATTGGAGTTTTGCACTGAAGATACTATCCTTCAAATTACACATTCAAACCTAAGACCTATCTCCTCTCTCTAGTGGACATAAATTATCTTGTTGCAGTATACAACCAGGGAGCTTTCCTGTGCCCTGAACAATATTTATCCCTCACTCAACATCACAAAAAAAAACAGGTTACCTTGTCATTATCATATTGACGTTTATAGGAGCTTTCTGTGCACAAATTGGCTGCTCCATTTCCCACAGTACAAGAGTAACTACATTTCAAATTGGCTGTAAAGCTGTGAGGTTATGAAAGGTGCTTTAAAATGCAAGTCTCTTTTTTCTTTTGATGTAAATATACATTTCGTTCTTAATATATTTCAATCTAAATATCAATTAATTAAATCCAAATGGAATATTTCTCTGATGAATATTTAATTCCAACACTTCTAAACTGTTTCAGTAGCAAACAGTTTAATTATACTTAGAAGTATATGGAAATCATATCAAATAGAATCTCTTTAAAATTATATCATTACTTTTGCAAACAATGCAAAAGAAAAATGTTAAAAGGAATAGGCAAGCATGCAGCAAAAGCTGATATCTGACTGGACTAGTGTGTTTTTTTTTCTGTGACAGGCATAGCTGTAAGATTTAGGTCAGTCTTGCTTTTAAAGGGCAGTCTCTGTGTTACTGATACTCCCAGTGCTGCCATGGGTAAGTAACATGGTTTAACAAGTGCCAGACTATAAACTGGAGGTATATTTTGAAATCAGAATGAAGCTTTGTATTTTATAATGACTTCAGTTAAATACAGAAATAATTAAAAAAAATACACAAGTCTTCAAACTCAATCTTTGGTGACACAAAGATACATAACTGCTCATGTGTGGCCTTCACTAATGGGAAAGAACTCTAATGCCTAAAAAGAGATTATTGACTTGCGATCTATAACTTAATAGAAAACCAGCCTCCCTGCTTTTTTTCATTATTCAGTCCCTTCTTTTCGAAATAATAGTGCACAATTTGTTTGCAACTAACCTACTGCTGGAGAAATAAACTGCAGTAACTGCCAGACCATGCTCTATGCCAGCATACTGCCTGCAACTTCTTTCAAATTTAGTCCATTCCATGGAATTCTTGCAATGTTTAAATTTAGGGGACTCATTGGGTAATCACAAATGTAAAAGTTAACATTTTTAAGGTAAGCTAAATGCATACCATAATTATATAAATGTAAACTTTGTAACAAATGGCTGCTTTACATGGGTGTCTTTTAAAATTTAAACTTCTTTAATGTTTGGAGGCTTTCAATTTATCATAAAACATCTTTTATAGGATTCATTTTCAACACCCATTTAAACTTTCCAACAATATTTATCCTGAATGATTAATGACAGCATTACAAAAGATGAAACTTTTGCTTGCTATTTTCTTCTGATCCCAATTTGCATGCCAGCCAACTAGTTTCTCCCTGAATTCATCAACTGTAATGTGACCTCATCACATTTCAACAACTAAGTATGAGGGAGTGCCCAACAGCCTTCTACTCCACTTTGTCACCACCGAATAAAGTCTGCAATCTTTCTTTTCAATCAATCTCTAAAATGAAGCTATAGCAAAGTCATCCAGTATGTGGCATAAACATGTTACAGAGTGTGGTGTCTTATCAAATGAAAAATTTCAGAATAAAACCTCCAGAAATGATGTACATATTTGGCTTATGAGGTAAGTAATCAACATTGTTCAGTGACTTATTTATAATAAGTTACAAAGTCTTGCATTTGACACTATTTATGATAAAGAATGAAAAATAACCGATAGTGAGTTCAAGTTATCAACTCAATCTGAGGTTTCCTTTGAGTTTCACATACTGCTCAAACTTTGTCCTCATAATTTGTAACATCAGTATGGTTTAATTTTTGTTTTGTTTGTCTCATATTTTAAAGCCAAACCTACGTAACAAAATCAATAAATTCACCTTTTAAGGATATTGGCAGCAAACTCCTTCCTCTCTTTCGCCTGATTTCAGGTGGATTTGAAACGGAAAGCGGAAGATCAAGCAGACTTTTTTCTGCTGGTTCCCACCAGTTTCCACCACTTCTGAGATTTTTCAATATAAGTAATGTTAGCTATTAAATACATCAACCAAAACACGAGTGAGCATCATCAAATGGACACTATATATTATCTGTCATTATCCCCTCAGCATTGCCTGGCTGCCCTCACAGCACTGCTGCAGCTGATGCAACAGCCATACACCACCCTTATGTTTGGGTAATCATTTCACAGATGTAGGCTCTGTAAGATGGGTGGGAATCCTACCAGAAATCTGCCAAAAATATTATGAGGCTAACTTGAGGAAATTTGCTGGTGTGAATACCAACCACACCAACTTCCTGCTGGAATTCTGTCAAAATAGAATTTCCAAAACTGAAAACGTATGTTTATTTGTACCTATGTTTGGGTAATATCAGACAAGCAATGGGTAAATGCACTATTTTTAAGTTATGGCCCAGATTTCTCAGTAACAGTCCTCATGTTTTGATTCTTAAAAAGGAAATGCTGGGGATGAGGATTCATATATTGAATACTGATAATATGAATTAAGTTTAAGATGCTCATCATACATTGTAGATAGAATACAAGTTTTTGCACTGAATGCATTTTAGATGAATTTGTTTTTTGGTTGTGTATTCCATTATCTCTGTAGGTATGTAGTCAACAACACAGTGGGGGCACGGTGGCTCAGTGGCTCAGTGGTTAGCACTGCTGCCTCACAGCACCAGCGCCGGGTTCGATTCCACCCTCAGGCGACTGTGTGGAATTTGCACATTCTCCCCGTGTCCACGTGGGTTTCCTCCGGGTGCTCTGGTTTCCTCCCACAGTCTAAAGATATGCAGGCTAGGTGGATTGGCCATGCTAAATTGCCTGTAGTGTTAAGGTATGTGTAGCTTAGGTGGCGTACAGGGGGATGGGTCTGGGTAGGATGTTCCAAGGATCAGTGTGGACTTGTTGGGCCGAACAGCCCGTTTCCACACTGTAGAGATTCTATGATTCTACATCCAAGACTTTGGGCAGTTCCAGAGTAAGTTTGCAATCAAATGGTGCAGATGCATGGGTTTAATTTCCCTTGTAGGCCCTTCTGGGTGTCCACCAACCACTTCTACTATTAGTACCAAGTGTACAAATTCAAGAAGTCCCAAAGTTCAGGCCTCCAATTTAATAATAACGAAGTTGTCATTGTGCCAGGAGGCAGCACATGCAGTGGCCTGGTCATATTGTGGAGGTCAGGAGGCAAATCGGATGCTCATGGGATATTGCAATTGGAAATCGTGGACATCATGGATCTGGAAAATAAACCTCAAAATGGGCGGCAGTGGCTGATTGGGGGATGGATATTGGATGCAATCAAAGTTTGGTGGACAAACAAGTCAAGGTCACAGTTGATCGGAGGTTAGGGAATGAGGTCAGATTCAGAATGTCAGTCATCAGGGATTTTGGGATCAGAAGGGATTGCTGTTATGCTAACTATCCATCTTTTTATTTACCTGGAACCTGAAGTTTAGGGTTCTTTTCCTGAGATGAACAGTACTCACAAACAATGCTGCAGCTGGAATATGTGGTAGCTGTTAGAGTCTTCTGTTTATTCTCATGCCATGTGAAGGGCAGTGCATTTCTGGTCAGAAACGCGTACTTATCTCCTGCCTGCTGTTTTGGGATCACAGGAGGCCAGCAAATAAAGCCTAATTTAACTGCATTGATTTTGTCAAGTTCTGGTGAATGCACTTCTTCAATGAGCGACTAGTTTAATTTGAAATTAGTTTGAAAGGTTGCCTTTTAATTATTTGATAGTAACCTTCATCAACTGCTTCACTGAATTCCAAAAAATTCATAGATACTGCTCCTTCAGTAGTTGAAGTTACAATATTCCGGCCTGTTCCTTAGATATTCTCTACGACTTACATTTCTCTATTTTGCTTTCCAGACCTCCCATTATCATAGCTTGCCTCATAAAGAATAGATGTCAAGTTATAATCGCCTTAGGTTTGTCAAAGTGTCCGACACTTACAATTAAAATGTCTATTTTGAAACTAAAACAGTACTAAATCTAAATGCTTTATTTGCTGTTTGTCTATCAGTGTAGGGAACTTGATACCAAAGTTTTAAGTTTATTCTGGAAATCTGCCCACATCAAAAATCTACCTTGTATCAAGTAACAATATTGTTTCCAGGTTTCATTAAATTGTTTACAGTTTTTCTGATACCTAAATTCTGCAACTTGCAAATTGATGAATATTCAATCCTCAATTCAAGAGTCCTTGGAAAGCAAAAATTATTCCTCAAAATTGGCTCTCTTTGCACCTGTTTTATGCACTTAGGATGGAATGAGGTATTACTTCTTGGCTGCTACTTCTTTCTATCTTTTTACTATTTATTTAATGACAACCAGAATTTTTAAAAAATGATTCTATATAGAATATCAATCAGAATGACAGAGCTGACATCAATTAACCACTCTGTGAATTATGCTTGACCAAAGTTTTGTCTAACTAGAAAACATGACTTCCATTCTAAGCTATCACAAGCTGAAGCTTAGCTGCATGTATACCTTCTTCTAGCGTAGGTTGAACATTACTGGAACATCATGTCTTTCTTAAGGTTACTTACTATACCTGAGAATCTCACTCCATAGAATCCAAATTCTTGAACTTATGATTTGGAAGTTCCAAAATGTCCAACATCAATAATAGGATAGGAGTGACAATAAGACCTACAAATTATATATTACTTTCCATCAGATGAATGGCTATAACTGTACATCTAGTGACATCTGTAAGGAAGTACTATCTTAGAAGCACATCCACTGATTCTTGTGGATGGTAACTTAAGGAATACATATCCAAATCTTTTCACAATCTTGAGCTTTCAATGAAGATTTTCTTCCTCTTTTGATATCCAAGACACAGGGTACAATTCAAATTCTATTTGTCTGGCAGAAATCACTGGGATGGGATGGTGAACTTGCCCAGGGAAATTACCCACCCTGGAACAGGCAGGTGTTCCAACTTTCAACCTGCTCTTCAGAGCAATTTTATGCCGCATTTTTAATGGAAAATGGCAGTGGTTACCCTGCCAAGTTCAGACAGAGAGAGAGCTTCAAGAGTGGAGGAGCTTTGGATCCCATAAATGTTCACAAATGAAGACTATCCAACTTTTTTTCATGAGCCATAAATAAATGATGTGCTAAATTGTTCTTGTACTCACAGGAATGAACCATTTGCAATTGATGTAAATAACAGAGATGAACATTTAAAGGTATCCAAGATAGCAAAAAAAAGTACAACATCTGACAGAATGAAAATCATCATGCAACTGAGGAACTATTTGTTAGATCTTTGCTACATGAAAAGTTTCAACAATTAGCTGCTCTGTAAAGTTGCAGTAGTAACCTATTTTATAAGCAAGAAACAGTTTTCATTAGCTATATATGTAGCTTGATAGATAGTAATCCACATGATTGGATGGTGCAAAATAATATGAGGAGATAAGAAGATATCCCCATTTGAAAGCAAGCTTTATATTTAGTCATGTTGTCTACATAACATGGAGGAAAACTAGGCAACAGAAAAAATGTGTTGATTCAGGGATATTTGCAAATTATTAAAAGATTGAAAGGGATGTAAAACTTTAAAAATTCAAGTTAGTAATCCAATCAAAACTTCATATTAATGTAATTGGAAACTACATCCTAATCACTCGTAATTTGCATTTAATCTACACATCTAATTTAGGAACTTAGTGGACACTTAATAATTTGACACCAAGCCAACTAAGGAAAGATTAATCAAAGAGGTAAGACTAAAACAAAGAGATGTGTGCACAGAAGCAATAAAGCTGAGAGAGAATTCCAAATTCTACAGCTGAGCAATTGAAGACTTGACCACCAATGACAGGGCAATTAAAATGAGAATGTGCACAAGGCTGGCTTAGCAGACCACAGAGATTTTGGAAGCTTGTAGTTATAGTGGAGATTATACAGAAAGGAAGGAAGAGACAAAGGAAGAAATTAAGAACACAGAATAGAACTTTAAAATTGAGTCATTGCTGAATGAAAAACCATTGTAGGTAAGAGAACAAATGTTGCTATTGAAGTAAGAATTTGATTTTGTACATTAATTATATTATGATCCCAAATGATGTTCCGATTGAACAAATCAAATCTCAAGACTGAAATAGATTATGTACTTTTTCTTATTTTAATATGGTGATCTTTCAGTTAAATGAAACTGAAATGCTGCAAATTTGGTTTTAATAATAAAACATAAGTTTATTATGCAAAATAAATGAAGATACAATGGAACAAATCAAGCTATTTACATAGAACTTAACTTTTAAAGGTTTTAAAAAATATTTTAAAATTCCATCTGTTTCAACATCATCGCTTTACAATACTCAAATACCAGACAGAATTCCCTTCTCTATAATGTCTATAGGTTTGACTGATATGTTTCTTTCAATGTTAGGTCTTGAGAGTTTGATAACATTTCACTTCATTAGTCACTCAACTGAGGTTAAATTTTCCTAACTTCAAATAAACCTTTGAGGTTTCTGGTCTGGCCCTTTCATACTGAAAGCCTTACACTGGGGTAACTTCTTTCTGTTGTTCTGAACTAACTCCTTTCTCCAAGAGAAACTGTTCTTACCTTTAACCTCAACCAGGCCTTCTTCAAATTGAAAGCAAACTCTTTCCAATCTATGGGTTTTTCTTCTAAGCAAAAAAAAGTCAATTCCTGATTCTTCTGAACTGAAAGCAAACTAATGCTTTTCAAAGTTGACTATTTTGAATCATAAAACCATCAAAATGTAGCAAACTCCTATTAACACTCCAGGAACTGCTTTCGCACACATGCTTGTTTTAAACTGTTAGGTTAATTATTAAATCTTCTCATACACAAACACCAAAGCCCATACGCCACTCATTCAAACTCCAAATTTTAAAATAAATTATATTAATTTATATATACAATTATTTGCATTTGTTGTTCAGCATATGACCCTAAGCTCAGGTCAGAATGTATATATAGCACATGCTGGAACCTTGAAAATAGAATTATAGCTCAAGTAAAGTCAGCACTGTTGCAATGGGCTGGCTGTTCCGGCACTGTCATTTCTATCATTAAGACTCTACCAGTAGAAAGTATGTCTTGACAAAATATCAATCCTGAAAACATATGGGCCAGTGGAACTTCAGTGCTGGCCCAATTAGAAAGTTGGAAACTCTGTAGCACTACAGAAAGAGGTGGATCCAATTAGAATGTGAGGTTGCCAACATTTTGAGAAGTCTTGCAGGAGAGGTAAGAAATGCTTTCCTGTGCTGGCACTGGGCTTGGAGGCCCTACAGCCAATAGGGCAACACCTCCAGCAGTGCCATCAGAGCAGTGGTCCAGCCATTGCTGCCAGGGGCTCACAGCTTGATCATGGAGCCTCTGACCCCACCACTCCCAGTGTCATGAAGTTGTTAACATGGACTACTAATTTTTATTTCTATTGACTGATTTCATGTATAGGGATTTTGTTTGAAAGAAAACACCTTTGCATGAGCCAGGACATGCTGTTCTTTCTGCCTTCAAGATAGTGAGCAATCATTCTTCCACTTGTCACCTAGCTTCACATTCTCTGATATTATCCATTTATCTATTCTGGAGAAGCTTACCAAAGGCACTTTGAAAATCCATGTGTTTCATCTACCATATTGTCATTGTCTACTCTCTCTGTTCCCTTCTCAAAAATTCAGAAGGTCAGTCAAGAAAGATTTTTCCTTTTGAAATCCATACTAACTATACATTTATATTTTTATTTCTAGATGTCCTAGATTGGAGATGGTGGCATAGCGGTAATGTCACTGAACTAGTAATTTAGAGGCCACGGCTAATGCTCTGGGGAAATGGGTTCAGTGGTGGAATTCAAATTCAACCAATTAGTACATCTGGAATAACCAATTAATAAAAGCTAATTCCAGTAACAGTCACTGTAAAAGTATCATCAATTGCTATATAAAACTATCTGGTTCACTACAGAATCACATAATTGTTACAATGCAGAAAGAGACCAGTGGCCCCATTTGGCTGCACTAGCTCTCTGAATCACCAATGCTTTTAGAGCCATTTCCCATTTTCTCCCTAAAACTCTGCATATTCTTCCTTTTCAGATAATTGTCAAACAGCCTTTTGAAAGTTTCAACTGAACCTTTCTCCACCAGAGTCTAAGGCAGCCCAGAACTTAACTACTCGCTGTGTGAAAAATGTCCTAATGTCTTTTAGAAAAAGAAATCTGCAATCCTTGTCTGGCCTACATGCGCCTCTAGATCCACAGCAATGTTGTTGATTCTTCTACCCTTTGAAATAGCCTCAAACCATGCTGCTCAAGAGCAATTAGGAATGGGCAACCAATGCTAGACTCATTGGTGACATCCATATCATATGAAAGAATAGGAAACAGAATTGTTATGTTGCCTAAATATTTTCTCATTGCAAAATGCTTTGCCACTTCGAAATACATGTCAAAGGCAGAACTGAAGTGAAACTTCATGTAGTGGTCAGTAACATCTGAACACCTGGCAGGCAGATGGTTGATGGAGTGGTAACAAGATTCAATGGCCTGAGCTTTCCACTGCAGCTCCCCACAGATGGTTTATGTATCACACTGGTTTTCATACAAATTTTCCTTGTCATAATTCTCAAAAGTAATGTTCTATTATTTTCTGGTTCTGACAATCATTTTTAAAACAAGTTGACATGCAGATAAAACCACTGAATATTTCATTATTAGTACTCTTCTCAGGAATTCTATTTTGATAAGTGCATTTTAAATGTTATTTTGATATAAAATTGGAAAAAGTGTTTCAACGTGTAATTAAAGAATATAGCATAGATATTGTTATGTGTTACTGCTGCATAATTATTTTTAAGATGTCCCAATCTAAAAAAAAATATTATACTTATATGGAAATTAGAAGTTTAGTTTGATTAAAGGACCCCATTCAAAAATGAGTCGACAAGGAATGGACAATCATCAATTTTTCCAGGTTCGTCAGCTGACATCTCCAGCCTCCCATGCCTGTCAAAGGAAGGAATATTTATTCTGTACTTCTTAACATAATCAGGAGAGAAAAACGGCTTTACATTGTTGTCTATGCTTGGAAGGAGTTGTCCATGGAGGAGTAACCGTCAATAGCAGCACATAAACAGTACTGTTACAAGATGACTGAGGTTCCATTTCCATCAAATCGTGTGCCTCCCTGGTCAAATGTGTGCTGGACACTGAGTGTGGTGTCTGGCTTAGATCAAAAGTTCTATGAATTCTATGCTTAATGAAAAAGTTTATTTGAATCAATCTCTCTATTTCCTATACGTATTTTCTCTCATGGAAAAAGATTAAAGTTATCTCAACAACCATGGGCAACAATTGATCACATTAAGTTTGATATTTTAATTGGACCAGCTGAAATGACAAGGACCTGATTATCTTGTATTCATTTTTTGCTTTCATTATCTTAATTTAAGTGAAATAGCTTTCAGAATTCACAGCTATGCAGATATTTTCCAGTGAAATTAAGAAGCACACACTTTTTATGTTACTTTATGATATCATTATTCTCCTATTCAAACTAGGGTGTCCGAGGCCCAAACATCTTCAGCTGCTTCATCACTGACGTTCACTCCATCATAAGGTCAGAAGTGGGAATGTTCACTGATGACTTAGAGATATTCTGCAGTTCTTTCAGTGTTGCTAGGTAAAAATCCTGGAATTACCTCCCTAACAGCAATATGGGTTTACCTACAGCCCATGGACTGCAGAAGTTCAAGAGGCAGCTCATTGTACCTTCTCAAGAGCAACTAGAAATAAGCAATTAATGCTGGTCCAACCTGTGATGCCCACATCCTATGAATGAATAAAAAAATAAGCCATCACACTTCTGAACTGACAAAAATAATTATTTTTGTTTTCTTTTGCTAATAATCAAAAGGACTTAGTTTATAAAATAATTATTCTCTGTCAGGATTGACTACTGTTGGCCTGGGGAGTCTGAGGGTCTATTAGCCCTCAACACAAGCTACGCCAGCCCTCAGTTTAGTAAGAGATTTAGTAAGTGTAACAAGTGCCAAATGGGGGATATCCTGGGGTAACCACAATAAAGTATGGGTCATAATTTAAGCAGGACAGCAATCCTATAGATCCATGTTCTGCCTAAATGCAAGTTTTGATGGTGATCAGTTGACTCTATACTGCCCCAGCAATTTCCATTTTGGCCACATGAAGTTTAATACAATAGTGTCAACCTGTACAATTAATTGACATAATAAGCCAATGCGTAGCTGATCTAGTGCATATAATAACAAAGTCTTCTTGAGATGTCAGTGTTGCTGAAAATATTGCCTATTGTTTCCCTGAGGAGACTGTGCTGATAATATTTCCAAAATGGTGGTCAGTGTAATCCAGAATTTTGGCCCAGTGATAATAAAAGAATGGTGGTATGGGTGCTGTTAAGATGTAGTGTGACTAGAAGAGTGTGTTGCACATATAGTGTTACTAATATTGTCTTTGTAAATGGTGGAGTGTCAGAGAGTAATTACAAGATGACCCATTCATCACAGAGTAGCTATTCTTTTTCTTGCATTAATAGCCAAGGTGTTGATACAGTTGATCTAATAAGGTATTGCCATTTATGTTACAACATAGAATATAGAACAGTACAGCACAGTACTGGCCCCTCAGCCCACGATGTTGCGCCGATCTATTATCCTATTCTAAGATCAAACTACCCTGCATACCCTATATTTTACTATCATCCATGTGCCTATCCAAGGGTCGCTTAGATGTCCCTAATGTATCCTAATGTTGTGTAAGCAGTTGCTGGATAGGAACAGAGGACTGGATATTACAAGTTGCCATGCTCCTCCATTTTCCCCATCCAATTCAAAAGTCGGTGGGGAGCATGCCCCAATAAGAATGGCTACCCCACTGTTATTCAACTGTCAATTGGCTGTTAATAGGTTTGATGTGGGATTGCCACCACTCAGGTAGGTTTTTCTTTAGGGAGCTTCTGACCAATTGAATGGCTGATAGCTCCGGGGTCCCAGCAGGGCCACAAGGGACCAGTGGCCACTGTCGTGATTACAGACAGTCTCCAATTGGACAATAAAGGGAAGTGAGTTGGGATTTTACCAGGATAAGGTTATCAAGCCCCAGTGAGGGAAGCAAGGAGGATGGAGGTCTGCATTTCAGGGTCCAGGAGGGGAGAGAAAGAGGAATGTGTGATAACGGGGCAGGTGACTCTGATGGGCACACAAGACCTACAAAGGACGAAAATCCCCTTGCCTGGTGCCAATCTATGTGGCAAAAGATTCCTGACTACTCACACTGCATAAGTCTACAAATACCTTGGGTAAAATGGCAGCAGGTGTGAGATGAGGCCCTTAAATGGCCATTAATTGACGACTTAAGGGCCTCCATGCAGTAATTTGAGGGCTATGCTGTTATAAGTGAACATTAAAGGCTGTTCAAACATTACTATTTATAAAGTATTGTAGGAGAGGGTATCCTATTGTAACCTTATAGACTCAAGACCCCTATATCCTGTGATCTGACAGCACTTTGGCTCCTATCCCATTAGCTTTGTAGTCATTCTTAGTATGATGGTGAATAAACCCTTTACTCTACATCATCCCCAAGTCCTTTTATGATACTCTGTGTAATCATTAACATTTAACATTGAATATTTAACTCTTTACACCACTTCGCCATCCCCGGCCCCCTAACCCCACCACAAGTCTCCATGTCTTTTTGGCGTGAGGCATTAATCTCAAACAAAATACTTAGCTCTCCCGGAGGACATTAGGTTGCACATGCTCCCTTGGCATTGCCTGGAAGAGTGAATGAATAGATGGAGTGGGATGGCAGCTCGTCTGCAGATCAGAAATTTTCTGGAACTCCACCAGAAAATAGAAATGCCTCACTGTTCATGAAGAAAAAGACTTCTGGACCAGGATCTATAAGACGTTCTTGCATAGTACTGCATTCTGCTGGCTGGATGGTGATTTGGGTGACTTCCTCATGTGATGATAAGTTTTTTTTCAAAGGGTCCTCCTTATTCTGTAAACAATCTTCATCCTTAACAAGTGCTTGAATATTCATGTGAACTTTAGGGAAGAACCTTATTCTTTCTCTCAGGAATGTCTTAATGAAACATAAGGTCAGCACTCATTAATTACAGCAGAAATTTTTTTCTCAACTAATAATTCATAGTAATCTTGGAGAGTTGAACATTTCTGTAAAACAGAGACTTCTTTGTCCGTCCATGTATCTTCTTGTGCCAATTCTGTGACAGCATTAGTTCTCTGTGATGGATCTCAGGAAATCGGTTAATGGTTTTACTTTTTGCAGTCTCCCGGACTTAACTGCATTGTATAATTGCAAATCATAGAATTCCTACAGTGTGGAAGCAGGCCATTTGGCTGATCAAGTCCACAATGATCCTTCAAAGAGCATCCCATCCAATCCCTGTAACCCTGCATTTCTCATGTATAATCCACCTAGTCTGCACATCCTGGACACTATTGGCAATTTGGCATGACCAATCCACCTAGCTTGCATATCTTTGAACTATAGGTAGACACCAGAACATCCAGGGGAAACCCTCACAGACACAGGGAGAATGTGCAAACTCCACACAGTCAGTCACCCGATGCTGGAATTGAACCCAGGTCCCCGGCTCTGTGAGACAATAGTGCTAACCAATGAGCCACCATGCTGCCCTAAATAGTGGACATTTTAGTCAGTCAGATTGCTCCATTTCCTGTTTAATTTTGATCTGTTTGAGCTCCTTTTGGTGCTCAATGTTTCACCAAAGAATCCTGTGGGCTGAATCTTCCCAGCCTCTAAACAACATGGGCCATGGTGAGAAAGTTGGAAAATCAGGTTGATATCCAGCAAGAAGCTTCTCAAAGTCAAAATCAAAAAGTCCCATATTTCAACCAATTATTGAACTGCGAGTGAACAGCGAGAAGCCTGTTTGCAATTTATCAGTATGCATTAACATCTCATTATTCCTTAGTTTTACCTCCTAAATATACAGTTTCCCATTCTCTCATCTGCCAGACAGAACCTGGATGGTGAGAATTCTTAACACGAAAGTCAGAGTGGGTATCTGTTAACTCCAGCTTGTCACTCGCTCTTCCAGACTTTCAAATTGGACTCCCAGCACGAACATCTCAGGGCGTGCTCCACGGACAGCCACACAGCCCACTTCCTCGGACCTTCGCTTCCAACATGTACCAGTTTAATCACATCATCATTGAATAGCTCTAATCCACTAACAATATAGTTCTACAATTCAATGCTGCACTTTGGAATGTGCCAGCACCTTTTATTGCAATACTGCCATAAACTCACTTTGCGCGCATTCATGGAAATCCAACTCATAGACTGCCCCAAGGTACATCTCAAGGCTTCTTGCTTGCTCTCTTAGCATTCATTCACTTTCTGCATACTACCCTGACTTGCCTTTCTTTTTGGCACCTTGCCCCCTCAGCTGCACCTTAAAGGTTCATTTCTGTCTTGCCTTGTTGTTTAGTGCAGACACAAAGCCAGGCAGCTTGCCATGCTTGTTAACAGTCATTAGCAAGGAGATGGACATGTTTGTCTGTATGTCACTGGCGCTGTGCTAAGTCAATTTCACACTTGCAACATACACCAGCAACCTGCACAAATACACTGCATATGCATCAATCAAATGGCCATGTCTCAAAGTCAAAAGGGAGTAGTCCACAGTCAAGTCACAGGGGAATGCTATCAGTCAGACCGTCCTGGAACAGTCAGTGAACAGCATTGTGTGATTACAGTTCAGTGGCTTGGGGCACAGTCAATCATCCATGTGGGTCAGTCAGGGTTAGGGGATCAGTATCACGAGAATCTAGGGGGTGTGCTATGGTCAGTCCTGTCGATCCAGGACAGGCATTCAGGGGATTCAAGGATCGTCAGTCAAGAAATTGCACACAGATCAGTCAAGGATCTGATCAGCCATCATTCAGAGCTATTCCTCCATTTTGGTCAGGAGGGTGGGCCATGGTCAGTCATGGGGGTGCTGAGGGGAATGATAGTCAAGGGGTATTATCAGAGCTGTGGTAGGGAAGTGGGGGAACTCAGTTTGGGGAATTGGAGGCAGCAACCTGGAATGCTGAGGAGACAAGAATGATGAAGTGGGTAAATTCAACATATAAGGGTGGGAGACAGCAGTGCATGGGAGAACACTGGACACAGCAGGAGGAGTTTATCGCTGGTCACCATTACTGAGGCCTTGATGGGGGATTATGCAGCATGATGGGTGGGCAGGATTAAACGGCAGGATGAGGCTGAGGTTTAAGGATAAGAGTTGCATTTGTAATTCCGAATGGTGCGTGGGAACAAGTGCAGGAATCAATAGTAATAGGCTGTACAGGGAGTGCCATGAAGAATGGATCACAGAAGTTCAGGGAACCCCTTGAGGTTAAGCCTGTGACTCACTGCGTCACGAATAACCTGCTTTGCCTTCCATATTCACTGAACTCCTAAATGTGAAGTATATCTGGTTAATGGCTGCAAACACACACTGAACGTTTTTTTTTTCTGGCTCAACATATGGGGTCCGCTTCTGAGTGACAGAGGAAATTGTGTCAAACATCCACTTGCACAGTACAGATCAAGTCATTTGCAATCATATTAACATGCGTGCGAAACACATGCAGTGTCCAATTTTGTGGGGTGAAAATGCTACTCACAAGCAATCTTGACAATTTCATTTGTCATTATAGATTGAAGATAGTTTGAAACAGCATTTAGATATTTTCTAACCAAACTGTACAGAGATGTTTCTGAAACAGATGTTTCTGGACCCAAATCCAGTCCTCCTGGTTCTGAGTAGGGATACCACCATTGCACCGTAGCAGCCCTCATATTTAATATAGAATTGAATAATAGCTATTTTCCAGTTAACATGTTCAGGGTTGTTATTACACACCTCTGGAGTGGGTGGAACTTGAATTCTGGCTTCCTGCTTTGAGAGGTAGGAATAGTACTGAGCCACAGGAGTTCCATAGGGCTGCTCTCTCATCAGACATAGACAACTAGTGGTGGTTTAAACTGAGGGTCGTCACACTTCAGGTGATGGGAGACATTGTTAGGGAGGAACTTTACGGTAACTTCAGCCAGTATGAAAATTGAACCCACACTGTTGGTTTCACTCTGCATCACAAACCACCCATCCAGCCAACTGAGCTCAAGTTCTGATGCTTGGATCAGTTTGGTTGGGCCTTATAGTACTGTCCAGACGGAATATGCTGCATAATTCTAGCATTCTGTATTCTGCACAACTGCAGCAGGCATAGAGGGAATGCCATAAAGGCTGATGAGCTAGAACAGTGGGAATGAGATGATCTGTTTTGAAACTTCCTTGCTGAAGTTTGAAATCTCCTATTACTGCTTTGGCAAATCATCTGAAAATGACCTAAATTATGGCATGAATGGCATTCGACATTAATGGCTGGGCAGTTTTGGCAATAATGTGGGGCTTCCCAAAACAATGCAGAGAAGTAGCATTGGCATGAACACTACCATCTTCCACTCGTAGTTTCTGTCTTCCCGACTTGTTTGTCACTCTCAGATTACAAAGTGGACAGAGTCAGAGTCAGTGAGCTGACCCCAAGAAAATTCTCCATCTCCTTGGACAAGAAATTAGGTCACTATTGGAATACTGTATGCAATTCTGGTCTCCCTGCTTTAGGAAGGATGTTGTGAAACTTGGAAGGGTTCAGGAAAGATTAACAAGGACATTGCCAGGGTTGGAGGGTTTGAGCTGTAGGGACAGGCTGAGTAGACTGGGGCGATTTTCCCTGGAACATCGCAGGCTGAGGGGTGACCTTATAGAGGTTTATAAAATCATGAGGGGCATGGGTAGGGTAAATAGACAAGGTCTTTTCCCCAGTGTAGCAGAGTCTAAAACTAGAGGGCACAGGTTTAAGTTGAGAACGGAAAGATTTAAAAAGGGACCTAAAGGGCAATGTTTTGATGCAGAGGATGGTGGGTGTATGGAATAAGCTGCCAGAGGAAGTGGTGGAAGCAGGTATAATTACAGTATTTAAAAATATCTGGATGGTTATATAAATAGGAAGGGTTTAGAGGGATATGGGCTAAATGCTGGCAAATGGGACTAGATTTATGTAGAATATCTGGTCTGCATGGACAAGTTGGACCGAAGGGTTGTTTCCGTGCTATATATCTCTATGATTCTAAGTCTGTTCTCCTTATGAAGTTCAGCCTGTCTGGTGCTTCTGAAAGTGTTAGATTTTCTTTGTTCTGTAAAAAATTTGATAGGGTTTCATCCTCCATATCCTCCACCTCCACCACGTGGTCAAATGAGTTCTTCTTTTAAGTTTCCATACTGACCAATCTTGATGGAGTCATGTAAATCATTTATAACAATGCATTGTTTTCCCCTAGTTCTTGGCTGTGTCAGTTAAACTTTGCCTAGCCTATAATAGGTTTCCATGTTAAACTGAAATAGTGGCCAAAAACTTTAATATCCTTTTCAAATGTTGCAGTTTCTTCTGCTTTGCCTGAACATTGAGACCTGAAACTGTAGTGTATCTGCTGAACCATCAGTGCCATTGAACCCATTACACAGCTTGGTCAGGGCCCTATGCATTTTCTTGAAGGTCAAGGCAAGGATTTTTTCCACTCTTGGAATTTGTTGTTTAGACTATGTTTAGAATCTTTCCCACAATTTGTCAACCTTTCATGGCCTTTCCCACACCAAAGGTTCATTGCATTTGTTTCTTGTACAGTTATGTCTTTCTGTAAAGCTTTCTGAACCATGGGAATTAATTAGTTTCCATGGTTGGTTAATTTCTTTTTGTTGCTCGCTGAGTTCTATGTTATTGGCTTTCTCCTAAACTTTTTCAGCTTTTTGCATGGACATTATCTCTTCACATTTTATGTATAGATAGGCTTCAAAGTTCACTGATGCTTCTCACATCACTGACATTCTCTTTAGGCATTTCTCCCACTCCTGGGCTCAGATCATTGAGCTGGCCTCATGGTTTAGCCATTAACACTGTATTCTTGCTGGAGTTCACACTTTCTTGGCTCCAGTTCCAAGGGTCTGGTCACCACTGCTACCATGTGGTAATGTGAGATCTACACTCTTAGGTGTAACTATTATCAGGTTTTATTAAACATAACTATTTGCAAGGCATGGTAAGAGAAGGCATCCTGCTGGTACCTTACAGGGTCAATCCTAGTACCAGGTGATCTGACATGCCTCTTTGTGCACTTGCTTGGTAGCTATTCTTAGAATAATGAACTTTCAATGCTCTCTGGGCTCAAAATTAGGCAGTCTACACGACCTCAACCACCCTTCTGTAAAATTTCGGTCAGATAGGGCAGGTAGATGGTAGGTAGGCCACAAACTTGATTTTAAAACACCACCCCCACTGTCCCAAGATTTCAAATTTGCCAATGGGGGGCTTAAAATCAAGCCTACTCTTGTTACTGTATTTTGGTCCCATGGTCCAGCTCTCTGATTGGAGGAACCCAGGAGAGGTCAGAGTTGAGAATTCAGGCAATTACTTCTACTACCAAGCTACCATATTGAATGGAATCATTAACAATCTTTCTAAAGAAGTTAAGAAAGCCTTGCCTGTTTTCTAAAACAAGCATTTATGAGTACTGCTGCTTTAATTAGAGTTGACTGTATTTAAATTTTTTGAGCAAATTCACTCATTACATTGAAAAACATGCACACATAAATCTGCTGTAAACACAAATTTTCTGATTGCAATATTAATTCTGACTCTTGCAAACTGTATAAGCCTTCCATTACATGATAGAGATAGGTAGCACTGGAAAATTAAAGTATTAATGCAAAGTAATACATTGGGCCTTAAATACAAACACAAAAATCTATAAGAGTTCTGTTGGTTTGCCTTGTGTGGTTTTGTTTGCAAGTGATAGATAGCATCTAACATCACTGGTGTTGGTCAGACACCAGATACACATGTTGGTTTTGCATTTAATTGAACATGGTTTTTAATTTCAGTTCATCTTTGAATACAATAACATCTGAACAACACTTGTACTCTCATTTGTTTGCAATAACAAATTGAGAGTATAAGATCTAACACAACATTTCACAAATCTGAACATATGCTCAAACTAATTATGTGGCACTGAATTTCACAGAACAAAGAATTATTGGTGGATTTTGCAATTTGTTGCTGCACAGCAGGCTTGGCATCAAGAATTCATCGAAGGTTTGGATCTTTCATAGTTTATATTCATAATGGTAATGCGGATTTCAAACTAAAAATAAAACCCAAGACTCTTACATTTAAGCTTTAAGAATACAGTTTTGACATCAACCATAATAACTGATCTTGTTTCAATTAGGATAATAGTTCAAATATCTTTACAAGCGGCACTTAAAAGAATAGAAAATGATAAACACTTTTTCATATGCCGTAAAGGAAAACAAAATCGGTGAAAAATAAAACTATTAAAGTCGAAATTTGATATAGAAGTTAAACACCATTTTATCTATCACTGTCATTCTAAAAGTTCTATTAGACATCACTCTCAAGCTAGTTCATTTTCCCATGATTTTAGACACTTTCATTCCTGCCAGTGCACAACACTGATTGATCTGCATCTAACGTTACACACTACCACAATTTCCTATAATATGTATTTCCCCGTAGAAAGGCAAATGATGTATAAAAGGCAGGTCTAATATGTGACCTACAGTAGTTCTTTTGCAATGGAGCTCCTTATGAAATTTTGTCCAACAGGATTCTTTGTAGTTTAAAATATTGCACAGTTCATATCAACTTAAAGACCTTTTATTTCAAAGGCTGACCTACTGAAGCATTAATAATCCAGAATGTACTGTAAGAACCATACAGTCATGTCCCTGTCTACCTCTGTCTTGATTCATTCAGGGTGAATGGCAGATTCCTAAGCAGTGTTAAGTTTCAAATCACCATAGAAACAAACTAGGAGGCAGTTTCATTAATCATTTAGAGCACAAGAAGTCTAGGTCAGTCTGATTGCAGCATATAGAGTATCATCCTAGCGCCACATGGGACTCTGTTGATTTGAATTAAAAAAGATTAAGCTGCCCCTGCGACGCCCAGCATCAGCAGTTTAAGTTCTCATGTAACAGTGGTCTCTGGAGCCGCATGGATTAAGAGATTGAAGCTACACATTTATTTTGCAGGACTCAGTGAAACATTAGAAGACTGCAGGTGTCTAAGGGGGGAAAAAAGGACAAAGAGCACGTATTGCTTTTTTGTACTTGTTGCTGTTCTTTTGAAACTGGAAACAATAACTCAACTTTATATCTCCACTGACATTTCCACTCTTTCAAGCCATGAAATGGTACATTTGTCATGATGTTATCAAACTTTACAACCAAATCTGAAATTTCTTTATGAGCCTTTGTGGCAATTACTCAAAGCTGAATTGTTTAGTGGTAGATTTAAGACCATGTTTAGGTGGTATACCTTGACTATATATGAACATGCATTTTTAAAAAATTTCACACAAGATCTCTTTAAAGTAAATAAAATGGTCTAAATTAAGGAAAAGTGATCATTCATTTATTATTGCCAGGAAGAATTATAGTTCCCTGGAAAATGGGATGCCGGCAGCTACAAATCAAGCTGCCTACAAAATGCTTGTACACATACAATGCAAGAGTAGCTCCCAAAGGTGTCCACTTTATTTATGGCTCACTCCAAAACTTCAAAGAATCTTGTGGTAACTTAGTCCAGACTTTTTTTTTTCCCTTTTGTGGAAGTAAGATGACCGAACAGGAAAGACAAAGGGTAACAGGAAAAGGTTTAAAAAGCAGAAGTATCAGAGAAAAGAAATAAAGAACCTTTTATCTTTGACTGGTAGGTTCTGTATACTGATACTGCATAGTATTGTAACCGAAATAATAAATTATATAGAATTGTAAACTGTAATAATGTTATCATCCGGTATACATCTGCAGAATAAGGTAATAACTGGATCATAAAACTATTCTGGAATTTTTGCTATATAGAGAGAACAACTTTTTTTTCTTGTAGTTCCCCTCTTCTTTCCTTTACACATTAATGCTCTTCGGTCAATGGGTCACCAAAGGCCAGTGTAATCTACAAAGGTAAGAACAATTTTGCTTCTTAAACAACATTCTTAGTGGTAGTCTGAATTTTTCTCACAACACCAGGTTATAGACTAGCAGGTTTATTTGAAAACACAAGCTTTTGGAGCCTTGCTCCTTCTTCAGGTGTTAGTGAGGATACCACCTCACTAATACCTGAATAAGGAGCGAGGCTCCGAAAGCTTGTGTTTTCAAATAAACCTGTTGGACTATAACCTGGTGTCATGTGATTTCTGACCTAGTCCACCCTAGTCCAACACCAGCACCTCCGCATCATGAGTTCTTCTCAACTGCATCAAGAAATTCTTGGTATTATACTAGCTGAATGCATAGCAATTTGCAACCAAATGCACTTTTGATAAGCTGGATCATCAAAGATAGAAACACCAGGCTTAAATAATAGTGGATGTCTTTATTGTTTCGTTGTTCTGCATAAAGAATGTTCCTTTGAAGTAGCATCTAGATATCATGGCATCAGTTACTAAGGATGATACACGGTTAGCATTTAAAGGGGTGTATATATTAATTATCTCCTATTCATTTTTCTTCATTTTTTTCTTACTTCGTACATGAGTCTTTTGCCAAAATCACAAGTTGTTTATATCCCCACATTCCCAATCTCCCTTACAGAAGCATTAGGTTTCCCAGTCGAAATCTCCCATTCTACTATGTATGGAAGAAGCACACTTGAGGACAACTGGCAAGTTGGGCTAACAGGAAATGATCTTTTCCCATCTGTGGATCTGTACATCTCCTATTCCTAAAGAATTGGGACATCAGACCTGATGACACCACTAAGATATGCAATGTCAAGTTAAATATATGATTGGATTCCTCTCTGATAGAACCCCAGTTACAGATTGGTATACTTCCCCTAGAGTATCTCTTACCTTTTCAGCATCTCATCCAAGACAGTCTGAAAGATGATCTAATTGAAATGTTATGGTCTTCTTTCCAATCTTTTTGACACGCTCTGCTCCATTCTTTGGATGCTTCTGCTGGCATATGTTATTTGATGACATGCTTAAAAAACGGCACATAATTATTATCAAGTCATCCTTTGAGGTTACCTGACGATCAAGTCACTGTAGTAAGAACTTTTCCACTTAGAGTCATAGATTCACAGAGTCATATAGCAGGTCTATAGCAGGACTGGTCCAACCAGTCCACACTGACCATGTTCCCAAACTAAACTGGTCCCACCTGCCTACACTTGGCCCATATCCCACCAAACCTTTCCTATTCATGAACTTATCCAAATGTTTTTTATACTTTGTAACTGTACTCGCATCCACTTCTTTCTCCGGCAGTTCATTCCACACATGAACCACTCCTTGTGTAAAAAAGTTGCCTCTCATGTCCTTTTTAAATCTTTCTCCTCTCACCTTAAAAATATGCCTCCTCGGCTTGAAAACCCCCACCTTAGGGAAAAAATCCTTGTCATTCACGGTAACTATGACTCTCAGGATTTTATAAACCTCAATAAGGTCATCCCTCAACCTCCTACGTTCCAGTGAAAAAAGTCCCAGGCATCCCAGTCTATATCTCAAACACTCCATTCCCAGATTGCTGCTTCTCTAGACATCTTTACATTTTCACTTCTTAATAGGTGTCCTTCTCATTTCCAAGTCAATCCAACACCACACACTTTGAGACCCTGTGTAATAATGCCTTAATTTCAACATTTTCTTCTTTGTTTCCATTTCTCTCGTGGACCACACCTCTTTCAATCTCTGTAAACTCTCCCAACCCTACAACTCTTCGAAGTCTTTGCATTCTTCCAATTTTGGCATCTTGCTTATCTTCAATTTTCTACACATCGCCATTGATACCACCTATGCCTTCAACTATTTGGAATCTTAGTTCTCAAAGTTCTTTAAGTGTTTCTGCCTCAACTTCTCTTTCCTTCTTTAAGATGCTCCTCAAAAAAAAAAGTTTCAATGAGCTGTCCAAATAGGAGATAATTGTCACATTTTGTTTGATAACACTCCTGTGAAGCACCTTGAGACATTAAACAATGTTAAAAGTGTTACATAAATGTATGATATTGTTATTCTATAGTTCTCTAATGGCTTCATTTCTCAAAACAGGTACTTTGTTCTATTTTGCATATTTATTTTCTTCATAGCTTACAATACTTTAAAACAACTCTTCTGCTTAACCTGATTACAACCATGCCCAAAAGCCTCTGAATCATAATTCAATGTCAGAATTCAAAAACAAGCCTTGGAGCTGTAACTGATCCTACAAATCCCTGCAAAACACTGGTGTGATCAGCATGACTTAGTGAAGTGTTTCCAGTCGGTGTTTTAAGATGGTCTAAAATTCACTTTGCTATCATTTATTGGTTATGAATGAGTTCATTAAAACTTAGACCTACAACCGCAAAAAGACTGGACTTTCCAATCACACCGGAGACAATTTTCTAAGTTAAACGATGGAAATTTAAAAACAATAGTAGGAGATTTCAAATTACCCTCCCTACTGAAAAACAAAACTCTTTTCTACTTAAAACCTAATCTGTTTATTTGCAGTTGGACATTCTCAACAGTTTGTCCGAAAATTGATATGAGGTAAAATAATACAAAATGCGCAATAGTCAGCGTACATTTTTACTGTTATTTATTTGGCATTAAAAAAAGCCTTAAAGCATACTTCCAAGCACCTGGAATCAGAATTCAAATTGGCTTACAACTTTCCTCCAATTAAATATACATCACTTTAAAAATAAAGCAGTTCCCTCACTCAAGGACAGCTTGAAGCACCAGACATAGAAAAATCATAAACCTTATTATAAAACAATAATTTCATTATCAATATACATTTAAGTTTTGTATATCTAATATGGAGTTGAAATCATGTCGATGTCTTGAAATAGGTTTTGGTAACTGTTTTGGTCTTACTGATCACAAGTATCACCCTCAAAGTTGCCCATTATTCACAACATTAGAATTAATAAAATGTAGCTTGTTTTTATTCCACAGAGTGAGTTCTTGATCTTAACTCAGATAATTGGAACTTGGGAAGATTAGAAAGAAAGTTTAGCCTTGTTGCTGGACAATATTGAAGGCAGGTGAAAGGTCTCTCAGATGTGAGTTTCACTAATACATCATGCAGAATTATCAAAGACCAGGCCTGTACATCCTCATGGTACACCTTGGAGATAGTAAGAACTGCCGATGCTGGAGTCAGAAATAACACAGTGTGGAGCTGGAGGAGCACAGTGGGCCAGGCAGCATCAGAGGAGCAGGAAAGCTGACGTTTCGGGCTGGGACCCTTCTTCAGAAATCTCTCAGGACAAATTTGAAAAGTGAATGACCAGAATTCATCCAAATAAGAACCTGGAAACTTCATACTATTGTGTGATAGATTTATTTTTCACGTGCATAGTTTGAGAAAGAAAGCTCCGGCATTTCATAAAGGGAATGACTGAAATCCAAAGTGTCAATCTAAAAGTTGCTGTGGTTAGTTAATTGGTAATTGGTATCCACATCATTGATATATGCTCGTGTAAAGGATTTTTGCAACAACGTTAGGAAATCTCAGGTTTCATCTTAACAAACAGAAATGAGTGAAACAAACTAATGTACACCAATGTCAAGTTGTTTACAAGAATTAATTAAGCAAGTGTAGGAATCTTTAATATACCAGAGTATTCATAATTTATATTATCATTGTTACCTAATGAAAGCTGCGTTGGAAGCATAAATTTTTGGTTTTCTCAAGCTCATTATGCTACCACCAGAAATCTATTGACAGACCGGTGACTTGTCACGAACCTCAAAAGGAAGGAAAAGTCATAACCAAATATATCAAACATTATTAATACAAATATGGAGACTATTAAAGTAGCTTCTTTAATCACAATTTAATTTCATGGAAACTTGAGGTTCTTTACCCGATATGACTGAAGTTCAGCTGGGACCAGGGAAATGTCTGTTTGTTATAGTAGGAGGTTTGTTTATATTAGTTGGTAATAAAGAGGTTTCATTTCACAGTATGGGAGAGAGAAAGACAGAGCTATAGGAACTGTTGTACTAAGAGTTCAAGACTGGTGGATCATTTCCTGCCACAATAAAACAAGTTAACAAGTACATAACAGCCTCAAAATTAGATTGCAGCCAAATCAGGGTATGATCCAATTGCAGTGTCACAACACCTGCCTAAGTAGCTGGTGACAGGACCATGGTAAAATGATCCATCAGCCTTACTTCCAGCGCTACGTACATATATCCATCAGCAAGTCATTGATCTCATTGTGGGCGGGCAGGATTTATTGGCTGTGAGGCTGGCCAAAGGCCTAAATCTGGGGATGTTTAGGAGGTTTTTTTTAATTCATTCATGGGATGTGGGTGTCACTGCCTGGCTAGCATTTATTGTCTGTCCCAAGATATCCTTGAGATGGTGGTGAGCTGGCTTCTTGAACCGCTGCAGTCCACATGCTATGGGATGGCCCACAATGCCGTTAGGGAGAGAATTCCAGGATTTTGACCCAGCAACAGTGATGGAACATTGATATAATTCCAAGTCAAGATGGTGAGGGGCTTGGAGGGAATCTTGCAGGTGGTGGTGTTCCCATGTATCTGCTGCCTTCATCCTTTTAGATGGAATTGATCATAGATTTGTAAGGTGCTGTCTGAGGATCTTTGGTGAATTTCTGCAGTGCATCTTGTAGTTAGTACACACTGCTGCTACCCAGCGTTAGTGGTGGTGTGAGTGGATGTGTTGCCAATCAAGTGGGCTGTTCTATCCTGGATGGTGTCAAGCTTGCATGCTGTTGTAGCTGCACCCATCCAAGCAAATGGAGAGCACTCCATCACACTCAAGACTTGTGCCTTGTACAGGATGGATCTTTGTGGAGTCAGGAAGAGAGTTACTCACCACAGAATTCCTAGGTAGAAGATGTTGAGGTGTGGGAGAATCAAACCTAATAGCATTCAATATTAAAATGGTACACAAAAGAGCCTCTGCTTGCCTTCCTAGGCCCTTGAATACACTTTTATACCTAAAATATTGTGCAATCTAATTTCTAGACTCAGCAGATTTCCTAATGATTAAGTAGCTGTTTAGATTATCAAACTCCTTTCTCAGCCTTCTACGTATTTCTTATCCAGTCATTCCATTTTAAGGTTTATTGACTCTTCGCATACACCAGAACTTTCTAGGTTTTACTTTTCGTACATTTTGTGTTCTGGGTCACAGATTACCCAAAGAGGGCCAATCTCATGGGTTAGTTTGTTAGTTTATTAAGTAGAACATTAGGAAGCAACGGTTTAAATATGATGCATAAGTCCATTAACTGGAAAAGTATACAATCCATGATAGGTGAAAACACAGGTTCTGTTCTCCTTTTTTGTTCTCTTTTTTTCTTGAGCTGATAGTAAACTCTTCTCCAGTCTTCTTCCATCTGAAGAAGGTAGCTGCTTGATGAGGACTGCCCCTTCAACTCACTATCCCCTCCCCCACCCCACACCCACCCAAACACCTGTTAGTATACATTACTTCTAAAGCTGATTGTTTACCCTGTTCCAATTGCTTGTTTGAGTATCTTTGACCAATGACCATCAGACAGGTGCTCAAATAGTCACCTGTCCACTGTCTATCATTTTGGCTGAGGTCACTTTTAGGCTTATCTCATGTGAACCCATTTGTTAATTTCTGCCGAACACTTGTATACATAAGAAGGCACACAAGGTGCCACAAGATTCCCTGAAAGTGCCATTCTCCTTGGTTAATACCTCTGTTTGACTTCAGCCTGACTAAGAATATGCTTTTCCCAAAAAGAGAGAGAGAGAGAGACAGACAGACAGACCGACCGACAGAAAGCACATGACCTTCTGTTAGATGGTCACAGTACAATGCTTTTCAATTCAATAATATTCTTAAAGATATTATTTGTACACTTTGTCTCAAAGGTAACATGCGAGTCTTCAGAAAAGATCAAACTTCAGTCAAAGAAAATTTAAGTACTTAATTTTATGGTGTTTAAACAAAACTGTGAAGTTTTAACAGACTTTTCAAGTTTAATCAATATAATTCAATATTCTCCTGTTCTAGTGCTGAAAAATAAGTTCTTCATAAGAATCTATAGCAACAGTTTAGCATGTCTTTTCCTCCCAAAATTCTGCACTATCTTCTTTTTGCCACGACTCAGTGGAGTAGGCTGAAGAAAATCAAATCGCACTATTCCCAGCGTCATCAATAATGTAAAAAAATTTAGTCAAACTATCCAAAGTCCCTGATCTACCTGACTGAAAGACTGACCTAAAAGAAAATGCTCACCAGATTTCCGTACGTAACAAGAAAGTAACTATTTATTACAAACAAATTGGCTTTAAACCAATGGTAAAAAGGGAATAAGTATTGTTAGCCTATAACTCTATAAGTTAAACTCTATCCCTTATTAAATTCCTCCTCTCACATACAGGTAGACACAGAGACAGACAGACATATAGATTAATGATGGAAAAGGACATAAAATCAGGGAAATACAATTTATTATTAGTGTGCATCACACAGTTGATGAGTTGCTTCCTTTTCTTCCTTTTTATTCTATAACGTTGAACAAGGTTGTTTGCAACTGATGTTCAGTCTTTCACTCACTGGTTGTGATTTTGCCCATTTCAGTGTACCTAAAGGTGATTGTTCTCTTTTCAACAGGAGATTTACATAGAAAGGTGAGTGGTACAGATTTATTATAAACTTTGGACACTGTCACTGTCCAGCACTCGTAAAAAAAAACTCTTAAATACCAAGACAAAGGATTTTCCATAGTATTGCTAAAAGGACAGTTTTAAGTGCTGCAGTGCCTTTGGACTAAATTTGTGAACATGTTTAACGACGTAGCATGAATAGTTTTCACTTCAGCTTACACATTCAATGATACCTCCGTATTGGATAGAGGCAGGGAGAGAGACTTTTTGATGCTTTCACTTTGTAGGTGAGAGTTTCTCTGATGCACTGGTCCCACATAAGGACCATGGTTATCCAGTCAGGAGCCAAATAAAACATTATTGTCAAGCGGTTGTCCCTAAATTCAAAACCCAGCAGCTCTGTGGTGTATGCTTTTGTTCTTCCTGTTCCAGGAAAGATACAACATTGTTTACAACTTACAATGTGCTCCAGTAAATGTGATTTTTAAAAATGCAGCCTCTCTTTGTACAGTATCCTTGGTTTAAAGCAGTATTCTCATTTTTAGTCCACAGTGCAAAAAATAAAGGAATAGAAAACAATGCAGTCTCAACACTTTCTTGAAAGTTTTGACTTCTTGCTAGTGTATAGCTACACAGGTATTGGCCACTCTGTTGCAGCTCACAAAATAACTCTATACTTCTTGATTATGAAACAACTAGCAGAGTATTTACTTAGGATCAAGCTTGGGGCTTTGCTGGACTGTATTTTCCTTCGACTTTAAATTATTAGAATTCTTAGAAACTCACCACCACCATTACCCAACAGAGAGTTTGGACAAGAAACCTCACATTAACTAGGTAGTCTGATTGAGACTGGAGACTCAGCAATTGAAGATTCTCAGGTATACTTTAATTTACTAGAAATCTAAATCAAAGCACATTTGTGCGCTACTCTGATGTTCTTATTTTAAAATCTCATTCATCTCAGGAATTATGTACAATGAGATGTGTTTCCTTTTTAATATGTTATTATTGGCAATGTGGACTGTAGTGATTAATGATTGTTAACTGATTGGCAGTTTACAATAACCCAAACAGCTCAAGTATGATTGGACACCAGGGAGTCCTTCTGTAATAACACAGCTAACATATTACTCATTAGCAATGAAGTTTTGTTCCAATTCTGATCTAATTTCAAACTTATAATTGTCTATTTCTTAGATAAATTCATGAGCAAAGGAAAATGTAGCACTTATGGTGTGGTACAGATTTTATTATATACTTTGGATACTGTCACTCTCCAGTACTTGTAAAAAAATCTCTTAAATACCAAGGCAAAGGATTTTCCATGGTATCTCTCAGAGGACAGTTTTAAGTGCTGCTGTGCATTTGGTCTAACTTTGTGAACATGTTTAACTATGTGGCATGAATTGTTTTGCTTACACATTCAATGCAGAGGACCATACTTTTAAGGAAAAGGCATCAAAAAGAAAGTAAACAAAGAAAGAACAGTTTTTCTTTAAGCAGTGTAACAAAGGAATCACATAGATTTTACTAAACTGTAAACCTATGCCCTCTAGTTTTCAATTCCGCATCCCTGGGAAAAACACTATATGCATTCATTCCATCTATGCCCTTCATGATTTTATACACCTCAATAAGGTCATCCCTCATTCTCCTACGTTATAAGGAATAAAGTTCTATCCAGACCAACCTCTCTCTGTAACTCAGGCCTACTAGTCCTGGCAACATCCTCGTAAATCTTCTTTGCACACTTTGCAGTTTAACAATGTCTTTCCGGTAACGGGGTTACCAAAACTGTATATAATACTCCAAGTGCAGCTTCACCAACAATTTATACAACTGTAACATCCCAACTCCTATACTCAATGCCTTGAACGATGAAGGCCAGCATGCTAAATGCCTTCTTCACCACCCTGTCCACCTGTACTTGTACTCCTAGGTCCCTCTGTTTCACAACACTCCTCAGGACCTTATCATTTACTGTATAAGTCCTACCTTGGTTTGACTCTCCAAAGTGAAATACTTCATACTTATCTGTATTGAATTGCATTTGCCAATCCTCAGCCCACTTCTCCATCTGATCACGATCTCTTCGTAATTTTTGATAGCCTTCCTCACTATCAATGATACCTCATAATTTTGTATCATCCGCAAACTTACTAATCAAACCTTGTAACATTCACATCCAGATCATTTATGTAACTAACAAATAACAAAGGATCCAGCAGTGACCCTGACGGCACATCACTAGTCACAGGCCTCCAGTCCAAGAAACAACCTCCAACCATCACCCTTTTTTTCTTACCATCGAGCCAGTTTTGAATCAAATTAGCTCACTCTCCCTGGATCCCATGCGACCTAACCTTCATGACTAGCCTGCTTTGCGGGACCTTGTCAAAGGCCTTACTAAAGTCCATATAGATAACATCCACTGCCCTACCCTCATCCATCCTTTTGGTTACCTGTTCAAAAAACCCTAAAAGATTTGTCAGACATGAATTCCCGCGCACAAATCCATGTTGACTATCTATAAACAGACCTTGACTATACAAATGTTTGTTGTTCCTGTCCCTCTGTATTCTCTCCAATAACCTGTCTACCACTGATGTCAGGCTCACTGGCCTGTGGTTCTCTGGCTTGTCCTTCTGCTTGGTGTGGAGGTACTTTTTGTACAAGCTTCTGCTGCACTTCACCCACTTCAACCTTCGTCCACCATCCAGACATCCCTTGGCGCGCTTATTTAGTGCCATGTGGTTGGGATCCCCAGTGGAGGTCTCTGTATGCTGGAGTTCTCCTATTTTTATCAGGAATGTGGGATAGAGGGTGTTACATACAGCAGTCCCATGTAAGTGCAGATTGCAGTGGTTCATGGGTTTCCAATCCAATTGTTTATTGAGTGATGCTGTGAAATCCATGGATTGTGTATATATTAGTTGTGGGCAATTGCACCTCCTTATTTGTTACTTAAAAAATCTTTTCCTGTGCTTTTGGTTGCACTTCAGCCTGTGCTCCTGATCTTTGAGGATCCAGTGCCAAGTGGTGTGGGCAAGACAGAGGACGTAGAGTCATATGGCACGGAAACAAATCCTTCAGTCCTCATGAATTTGCTCCTGGGCTAAGTTGGCTATTAACAGGTCCAGGCAGTGGGCTGTGGAGGGGGGCTCAGTTCCGTTGACTGCCACTCTTCCGTGGCTACGTTTATGCCTGGGTGTCCTTGGAGAGGGAGCACGTGGTGTCTACTAATCCTAATGGGAACTGCAATGGGTATAATGCTTTATCTCCCCTTCTAAGTCGACTTTGATTTAGCCCCTTCCTGCTCCCTCTACCTTTCCCTCACATGTGATGGCTTGCATTGCTCTTAACAGGCTTTGAAAATAATTATTTGATTGGCAACACACGTGATTACTGGGACAAAACTAAATTTGCTGGAAAAGCTCAACAGGTCTGGCAGCATCTGTGAAGGAAAAAAGGAGTTAACGTTTCGGGTCCGGTGACCCTTCCTCAGAAGGGATCTGAGGAAGGGTCACCGGACTGAAACGTTAACTCTTTTTTCCTTCACAAATGCTGCCAGAACTGTTGAGCTTTTCCAGCAACTTTGTTTTTGTTCCTGATTTACGGCATCCGCAGTTCTTTCGGTTTTTACACAAGATTACTGGTAGTGGTTAGGAATTTGAAAAGGCCAAAAAGACAAAAAAAAGTCACCGTGATTTTGGTGGTGCGAAAGTCGCTCAGTTGTGAGCGATAGCATTTCTGGGTAAAAGGGGTTTTTAAAAAAACAGCAGACCCAGGGATAAGTCTGCAGAACTGTCTGTTCTTGTCTAGGGCTAGCCTATGCATGCCATATGGCTCTGTTTTGGTGTTCAAAAATAAATGATGTTCCATTCCAGTCAGGCTTCCTGAGTTATTACAGAAGGAAAGGGTTAATTTGGAAGGAGGGAATCATTGATGTCAAGACCACCCTGGCTTTGATGGGAGGACAGTGCATGATTACATCTGACATGTTAATTTGATATGTCTGCAGATCAAGGGGTAAAGTGGGGAGAAATTAGAAAGATAGGTTGATTACACCATATTCTCCCACATCTCTAGCCATTTCCTAGGCCACTCAAGAGTTGGAAAAATTCTGCCTTATGATTTGTTGACATTGATTTGAATCATTAACCTGCTTCTATGCTTACTACTTGAAACAGAACCTGGGATTTCTTTTGTGAATTGGACATTTTCAAGGCACTGAAAATGCACATTATGTCACAGTGGATCATGATGCTGAATTAATATGCTTTTGTAACTGTGCATTCTAGAAAAGAGATTCTCATGTATGAATGCAGCCTGAATGATTGTGGTGAATTTGCCATTAAATGAGCACTGAAACTGCACTTCACTTCCTAGAACCAGCCCAATTGTCTTCAGTGCACCTTTATTAAACATACATAATAAACCCCAGTCACGATTCCCCATTTCTTCTCTTGTCACCTCATACCTAGTGACTTATGAAGCAGACACAGCACATTCTTATGTCTGTTTCCTTAGCAAAATTTTGTTGGAACAGATCATTAGGCTGTTACTGTAGGCTTGAGGCGAGCTATTCTGCGTTAAGCATAGTTGACTAGAATTCCTTTCCACTCTTATTGCCTGCTATAGGCATATTAAAAGCATTTACCGTTTGTTAATCAACCTTTTTGAACAATCAACATGTTATGAACACACCTTCCATGCTGACCATTAATAATGACTTTGACAAGTGAATCACCTCAAGTAAGGAAAATGGAAAACCCAGTATTGCTGCAGCTCCTGTAGCAATGAGTCACTGCAAGTTGCTACTTCCTCAAGTTACCATGCTTATACACCAAAAGACTTGCTGGTTGAATTATTAACAATAGCAATTCAATAAAATTAATCATGATTTGGGAGTCATGGAAGCCTTAGCAGTGAGTACCATTCCTATCACATTATTTCATTTGAGACCAGAGTTCACATGCAAATCAAGGCACACATAGTGTTTTTAATCTTTCTGTTTTCTTATTAAAGGGAAATTATCGATGATGAACAATAACTATGTTCTTTATCAGTCTACTATGGATCCTGTTGGGAACAGTCAGTCAACACAAGACTTCTAGCCATTGTAGAATGGAATGAAAATGACCAAAAAGGCATACAAGAATTGACATCAAGGTGGTCATAAACAGCAGGCAATTGTCAAGTCGGTTGTCAGTGTGATTGTCACTATAAAGATATCTGTAGAATTATATCAGAAAAAACAAGAGAAAGGTAGTATGAAAGGGCAGCAAAACTGTCTCCAAATTGAGTTCCAGAAGTGGCAAAAGATAAGTTAATGTCAGTCAGTGACTGAATTGGGTTTGTTGCCAAAAGTGAGCCGTTAGAAATAGCCTGTGGAATTTCAACACTTTTACTTCAAAGTTGAATGCAAGCCATCTGAACAGCTGAGCTCATGTTCAAATGATAATTAGTTCTTTAGAGTAATTATAGTGGTTGATGTCTCTTATGTACCAAGAAACATAGCGAAGTAAACATACCATTGTGTCACATTATGTGGGATCATTCATTTACCAGTAATATAACTTGTCCATTCAGAGCTAAGGTCCAGGTTTTCACCAGGAGTGAAAGCCTCTCTGTATTAGTGAAAATAGCAAAAGTGGCTAGAAATTCCAAATCTCATTCCTGAACATGGCACTTGCAAGTTTCTTGGGCCAAGAATGGACTTGGCTTGGGATTCATGCACTCATGGTTTCCAGAGGCATCTGGCTATGTAAATCATTGGCTGCCTTCACTCCTTTGTGATTTTGGTGATGTATGTGTCTGAGCCTGAACCCAGAATTGTGCAGATTAGACCAGCTAAGAGTATGCCTGAGCCTCAAATTTGTTTGGAAAACCAGGATACTCTTTTAGAGAGGTTCTAGAACACCTTTGAGGGAGGAAAGCTGCCCTTTTGTGGAGGTAAGGTACACTTTGGTGAGGTACCATTTTAGGTGAAGTCAGGTGACATTTTGGATTATTAAAACTAGATCTGCCTGTCTGCACAAAATGCATGAGGTCGCTGGAATTCACAAACTGTCAAAGCTGTCAAACAACCGTCAAGCTATCAAGGGCTCTGTTAAGACTGTCAAAGAGACCAGTCATGACTGTCAAAGCATTTAAAACTCCAGGCCTTCTAATCTTTGGAAAATAATGTCTGGAGAGTTGAAGAAATATTGTTTTCTATTTCTGTCTGCCAACTGACATAAGCATTATGATTTCCATAACTGGTTTGCTGCTGCATGACTGATTTCACAAGAAAACATAATCGCAATAGGTTATCTTCCAATTCACAGTTTGACTGACAGCTAGAAAGTGATTTTGTACTCTGATGTGAGACAATGAATTCCAACACTTGTTGCACTTGAATGAACTGTGTATTCACAGAAGGCTTAACTAATTAGTGTCTTTATGAATGAGTGTTTTTTCTAAATATTGTGAAAAGTACATTTACTCTAATTAATAAAACTTTAGTTTCACTCATTTGTACATGGATCCTGAAGTTTAATGATAGATCAGTTGGCATGAGGATAAAAGGGCAAAAAGTGAAGAATGGGAAGTGTACATTGATATTTGTTGGCATTAAGCTGACATAGGGGTTATAAGAGGCCATGAGGAGGGCATAACGGATAGGCTAGCATGGACGGTGTGCGAGCCATGCAGGTGAATAAAGCAGTGAAGGTTGGCATGAAGACTGTTGGGCGGCCAAATGGCATGGGTACGGATCAATAAGCGGCAACTGTAGACATAGATACAGCATGGAAAGTGTGTGGATATTGAGGGGTAAGGGTTGCAGGGGTGTTTGTGCTAATCTTTATTTTTGAATTTTGAACACAATGCTGATGCTCCAAGGCAGGCTTCTTGCACAATCCCTCCAACTTTAGCATCCTTCCCAAGTTTTCCCAGGTCATCTACACCCATGTCAAATGCTGCCAGACCACCACACTCGCATCATAAATTGAAGTGTGGCAGCCATTTTTAAAGGTCAGGTTTGCAGAGGCAGGAATTCTCCCATCTCTGCATATCTGACCATGAAACAAAAATCAGGGTTCAAGTCTTAGATGAGAATGCATAATCAATCTGTTATCAAGCAGGTTGGCACGGTGTTTCAGTGGTCAGCACTGCTGCCTCACAGAATCAGGGACCCAGGTTTGATTCCAGCTTTAGGTAAGTCTGTGTGAAGTCTGCACATTCACCTTGTGTCCGTGTGCATTTCCCCTGGGTGCTCCGGTTTTCTCCCACAGTCCAAAAATGTGCAGATTAAGTAGATTGGCTATGCTAAACTTTGCATAGTTTACAGGGATGTGTAAATTAGGTGGATTAGCCATTGGAAATGTGGGGTTACAGGAATGAGGTAGGATGTGCTTAGGAGCGTTGGTGTGGACTTGATGGGCTGAATGGTCTGCTTCCACACTGTAGGGATTCTATGATTCTATCAAGGTGAAGAATTCTATGCCATGATTATTTTCCGTTTATTCTGAAAGCTGGTGTACAGAGTAAAAGTTCTATGTTATAATCATGAGGTCTTAATTTCATTTAGCTAAATATGAAACAGGACAGGGTGCATTCTAGATTACAGAGGATACAATATCTACTTGAGAGTTGCTGGGGATACTGAACCCAAAAACCATCTTGCATTAAACTTCATACTTGACAGTGGAACTTACATAATATAGGTTAATTGCAAATCACTTTTATATACCAGATCTAGTCATCCAACACAGAGCCAATGATAAAATTTCTCTCCCCATGACAAAAGAATATTGCAGGTGATCTGACACTTAAAAAAAAATTCATTTGTTTTCTATTAAAAAGGAATCTACATTTGCAAATGCCTTTCCTTAGAATAATTAAGCACTGCACATTAAAAATAGGCTGATATACAACTGTAAGCATTCTTGCCAACCATAAATGCCATTCCTAATATGTCACAGGGTTGATACCAATAATAAATTCTATTCAAATAACACCCTTAATGTAATAAAACATGCAAGACACTTCATAGGAGTTTTATAAAGTTAAACCAGACACTAGGTCATATAAGGGGATATTAGGACTGATTGACAAAAGTTTAGTAAAAATGGCAGGTTTTAAGGAGCATCTTAAAGGAGGGAACATAAAAACCATCAAACCCCTACAGTGTGGAAGCAGGCCATTTGGCTCATCAAGTCCACATCAACCCTCTGAAGAGCACACCACCCAGACCCACCCCCCATACAATCCCTGTAACCCTGCATTTCTCATGGCTAATCCACCTAGCCTGCACATCCCTGGACGCTATGGGCAATTTGGCAGACCAATCCACCCAACCTGTACATCTTTAGACTGTGGGAAGAAATCGGAGCAGCCAGAGGAAATCCACACTGACATATAAAGTTGTGGAGAGGTTTAGGGAGAGAATTCCAGAGTTTAGGGCATAGACACAGCCACAAATAGTGTAACAGTTAAAAATCAGGGGTCCTCACCACAGGAATGCAGATATCTCAGGGCCTCATGGGACTCAAGAGGATTACAAGCATGGGGAATGGAAAAGACATGGAAGGACTTGAAAAGAAAGATCAGAATTTTAAAATTGATGTGTTGCTTAACCAAGAGCAAATGTAGTGTGTGTACACTCGAGTGACACTGTGTGAGATTCAACAAAGTGTGGAGCTGGAGAAACACAGCAGGCCAGGCAGCATCAGAGCAACAGGAAAGCTGACGTTTCGG
>NC_063340.1:65776996-65866095 GCF_021869965.1 Rhincodon typus
GGTCCCGATCCGAAACGTCAGCTTTCCTGCTCCTCTGATGCTGCCTGGCCTGCTGTGTTTCTCCAGCTCCACACTGTGTTATTCTGACTCCAGCATCGGCAGTTCTTCCTATAATCACTATATGAGATTTGATGTGAGGAGAAGGCCCATAGTTGAAACACCACAGATCTGAAACTTAGTTTTATATATTAAAAAATTCTACCCTAGGTATGGATATCTGTACAGCAGTAACTTACCAATCCGCTTTAAACAGCAGCTTCCAAACCCAACATCTTTAGCACCTAAAAGAACAGAGGTAACAGATGAACGGCAGCTGTAACACTCGCAAGATCTATCCCAAGCCAGCCTGACTTGGAACTACCATCCTTCATTGTCTTTGATTCTTAGCTTGGAATTCACCTCCTAATAGCATTGTTAGTGTCCCTACAACCCAAGAACTGCATTCATTGCAAAAGGCAGTTCACTGCCACCTTCTCCAAGGCAATTATGCATTGACAAAATATGGTGGCCTAGCCAGTGACACCCACATACCATGAATGAATAAAAATAAAACTAAGATCTCACCAAGGATTGCCTCATCTACATATTAATAAAAATAACTATCATAATCAAGTCAAAACAGTGAAGTCAGAGTCAATTGAAAGAAAACCAAGCATAACTCAGGTATGATCTCAAAACAAAGGTAATCTCAAATAAAAAGAATCCTTCCCAATGTGATAAACATTCATGGTATATTCATATTATTATTTGAAAATTTGGCTTCTAAAGTTGATAGAACCATCTACAGCTTTAAGTTTGATTTGTATTTCTATATTGTGTTTTGTAAGAAGGAAGACATAGTTTTAGCTTAATTTTATCTTTGTTAAGTGCATGGTGCCAGGGTGTCTGAGGTTTTGTTGAATATATGCAGTGTAAATGAGGGCTCACAGCTATAGAATAAAACATTCAATTCATTTGAAATAAGGGTTAAAGAAAAAAACTGTTACCTAATAAAGTCTCCTATGACACAGGGTTGTTGTTGAGTGTAAAGGCACTGAATTTCTTTTTCTGACATTTGTATTAGGGACATTTCCATAGTGTGCATCTTTTTTTCAATTTGTGTGTAATAAATGTGATGTTCTTTTATTAAAAGTACATTGGCAGTCTCTTGTAAATAGGTTTAGTGACTGGCCACCATGGTAAATAAATAGTAGAAATGAAATTTATGGTCTATCAAGCTGGATCACACTCTGGAATCTGACTTGACCAGTATTACCATCAGCTGTGATCATAACATCAGTAACCCTCGACATCCTGGACTTTTGAAATGACAGACCCTAATCCCAATTCTATGAAATGGTGCTACTTTTAGATAAGTTTGATTGTTTAAAATCCAATGTCACTGCAAACATCAAGTACTAACCTGAAATGTTCAATACATCAAAAATTCCTTTTAAGCTAAGGTGAAAAATAACAATAATGAACCAAGATGTTAATACAAAAATAAAATTATTGCAGTCTGCACTGAAAATTTGATCAATGATAAATAATCTTCTATAACAAGGGCAAGCAGTCAGAGGAATTCTATCTTATAATTCTTGACCTGTGGGTAGCAGATATGACCAAGCCCAACAGTGGAAGCATCAGGAAGTCTCCCCTTCTGACACAAAGAGATCATTTTTTATTTATATCAGTGGGTCTCATGTCCAGGTCAATTAGATTGCAAGAAATGCATTGCTTTTGGGAAATAAAAATACATTGAAACAAAATAAGATTAACAAAAATAGTAAAATTAAACCAAAATAGGCAAAGCAGACAAAATCAAAGTTAAAATTCCACAAGTTGTGCACCTGTCGCAGAACCATGCTGATATTTCCTTAAATATATGGCCCTGGTCATTGATCCCTCCATAAAAGGAGAGAAATTCTTTTCCGTCTACCCTATCCACGCCCCTCATAATTTTATACATCTCAATCACGTCCATCCTCGGGCTCCTCTACTCCAAGAAAAACAACCGCAGCCTATCCAATTTCTCTTCATCACCAAAACTCTCCAGACCAGGCAGAATTCTAGTAAATCTTCTCTGTACCCTCTGATGGCCTACACCCTAGGGTGTTAAAGGAAGTGGTGGTAGATATAGTGGATCCGTTGGTTAGAATATTCCAAAATTCCCTGGACACAGGAAAAGTTCCAGCGGATTGGAAAAACACCCTTATTCAAAAAGGGAATGAGGTAATATGTGGGAAATTACAGACTATTTAGTTTAACATCTGTTGTTGGGAAAGTGTAAGAAACAATTATCAAGGAAGCAAAATCAGGATATTTGGAAAGTCATAACGCAATCCATCAGAGTCAGCATGGTTTTATGAAGGGCAAATCATGTTTGACTAATTTGCTAGAGTCCTTCGATGACGTAACGAGCAAAGTGAATATTGGATATGCTGTAAATGTAACATATCTGGACTTCCAGAAGGCGTTTGATAAGGTGCCACACAAAAGGTTAATTCACAACGTTGGATCATATGGGATTAGGGGTTATTTATTAGCTTATATAGGTGACTGGTTGATGGACAGAAAACAGAGAGTTCGGATAAATGGGACTTTTTTTCTGGCAACAAATAACAAGTGGGATGCCATAGGATTCGGTCCTTAGACCCCTGCTATTTACAATGTACATTAACGACTTAGATACAGGGATAGAAGGCTCTATAGCCAAATTTGTGGATGACACAAAACTAAGCAGGATGGTAAATTGCACTGAGGAAATAAGAACTTTACAAATCGATGCAGATAGGTGCCTTGATCACAGAGTGTATCCAAGTGGTTCTTTTCCGATTTGGTTAAATGTAGTTAAGAGAAGGCTCGACAACAGCAATTTGCTTAAATTGAACATTTATTGAGTAATAATAAAAGATGAAAAAAAAGGATCATTTATTAAGTAAATAAAAAGAATGGAAAAAAAAAAGAGGAAAAAACAATAAGCCTCACACCCGTCTGGCCATAGGGGACCCCTCAGTCGAAGGCTGGTCTGGAGGCTAGGTTATTCCTGGCACTGTTCACAGTTCCGGTCCAAGGTGAAGTCCAACTCTCTGAATGAAACTCTCTCTCTGTTACACAGTGTAACAAAACACAGAGAAAGCAGATACAGAAGTCAAAACTGCTAGCTAATACAGAAAACAGCTACGAAAAAACAAACTGCTGGTGTCATCTTCAGCCCGTAAAGGAATGTTCTCAGGACTCATTCAAAGTCATGCAGCTTATCAAGTATCATCCTAAACTTTCCCAGCCTATTTCCCCATCCTATACTTTCTTATGCAACTGTCAAATATCATTAACATTTAGTCCTTCGGCCCATCCTATACAATAGGTTAGGAGAGTGGGCCAAAATGTGGCAGATGGAGTTTAACGTGGAAAAGTGTGAGGTCATGCATTTTGGTCAGAAAAATGGAAAGATGACGTACTATCTAAATGGGAAGAGACTTCATGATACTCCAGTGCAGAGGGATCTGGGTGTCACACATAACTAGCATGCAGTTACAGCAGATAATGTTGGTTTTTATAGCTAAAGGAATTGAATATAAAAGGTAAGAAAGTATCGTTGCAACTATACAAGGCATTGGTAAGACTGCACCTGGAGTACTGTGCACAGTTTTGGTTCCCTTATTTGAGGAAAGATGTAGTGGTATTGGAAGCAGTTCAGAGGAGGCTCAATAGATTGATTCCAGGGATGAGGGGTTTGTCGTAAGAAGAGAGATTGAACAGTTCGGGCCGATACTCTCTGGAATTTAGAAGAACGAGGGGAAATCAAATTGGAGGTATTCAAGCTGATAAAAAGGTACAGATAAAATAGACGTGGAGCAGATGCTTCCTCTTGTGGGGCATTCTAGGATGAGAGCTCATTGTCTTAGGATAAAGGGGTAGTAAATTTAAAACAGAACTGAGGAGAAACTACTTCTCCCAAAGGGTTGTGAATCTGTGGAATTCACTCCCCAAAAGTGCAGTGGATGCTGGGACAGTGAGTAAATTTAAGGAGGAGTTAGACTGATTTTTACTTGGTAATGGGTTGAAGGGTTATGGGAAGAAGGCAGGAAAATGGGGGTAAGGAGCACATCAGCCATGATCGAAAGGCGGAGCAGACTTTGATGGGCCGAATGGCCTAATTCTGCCCCTGTTTCTTATGAACTTATGAACCCTGACCATCCCCCCCAATAATGTCGTTTCCAGAACTGCACACAATACTGAGGTTGCAGCCTAATCAACTTTTTGTACTGTTGTAGTAGAAATTCCCTGCCCTTAAACTCTATACCTCAGCTAATAAAGACAAGTATCCCATATACCTTCTTAGCCACTTTATGCACCTGTCCTGCTAATAGTGGCCAGTGGACATGCACGCCAAGGTCCCTCTGAACCTCAATGCTTCTCAGGGTCCTACCATTTGTCATATATTCCTTTGCCTTGTTTCCTCTGCCCAAGTGCATCGCCTAACACTTATCCAGATTAAATTCCATTTGCCATTGATCAGCCCATCTATGTCCTCCTGCAATCTAAGGCTATCCTTTTCACTATTTACCACCCTGTCAAATTTTGTATCATCTGCAATAGACAATGCATAAGGACATTATGTTTAATGTCTACTTAGCTGAAGAATTTCATTGGCCATTTATGACAAAGCAGCATTTCTTGGCATAATATTAAATTTCTCCATTGTCATAAAGGTACATTTATTATAATATGTACAGTGAGTTACGTTCCATCAATTGTGGTGAACAAAAAAAATTGAGCATTGCCTTTACTCCCATCATACCGGTTACAAAATTCATTTCAAACCACAAGTCAATGATGGCAGTTTGTTCCAATTCACCCTGATGTCAGCAGGATTGTATCTATCGAGGCCTTCATTTAGAAAGAGGGAGGACACCTAATAGAATTCAGGAAAAATATTGTGATATTCCAAAGTACAGTTACAGAAATATGCTAGGAAATTTCTGAAATCCCGTCCTGCCAAACAAAGTGCAACTGAATAGAATGGTTGTGAATGTCCATTGCTGAGGGCATGGCTAGCAGTGTGGCTAAAGGTATGAAAGATGATGGCATCCGCAAATCCAATCTTCCTCCTTGTGTCCCACATTCTCTCATACCAAGTCATCCTCTAACATACATGTTGCAATTGGAGTAAGCCTGCATCACTTACTTGCTTCTCTCCTAAGCCACCACAAATTTCTCTTGTACCTTTACCTTTCAGATACCAAAGAGGAGCAATCTGGCTAGGCATTGGAGAACAGCAAGAATATATGGTGATAATGAAGACATAGCACTACCACTTGACTTTGCACCCAGTTCAAATACTGACGGTTTATCTTAAGGGATAGATGAGAAGAATGAAATTTGTACTTGATTGGATGCCTAGTTCAAGTAGGGTTCAGCTAGGCAGGGGACAAGGATAATGTTAGTTCCCACTTAACAGCATGTGAAATCATTCATTCTGCTAAAGAGGACTCATGATTAGTTCAATAGGGCAATCAACAAAAGAAAACTAATGGAAAAGAGTAACAAAATATTTGATCCATTGGTTAGTCTAACAGAAAGCCTGTGGATAATGTTAATGGACCTGGAGAAGTCCGACTCTTGCACCAATTTTGCCATAAGGTTCATGCAAGGCTTGAAGCCCATTCTTTCCAGTTGTATCTGAGGTAACTGGCAAATTTCAATGAGGACATCTTTCCTAAAATACTACAGAAAACATTACGTTACATGCCATTACATTACAACTAGAAGAAATCAATCAGCAATTAATGTTCAAGTAGTTAAATAGCTTTAATAAATGCTGATGAGGAGACCTTTTTGCTGCAGAACATATGTTCAGAGTATAAAAGAGGCAGGCTCAGATTGATGTCATGATCTGCTTGTCCTGCATTCTTCAGCAGTGTGCATAGTGTTGTTTGCAGCCAAACAAAAGTAAAATACAGTGGACACTGGAGATCTGAAATAAAAACAGAAAATTCTGTAGAAACTCAGCATGGTTGGCAACACCTATGGAAAAAGAAACAGAATTACTGTTTCAAGCCTGCTATGAGTCTGGGATTTTGGTAAAACAAAGGCAAGACTTATACAAATTAAAGCAAGGCCTTGGAGAATGTTGTAGAATTCAGAGAGATGAGAGACACCTCAGGGTTCAGGTACATAGTCCTTTGACATTTGCATCACAAGTACATAGGGTGGTTGAGAAGGTGTTTAGCATGCTTGCCTTCTTTGCTCAGACCTTTGAGCATAGGAGTTAAGATGTTTTGTTGAGGATATACAGGATGTTGATGAGGCCTCTTCTGGACTACTGTGTCCAGTTCTGGTCTCCCTGTTCTGGGAAGGATATTATTAAGCTGGAGAGCTTTCAGAAGCGATTTACCAGGATGTTGTTAGGAATTGAGGGTTTGAGTTATAAGGAGAGGCTGGATGGGCTGGGACTACTGGAGCATAGGAAGTTGAGAAATGACATTATAGAGGTTTATAAAATCATTAGAGGCATGGATAAGGTGAATAGCAGGTGCCTTTTCCCTCACCTAGGGGATTTTAAGACAAGGGGGCAAATATTTAAGAGAAAGATTTAAAAAATACACGATGAGTAATTTTTTGTTTACACAGAGTGGTTTGTATGTGGAATGAACTTCCAGAAAAAGAGTTGGATGCCGGTACAGTTACAACATTTAAAAGACATTTAGATAAGTACATGAATAAGAAATATTTGGAGGGATATGGGCTAAGTGCAAGCAGGTGGGACCAGTTTAATTTGGGATTATGGTCCACATGGACTGGTTGGTCCAAAGGGTCTCTTTCTGCGCTTTATGATCTATGACTCATCCAGACAGACTCTTCAGAATAATTCAGTTAATGTTATGTGGAAAATCAACAGAAAATTCTTGGCCTGATGACTCATTGGATCTACTCAGTTGTCAGGAAAATCCATAATGATGCATGATAAGCCTAAAAATAATCGGTATACGAAGAAAGATCTGTATTTATTGAATGCCTTTCAGACCTGAGCAAATGTCAAATACTTCACAGTCAATGAAATGTAGCCAATTGTAATATAGGAAAAAGAATTAGAATAAAAAAGAATTAAATATTAAAAATTAATGCGTTCCTAAAACATGTTCTAAAGCTTTAGTATAGATATTCACTTCTGCAATAATCTTTCCATTTGTTGCAAATTTTAATGTTGTCATTTATTCCCTTTGGCATTTTTAAATATATTTGATAGCTGTCTTCTTTACTTTTGTGTCATTGATACTGTGATAAATTTGAGCCACACACTAACACCTACTCTTAATATTTTTTTCCTCTCTCAAGTCCATTTATCTGTTTCTCTTTAAAATTATTTAAGTAAAACATACAATTTCATTTCTGTAAAATATGCTTTATACCTCATGATAAATTAGCCATTTATCCTTTGCTGCATGGGGAAATAAGGTCACTCTCATTGACAAAAGTCAAGTGGTTCATTTCCAGTTGTTAAATTGTTGGACTTGAATGAGTCCATCAAATGTTTAACTGGATTGCTTAACTTACAGCCAACAGCAAATTACTATGCAAAGGCATTGTAAATAGCATGGCAATGCTTGACTAGCAATTCACATAATTACAGTTATTACTGTCCAAAAGACCCTTGATGACAGCAACCTTTTTTTACATCTGAAAAAAACTGCAACCATCTGAGAATTCATGTGTTCCTGATTGCACTACCACCTCTTTCATTTTAAAACTTCAGTCTTGTACTTCTAAAGTGCATATAAACTAAATGCAACATAACTGATTCTTCAGCAAAATTCAAAATCAATGATTAGAAATGAAAAGGAAGTAATGAAAAGAAGGTGCAAAGTCTGGCATGTGTTTCAAAGCAATAACACTTACCAATGGCAAGCTGGAGGTGTTAATAGATGATATAAATCCTACCTAACCCAATTTAGTCATTATATCCCCTTAAATAGTTTCACATTCTTGATTATTACCCTGTGGCAACTTGATCAGGAACAACAGTATGAGCTTTCATATGCATGCCAGTGACATGTGGATCTACCTCCCAGTGACCACAATCTGTACTGTAAGACAGCCTTCAGCATAAATTGCCCATAGTGTTCAGGGATGTGTAGATTAGGTGGGTTATAGTGGGATGGGTCTGGGTGGGATCTCTGATGGTCGGTGTGGAGTTGTTGGGCCGAAGGGCCTGTTTCCACACTGTAGGGATTCTATGATGATGATGATAATCATCTTTTCTATGAATGACAATTCCATCTGCTAATTTTGTTAAGCTATCTTCTCAACTAGCAGATTTTTGGCTCTACTAAGGAAGACAATATATTCTAGCTTTCACATTTGGTTTTTGGAATTCTCTCTGAGCAAATCTGATAAGCTTCCACTCATGCTTCCTTAAAAAAAATGTGGCTTCAAAGATTTTCAAAATTCCTGCAGCTAGAAAGAATTTAAGTGTGAGCAGAGACACAGTGGTGACTTTTACACTGAGCAACCAGGATTGCTGCTATCCAGTTCATGCTTAAAAGCAGCATGATGTGATTAAATGGCAATTCAACTTGTTTGTTTACATACCAATAATTTGTTTTTTTTTAAAATTCGCTCATTGGTTGAGGGTGGCACTGGCTGGGCTTTACCCATTCCTAGTTGCCCTCAAGAACGTGGTGGCGAACAGCCTCGTTCAACTGCTGCAGTCCATGTGCTGTTGGCACACCCACAATGCCCCTAGGGAGGGAATTCCAGAATTTTGACCGAGCAACACTGAAGGAGCAATATATATCCAAGTTGGATGGTGAAATGCTTGGATGGGAACTTGCACATTGTGATGTTCCCATGAAGCTGCCCTTGCCCTTCTATATGGTAGTGTCTAAGTAGCTTTGATGCATCTCTGCAGTGCATCTTGTAGATGTTATATGCTGCTGCTACTGAGTGTCAATACTGGAGTGAATATGGTGCCAATCAAGAAGGCTACTTTGTCCTGGATGGTGTCAAGCATCTCGAGTGTTGTTGGAACTGCACCCATCCAGGCAAGTGGGAAATCTTCCTTCACACTCTTGACTTGTGCCTTGTAGATGATGGACAGACTTTGGGGAATCAGGAGGTGAGTCACTTGTTGCACTGTTCCTAACCTCTGACCGACCCAAGTACATACACAGGGATGATGATGGTCGTGTTTGGGACATTGTTTGAGAGGTGTAATTCCTCGAGTATGATAATGTCAGGTTGCTGCTTGACGCTCTGAGGAAGCTTTCCCAATTTTGGCACTAGCCTCCTGATGTTAGTAAAGAGGACTGTGTTGGATTGACAGTTTTGTGAACAAGAATCTTTGGACTGATGGCATCTGGGTGACAGTTGGTACCCTGAAGAGATGGCGAATGATCCCAATGCACTGACCAATGTTTTACTCAGATTTGGGTGCCTTCCTGCCAGATGGCTGTTAATTAGCTGCGAAACACTTCTGGTGTCTTCAAAAGTTGAGACCAGCCAAGAAGTCAGCACACTTTCACACACCTGAGTCAGACTCCTAGTACAGCCCAGCAATGAGAAAAGCACAATGTACCCACTGGCATATAGGTTGACTCCATAGTTCTGATGAAACTCCACTCTTTGAATTGGGTTTTTATATTTTAGTTGAAGGGATCATCCAAAATGAGCACGAGGGAAAATTCTCAGCCCGCCCCAAGAACTTCCCACCTTTAAGTCCTTGAAAGGGCTCGAGAGAACGCAACATTCATGATTAGTTCCTTTTGAGGTTTTCTAAATATGCTCAGTGAGAAATTGAGCTTGGGTCTGGTGAGCCATTTCACTGCCAACATCACCTCCAATCCCGTATGTAAAGAATATTGCTCCACTTATTCCTACAACTAAAAGTTGCTAGGGGAGTGTTTTACAACTAGCTTTCTCTTTTACAATTCCTCACTCTTTCATTGGTTGGAGTCACTGCAACCATGACAACCAAGACCTGTTCCAGCATAAGGCACACTCCCTTTACAGATTCATCACTTCTCTGTGCATCAAGCTGATGAGCAGTGTGGTTAGTGCTGATTGAACGCAGATAGCAATCAAATTTGCAGGCACCATGTAACTGGGCTGTAATCAAAAGGTAATCTTTAAGAATGTAAACATGTCTCTGTTTGCAGTGGTTATCCAATTTATAGCTCAAATTTATTCAGGGTGAACAGGTAAAGTAATATCCCTTAATGTCTCTAGACATTTAAAAATAAAGCGCGGTGCTAAATTTTACAGGGTAGTGTGATCCTCTATCCCCTCAGTAAAAGGTTGGAGGTGAGGGGTGTGTGTCTGAGAGCACTAACTGCTTTAAGACAAGATTTAGCTGGCAGCTCTACAAGGTGTAACATCCCCCCAAGATTAGGCAAATCAGTATCTGGACATCAGAGCTCCAGTGGGAGTACTGGTCATTGCTATGACTAACAGGCAGTTCCACTACATAGAGCCCGGGTATGTCTGAGGTTGAGGGGCTTAGCAAAGGGGTGATCTGGGCTGGGTTCAGGAAACTTTGTGAAAGGGTTAAAGAGGGGAAAATTACCTTAGTGTGTGGTGTCTCCATTGGGTCTAAAAAGCCAACCCAAGCAGCTAAAGCCACATTGGCCCACACCATAAGGTGGACATTCTTGCCATGGTTAAAATCAGTGGTGGCAGGATGAGGCCTTGAAGTGATCATTAATTGACCACCTAACAACCTCAATAAGTTTGAGGTCAGACAAGCCACCTGGCACCTCCCCTGCAACGCCCTCCCAAAAAATTTCAGATCGTTCAAAGGCAGGAATATCGCCCCTTATATTTTACATGCACTCCCACATACAAATCCACAAGCATTGGAATATAAAATCCAGCCCTGGAATAGGATAAGGCTATTTGTCCCAAAGACATTCCTCACGCAACCCACTCATAATCCACAGATCACTACTCTTACCCTCCAAGAGGAACATTTCTGCATGAATACTTTGAATCCTTTCCCACACGCCATGACTAATTAAACAAAATTTGACTTCAATTCCAAACTGGATATAATGCTTCTATCAAAGAAATTAATGGATATCAGCTTCATTTACTGAAAAGCTCCTCCATGTATTTTACAGATTATTAAGAAATCAGAACATTTATAAAGTAATGATAAGCCCATGCTTTGCACCAACGGTTAAAGCAAATATCGTGCTGCACCTGGAACATTCAATCCTCTCAACACTGTAATGACCTGAATCCTGCATGTCTTTTCACCAAGTTAATCAGTTCTGTTGACCTTAGCATATAAATGTAATGTTGAGGAATCTATTTCTGGCTTTCCTCTAAAATTGCTCCAATACATCACTACATCAGTTGGAAGATGGATGCCAAGAATTGCCTAAAATATTTTAAATGTACAGTTCTCAAACAGCCCTGCCAAAGGAATTATGCATATAGAAAAAGAGCAATTAATGTGCTAGCATTTGGGAATTCCCTTGCCGTGATCCATAGAAATTAAGTGAATCCTTTAAGCTTGTTTTTACATAATTCATACAAAGGTTAAACCTTACTGCAAAATACATCATTTCAAATGAAACATTTAAAGGTTAGCCTGCAAAAACTGTTTTTGATTAAACTGTTTTTGTAAACAGTTTCCAGGCTCATCCTGGACTATTCAATATTTTATTCATGTTCTGTAAGTAATTTATACATGCATGTTATTCTGAAACGATATGAAAAACATGTCAATCTTACATACTATCCAGTAGCTGGTTTAAATAAAATGCAAAAGACTTTACTCCTTGGGACATACCATAGTTGGAATTTTGCTGGGCCACAGATGGGACATATTCAGTTAGAAGTCTAACATTGCAACATTGATTCTGGATTTTATGAGCAGTGGAAACAGTAGAGGGCTGACGTCTGGCAATGACATGGCACGACTTGAATCAAGGCAACTGATGTAGCAATTTACCAGGGGGGTGATGGCCTAGTGGTGTTATCACTGGACTATTAATCCAGATACGCAGGCAATGTTCTTGGGTTTGAATCCTACGAAGAATAAAAAACAGGAGAGGTCCTTTGCAGGTCTGGGAGAGGGAGGCTCTGAGCTGGGGTAGGCTTGAATGTAGTGCCAGGAGATGCCGGCGCATTGCTGCGAGTGTGTGTTTCAGGAGTCGCAGGGAGAAACACTTCTGAAGGATCTCAGTGCTATGAATGTAAACATTGTCATGGTTGGGGCCAAATTGGGAAGGCCTGAATGTGGACTGTAGTCCATTGGGGATGATCTGGTTCCATAGGCAGGTACTAAGAAAGGTGATGTGGCTGTAATACCTGGTCGAGCAGTTTCAAGGCCGAAAAGATTACAAGAGAGTTGCAGTGGGAGAGAGATCCCCTGAGGTTTGTCCGGAGGGAGGAGGGTAACTTCTTCAGGGTAGGCATCGTTAGAACAGGCTTCGCAGTGGGGTTAAAATTGTATCAGAGATAGTAGGAACTGCAGATTCTGGAAAATCTGAGACAACAAGGTGCAGAGCTGGATGAACACAGCAGGCCAAGCAGCATCATAGGAGCAGGAAGGCTGACGTTTCGGGCCTAGACCCTTCATCAGAAATGGGGGAGGGGAAGGGGGTTCTGAAATAAATAGGGAGAGAGGGGGAGGCGGATAGAAGATGGATAGAGGAGAAGATAGGTGGAGAGGAAACAGACAGGTCAAAGAGGCAGGGATGGAGCCAGTAAAGGTGAGTGTAGGTGGGGAGGTAGGGAGGGGATAGGTCAGTCCAGGGAGGACGGACAGGTCAAGGGGGCGGGATGAGGTTAGTAGGTAGGAAATGGGGCTGTGGCTTGAGGTGGGAGGAGGGGATAGGTGGGAGGAAGAACAGGTTAGGGAGGTGGGGACGAGCTGGGCTGGTTTTGGGATGCAGTAGGGGGAGGGGAGATTTTGAAGCTTGTGAAATCCACATTGATACCATTGGGCTGCAGGGTTCCCAAGCAGAATATGAGTTGCTGTTCCTGCAACCTTCGGGTGGCATCATTGTGGCACTGCAGGAGGCCCAGGATGGACATGTCGTCTGAGGAATGGGAGGGGGAGTTGAAATGGTTCATGACTGGGAGGTGCAGTTGTTTATTGCGAACCGAGTGTAGGTGTTCTGCAAAGCGGTCCCCAAGCCTCCGCTCGGTTTCCCCAATGTAGAGGAGGCCATAACGGATACAACAGGTACAGCGGATGCAGTATACCACATTAGCAGATGTGCAGGTGAACATCTGCTTGATGTGGAAAGTCTTCTTGGGGCCTGGGATGGGGGTGAGGGAGGAGGTGTGGGGGCAGGTGTGGTGGGGCTGGAGGGGAGTGTGGAGCGGACAAGGGAGTCACGGAGAGAGTGGTCCCTCCGGAAAGCAGATAAGGGTGGGGAGGGAAAAATGTCTTTGGTGGTGGGGTTGGATTGCAGATGGCGGAAGTGTCGGAGGATGATGCGTTGGATCCGGAGGCTGGTGGGGTGGTACATGAGGACGAGGAGGATTCTGTTTTGGTTGTTATTGCGGGGATGGGGTGTGAGGGATGAGTTGTGGGAAATGCGGGAGATACGGTCGAGGGCGGTCTCGACCACTGAGGGGGGGGGAAGTTGCGGTCCTTGAGAAACGAGGACATCTGGGACGTACAGGAGTGGAATGCCTCATCCCCGCCTCCTTGACCTGTCTGTCTCCTCTCCACCTATCTTCTCCTCTATCCATCTTCTGTCCGCCTCCCCCTCTCTCCCTATTTATTTCAGAACCCCCTTCCCCTCCCCCATTTCTGATGAGGGGTCTAGGCCCGAAACGTCAGCCTTCCTGCTCCTATGATGCTGCTTGGCCTGCTGTGCTCATCCAGCTCTGCACCTTGTTGTCTCACCTAAACTTTTAGTTCAACTTTGTTTCAAAAGCAGAATGTTCAGTCTCTATTTTGTTTTAAAAATGCCCATTTTCCAAAAATCTAGGCATAACTACATAGGGTAACATTCCAAATTTAAAATTCTGTGAATGCAAAATAGATGCTCTTAACTTCCTAGTGTGTGCTTCTACACTGTGCCCCTCCTGTTCTTGCAGCTGAGAGAAACACAGTTGGTTGGGTGTGTCTATGCTAGGGATGACTTTGATGGCCATACTCCAGCTGCCTGAGATGTGGAGGGGTCCAACATGCAAAGATTTTTGTAGTTGATGAAACCTAATGATGTTGCAGAGAATGAGAACCATACCAAGCAACTGCCAAAGGTTAACAGGCTAACAGTATAGACAAATAAGTGGATGATGAATTTAATACAGAGAACTGTGAGGTGATGCCTTTTGGCAGACAGGTTAGGGAGAAATAATAGAGTTAATCGCACAATTCTAAAGACAGTAAAGGAAGAGAGAGTTCTTGTCAAAGACCTTGGAAAAACGCCAGGACATATTGAGAGGAGTTAACAAAGCATATTGGATCTTGGGCTACATAACAAGTGTTGAGCACAGAAGTATGGATGTCATATTGGCCCTTAACAATTAAAGCTCTGATTAAGTCAAGTTACAGTATTGCATCCACTTCTGGTCACCACACTTTAGAAAGGATGTGAGCATCCTTGAGAATAGGAGACTTAGTGAGTAGTCTCCAGTGATGCAGGGTTTCAGTTACAAGATAAGGTTGGAGAACCTATGTTATTCTCCTTTGAGCAAAGGAAATTGAGGAGAAATTTGATAGAGGTATACAAAACTGTAACAGATTTAGATAAAGATAGACCAAATAAAGCTACTCCATTAGTAGGTGGTGCAAGAAATAAGGAAGACAGATCCATGTGCAAAAGATTGAGTGATGAGGAAGAACATTTTTATGCAGTGACCAGTTATGGCTTTGAGTTTGTTGACAAGAGTGGAAAAAGTGATCAAAGTTTTTAAAAAAATGTTGGGTGGGCACTTTGGCAAACAAACTTACAGGGCTGTGTGCATAGAGCTGGACAGCAGGATATTAGAACTTAATGGATTGCTCTACAAATAGCCAGCTTGGATCTGATGTACCAAATGGCTTCCTTCTGTACTATGCATTTTTTTGACTGTATGAGATGGTCCAAGGTAGTGGGAGAAATGTGCAATATGAAATAGAACTCGATCTTGGCAATAAAACAGAAAATGCTATATGTCGTCAGCAGGTCTCACAGCATCTGTGGTGCAGAAGCAGAATTTTGGTTTCAGGTTTTTAATTTTTCACCGGTTCTGAAACATTTAGAGAGATGCCATGCACAAAGAACTTGCTCAGAAGTCATGATCATGAACTGATGTTTTCCCTCCTGCCTACCTCAGTGGTGTTAGGGGAAATAATATTTTACTACTGTCCGCATAAGATCAACTAACATAACTCAAAACTGAACATATGGTTCCCTATTCTTCAACAACACGTCTCAGCGAAGCAAGCATTAGATTAAAGCTAATTCTGAAAATAGCAAGGAAAAGGTAAACTAATAAGTATGAAGCCTGAAGTCTCATCTACTTATAGCAACTCAGAAAATGGTTCTCCCAGCTAGGGAAGGAAGCCTGGTAATTTGGTGCATCATGGCAGAAAAAAAAGGGGAGAGAAATACAAAATTTTAAAGTTGATCTTTGAAAAACCTCCAGCTGCTGCATTATTTGCAAAGTTTCATAAGTAAATATCCTGTAAGTCATGTTACCCTTTTGAATTATTTAAAACTGAAAAGTAGATGTAAAATCACTTGTAATCAAATAGCATTTCACTATGATACATGAAACAATCCAGAACCAATACACTCTTTAAAAACTTTTTTTTCTTAAGAGACCTATAGTTTTTCCTTGATAAACACATAGTAGCAAATAACATGTTTGAGTTGCTTGTTAATTGTGGTCAAAAGCACTCAGATGTGGATAAATCAATATCAATTTGCTTGCTTAGCTGCACTGATGGGTACACTCAGACCATCTCCCATACATGCTGACACTATCAATGCTATTTCTTATATTTCTTGCTGTCTGCCCCTGGGTTTGATAATATGCCTCTGTAGAGAATAAAAGGTTGGAAGCAAGCCAACTCTGTAACATGCTGTGAATGGTACTTTGGAAATTAAATAAACTGACGAAAGTGAGTTCAGGCCAGTTACAAACAAACATTAAAGTAGAATTCAATCACTGACAAAAAAAAAATGAAGCAGTTGTGAAACTTTAATTTGGCACTTCAGAGGCCATGCATGAGCTGTTTAAAGATCAAATGTACTGAGACACTACGTCCCATCCAACTCATGTTGTCAGGTCCACTGTTGGATAACAGATTCACAGGTGGAGGCTTTCGCCTAATGCTCTTTGTAGGTGGTGTCTTGTGATCATGGTTACCAATCAGATACCATAATGACTTTTTAGGGAAGGAAATCTCCTATACATACCTGGACTGGCTTACGTGAGACTTAAGACCCACAGGTTTGTTGACTCCTCAGCGTCATCTGGGCAATTAAAAGACAGACAACAATTGATGGCTTCGTCAATGACACCAACATTCCGTGAACAAATAAAAAACACTCCAGGCATGCAAACAAATATTTAAAGGCACTGCAGACTGAAATAAATCACACATGTACTCAAAATGTGATTAGGAAAGTTGTTTTTGCTCATTAAATGAAGGGAAATTGCAAACCAGGAATTGCAGAAGTAGAATATCCCAATCATAGAAGTCTATAGCTTGGAAAAATGCATTTGAACCCATCCTGTCAGAGATTGCTTTTGAAAACTAGATGCATTCCAATTCCCTCTTTTATAATACATTTTCATAAAATGTTAGTACTTTGCAAACATTAGTTTCCTTTTAAATGTTGCTCTGTGAGCGCGCACACACATGGGGTAGATAGTTTATAGGTAGAGGAAAACTAGAAGGCAGTTCAGTAGTTTCTATTCATTCATTGGTTGCTGAGATGATCCTTATGATTCTTCTGCTGGTCAGAATATTGCTTTTTGATCATCTTTCTTCAGCTGGTTTGCAAAAGACACAAGGTGGTTGATTCTCTTGTAAAGGTCTGACTTATTAGTTAAAGATCACTGCTTACAACAAGTGCTGAAAGAAAAATGAATTGGTTTTCTTCAGACTTAAAGTGGGTTTTGACTGCAGAGAACACAGAATCAGCTCCAGTGATAATGGAAATCAAAACACTTTTCTCCATCTTGTTGCCAGTTCAAATGGTTCTGAGAATGGTTTGTCAACAATAACTGGTATATGGACCAGTGACTAATCAACTTCCTGTTGTCACCCAGCTGCATCAATACACAGAATCCCTCAGCTTCAAATCATCTGTGACTGCTTCAATGATTCCCTGTTTAAACAATTGTTTACACAATCCTTACCATGACTGTCAGGTGTCTTTCTCAAAACATGCAGCAATCCTTTAAGACATTGGTTTTAAAACAGTTCTTTCCGGTTTCAGCCAACGTTTATTATTTTAAAAAGCACAAAGCTAAAAACACAGTCTTAGTATTAATAATGTCATCATTTCCAAGATAATATTCTCAAAGTATGGATTTATCCTGAGTTACTAGTTCTGTCTTTTCCTCTGAAGCTTTCACTTTCCTCACCAGAGCAAGCTGAAATTTTAACTCCATTATTTCGGAAAAACATGAAGTATTCAATTCTTTTCTATTTGGTTTGGCAAGTGTTTCTTGAAAACTCTGCTGCAGTTTTTGTGGCCCTGATATTGGACTGATTCCATGGATTGTGACTACTGCAAGATCACAGCATATTGGTATACCTATAATTGCTGGTCCAGCAGTGTCTATAATGTAAAACATCTGTGATGTCCAGACAGTTGAAGCTCCGCTCTAACAATGTTGATCTTGCATATGAAATCATTAAACCATTGTATTCTATAATTTTTACATTCACATCTTTTGTCATGGCTTCCCATATCTGCAGATCCATTTTTCTTGAGGTTGAAGGATAATATTTTCACACTTGCCTATGTCGATTTCACCAATGGTGAATTGTTGCTAGTTTTCAGAATAATTTAATTTTTCCCAACACTTTGGATAGTTGCCTGATGTTGCTTTCACCATTCTTTGCCTCATCATGGAGAGGGTCCAATTCTGATTTATCAAAAACTTCATTTGTGTGACTCTGGGAACCTGGCTACTTCAAGCCAGTCTGTTTGGGTCAATGCACGACACTTTATAGGTGCACTAGCATTTGCTCCAGTGCACTACCACTGTCAATGGTCTTTTATATGTCTTACAAAATTGACTGAATGCTGAACATTTCCATGTCTTGCTATGTTTGTATTCTACTAATTATGTCAACCTTCAAGGTTGTACTTAGGACCTAAGCTTTGCTGACCTTTAAGGATCACGACCTCTCAGCAGCCCTTCTACACTCTGCCAAGAAAATCTTAGTTTTCTATCTGAAAAAAAAATCACAGTGAGCCCTTTTCTCTGCATCAGCTCACAAAGCAGTCTATGGATTCATAGGCTTGTCTAAATGACATGAATTCTAGAAGACAAGTACAGAAGTTTAACTTGACGCTGAATTAATCTTCTAATGCGGTCCATAATTTTCTATTAATGGATCTTTCAGCTCCTCAGCTGTTAATCCCAGTGTTTGGTCTGTACAAATTTTTGCTCTCATTTTCTAAGCAACTGTTAAATGATTGTTTCTCTGCATTGGACAAATTTGAAACAAGAGACTATAGTTCTGAACAGAATATTTTAAATTCTATTAGGAGATCCGACATGTTACATTTAAATGAAGGGATTTTGTGGAAATTCTGACAATTCACCTTTGACATTCCCTTGCTGATTATCAATGATTTTCCCTTTCTTTGAAATTGTTCCTTCTTGAAAAAAAGCTGCAGTTTTAAATTATTTGAAGGCTTAAGCTTCTTAGACATAGCAAAATATTGTAACAAAGCTCTTAAGACCATAAGAAGTAGGCACAAGAGTAGGCCATTTGTCCCCTCAAGCCTGTTCCACCATTCAATAGAGTCATGACTGATCAGACAAAACTAGCACACAGGTGAAGTAGGTAATCAAGAAGGTTAATGGAATATTGGCATACAAGAGTAGGAAAATCTTACTGCAACTTTACAAAATGCTGGTGAGACCACATATGGAGTACTGTGAGCAGGTTTGGTCCTTTTATTTAAAGGAAAGATATTAGTTTATTGGAAGCAATTCAGAGAAAGTTCACTGGGATAATCCCTAGTATGGAGGGATTGTCTTATGAACAAGGGCTAAATAGGTCACGACTCTATGCACTGGAGTTCAAAAGAATGAAAGGTGATCTCATTGAAATACATTGGATCCTTAAGGTGCTTGACAGGGTAAATGCTGAGAGGATGTTTCCCTCATTGGAGAGCTTAGGACCAGAGGATATAGTCTCAGAATAAAGGGATGCCAATTTAAGATTGAGATGAGGAGGAATTTCTTCTCTCAGAGGGTTGCAAGTTTTTGGAATTCCTTGCCACAGAGAACTGCAGGGTCACAGTCCTTGTGTATATTTAATGTTAAGATAGATTCTTGAACAGTAGGAGAAATAAAGGGTTACAGGGAAAATGCAGGAAAATGAATGTGAGGATTTTTAGATCAGCCATGAACCTATTCAATGGTGAAGCAAACTAGAGGGACAAAACAGCCTCTCCTGTTCTTATTTCTTATGGTCTTAGACATTCCTCCCATTTGACAGTTGTTCATTTTAGTTATTTACTTACTAAACAGATATAAGTTGGATCTGGCAGTGTGATTTTCATCATTCCTCTTAACCATCGACATTACTTCTATAACTTCCATACTTACTTTAAACATCCATGTTTTGATTAAATATGCTAATTTAGTCCTAAATACAATTTTAATTTCTGTACTTAAACGATTAACCTTAGCATTTGCTGCACAACCCTTACTTCTGATGGATTTTGCATCAGATCTGGATTCTTTGTATCTGCTGGTGGAATATTTTATTGTTCACTTTTCCCCCTTTTCCTGGAAAAGTTCCCTCTAACTGTGATTTTTGATTTGATTTCATTTATTTAATGTCATGCATTTTGTTACAAAATACAGTGAAAAGTGTTGTGTAGTATCACCACTTTCCAGCGCCATCTTAAAACACATAAGAGAATAAACCAAAACATAGAATATAAAGGCAGGAATATGAAGAAATAAAGAAAAAAAGTGGTCACCCTTATAGTCTTTCTTGTTAAGTGCTCCGCCATGGGCCTGCAGGCCAGGCACAAGTCCCCTTCCCAACTGGCCATTGCTGGAATAAAACTCACCACTCTTCGGCACCATCTCCCCTCCACCAATTCCCTTGCCACTATGAGGCCTTGGTGGACCTCAGCAATGCATATGCCAACAATGCCGTCAGGTACCGCACCCACCCAAACTCCATTCCGTCGCCTCTGTGAGTCCGCTTCAGGCTCACCTCACCTATGCAGCCACTGCTGATGCCACTAGTTCTTGTACTGGGCCCAAACCCACCTCCTCCGCCACCTCTATGAATCTGCATTGGACGCAAATGCCGCCAGGAACCCAAACTCATCTCCTCAGCAGCAGCCAGGAGTCGGCATTGCAGGGCCCACTCATTGCCCTCACCACAACAGCGTTCTTCCCAAGGGAGGAGTAAAACAAAACAGGAAAACAAAAGAGAAAAGAGAGAAAGAAAAAGAAAAGAGCGGATTGAGTGGACATGCCCAGGCTCAGAAGCCCTATTCTACCACCTTTTTAAAGAAATAATAATGCAGTTACCTTCCTTTTTCATTTCTATATTGAATCTATTTATGTATAAATCACTGCTTCCTTAATGTTTCACTATCCTACAATCACCTCCTTGACTTATTTTCACCATTTCATACTTAGCAATGCTGCAAGTCTGACAGCCAAATATCACAGCACACATACACTGATAGCTATAATCAATCATTCATTATAGCCACATTACTGAGATGTTGCACAACACTCATTATCACTTGAGATAACAAGGTGTAGAGCTGGATGAACACAGCAGGCCAAGCAGCATCAGAGGAGCAGGGAAGCTGACGTTTCGGGCCTAGACAGTTCCTATTATCTCTGAACTCATTATCACTTCCTTCTTTTGCTGGTGCTACTTAAGCAGTGAGAACTAACCAGAGTTAAATTAGGCACACATGCCTTTTCCTAACTCTCATGGAAGAGACAACACTGGCCATTACAAAAATGACCAATTCTGAGTCAATTTGGCAGGGCTGAATTCATTAACACTATCCTCATGGCTAATCCATTTTCAGACATCTCATTTCCCCTTCAGCCTACAATTTCTCCTGAATTATGGTTATAAACATGCAATCCACACTTTACATTTTATTTTTCTAACAGAATCCAAGCCAGTTGGAAAGGCTGAAACCAAGATACATATGCCTTCACTTTTACAAAAAGCACATTTATTAACTTGCTCAATATGTTCTTTCTCAACTACTCTCAGTACCACAGGTGCTCCTTACATATAGTACTGACTTAATTCACAGCCACCACCTGTTTTTTATAACCTCAAACAAAAATATTAGCAAACTTAACAATGTGGTTAACCAGATATTAATACTTTTCTCCCCTTTTCCTTTCAGCTGTCCAAGAAATGCAAGCTTCCCAGGCACTGAGATGAAACAAGAAGACAATGATGATGAAGGCAGGTCATTACTTGATTTTACTCTTGCAGCCATCAATTCAGGTCACAGTGTGTATCCTAGATGACAGCACAGAGTCAGGATCTGCCTACAGTAAAATATTAATCATAAATGCACCGCAGCCGGGATAAGGCGCAAGATTAATATAGATGCTATCTGACCAAGGTGTGGTCAGGACTTCTGCAGAGTGCTTAAGTCAGGATTTTGATGTGCTAGCTGCAAAGATGGGAGTACATGACAAAATATTTGACATGTTATGATGCATACAAAAATAAACTTGCATTCAGTATTAAGGTGCATGGGGAAATTCAGCACCACCTTACCAAAGGGCTTTGCATAGAGCTTGGAACCCATTCTTTGCAACATGAAAGTAGTGGCCAAGTTCACTTGCACTTATGTGTACGTTACAGTGATGCAGTTACTTGATTGTTCATGTGTTTTAGCTTCCACTTCAGCGCAGAGGTCTAACTGCCACAGTGGAATCTCAAAGTGCTGCCATTCCAACTCAGGCAGCTGCCATCATGCCTATGTATTCCAATACATATGCACTTTGCAGGGTATTGCAGCATGTATCTTTCAGGATCTTGTGAGGGACTGCTCTTGAAGTGGGACAATGGCTTATTCACCTTCAGAATAACACCTTATCTTTTCCCATCCCTGCTGTTCAATGGTTGCCCCTGCTTTTGTCTGACAGCAGGCCAACACAGACTGCTGCTGCCCATGCCAAAGTGGTAATCCACACACATGTCTTTTAGGCCCCAGAACTAGATAAAGTTGGCCTTAAAGGGCGTCTGCCAACTCCTTCGCTGAAAGACAACAAGCTCTACTACCCATGCCGTAACCACTGGCGCAGCACCACAAATGTGGTAGAACAGGTAAAGAAGCATGGAAAATTAACACAAAGGGAATGGACAAAGGTGATTATAGGGGGAATAAAAACAGATGCTGGAAAAACTCAACAGGTTTGGCAGCATCTGTGGAGAGAGAAATGGAGTTCATATTTTGAGCCCAATATGACACGACTGACGTCTTTTGTTAGACTCAAAACATTAGCTCTGCTTTTCGATCCAAAAATGCAACCAGATCTGCTGGACTTGCCAGCACTTTCTGTTTTTACTTTTGATTTTGCTTTCAACGTATTTGATTAGTTAGGGAATTAGGTTTGCATTTACTGGCACTGCAATCAAATTGGGTCTCAATGGAGAGCGTAACCAGAAAGTGACTATCTAAATTGCCACATCCCTTCTCCTTTTCTGATTCCTCCTCTTACTCCTCCATCTCACGCATTTGTCCCCAGCTACTCCATGTGCAACTAATGGTAATAGCTCTCCTGCCCTGATGGCAACGTTGAGCACCACAAGTAGCCACCACAAATCAAGTATTTCAGGGTTCCTCCAAAGGAGTCCAGGGATTAGTGGCATTTAAACTAATGATGGCAGTCTTGCCTGACAATTGAAGAGCAAAAAGAGCTTCACACCATCTGCTTTGAAGAAGGCCTGCTGCATTAAGTGCCAATCAGGCACTAGAATGACCAGAGGTGGGCGTTCCCCAGAATAGGTGACTGCAGTACGGAAATCGTACCCTTGAGAGCTGCTGGCCAATCCAAGACAAACAACTATCTAATACAGTCAGTGCCAGTGGGAGCTATGGCAGCTACTGGCGATACAGTCATCAGCAAAGGCAGGATGGGGGTCTCACATTGGGGCGAATGCTTCAGGAGAGGAAGGGAAGGATAACATTGTGTCTCTCATCATTCCCCTCTTAGCGATTCCAGATCCCTTGACCTCTGGTTGTATGTCAGCAGCAATGAGGAGATGCCCTTGAATGGGCATTAATTGTCCACTTAAGGGCCTTAACTGGTATCAGAATGGGAACCTTTAATTGGTACAGATTCAAGAAGGCAGCAGGGTCCCCTCTCAGCAACTTCTTGCCTGATTAAATTCCGCCCATTCTTCCAAACATGTCTTGGGGAATGCACGAAATTCTGCTCATTAGATTTAGATTCAAACTTTATTGTCACGTGTACTCAAGTACAAAAATACAGGAGTACAGTGAAGAGTTTTCAATGTCGCCAAACATGGCACTATCTTATGTACAAGTACCTAGATACAAAAACTGAAGAAACAAGTTAGAAAGAAATAAGGAACAAAGTTGAAAGTTAAACATTACAATACAATAAAGTTAAAAGTTCACCATTGCAGTTTTTCTTAAGTGGTTTAGCCATGCTGGGACCTCACTTTCTACCAGGACTCGATCTCCTCCGCTTTGACATGCTGGCTCTATCTCTCCTGCTGTTGTCGTCACTGCAGATGTCAGGGCAACCTCCATTGCTGCATTGGGCTCACTCGTGGGATCTCAGACCGCCAAAGTCATGATCCATTATTTCAATATGCTAATATTTTGCACAATTACATTTCTTGTGGTAGCCATGTTTCTTATTGAATAAATGCTTGTAACAGACAAATAATTTACTCTTTTTCAACTGATTACAACAAGATATGTTTTAAAGAAAAACGTTTTAACCACTTGAGTGCTATGATTTTCACCAACAGGCATGACTGGTTCTCTGGTAGGGTCTAAACTAATTAATTTAGAAGAAAGATTCAACCTACAAAACAAATGCAACAATATCCACACACTCTTTTACACAAGACACATGTGTTCATCCAGCCCTGCAAAGCCTCTCTGCTCCTATGATGCTGCTTGGCCTGCTGTGTTCATCCAGCCCTGCAAAGCCTCTCTGCTCCTATGATGCTGCTTGGCCTGCTGTGTTCATCCAGCCCTGCAAGCCTCTCTGCTCCTATGATGCTGCTTGGCCTGCTGTGTTCATCCAGCCCTGCACCTTGTTGTCTTGCACAAAAGAAAAGATGTTTACCAAAAAATGTCACTTGTACTTGGATTTCTTAAAGAGTTTAAAGAATAATAAATTCTACTTTTCAGAACACAAAGTGATGTTTGGAATATTTCAGCCCTGAGGTTTCATTCTTGGTTCATTTGAAAGCCAAGGTTGTTGGAAGTTTCTGGTGGTGAACTCATTGTTGCTTGGAGTAAGCAACTGCCCATTTTTAGCTTCTCTCCACTTCAGGATGTAGTCAAGCCCTTGTAGCAAAGTTATAAGCTGTGGGGAAAAAAAAAACCATGCTTCTCTACTTGTGGTGAATTTTCTGAGCACAGATCTTTCTTTACTGGGCAAGATCCCTTACCTTTGTAGTTTTTGTCACAGACTGGCCACTCTGTGCTTTTCTCGTGAATTAGTAAGGTATTAACAAGGACACAATTTGTGTCATGTGACCAAAATATTGGTGCCCAAATCGTCCACATAGGGGTGAGAGGGGTTTATTTTTTGCACCTTCTTGCGACAAACTGGCTTTCCTCGCGCCTATCTCGCTGTGATTTCAATTTGAAGACAGCAAGTCTGGCTGACTATTTTATCTCAGTTTCTAGTGACACGCACACAATTGTAATCTTTAATTCTACAAGCAAACTGTTGCATTCTGATGTCTTTTCAGTGTAATGTCCCCCAAAATAAGGTAGTTTACATTTTAATGACTTCCCATAGATATACCCAGACATGACTCAGTCCAGGTTTATATAGAAAATTTGAAGGTTACCTGAACACCCTCCTCTTCCCTGGGGCCATATAAATTGCCCATATTCCAAACGATTTTAAAATTAAAACTGTCCATTTTCTTCATAGGTTTCAGGCATATGACGAAGTGTAACATGGCAGCAACAGTTGGAAGATTTCCGTGGGCATATTCTTAATAAACAAAGACATCTCATAGACTGTTCCTTGCTGAGGTTACAGTAGAAGAGTTGCTCTTTGAACACCTTGCAAAAATATGGCCTCTTTCTAAAACATTTTCAAGAAACATGGGACTTAAGAGCAGGATTAGGCCAATCAGTCCTTTCATCCTGATATACCACTCAATGTGATTATGGCTGATTCTCTGCCTGTTCCTCCTCCCACATCTGGAAACTTGTCCTGTTTTGCACACCCTGTGCTTATTTTCCTAGTCATATTTTAGCCAAGGAGAAAGCCTGCTAGTACACCAAAATCAGCAAACAATTGATTTTTGCAGAAGCTGAAATCAGAAAAACGTCCTTTAATACTTTTCATGCCACTACCAGTAGATTGCTGCAATTGGAAAGAATCAAATATTTGTAGAACTGAACTGAGAATCAAAATAAATCAAATACTATCTAATACAGGTAGTTCTCCTATAATGTGATAGTTGCATTCTTGTTTGACCTCGTGCTATGGAAAAATCGCATTGTAGGGAAATCGCTACAGAAAATTGCTATACCTATACAGCAGAAAATTTGTGTTATCCAAACAACGTCCACTATTCATCAATCGCATTACAGCCAATTTGCATTCATGAAACGTGCGTCAGTGCAAAACTACCTGTACTATTATTCATTCATGGGACATGGGCATTCCTGGCTAAACTGCTTTCTATTGCCCATTCTGCAAATAAGAGTTAACAACTTTGCTGTCGTATTGGAGTCACATGTAGGGCCAGACCAGGTAAGGGTGGCAGATTTCCTTTCCAAAAAGGACATTATTGCACCAGTTGGGACCCTTTTTTTTTAAAACAATAACTGATAGTGGTTACATGGTTCTCACGAGGCTAGCTTCTTCTATTTCTTTTAGATTTTTATGGAATTCAAATTTCACCATCTGTCAAGGAGGGATTCAAATCCATATTCCCAGAATATTCTTTTGCAGTTCTGATTTGATATTTCAGTCACAATTACCAAGAACTAGTTAATGAGCTATTTAAACAGTATTGGCTGGATGTCATTCGTGCTGTATAATGGTCCTCTGTGAGGATAGAGAGGACAGTGGTGGGAATTAGCAGTTCAAAAATGGCATTGCTGTTGTCAAATCAGTATTGCAAGCTGATTGACAACATTATGTGCCTGCTGTATCAGTATGGTAAAAAGGTGCAATTCATGGCAATATGAGTACATACGCTGCACTGGACCCCGGTTTACTGCTCAAGCATCCTCCATAGCAAGTCAAAAAATAATGCTATGAACCCAATTCTGCATCCACTAACTCCAAAATGTGGGTTCACTTTTCATCGATAACATTTTGAAGCTAAGCTGGTTGCAACATTTACAACAGAATTTTTTTTTGCAGCACCTGTGAAGACATGGAGCTAATTTTAACTCGACGAACTCACCAGTAATGAAACAGCCGAATACTGCAGTATCCCGAATTCAAAGAGCTGAGTTGGGATCTTCTGTGCGGCAGGTAACTTAGTGGTTCATTTTAAAAGAGTCCTGTGCTTTTAAATGGCTCTCGTCACTTTACGAGTGCACGGGATGGGTGACTAATGCACTCCGCCAATACAGGCAACCAGCACACACTGCCAGAGTGGACCAGTGGTCAATATACTCCACCAGGCCAGATATCAATGTTAAAAATTACCTGAATCTCTGAGAGTAACAGACTTCTTCTCCTGAACTCTCCCCATTAATGTGATGTCATGTGAACTCAGTGCTTTGACCTATCAATAAACGTTACTACAAAGGTGAAGACCTCCCATTTGATGTAGAATAACAGACCCCCAAGTATCCACTCAGCCTTGTTAGTATCTGTCACCTCTGCTGGTACATAGTGCAAGGTAAGGATGATCGAGGTAGTTCACTGCTACCAGCCCTTCTTTTTCGATACTGTATATAGAGCCTGTCTAGTTGGAAGAGGATAGACAGCTAGTGAGTCTAAACAGTAGAGGCATTCATCTTCTAAACAAGATAGTTTATTGCATGATAGCATTAAGTACAGCTTACATTATTAGTTGGGCTTAATTACAATCTAATCTCAGGAATGCATGGAGTACATTTGCTTCCTATAAAAGCCAATTTAGAACTCCTCATCTTCACACAAAGACTGCATGTGTCTTGATCAGTTTTGGTAAAGTTGTTGTAATTTCAGCATTAACTCTTTAAGAACTATTACTACTACAATTTACATCTTTGCACACTCCCTCTCCTGACAGGACACAATGTATTTCCAAGTCAGGATGGTGAGTGGCTTGAAGGCGAGCATGCAAATAGTGGTGTATCCCAACAATGGTAGTGGACCTAATAGACCTTGGAGTGCCAAGGCTACAATTAATCTCCACTTTTAACTGTGACTCGTGGTCACGGGGTAATGTCACAGGTGAGGTGGGGAGGGAATCAGAAATTACTCAGCAGTGAATAACTTAGGGAATCACACTTAATTAAATAACCATGCACTAGATTTATCATCGTGTTCCCTCATGGCAAGTCCGCTGTCCTCCATTGGATTAATACCAATGGCTGTTAATTGAAACCCTTGATTGTATGAATTACTCACTTAAGGGTCTTAATTGGCTATGAGGCAGGGAGATCTATCATAGACCCCACCACGCCCTCTATTACACACTCAGACGGATGGAGACAGGAAAGCCAACACAAAACTTGCTATGGGATGGGGATGGGGGATGGGGATGGGGATGTGACAATGACAATGACAATGACAATGACAGCAACAACAATGCTGATGACATTAAATTCTGTGCAGTGTTTTAGGTCAAGAACCTTACTTGTTATTAATGTTGTGTGTACTTACAACAACTGCTTTAAATCAAATAAACGGCAGCAATTTGTTTTTTGTTTGCATAAAGACTTAACTAATTCAAATAAAGTGACTTTGAACTAAGAGTAGTAGATTCTCACCAAAGTGATAGTCAGTCACTCAAACTCAAATGGAGAAAAATTAAAAGAAGTGTTTACTGCATACTCTGCTTCTACTAAGAGATTGTCAGCAATTGATGTTGGAAGAATACCTTTATTTTTGTGAATACAACAGCTTCAGTTGTTTAGCAAAGCCTCAGGTTCAATATTAGTTCAGTTGGTTTCCCAAGTATCAAGCACAGTATCTTAACCAACATAATAGCACCCCCAATTCATTAACAATTAGCCATTTTGGTCTTAAAAGTCCAGAAAAGAAAGGAAAAAGAAAAAAAACATTGGATTTGTAGCTGGTTTCAACATTGATTTCAGAATGTGGAACCAATACACCTTTTTAAAGGAACATACATTTGTTTTTTAATATTAGACTGATCTATTATGAATATATGGTCAAAAACTTTGAGTTGTAGCCATGTGGTTCCCTAACTGCCCTAAACTTCATGAAAAGGTGCAAGAATTATCTTAGCTAGTTATTCATCTATTTTTCAATGAGGGATTTGAATACCTTCAGTACATATTATTATAACATACAAATAGCAATATTTTTCAGTAGTGGAAATTTGTTTTCTTTCTAAAAGTTTTCAATTGGCCTTTAGACTGTTAAGTTTCGATTACACCTACGACTGGAGAGGACTATCATTCAGCTTGGCCAAGGTCTGAATCTATATCCCACAAGTAAAATAATGGCTTGTTACCAAACTGCATCATTCATTTACCTTCATAGATCAGGTTTGGTGTTTTACTCAAATCCATGATAAACTGCTCCGTCATCTGAACGCCCAACTACTGATTCCTTGTCATCACTTCTGCCAGCTCGCATGCTACTGAAATGTTTATTCACGTCTTTGTTACCTGTAGACTGTATTCCACCACACTACTGGTCAACACTTTTTCTTTGCCAATTACCTGAAATCTGTACCCCACCCCCGGTTATCAACCTTTCAGCTACAAGAAACAGTTTGAAATTTTTGAAAGTGAAGGAGTGAAAGCATCTTAATGGCCACTGGTGGTGAGTAAAAGTAAAAGTCCAGACTAAACATAGGGATTTACGATGTGGGAAGGCTAGCAGCAGGAATAACACAAGTTGGTAACATCATATATTTTGTTGGTTAATTCATGGGATATGAGCTGCACTGGCTAATCTAGCGTTTATCCCTCGTGTCCTTGAGATAATGGTAGTAGGCTACCTTCTTGAAATACTGCAGTCCATTTGGTGTAGATGTCCCCTCAATGTCATTAGGGAAGGAATTCTAAGATTTTGACCTACCAACACTGAAAGAACACAATGTAGTTCCAAGTCAGGATGGTGAGTGGCTTGAAGGCGAGCATGCAAATGGTGGTGTATTCCAACAGTGGTAGTGGACCTAATAGATCTTGGAGTTCCAAGGCTAGAATTAATCTCCACTTTTAACTCCAAAATATCAGAAATGGGTAAAATGGGTAATCATAGATTACTGCGGCAATGCCATTTACGTGGATGATCTGCCAGCAAGATAATGAACAAAACAAATAACACAACTGGAGTTCACTGGAAGAATGTGTTGGAAAATGACAAACTTAGTGTAATGGATAAACTGTGATAAAATAAAATGTTACAAGCAGTATGTATGGCTCTTGTCTTAAGTGCCGGTCAATTAAAAACTTTGAATGTTTTACTAATAGAACACATGTTTTTCTCTATTATTTGGACAATTTGAGGCATGATATAAGAAAGGTATTGTAGACAACATTTTATCAGAGGCTATTGATTTACTGTGATTAAATCAAAATCTCAGTTATGGAATTTCTACTGATGCATTGAAATCAGATTACACTATTTTTGTAAATTTCTGAGAATAAAAATCATAAATAATAAGTGATTGGAATTCGCCATATTCCTCCATTCTATTAGATCTTGGCTGTTATATATCCCTTCTTAGTTTGTGCTTTTTCTCAAAATACTAATGTGAATCCTTCAATCTTTTGAGAGTTTCAACTGATTCAGCATCCACATAGTTTTAACATAGACACTTCTAGATTTCCACCAATGTTTGTTTAGGAAAATACTTCCTACTTTCACTTCTAGCTTTCTTAAACTATTATGAGGTTGTCTTCGAGTTTTGGGTTACCTCACCAGAGAAAATAGTTTTTTCCTTATCTAGAACACATTTATCATTTTAAACATGGCCACCCCTCAACTTTCAAAACTCAAAGGAATACAAACTAAAATAATATAATACACCCTCATAATTTAACCCTTCAAGCCTCATTGATGAATGTGTGCTGTACCCCACTCAGAAGTTAAGATTAATATATCTTTCCCTAGTTACAACGTCCAAAACTGAATGCAGACTGCAGCAAAAATCAATGGGACTGCCATAAGCCAATTCAACTCTTATTTGAAGGACTGAGGCGGAGGAAATCATTTTGGAAATAAATTAATAAGTGAAGCACCACTGACAGAGGGAGGACACGGCTGACATTTAAAGGTTAAGCTAATATGGAGCTGAGTGCCTTGGGGGTCAACAGTCACAAGACAAAAGAAAGGAAAACACAAAGCGAAACCAGGAAGAAAATTATAAAATTTAACAACTGAGCAATCAGACTTACAGGAGCAAGTATGAGTATGCCCAAGATCAGATGGCCTCAATAGAAGATAGTGGAGATAGACAAAATGAAATGGTTAGTCAGGTGGGTGGACAAACAGGGAAGAGTGGAATAAGGTTGGGAGCAGGAAATACGTAAGGAAAGATGTCAGGAATCAGCTGAATATGGGTGAAAAGAAGGTTAAGGGGTGAGGAAGCAAGGGAAGGGGTGAAGATTAGGAGTAAATAACCAGCAGAGAGGAAGGAGAGGGAGTGCAGTGGTGGGGCATGGAGGAAGAGGAAGAGGGTGGCCACTGGGCAAGGGTAGGGGAGGTGGACAGCAGGAAAGGAAGGAGTGGAGAGGCGGGGATAGATGCATTTAAGGGTCTAGAGTAAGAGATTGCCTCAGAGGAAGGGAAGGGATGGAGAACAAGGGCAATGTTTGGGGAGGAATTGTATGAGGTGGAAGGAAAGGTTGTAATGACATGACTTGTACAAGTTCACGACCATGACAAGTAGACAAGGTAGCTAGAGACATTACAATGCCAACTAGTGACAGGAGGTGTGCATTTGCATCTCAATAGGCACTTTTTAAAATACAGAATCATTGTAATTTTTAAAATAATCAGTTTCAATTATAAGTGTTGACTGAAAAATTGTTAGTAAGGGTTTTAATACAGAATGTGAAGTTTCTGCACTGAAAGTAAGGTTTTCAGCAAAGTACATGTCTTCTGCAAGCCTTTTAATATTATAGAAATAAATAAAAGTTGATCTTTGATGACAATTGCTTGCAGTGAACTGGATGTCAGGCTGTTGCAACAAGTAGGAGAATGAGTGAGCATACATTTTCACTAAAATAATTCAAACAGAAATTTGGAAAAACTTTGTTTAGTTTGATTAGTTCAGGCAAAATAAACATATGTTACATAGCAACTATCAGCAATAATCAACATGTAAATTCCAATCCTCATTGACCACAGTCATATACGTAAAGGAATTAACTCAGTTGAGAAGAGTACCTGAGAGTCAAGGAAAATGACAAGATTGATTCAGGTCAATTGGTTCATGCAGTTTTTTGTTTCCAGAAGAGGTGCAAAAATAAAGTCAAAATCAAATCTATCCCACTGATGATTCCTAAGAAGTACCAGCTTAGTATTCCTGTGAAGGTATAAAAGAAGTGACTGAGAGGAATCTGTTCATGGAATAGTGTTTAAACAAAAACAGCTTTGATATTTAATTCATATAAATTATATCTATAACACATGATAGAACATTCTACCCCTCCCTTGGCTCAATTAAAATCCAAAATCTATTGATCTTTACTAAAGAAAATCATAGTTCCTTCGTGTGAAATTTATGTGGAATATTGTGGTAGTAATGTGTTAGCCAATGCTGTGAATGTCTGGACTTGCTGTCTGTTGCTGAAAAGTTCTGGTGTATTCAAAGCTACGCAGAGCTCCAAAGCATTGAAATCAATAAGGTAACACGCCTTAGTTGTATTCTGGTGTTAAAATTAAACAGTAGATTGATACGGATTGCCACCCATCAGGAGGAATTAAGACATTGGCATAAAGAACAGGCACCAAATCCAGGTCAATTACTAAATCTCCTAAAAGGAGTTGAAATTAATCAGAGGCTCTTGCTCCTGAGATAAGCCCGCCCAAAAAAAAAAAATCAGGATTCCAATATTGAACTATCAATTTTAAGAATATGAGAAATGCATTTAATCAGAATGATTTTTTGTAAAAATGTGAGTATGATATCTATGTTAATAGTATATTTTCAGGTTGATGATAAATTCATGATGGCTACTCATAAAAATAGGATAAAAATTGTTTATTTGCTGGCTATATTCTATCACTTGAATTGTTTGAACTAGTGACTTTGAAAAACACTGAGCTATTGATTTTTGCTGAAAAGTAACTCATATTGTTGAAGCTTTTCGTCTTGCACTCATCAGTATATTCGAAGGAATACTAATGCAAAAGGGAACAACATTGTCCACTGTATGCGGCTATATTTCTTCAATAGATGACCTAATCATAAACAATACATGCCAGCACTGTAAACTCATTCAAGCAGAAGTGCTTTGGCAATACAATTAACTACACTATTAAACACATAATAAATCTCTCTGAAAGTGAGGAGTTTGTTCTTGTGCATGGTTTCAATCCTGCATCAAATGGAAAGAGGTACTTGCTGAGTTCAGATCTTTATCCCAGCTTCCAGTTATCCCAACAAAACCAGCATCCACTGAGGATGCTGAATTTTTGAAAGCATGCCTGGCTGATCTAGCACACGGATAATGCAGGATTCCAAATGACTTGTCTGATTTTTACATGCAACGCTGCTAAACTGGACAGATACATCTGTAAACCAGACCCACGCACAGGAATAGACATCCCTAACAAACACCATTCTTAATGACAGGTCCCAAAAACAGCATCCATCGGACCTATGGCTAGGCATGACCATGCAGCTTTACTTGAAAGCTAACTATAAAATACAGTACTCCTCGGGCAGCTGTTCCTGCCATACCTGGAGATCTACACAATGCCATGCCCTGCACATGCACATTTATGACTGCTCTCTCCATCAGCGCCATCTCATACCATCTTAAAGCTGCCCTGGTTCTCATTTCAATTTTGTTCTTCACCTTATTTGATGTTTTAACAATAAACTTTTTTTTTTCCTTTCAGATTTTAAGGAACACAAACTACAAAGACTTTCAGGTACTGACACCCCACTGAATTCCTGTTCACCCCCCTTCCCTCTACTCCATCCTTCTAATCCTTCTAATCCTACTTCTTACCATATATTTACAATACCCTCTGACCCTCCCCTCTCCAATGGCGAATGATCTGTGCTCAGCAAAGGACTTAGTTTTAACGTTCTACAACCCATCTCAATGAATTTCGCGCATGACATAACATTGAATTCTTCTTCTGATGTTCTCACCTTCCTAACCACTTCTTTCAACAGAAATCTTCTCCCCATCACACATACCATTTCACCTGTTTCCAATACTTCCCTCCATCTGGACCCCTCCTTCTGGCCCTTTGCCTGCACTTAATCTCTTCATTGAGAACTGCCAACGTGACATTGCGCACCTTAATTTCTCTGCTCCCTTTACCCACTGTAACCTTTCTCCTTCTGATCTTGCTACATTCTGTTTGCTCATGTCTAACTCTGACTTTGTTATCAAGCCTGTTGTAAAGGGTTAGTGCTGTTGTTGCCTGGCTGACCTCTACCTTCCAGAAGCTGGATGCCAATTCACAGATACTTCCTCCTAACTCCTTCTGGGCCAGGACCACACCACTGAACATCAAGTTGAGAATTTCTATGATGTATCAATGATGTCATATCCTCTACAGATCTCCTCCTCCCAGCTTCCCAAAATAGGGAAGAAAATACTTCATTGTTGCTGAGAGCAAACCCATGCAAACAAGACCAGGGATGGAGGGGTGGAAGAAGTTGTAATAAAATTGGAAGACAGTGTTCATGGTTTGAAGTTCGTGAACCTAATGTCAAGTTCTGTACATTGCAAAGTACATCAGTGTAAAATTAGGTTCAGTTTCTCCAGCTTGCACTGGGCTTTACTGGAGAACTGCAGCAGGTGTAGGACAGAAATATTAACCCACAAATAAGGTGGTTTGTTGAAATGGGAAGCTGGAAGTTTGGGATCATTCATACAGATAGAGTAGCATTGTTTAACAAAGTGGTCACCCAGTCTGCATTTGATCTCGCCAACAAAAAGGAGACTACATTGTGAACAGTGAATACAGCAGACCAGATTGAATAAAGTAAGGTAAATCATTGCTTTGCCTGGAACGTGTGCTTGGGGAGTCTGCACAGGGAAGAAGGAGGAGGTAAAAAAGCAAGTGTTAGCATCTTCCCGTATAGTTGCAGAAAGTTTATAAGGGGGTGGAATGATGAGGTGTTAAGTAACAGTGAATGGGTCAGGGTGTCAGAGAGGGAACAACCCCGACAGAATACCAAAAACAGAAGGGATGGGAGGGAAAGATGTATTTGGCTGTGGCATAGGAAATAGGAGCAGGTATAGACCATTCAGCCCTTCAAACCTGTTCTACAATGCTGGTGTAGATGGCAGAAATGGCAGAAGTTGATCCTATGAATGCAGAGTGTGTGAAAAATGAGGCAAAGGGGAACCCTATCATTACAATGGGAAGAGGAGAAGGGGTGAGGGCAGAAGTGAAGAAAATGGGTCAGACACGGGTAAAAGGCCTGTCAACAGTCAGTGGGGACAGAGAGTGAATCCTCAATTGAGGAAAAAGGAAGACACATTAGAAGCACCCCTGTCGGAGGTTGAATCATCAGAGCAGATGGATTGGATATGGAGAAACTGGGAGAATGGAATGGAACACAATTGCGAGAACCATCAGGGCCCATAGCCTTTGCCAAATCTGGTGTTTTCAACAGTTTCTTGGCATCAAAATGGGTCAGACACTTGATAATTCTGACTGAAAATGGATGCAAATGCTTCTGCTTTGCTTTTGCTTTGATGCGATAGGATCACCCATAGTTGAGAAGGGTATATTTATTGTTTGGTAAGCTGTTAGTTGCTTCATTGTCTAGCACTATTCATGACTGAATGTGGCAGGGCTGCAGACCTAGATCTAATACCTTGGTTAAGGATTTCTCAATCTCATCACATTCCACTGTTTGGCAAGTAAGTAGTCCTTCAGTGTAGCTTCACCAGATTGATACCTCATTTTCAGATACACTTGGTGGTGCTCCTGATATGCCAGCCCGCACTCTTCATTGACAAAAGGTGAGTCTCCTGGCTTGATGATAATGGTAGAGTTGATGAAGTTACCATCACGTTACAGGTTGTTATCAAATACAAGTTACATGGGCCATGAAGTTACAGATTGTTGTCAAATACAATTCTACCGATGCTGAAGACCACAGTGCCACATGGATGCACTATTTGAGTTCATAGATCTATTTTAAATTTACCCCATTTAGCATGCTGATGGTGCCACACAACACTTACTGTAAAAATCAATGTTACCATAATGTACCAATCTTTTATTATTCATGGGATTGAAGCTCTAAATAGAGAATAAAGTTTAATAAACGTGTTTCTTTCTCTAAAGGCACCAATAGTTTATCATCAGTTTTTCACAAACTTATATAGTATCTAGGTCACGAATATGAAAATGGAGGAAAAAGAGAGTTCCTCTCACTGGAGGTCTAGTTTTTCTCATATTACTAAAAGTTTTGGTCGAACTTGCTAAAATAAATCCAGGTGTTATCTATTCACATATGATCTTATCGAACAGAATGTTGTCTCAGGTAGCGTTCAATCTCAGTACACAAGCTGCATCAAAGGATTTCTAGTTGACAAGAATATATCTTTTAGCAGCATTACGAATAAGATTAACTAATTCAATAATCTACATGTCGAAAAGTTGAAAGGGTGCCATAATAGGAAAGCTCATGGAAGAAAGTGTATTTATGCATTCGGGTGCAACTAAAGTGCGTGAGTAAATATACTTAATTTAGTACTGCACTTAATCCTGTGCTGAATTTTGAGAAGGAACTCTGTTCCTAATCAAAACGGTATGACAAAACCTGTCCAAAAGTTTATGTTGAATCTTTTAATGAGTTGCAAATTGAAATCTTATGTAGAAATATCAAGATATTATTGAGGAGTTGATCGGACCTCCCAAATTCTTTCCCCAGATGTATTTGATAGAATTACAGTTTCTATATGCATTTCTAAAATTAAACTATGTACACAAGAAACCAATTTAGTCGTACATTCATTTTATCATAAACATGCATAATGAAGAAGGGGGTTTATTGAAGCACTCAAGTTTGCCTTGAAATATGAAACAGTGAATTTGCAAATACAGTGGAATCTTGTTACATTTAATAGTTTAGGGCAAGACAAAATGTTGCACATAACCAAGTACATATATGACAGGGCAGTCTAATGTTGAAATGGGTGGTTATTTAAGAAAATTTGATCACTGAGAATTAAACATGGCATTGCTCAATTAAGGAGTATGAAGAGTTAAAGTCTTAAGTAATGAAATGGGAATGGCGATTGAAACAGAATATCTATGAGCAATTGGTTGGAGACATCATGTCTAGGGGAGGTGTGAAGTTGTGTTAAGAACCCTATTCTAAGATTTTATTATTGTACTAAAGAGAGGCCTATGCACATCAAAAGATTGATGAAAATTGCTATAGGTTTAAAATACATCTTGTTGATGTGAACAAAGTATATAGACAAAAACAATAATGGAATCTTTTTTCATAGCCAAAGTCTGAATTGTCACCAAATTAATGTTTTAAATCAGAGGTTACAAAGGTGCTGTGAATCACAATATTTAGATTTATATTGGTTGATATCTTTAATTAAAGTTTTGAATTTTCAAATAATTAAATATACAATATTCAAGGTGTCATTGCACTACGATCTTAAGATTTGTATGAAGCTACAGTAGACTTGCAGTCTAATTCTGCAATTGGAAACCAACCTGATTCTAATGTAAAACAGTGAAACTTTGATGGTGGCAGACAAATTCCATTTTACTCCAGCTAAAGATTGGAATTATAATGTCCAAACCCAGACAATTTTTTTGTTCTCTAAATGTATTACTTACATTTTATAAATAAAATGTTTCCTGTCATCCCACGTTCAGTGTCACATTTTGGCATTAAAAACTTCCCTGGATGTAAATTTCAAGGCTGCCTGCTGGTTTAAATCTCATATTTTAAAAAGACAGGCAGAACAGCACTCTACAACCAGAACCAACAAAATCTATCAATTAAAAAATAGAAACTAAAAAATACAATCACTCACAAACTGATTTCAAAATTATTTTAAGTGCAATAAATCAGAGTGTCATAATTAGGTGAAGTGAAATGGTCTTCCAAATGGGGAAAAGCTGAATTGGTAAACATAGAATTCTAACATAATTAAGAACAAAAAAAGTCATTAAATGTCACTCTAAAATTACCCTTGTGTCTTTATTATGAATTTTATCCACAGGCATCAGTTTCTCTCAAAATCCTGGAGATGGACTTAATATAGGAAAGCAATCATACTGACGACTGGATGCAGTTACTAGTAACATCTTTGCCTACAATTCCCATTAATTCTTAAAAAATATATACATTTTTGTTCGGAAGAATAATAAGAGATGTGTTAGGTCTGATGGAAATAGGAGAGAAGATCGAATGGAGTCTAACTGAATGAATAGGGCTGAATGATTTGTTGCTATTCCACTCTATCAATGTTCTATCTCCTTTTAGAGTTCTGTACCTCCCTCCTTTCACAGTTTACAATGCTCTCAAATTTCATATCATCCACAAACTTTGAAGTTGCCTCCTGCACACCAAGATCCGAACCATTAGCATATATCAGGAAAAGCAAGAGTCCCAATACCATGCTCTGAGAATATCATTACAAACTTGCCTTCGGCCCAAAAAGTGTCCATTCACCATTGCTTTCTGTTTCCTATTATTTAGCAAATTTTGTAACCATGTTAATACTATCCCTTTAATACATGAACTATAATTTTTGTCAAGTCTGTTATATTGCACTGTATCAAATGCCTTTTGAAAGTCCATGCATACCACATCAACGGTATTACTCGTATTGACCCTATCACTGCTACAAAAAACTCTAGCAAATTAGTTACAGAGATAGTAGGAACTGCCGATGCTGGAGAATCTGAGATAACAAGGTGTAGAGCTGGATGAACACAGCAGGCCAAGCAGCATCAGAGGAGCAGGAAAGCTGACGTTTCGGGTTGAGACCCTTCAGAAGGGTCTCCACCACTGACGTTAAACTGGCTGATCAGTAATTGTTGGACTTATCCTCACAACATTTTTTTGAACAAAGGTGTAATATTACAATTCTACAGCTCTCTGGCAGCTCTCAGATCTAGGGAAGACTAAAAGATTATTGCTAGGGCTCCTGCAATTTCCATTAGCACTTTCTTCAATACCTGATTTGGAACTATGGCAGAATCTTACAGGGTTCTGAGCGACATGGACTATAGTGAAATGTGTTACAAGAATTCGGTGACAAATATGGCAAGGCCCACCTCCATATTGGGAGCAACTCGCGCCATCTTTATACTTTTCACTAGCCACATTTAATTTAAATAAACAAACAAACAAACAAATACTCTCAGGATGTCGGCATTGCTGGCTAGGCCAGCATTCATTGCCCAGACCACAGTTGAGAATCAACCAGATTGCTATGGGCCTGGAGTCACATGTCGGCCAGATCAGGTAAGGATGGCAGTTTCCTTCTGGAAAGAACATTTGTGAACCAGGAGGGGTTTTTCCTAACAATCAACAATAGTCATCATTAGACTTTTAATTCCAGATATTTATTGAATTTAAATTCCAACCATGGCATGATTCAAACCCAGGGCCCCAAGAACATTAGCCGGGCCTCTGGATTAATAGACTAGTGATAATACCAATAGGCAATCGCTTCCCCTCACTAGCAAGTGGCAATTTGCAAATTCAGGTGTATAGTGATTGGAATGAGCACAAGTGGATCTCATTGATTACAGGATCCATGATTGGGGTTGTTAATTTGGGCCAATAGGGGAGTCCTGGCTGACAGATATAAACAGGAGATTCAGAGAGTCTCCTGATTCTAGGGACTGGCTCTGAGCTGGCTGGTCAGAGCCCATGTACTCTGCACATATTTTTTAAAAAAAAAAGGATGACTTGGTAATGGGATGCCAGCCTCTGTGCAGTTATTACCAGGTGATTATTGATTGTTAATACTTTGTTAACAACCCAAGTAATTTCATTAGCATTCAGCTTCTCATCTTATAAAACTCACTAAACAAGCTCAATGTAGGGGAAACTTGGAAAAAACAGAGAGAGCTTCAGTTGCTAGATTCAGCTCGCCATTTACTCCAAACAATTCTATGTTGGACTACAGCACTAACATTCCAGGGCATGCTCCATGGGTCCTAGCAACACAAGTCACACGTCCACAGACACTGGCATCCTACATGTGTCTACTAAGAAACCTCACGGCACATCTCGAATCCACTTCTATAACACTCCAGCACCTTAAGGCTGTAGCTCAGGCTACATCAGGAACTATCAATGTAATTCTGCAGCAAGGACACTTTGCACTCAGGCACACACCTAACGTGTGGATTGGACCAGGCTATATCTCCAGGTTCTTTGCTTGCTGTTATAATGCACACTCATTCCGAGACTACCTGGATACTCACAGTATCCCTTCCTTCCCTTGCCTTTTCATAGTTTTCTCCCTCAGTCATGTACCATACACATACTACTGCTGTCTTCCTTTGCTGCTTAAGGCAGACACAAAGCGAGGATGTTTGTTGTGGTTATCAGAAAGCCTCAGCCAAGTCAAGGGGTCCTGGCAAAGTTAGTTGACAACAGCTTCCAATACTAGTCCTAGCCCTGAGTGATCAGAGTCAAGATCTTTTCCAGATGAGAAGCAGCCAAATTTCCAGCAGCCCACCACCTGTCTTGACTCTTTCTGCCCTACTGAGGGCTCAGTGGTTAGCACTGCTGCCCCACACAGTGCTGGGGACCCGGGTTCAATTCCAGCCTCGGTCGACTGTGTGGAGTTTGCACATTCTCCCTGTGCCTGAGTAGGTTTCTTCCCGGTGCTCCAGTTTCCTCCGACAGTCCAAAGACATGCAGGTTAGGTGGATTGGCCATGTTAAACTGCCTATAGTATCCAGGGATATGTAGGTCAGGGGCATTAGCCATGGGAAATACAGGGATAGGGTAGGGGGAGTGAGTCTGAGTGGGATGCTGTTCGGAGAGTCAGTGTGGGCTTGTTGGGCCAAATGGCCTTATTTCCACACTGTAGGGATTCTATGATGAAGAGAGAGAGGGACAGAGGCTGGTATTATGGAAGATGAAAGTAGGTGTCCCTTGGTTAGTGTCCGTGAGGTGGTGTCCTGAGCAAGTGAGTTGGTCGTGCAGAAGGCACGCTAGGCTAGTGGTGGCGGGTTTAGGTTTTGTAACAGTGGGTGAGGGAAGATGTTTAACCACAGAGTTGGGCCAGTTTGTAGAAATTGTAATCTTGGATAAAGGTAGCAGTTACTTAGTTTGGAGGAAGATAAATAAGAGGAATTCCCCAGGGTTTGATACAATGAACACATAGCTGATCTCAATGTCCAATAATGCATGATATTTGCACATTACCAAACACTAAAAATGGCAGTGATTACATTGTTTCATTTGCTCAAATATTGATTGAGACAGTTTTTGATATCAGAGTGCAACAGAAAGTTTACAGTATTATTAGTTTTCTTATCAAAATCAAATTAAAGTTACCTTTAAGTTTATTGTATGAATATGAACAAATTAACAAGACACTGATAAACTGCTCAAATATAAGTTTAAGGAATTTTAACATATCAGTAACTGTAAGTTTTCAGGCTCTCTACAATTTTCAAAGTTGACACAGGAAATGTCATGCTAATAAAACAATTACAAATTCAAGTTTTCTGTACATACCCAAGGATGTAACAATAGTGTCCCTGTGATCTGGACTAGATTCTAATGTCTTTCTTCAATTACTTTGAAAGGGGCCCACTTTAACATGAGGATATTGGTTCAAGCTATTAAATTGCTTTATTCCATAGTACAGTGAACATACACAGTAATAGTTAATGTCAGATTTTCTTAGTTATATTAATAAAACTTATCACATAGTAACATCAAAATAAGTACAAATCAATGCTAATCCACCTTGAAATCCCATTCTTTGTGTTCAAAGATTTTGAGACTTTCTGTGAACTTCCTGCCTCATTAGCTGCTCAGTTGCAACTGATAAGCTGTTTTAATGATTCTATAACCTTAAGAGTCACAGAGTTAGAAAATTATCAAAAATCTTCCTAAACAATGAATGGCAAGTGTTCTGTTATGAAGACAAGGAGCAGAATCTTACTAGGACCTGACCAAGGTGAACCATGGTGAGCAATGTGGCAGAGTCATGTGCGAAATCTGAGGAGGCCTATCTTGATGTCAGGACAAACTCAAGGCAAAATTGCCACTATTCAGCAGAAAGTTGCCTATTAAGGGGAATTATTGCTTGTTAACAACTCAGACTTTATTAACTGCACATCTCACCTCGTTAATATGCAGGTTCTTTTCTACCACCCAGTCAAGTATTACAATATGGCAGTCAAGAGTGGATACCTGACAATTTCAGCTCACTGCTGGCTGTAAAGAGCCTCTGTATTGCCCACCACGTAATAGTAACTCAAGGCACCATCCAAGGGGACCAGCTGCTTTTAGCATGTGCAAACTGCATATGCAGCCCAACATACACCACGTTTATTCAACCAAATGGCCTTGTTGGAAAGTAAGTGAGGGGTTAGACTGTAGTCCAGTCAAGGGGGTAATGCAATGAGTCAGGGCATCTGGTACCATCAGTCATGGACATAGTCTAGGGACTTGGCCATGATTGGTTGTCTGCTCAGGACGGTCACAGTCAGAGCACAGATCTGACTGCTCCGAGGAGTGGATTGCCAATGCTTGACCAGATGCACAGAAATCTTTTAAAGATGTCTGGGGTGCAAGGAAGGCTGTTTTTTTGGCAGATATCTGCTGAGTGGTGGGTTCCTCTAGGAAAGACGTTATTATTCTTTTCAGTTCTCAAGTGAGAGCTAAATCTCTCTCTATCTCTCTCTTTATCCTGTTTCTCTTTTCCCAGTTTCCCATCACCGTGTTTCTCACCTTCTCTTGAGCAAGAGGAGTTCAATGATATGGTATGCTTTGAGAGTGTGGAACAGTAAAAGAAGATGCAGTGAATGACTGCTGCCAGTAAGTTACACATCACCTGACCTCCAAACATTACCAGACAAATACAACTCCTAACAGCCATAAGATCAGACATGCGACTTCCAAGCAGTTAGCTTAAAACATATGACTTCCAGTGTCTTTAAAATAAATGTCCTTATAGTGACACTTTAGAAGTCCACATCTCCACACTCTTTCAAATGAATAATTGTTCACAAATCTTTAAACATAAGTCTGCTAAAAAAAAAAATCAATAAAAGAAGCACCTTCATAACAATAGTTACCATTACTGGCAAATAAATCAGACAGCAACATCTGACATCTTCACGGACTGTGCATAGATTAGAAAACAAAATTCTGGTATGATTTGCCCTTCTTCATTAGCTTTACTATACCAGTACCTCATTGACAGATTTGGCATTTAAATACATAAACACTGTGAAACTGCAATACTTCCCCATGAGATACCCACAGACCCACTAGAAAAGTCGAGTGGCTATACAGTGGACAGCTGTATAATTTACACCATGTACCATTTATTTGCTATACCATAGCATCTGGACTTAGCAGACACTTTGTTGGCCCTCTATACTACCATTTCAATGGAACAGATGGTTTGGGTGATTTAGGACTAGGGAATTCCCTTGCTGCCAATCTTCTTCATTTACATACTTGTCAATTGAATCATTTTGTTGACAGATCCGTGTAAGGTTACCTTTTTGTTTTCTGTCTCTGTTCAGTCTGTCAAGATTCAATGATCTGGTCTCTAACCAGTCCAGCCCCATTGATATCAATGTTGTAAGTCATAGGATAGATTCCATTTCCTTTAGCCAGTTCAGTCTATCAGCAGCAACAAAATAGATAAGTGCAGAACTCCAAAAATGGTTATTTATGATATCTTTCTGACCAGTACTTAATTGAGATTGGTTTGAAATGAGTTCATTGGCAGCCTTAAGCAGCTTAAGAAATGAAATTTTACATTTGCTAGGTGGTCGATCTGACCTCTTAGAAAGTTTGCTTTGTTTTGCAGCTATACAACAGCTGGTGCAAATGGTGTTTTGAAATGGTGTGAAATTACCTCCTTGAAGTGGTCTCATATCACTTACTTTGAGTCCAATCTAGCTGACTTCACTCCCCAAGTTATACTATGTAGTTTGCATTGATGGGAAGTTGAAACTGCTTTGTGATGACATAAACTATGCAATATAACTCCATCAAAATAGCAATTACTTCTGAGATAATCAGAATAATGAATAATACGTGTTTCCCATAGGTATAGGCTCGAAATTGCCATCAGTGTTCAGATTTACACTACCAGAAACAGTGTGTTATAGCAGCAAGATAAAACTGTTGTATTGAAAATTTGAAATACAAGTACCAATATCCTCAATTTATGTGTTAGAATGGTTAAGCCAATGCTATACAATCCCAAAAGTTTTTTTTAGAATTTCAATACCGATAATAGCGCGCACTCTCCAGCACAAAGCTGCGTGGGTTTCCAGTTTCTCAGAAACTCTTGACATACTTTCATTTTCAGATAATCATGCGTCATCTTCTGTGAAATGGAACACAGAATGGAAGGATTGCTTCAGGAAGACCCAAGGCTAACCAGGAACCAACAGCTCATTAAGTGGATTAGAGCTTTCCTCATTTCATTTATTTGATAGCTATGTGGAATATATTATCCAAACCTTTGCCTACAGGTTTAAAATAGAAAAAAAACTATAAGCAAACAAGCAGGCTTTGCTGCTCCAAAGACTTTTAGGAATCCACAATTATTGTCCAAAACCACATGCATAGCAATTTCATAGCTTATATCACTTCTTGTAAGTGTTGCCCTATGATTAGATATGGATATGGTGGTTAGATTATTATGTTACTGGATTAATAAACATGGGTTTAAATTCCACCCCCACAATTTCACATGTTGGGATTTGTACTCGGAAATGACTACGAAGTCATCCCTTCATCAGACACTCTCCACCCACATGGGGAACTACCTAGACTTGTAAATACCTAAACCATCTCTAGCCACAAACCTTAGTGTTGTCAGTGTCAGAATTTATCAGGGCATTTATGTTTTTAAAGAACGACACATTTCAAAACCATTAACTCAAAAACAAATACAATAGGGATTTTCTTAACTTTTGCAACTACATGTAAAAAGAGTTATTTCATCCAGCACATTTCTCAAAATGGCTCAAGAAAATAGTTTCCTACCACAAATTTAACTTTTATTATCAAAATAACGCAATGACTACTGAATTTTATATCAAGCATATTTAGGTAATGTGATGGTTTGTTAATTTTTACAATCTCACAGGGCTTGGAGCAATGCAACATTAGCAACTTTCGAGTAGAGAATCTTGAAAATATCCCGTCACATCAGTAATTCGAGATCCAAAAAAAGTTATTCCATTGAGTTAATGAGATCAAAAACCAGTTAATGTTGCTGCATACCTTGCTTACACAAAAGAAATGATCTTTTATTTAAATTTAACTCAGACTATAATGTATTTTCTTAGATAATTCAGAGCTGAATAAGCATATCTTAGATTAACATCGTAGATTCCTGTGATGAGCTCTGGTGTGGAGGGACTGTCTTATAAGCAAAGATTAAACAGGTGGAGTTTAGAAGAATGAGAGGTGATCTCATTGAAGCATATAGGATTCTTAAGGGCTTGACAGGGTAAATGTTGAGTCATGTTTCTCCTCATGGGAGAGTCTAGGACTAGAGGACACAGTCTCAGAATAAAGGAGCGTCACTTTAAGGCTGAGATGAGGAGGAATTTCTTCTCACAGCGGGTGCTAAGTCTTTAGAACTTCTTGCCACAAAGGTGTCTGGGGTAACAATCATTTCGCATCCTTCAGGCTGAGATACATAGATTCTTGATCGGGGGGAATCTGGGAAAATGGGGAAAATGCAAAAAAATGGGCATGAGGAATGTCAGATTGGCTGTGATTCTATTGAAGAGTGGAGCAGGCTCGGGAGGGGCTGAATGGCCTGCTCCTGATCCTGTCAGGATTATAGGCTTACAAACCATATAACAAAGAAAGAGGTACTTGAAGCTGTAAGAGCAGAAAGAACTGAAAAGCTCCAGAGGTCTCTTCTAGAAGGCAAAGTAAAGGGCAGCAGAAAGAAAGGTTAACCTAGGCATGGTTCATGAATGATTTCATAGATTGGTTGCAGATGAGCTACAATGGTTATGTGAGAATTGTGCAGGACAGCTGAGTGTGGCATACCATTACAACAGATTTTCTGGCAGGAGTAGCTGTGAGGAGCAGAAGATTTTTGCTTAGGAATGGAAAAAATAGACCCAGGTACAGTTGTTAAGGGCAGTAATACTCTGCTCTTCAACCTCATTGATCAAGCTGAACTACACATTACATTACGTGATTATGATTCCATGATTTAATATCAGGTGGAGCCTATATTGGGAATTCAGTGATTTCCTGAACATTATTTTAATGAATAGATACCATGGTTAACTGAAGCAACCACTTTGCTCACTGCAATGATAAAGCATTACCTTTAATAAGATGAAATAAATAATCAATTAACTCTTTGTGGTATAAGTGGGCTGTTGGTCAAGACATAAGGAGGACAAACCTCCAGTCAGCTTTAAATACTTCTATGGAATTTTTAACATTCAGATGAACTACAGAAACAAGCAAGACAAGTTTTCGTTCAATATTTCTTTGGATGAACATCATCTCAGATAATACAACATTTCCCAGTAATACAAAGATATTTTACCCTGGATCATATGCTTAAATCATGGAGTGGAATTTGAACTTACAGCCTTTTGATTCAAATGGAAAAGTCCTAACAACTAAGGCAAGTTGACACACAGAAATAAATAACTGTATAAAACTTGTAGAGTGTAACCTAATCTAGAGGAGGTCAGATCTTTTAATAAAACCACAACAATAAAACTTGAGTGGTTTATGTTCATTGTAAGAAGCTCTGATATTGGATTATTGTCATTAAATTCACTCATAGGTATCTGTTATCATAGATAATATGTACCAGATAGAGAATTTTAATTTCAAATACTTTTTCCTTGCTACTATGGTGGCCAGTTTATTTGATGTGGAGCATTTCTGATGTTGTTTAAGTTTGAAAGTGCCATTTGATGTAAGACAAAGGATATCATTTTACAACAGAAGACTTGAAGCTATATTCGATTACATGACCTGACCTGCAGTAGTGCCACTTTTACCACAGTAAATTGCACAAAAATTTATGATCTGGTATTTATTATATGCCCTTAACATTTTAATAAGTTGTGATAATCTAGTTGCAAAACAGAGCTAGATGAAGATATATGCAATCAAACAGCTGGAAAAAAATTAAAAAAAGACCCTGCACAGCTTATAAACAACAGGTAGGCTATATTGTTGCCTTGGCCAATCACAATGCCAGTCTTGACTATATTACTGCATTTTTAAGTTTGTAAATTAACATTTTAATAATTTTTTAGTATTTAGTTCCATTATTCAAAAATGAAAACACATTTAAAAAATAACTATATTTTCCTGTAGCAAAAGCTTTGCCTCCAGCTCCAAGCATGGACTGTCCATCATGTTAATAGATGAAAAAATAGTGAGGGTAGATTTTAACAGTCAGGTGTCAGGCCAGGAGACCATATGGATCCTTTACCCAATCCTACCAGTGGGAGGCCCAGTCCATTTTGAGCTAAGCAGCCAACGAGTTGCACAACCTGAACAAATGTTCTGCTGCAGCTCACCGGTTCCATCCTGTGCAATATTTGATGGCCATGGAATTTCCTGGACAGCAGGAAGGCAGATAGAGAAAACCAGCTGACAAGAACACATATAACTCTTGTAATTGAACGCCTGAGATGTATGAGACCTTAAATGCCACAGTAGAATTGGAAATCATACACTTTACAATGTACTTACATTATACGATATTGTTCTGGAATTTTTGCATTACTTCACAATTATCTGTACCAAAAAGAATTATACAATAGTTACTATAGCTCCTCTATCACCAACATAAAATTTACTGATTTTACCATAATTTTTACCAGTTTGCATGCCATTGCCACTTTAACTTAATGGCACTGGTGATCTAGTAACATTGATATATTGAATTTAATAATTTTTTGTGCTTGAGCAATAGCCTAGTGGTATTATCGCTGGACTGTTAATCCAGAAACCCAGATAATGTTCTGGGGAGCCAGGTTCAAATCCCGCCACCAGAGATGGTGGAAGTTGAATCCAATAAATATCTAGAATTAAGAGTCTAATGATGACCAGGAATTGATTGTTGATTGTTGATTGTTGGGAAAAACCCATCTGGTTCACTAATATCCTTTAGGGAAGGAAACTGCCATCCTTACCTGGTCTGGCCTACATGTGACTCCAGACCCACAACAATGTGGTTGACTCTTGACTGCCCTCTGGACAATTAGGGATGGGCAATAAATGCTGGCTAACCAGCGACATCCTCATACCATGAATGAATAAAAGAAAAATACTAATGGTACCCATTGTCTCAGCCTTGGAGGCAAGGTGGGAAGCAAAAAAAAACCCACACTATGAAAGGAAGGATTGTCAGATGTCCCCCTGATGCATTCCTTCCTTGAAAGACTCTCCCAGAGAGAGGGTAGGAACAGGATGGGCTACCTACTTCATGGAGTTGTGCTTAAGGCTCCAGTTTGGGTCCATTTTCCACAGAGCAATATTTTACCGCCATTGGGGCAGCCCCAGCCATGTGTAAAGGCTGCCACCTCAGTTGAGGTGTTCATCTACCAGAGATTCCATTCCCCAAAGACAGGAACCAAGAGATGAAGAGTCAAAGCCATGTTTGCATATGTGTACAGAGGATTTATCCCTCAGCCCAGGTGGCCCTACAGGCTTCAGTCCATTCCATACAGTCTGCTCAAGGAGCCTTCATGATTCCTTGCCTGTCTCAGCCATACCTACTTCTCAAAGTGGGACACATCACTGTGGTTCCTCTGATAGGGTCTGCAGCATTGGGAACCCAGTCAATTCAGAGGCTGACCACCAAAATGTTGCACAGAAGGTGCTCTAAAGACATGGGTGGTCTCAGTATCCCCAGGACTGGGTCACAACATTCATCAAAAAATCCAGCCCCATGTGTTGCTGATTGGAAATTACTGAAAATTAGTATTTAAAAATAATACAATACATACAAGCATCAATAAAGTAGGTTTTTTTTCTACTTCCAAGATTTTAATTATGCTCTTTTTATTCATTTATGTTGCTATGAAGGCTATATTCACCTTGAAACTGCACTAGAATCACTGAATTCCCCCAACTATCAATATGCTGGGGGTTACCATTCACCAGAAACTCAACTGGACTCGCCATATAAATAAATAAATGTGCTGCAAGAGGAGGTCAGACGCTAGGAATAACATGGCGAATAACTTGTTTCCTGACTCCCCAAAGCCTGTCCATAATCTACAAGGCACAAGTCAGGAGTGTGATGAAATACTCCCCACTTACCTAGATGAGTGCAGCCCCAACACTCAAGAAGCTTCACACCATCCAGGGCAAAGCAACTCACTTAATTGGCATCGCCACCACAAGCATCCACTCCCTCCACCACCAATGCTCAATAGCAGCAACTTGTACTCCAAAAATTCACCCAAGATCCTTAGACAGCATCTTCCAAATCCACAACCACTTCCATCTAGAAGAACAAGGGCAACAGATACATGGGAACACCACTGCCTGCAAGTTCCCCTCCAAGCTACTCATCATTTGGACTTGGAAATATATCATTATTCCTTCACGGTCGCTGGATCAAAATCCTGGAATTCCCTCTCTGATGGCTTTGTGGGTTTACCTACAGCAAGGTGAACTGCAGCAGTTCACGAAGGCAGTTCACCACCACCTTCTCAAGGGCAACTAGGGTCGGGCAATAAATGTAGCCCAGTCAACAACACCCACATCTCAAATATGAATTAAAAAAAAGAAACAGTTGTGCAAATAAAGTGAATTGGATAGTCCTGCATATAATGTTGTGAAGAATATCATTCACTAAAATCAGGATGTTTATCACACTTCATTTGTGTTTACATTAAAACATTCAACATCATTATGAAATGTCAGTTGAGAGGAAAGTCAATCTGATGAAATTTGCTTCACCTTTACTGAAAATGTGACAAATGTAGGTTTATAAGAGTAGCTTGCTTTGGGACTCTTCTTAAAGTTAGGATAATTGAGAGAGGTCATGTGACCTGGTCAGCAGTCTGTCAGGATGTAAGCCTGGATGATTTGAATGTTAGAGATCAAAGGATGGCTCAGATTGTTTTTCTGAAGAGGAGATGCACATTACATATAACTGGAGACAGTGACAACAGTTTCTGACTTTACAATGAGGAGGCTCTTGAGTCTTCAAAGTCACAGAAAGGTATTGTTGGTATCGGGTTCTAAACAGATGTTCTGTAAACTGTCTACTTACTATGAGAAAGGGGTGTGCGGACTATAGATGGCCAACCAGCATTTCTATCTGGATCAAGGCTAACGTGTCTCACGTTGAGACAGAGAAGATGGCAGAGAAAACAAACCATCTTTGAGATTAGTATATTCCTTCAGAAATCAATGAATATCATCGTCAAAGGGCAGAGGTTCTGTGTGGTCACAAGCTAAATGTGGGAGAGAGAGTGAGACTCTGGTCAAAAAGCTGCATCCTAGACCCATCTAATAATTCTGGAAGATTCATCCTGGCATGGCCAGGGAGTAGAAAAATCATCAGAACAGAACAATTTTTGCTAATATTTTAAGAAATTCTCCACAAACTGAGGAAAGTGTCTGGCAAGAATCACTTGAAGTTACCACTTGGTGAAAGGGGTATGCGAGAGCCCATTTAAAAAGGTGGAAGCACATATGGACAGCACACTACAAGGAGTGTAATCCTGAAGATAGTGTAATATGTGATGAGCACAAAAGGGGAATGTTGTTCTTCATTGTTTAACACTGTCTTTAAAAAGAAAATAATGTTCATGTAATAAAGCTTTTAGTCATTTGTCAAAGAGAGTTTTAAAACATGAATATCTCATCTTTTCAGCTATTAACACGAAGTTCAAATTTCCTTCAAAAAATTTTTGCATCCTACAAGGATTGTAACAAAGATTAAAAAAAAGACCTGTAATTAATTGGAATTCCAACCTGCTTTAATTGCAAGACTTTTGTTTGTCACTCATTAATTTTGAATCTAAAGATGCTCCAAGAGGTTCATACCACTATTTGAGCAGAATGTCCATGCCATCTCTGCAATATCTGAAATGTGTTGCATAGCAAAAATACAAGAAATAGGAACATACCATCAGACTCTACCGTTTAAAATGATTACGGATGATTTTGGTCCTAAACTCCTCCTTCCTAAACATTTCCCACATCTCTTGATTCAGTGAAACAGTAAAAATCTCCTTATCCCAACATTAAACATATCCAAGAATAGAGCATCTATACTTTTGTGTGGGTACCATACATTCGCAGTCTTTAGAGTGAAGTAATTTCTCCTTACCTGTATCTCAGTTTTATGTGATTAATTCATAATCCTGAGACCGTGTCCCCATATTTTAGATTCACCAGCTAGTGGCAACAATCTCTTATCTACTCATTTAAGGTTATTCAGAATCTGGTGCATCTTGATGAGATTACCTTTCATTCTTCAAAACGCCAGAGAATACAAGCTCGATTTGGGAGATCATCACAGAAGAACCCTCTTACCCTGGATCCAATTTAGTAACCTTTATTGTACCACTTCCAATTCAAGCTTGGTACAAAGGTTGCCACCTGGATCAGTGATATCTCCACAACCCACACCACAGGAAGAAGGTGAATGAGTTTTCTTTGCTCCACCACAGAAGGAGCCACACTCTTCTCTCTATTTGACACTATCTCTGTTACCACACACACCTTCCACCAAAACTAATGCTTTACCACTGTCACCGTTGAATGAAACATCTTCCCTCACTGATTCTCACCCGCCCCAAAACCCCAGATTACCAACACTGCAGGCCCTTCTGTGTTGCCTACTCACTGACTCAGGACACATCAACACCTCTTTCCCCAAGCTGCACCAGCACTAACAGCTATCCCATTCCCTTTCACTTCACTCAATTCCTTCATTTCTCACATTCCAGGTACAAAAAAGGCTTGTATAGATGATGGAGTGTCCCACTTTAGGCTCCTCACTGCCCATGACAGGGGAGCCCTGGCCCCTGCAGGGGAACACCAAGTCTATGCCAGTGGGGATGCCTAGACGTCCATATCCCATCAACTGTGTAAGGACATTCTGCATTCTAGTGCAACTATCACAGTAACACCTCTGTCAGTATTGTTTATTGCTCACCATTTCTAACCCTGGCCATGTCACCTATCCTCTCAGGATCAAGCAGGATGTCCACTGTTTTGGCGGTCAAGTGCACGCCAAAACTCTTCCCTTGTCCCCCACACAAGAGAGGCTTTCCACCACCTCTGAGGAACAGAATTCTGAAACCTCAGAGGAGAAATTGTCAGGGCTGTCTCCTTTAGTTCCTCCCGACTAGCTCAGATACCAGTAGCTTGGTGGATCATCAGCTGATTACAGTTGGGAGCACAGGGTGGTGAGCACCTCACTGCCACATCCCTGAAGCTGGCCGGAAAGAAAAGTCCCAGGCCACTGGCACTCAGAACTGCTGGGATAAGGCACCTGCTTAACCACAAGCAGGAAAGAGCCCCCATGGTTTCGGTAATCAGGGACTTGGTGCACATATACAAGGATACAGGAGCATCAGGCCGGCGTATGAGAGGCAATCAATCTCAAGACCCTGAGGCTGCAGTACTACTGTAACGCTATGGGGACCCAGCTGCCATGCAATCATTTGGCTGCTTCCATGGACAGGTTAGCAGCTGCCATGGGATTCCAGCAGCCTCAGGCTCTGTTGAATATGCATACAGACCAGCACTCTATCCACTAACCACTGGTCCTCATCAGCAATGGCAAGACAACACCAGGCACTTCTTCCTCACAAAAGGTGACAGGACTGTGTCAGTACCCAGACAAATGTGGAACATGCACAGACCCCTCAAATGTCTCCTCTTAGGAGGTTGCAGAGGTGGCAAGGCCTTCCACCTCCAGCTTGCCTATAACACTCACATCTATGGGAGTTCAAGCAAAGGAAGGTGGCAAGGATACACTCAGCATGTCTGGACTCGTTTGACACAAACAACCTTGGTTTTACCCAGCCTAACCTCTAAGGCCAATGGTCTCGAGTGTATGGCTAGATTTGCACACTCAGTTGCAGACCTTGGAACTGCACTGAAATAAAAAGTGGGAGGAAAAGAACAAAACGCACAAAGGCACATTGGTTACACAGATGACATTTCACTCTAAGTAAAGTCTGACATTAGTTTAAACATGCTCACAATGCCACTAAACGCGTTTGCTCATATCTCAGTACAGCCTTACTGTAATTGTCACATGGAGGTCAGACATCAGTTCACATGCATGGTGTTCCAGGGAGCAATGGTTGACTCAAGAAGCTGCTGCGCCATAATTAGGAAATGTATGCATTGGATTTAGAAGGGACTCCTGTAATGAGACACATTGCTCAAGCTGCACAGATACTGGTACAGAATCACTTGCAAAGATGTTGATCTTATATGCAATGTTCACCATTATTTGGGACCTGGGAGGTGTCTAGCAAACAAAGAGGCAATGCATAAGGGTCACTGGGGATTGGGAGCCCACGGTTGTGCATCCTATGCAGTGAATGGGTCTATGTAGTGTTGTTGGCCTTTGAACAGCCTAACATTGCAGGGTTTTGCAGTCAGCTCCCTGACAGGCCAAGACATTTAACCAGTCCACTCTCAGTGTGGTCACAGCCACTTTCTTTCCCATTACACAACTGCAATTTCCATGATAATGGATGACTAGAGCAAACACTCCTCAGAAAGTAATTTCCGGGCTCCACCTTTACATGTCAGTGAGGCCCTAAACCCCCTCCTGGCAGGGGTCCCCATCAGCCCTATCCAACCCATCTATATATGTCTGCATTGGCAAACAATTAACTCCCACAGCCTCTGGTATACGAAGCAACAATGGCAAGCGTATCATACCCTGTGTCCCCTTGGAAGGCAGAGTGCGCCTTAGCATGGATGAACACCACTCCCACATGATCCCATTTACGACATCTACTCCTTAAAAATACTGTTGCCCCCTTCATTAGTGTCATTTAACCTGCTGTATCCATCCCACTGCAGCTGCTCCCAACCTCTATCTTTATTGGACAGAGCCAACGGACTGACCATGGCTCACCTCTTTGGTTGACCTAACATTGCCAGCCTCAGGCAAAAAGTGTCTACACCCATGAATTATACCTGAAGATCTCAGAGGCTGTGTTAGTGCTAACCTCCAGACTGGCTGCTAAGGAGCCACGGGGCTGACCATGACCAACTCCTTGGACTGCATAGACATGAATCCCTAATCAAGACCTCCTCATCTGGACGCATGACCACAGCCAAGCCCATGGACTAATCTCAGAGTGCCCTTGACTTACTGTGCTGGCAACCCTGATTGACTGCAAACCACTCATTTTAGACTCTGAAACATGGTCATTAGCTGGCAGCACATGCAGTCTGCTTGGCACATAAGCTGCTGGCACATGGTGCAGGTGTTAGATTGACATAGCAATGATGTGTACAGAAAGATGTCCACACCCGCTTGACTGAGGAGCATTGATCAGCATGACTAGGTGCCCAGCTTTGGAATGGAAGGATGCAGTGAGCATCCAGGTTGGCATTAGGTGAGTGAGCAAGCAACCCTAGATGCAGCTTAGTCCACTTCTCTGCTGTGTTCATGCCCCTCCTTGACAATATCCTTCCAGCAGTATTATCAAAGTGGGACAGCAATAGGACTCATGCATACAAAAGTGCAGTTTTAAAGTGCAGAGGATTTCTGCAAGCAGACAGGAGTGGAGCCATGAGGGTTATGAGATGCTGGAAATTGTTGAATGGCAAGGTCCTTAGACACGGGATGCATGCAGCTGGTAGCCTGGAGTGTGTTCTGATACACTAATACCAGGTGATTAAGATGGCAATCTGGAGGAGCAAGTGGTAAGCTGTAGTCACCAGGCACCCATTCTGACTTTCATGTTCGGAATGGACAACATCTATATCCTTGCACAGCAGGTAGAATAGGAAGCTGCATATTAAGGAGGTGAGTTTCATTGTTAATCAGGCTGGTGACATGGAATAATCCCCTTTAAATAGGTACCTCACTGCTACCCAGTGAGAATCTTGTCCCGACACCCGAACTCTATTTGAGAATGTAATGAGCTGTTCCCAATGTCGAAAAAGGCCTCACCCGACTTCTCAAGCAATTTTCCCAGAATTCTCACCAAACCCACACTGTTCAGGCTCCAAAACAATTCCACCCTGAGAATTACTGGAATAGAATCAGTATTCTGAGTTGTTACCACTATCAGTTATGGCTCATGTGATGATACTATGGCTTTAAGAGGTGTATTTTCTCCTGGGGTTTTATGAAGGAAGGTTGAGACAGAAGTACCAAGTGGTCTGCTCTAAGCCAATAAAGTAAACAACTTGTGAGGCACTGGGTCTTTTTTTAAAAATTGGAACAAAAAAAAACAGTATTCCACAGAATCCCTACAGTGTGGAAACAGGCCATATGACCCAACAAGTCCACACCGACTCTCTGAAGTCTCACCTAGACCTGTAACTCTGCATTTCCTATGGCTAACGCACCTAACCTACACATCCCTGGACACTACGGCCAATTTAGCACGGCCAATCCAACTAACCTACACATCTTTGCACTGCGGGAGGAAACTGGAGCACCCAGAGTAAACCCATGCAGACACAGGGAGAATGTGCAAACTCCACACAGACAGTTGCCCCAGACTGGAATTGAAACCAAATCCCTGGTGCTGTGAGGCAGCAGTGCTAACCACTGAGCTGTTGTGCTTGCCCCAGTGGGTGAAGCTCCCACAGACACAGCATTTTTAGTTTTAACTTTCTGCAGTTGCAGGGTTGTGGAAGCTGGATGTGGAAGCTCTTAATCCTCTCTCTGCAACATCTAAAAGTTGGGGTTCCCTTCCTGCTGCTAGAAATGCATGTGAGACAATATATTTTACTGAATTTGCCATTACCAAAATGTGGGTTTATGGGATGTCACTCCAATGGAATGGTTATTTGGTTGTAGTTAATATATATATTATTTTGTTAAGCATTTCAATAGAGTTACAGTTAAGCCAGTTCTTTTGTTTTATTTTGTCTGTATTTTAACTGTGGTGTAAAAATAAAGTGTTTTGCTTAAAGTCGAGTAGTTTGACCAATCGAACTGCTTCTGAAATGCAACGCCTTACACTTACCTTTAAAATAAGAAAAAGTCAAGGTCTAGGCTATCTTCTTTACGCATTTTGAGTGGGCTTGGTCTGGTCCATAAAACTCAGCTGGTAACTTTCACTTAAGTCACAAGATTGGGAGTTCAGAATCCCATCCCAAGAGTTCAGTGCAAAAAGCAAGGCTGAGCGACAAGTGCTGTACTGAGAGTGTGTCGCATTGAGATATTGAACCAAGGCCCTGTCTGTCTATCTCCTCAGGTGAATGCAAAAGATCCCATGACATGCAGAATCTTTGATGCTGTCAAATATTTCCTGAGCAGATTGTCAAAGACATTTGGCAGAATGCCTCATCACTAGAACTTTGAAACAAGCATCAAGATGAACATGATAAAAGGGACCCACCCAATGAGATCTTTCCTGTGTTTTTAAAATATGCACACATTGCCATTTAGGCAGCCACTGGAGGTCATAATCCACTTTGTCTGCAACGTGTCTTTATAAAGTAGATCTGGAAAAAGATGCAGCGGTTTTATTGAATTTAATTCGGAGCAACTCTGCAATGCAGGAGTCAGAACTGTACAGGCTGTTCCCAGAGATGCATTCTGAAATAAACATCACCAACCCCGCGGTGACCATGATCCTGGAAAATAATGGTCCTTAGCCTCCCCAAAATTTGCTGGTCCAGCACAAAGGGCTGTCAAAAACCAACTGTTGCAGAATAGTACATTTTAGCACCCAGGATTCCTTACCAAAGGATGCACTATGCTTATGATAGCTTCTGAAATGGCAGAATGAGAAAATACCACTAAAGCTATCCAGCTTTACCATACTGAGGGGTTTAAAAAGATGTAAAATCCCCAGGGCTGTATGATTAACATTGGTCTCTTAATCAACATCACTTGATTACTGGCCATTGTCAGATAATGCTTAAGGGTATTCGCTCTGCATAAATTGGTCACTGTATCTCCAATGTTTCCCTGAGGACCTACACTTCAAGATTACTTTGTTGGCTGAAAAGTACCTTAGGTTGATCTGTGGTCATGAAGGCACTACATAATGTGGAACATTCCTTTTGTTTTAATTATAAATGCAAGAAAGAACAGAGAAAGTTACCAATCAATGGCAAGTTTGCACACAAAAAAGCAAAATTCATAGACATCACTAACCTCATCATTGCCAGAAAATCTGCACGTTTGTGGTTCTACAATTCTTTATTTTATCTTTCCTGCATATGTTGTAGTTTACATCATTCCACAGGATCATAATCTGAGAATTGAAAATTGCCACCGAATGGAAAGCATCTGCCCAAAAGCAGGAACTTTTGTGTAGAAGCATTACCATTATCCAGCCGCATAAATAACCCATTGGCAACACTATCCAAAGGCACTGCATGAGTTATCACATGTATATTGATGACACCCAGTTCTACCTCACTACCACTTCTCTCAACTCCTCCATTATCATCAAGTTATCAAACTGCTTATCCAATATCCAGTACTGGATGAGCAAAAGTCTCTTTCAACTAAATATCAGGAAGACTGAAGCCATTGTTTTCAGTCCCTGCTCCAAATTCTGATTCCTGGTTACGACCTCCAAATTCTCCTTGGCAACAGTCAGAGATTCAGACAGTCTACAAACGATATTGTGTCACATTTGATTTCAAGATGAACTTTCAAGCTCACACTAATGCCAGTTCTAAGATCGCTCATTTTGACCTTTGCAAACTTTTGAGCTTTTCATCTCTTATCTTCTATGCTGTGGAAACCAACATTCATGCCATTCTTATCTCTAAAATATTACAATATATTACCAGATGCTTGCACATTCTATACTCCATGGATTATAGTTTATTCAAAACTCTTGTGATTTGTGTCTTAATGTAAACCGGTCTTTTCCTTGATAATCTTCTGATCACTGATCTATATTGGCTCTCAGTCAAGCAAAATTTTGATTTTAAAATTCTCACCGCATTTTCCAAACCCTTATCTGCCCTCGTTCTTCACGGTCTCCGTAATCTCATCCATCAATAAACTGTAATGAATTTGATGATGTTGTACGGGCTTGAGTGGACTATGGCAGATTATTTTAGTATCTCATGGATTGCAGACCTATATCCATATGTGGCCAAATAGTATATGTAATAATGTTTGCCTTACTGACATAACTTGTACCTGATTGCTATCATGCAAAAAAACTACATCTTGTTAAGACAAGTGCCTCTTCTTATTAAAATAAGTAGTGATTGCTCCTCTATCACTATAGGCTAAATAAGTCCATAGACTCAGTCAAGGAAAAAGCTAAGGTTACAACGTCCTTCTATACACAAATATCACTAGTCCCTTGCCATCTTTTCAGTATATTTTATTTTCTGAATATTACACTTCCGCCTCAAAGTGGATTTTACTTAAATTGGTATTTCTGGTAGGGCATTACGTGTTATAAATTCTCTGTAATATAATTCTTCTGACTTACTTTCATTCTTTAATAACAATCTTAAGTTTATGTCTATTTGTTACTGAATCACCAGAACTTAAAATTAACTATAAGTTAATATCTACTTAATCAAAAACCCTTCAGAATTTTGCATTCTTGTATCAGATCACTTTTTAACATTCTTCTTTCTAAAAACAAGTCAATATCTCTAATCCCTCTTCTCATAGTTCAAGGCTTAGTTCCTCATATTATCATCTGGAAATATCATGAACAATACCTTTAATTGCTAATAGATTTAGCAATTCAAACTGTGTTTATACAGTACTGGTATTCAGCCACATTGGTATAATATAAAAGTAGTGTCACTTTTAGTTGGAAACACATAAATAGCTACCAAAATGAAAGAAGTGAGGTTAACTTCAAAGGTTGAAATTCTGTTGTAGGAACTGTTACAGTTTACACTGGCATTGCAGCATTGTATTTGGAATGTAACACGCAGATGACACTCTGGCTTTGAGCTGTTGGAACTCCAACAATCCTGTTCTTTTTTTTGAAAGTTAAGACATTTCAACAACATTTCTTTTGAACTCTACAGGTAGTCCTGAGTTGAATCACTGGGTCTCACGCACATCTAGTCTCATTTATTGATCTCAGTATGTTGAAATTTGTTCCAGTGTATTCCTGTCTTTTTTCCTGTTAAAATCTGGGTCAAATAATAACTTGGTTCCATAGGCTGCCAACAAAATAAATTAGTACTATATGACAAATGACAGCAATTTGTACACTCAAGGAGAAAAAACTTAATAGGAACAGCCTTCACCTAAACATTCTGATTTACTTAAATCTCCTTTAGTTTTAATAACTTTACAACCTTGTTTCATCATACTAATAGGAGAAAAAGTTTGTTACTCATTACACCTGCTACAAAAAAAAATCTTTCCCTGGAACTCTACAAAATACAACACAGGAATTGCTCAGATTGTGTAGAATTTAGACTGTCATGATCAGAACTTCTGGGTTGGCATGAGTCAGCAGCGATTAGAACTTTTCTGGCATTGCCAGACATCTCACCTTAATCTTACGTAGAACACTGTTGTCCACAACAAGTCACAGTTTATATACTGGTCCATCAGTACAAAAACTGATTGGTATGACAAAAACAAACCACAGAACTGAACCAGGGTTTGGAATTAGTGTTCAGAACTGTATGTTTGAAACACTTTCATTAAAGGTGCACAATCCGGTAAACTGAACACCCAGGAATTAATAAAGAAAAGCTTTTTAAAGTAAACTTTAATTAAGCAATAATATGGTTTAAATATTAATTTGGATATACCTTCTGCCAAATTAAGCTAAGAAGATATTTAGGATTTTGTCTGAGACAGGACGGCAATATCCTTACAGGGGCTGTACGTTTGATCTCCCTGTACATTCAATATCTGCACCATTAATAATATTACTTGTGTGAGTCTGGTAGAAACCGGTGCACAATTCAGGTCTGCAATAAAAAAATCTAAAACTGAACCCTGCTGTTTTATGACTAGTTTTAATAAAATGAAACAAAGGTGAAATTTGATTTAATGTCTTATTCAATATGTAGTCGACAGGCATAGGAGTCCAAATGCACAGTAACACGCCGTAGGTAATAGTTTGCATTTCAAACTGTTTACTTGGATTGCCATGTCATGAATTTTTGGTTCTCATGTTTCAACTAAATTGCTGTAGCTCGTTGTTATTGGAAGCGATTTTAATAGAATCAAACTTGAAAATTAGGTCACTTTTATTTTGTTCCCAGGATATGAGCCAGCCGACTAGGGCTAGCATTTATTGCCCACTCTTAATTGCCTTTCAGAAGGGTAATGTAATATTAGATAGCAAATTTAGCATGCTGAATGTGCTCATTATTTTAAGTATATTTTGATGGGAAAATAATTGAAATAATTTGTGTGTCCAAGAAAGAATATAATACTACGGTAAAGCAGTTGACAAGTAGCTTGAAGATTCTCACTTAAAGATTATTTTTAAAGAAACTATTTTTATTTTGTACTATTAGTGAGAAGTCTTACCCCTGCTCCTACCACAGTACATTGGAAATTTCAGCAAACACTGCCTACTGGTTATCAATAAAATGTTTGAAAATTCATAAGCAGCGTACATTGTCATTTCAAATAAACTATCGCTGGCAAGACTCCTTGACATGAAGGGGTTTTTTTTGAAGTTATCTTTTTATCGTCAAATAATTTTTAACTAAGATATCTGATCATTACAACATAATCTAAAATACTTTCAACGTGCAAGAAAAAAGCATTATTCCCAATGGTATTATAAGAAAGGAAGAATAAACACAACAGTCTATACATTCTAAAATGCATTACAAGTATATAAGTGCTTTATTAATTTTATGATGGTCCTTTCCTGCTTTAAATTTGGCATCAACATCTTTATCTTACTTAAGATAATGCTCCAGTTAAAGTAGTGAACAAAGTCATTTTATAAACAGGTGTGCACGAATATCAAACATAAATTTTCAGATTAATATAATAATAACAACTTTTAACAATCTCACCTATATTATAATGCTGAAGGAAATAAAGAATTTATTACATATGAACATAGGTACCTATCGATGTCTTCTCTGCATCTCTGGAAATCTAAATAGAGTACAATCACCAATTTGCTTTATCTACAGCATATGTTACTTCCTCAAAGATCTACAATAAATTGATTAAACAAATTTCCCCTTCAGAAAACCCATGTTGAGTCTGCTGATTACCTGGAATGTTTCGAACTGCTCTGTTGTAATAATTTTAATCATAGCTTCTAACATCTTCCCTACGAAAGATGCTAAGCTAACTGCCTGAAGTTTCCTGCTTTCCTTCTCTTTTTCCTTTTAAATAAAGGTGTTACATTTGCTATTTTCCAATGTAATGGAACATCCCCTAATTCTGTGGAATTTTGGAAAATTAAAACCAATGCATCAACTCTCTCACTCTCCACTACTTTTAAGGTCCTGGGATGAATTTCATCAGGATTCAGGAATTGTCAGCTGCAGCTCCAACAATTTGCTCACTGTCACTTCTCTGCCAATTGTACTTCCCTCGCTTTCATTTCCTGATTACAGACAAATTTAATTGACGCACTCAAAACCTGTTAGTAGATATTTTCTAATCATACTGTTCAGAGATGTTACAACACATCTCTGGAGCAGGTGGGACTTGAACCTGGGTATCCTGGCTCAGAGGTAGGGACACTACCACTGTGCCAGAAGAGTCCTAAGGGCTGCTAATATTCTTTGTGGTACAATTTTGAATTCCTGGCACAACCAGATTTTACAATTGGTAATTCATATGTTTGGCGTATAAAAAGTGTGTACTAATGACTGACAAGTTGGATGCACATTAGATGCAGATTCAACTTACAAAGTTTCTGTCCATTTTTTGTCATGTACAATTTTTCCAATTGCAATGGCTTCAGTTAGCACTCACCAGTTAGTCAACCGAAATATGAAAATGAGGCCAAAATAATATCACTGAAACTATTTTTGATAAATTCTGTCAGTCCTTTGAATGCCTGAAGCAGCAAATAAATTGACTGGTCAAGGTTGATTTGGGCTGAACTATTTGAAGAACCAAGTTAGTAGCTTGTCATCAAATTATTAGTAATGAAAAAGACAACAAAATTGATAGCGAGGCAAAGAAGAAAAATGAAAAGAAGAAGACCAAAGGTTTTGTCAATAGATGATCTTTAGAGAAGGATCTTAAAGAAGGAAGAGGAGAATAGGGGAAATAATATCTGAGATTGGGGTCTTAGCAGCTGAAAGTCAAAAAGAATGCAAAATAGATCTAGATAGTTTTGGTTGTACCATTGGAGGATATTATAAAGATAGAGATGGAAAAGACCACGGAGGCTTGGAGCACTGCGAATAAAATTTTAAAGTTGAGGCCTTGAAGAACCAGAAACTAATATTGGCCAGCTGGATCAGGGTGATGGGAAATTGGCTGAATTGAGGTTTATGGAGAATATGAGCCCAAGAAGCGGAATTTTAAAATATTCGCGTCTGAAGGGATTCAGAGGCAGCCTAGCTGAGGAATAGACAAAAAAAAATGATTCTGATGGGAATCTAGGTTTTCTTTCGACCGTATTTTTCAATATTTACTACTCACAGTTATACAGATGGGTGCAAATCCAGGAGAATCTCTGTTTATCTACAAATAGTTTGCCCCCCTCCACATTGCACATGGAGTGAACTGAATTAGCTGAAGACTGACATCTGCGATACTGGGGCAGGCCGAGATCGATCATCCACTTAGCAATTCTCACTAAAGATTGCTGCCAATGTTTCAGCCTTATTGATGTGTTGGGTTCTTAGATCATTGAGGGTGGGGATATTTGTAGAATCTCCTCCCCCAGTGAGTTGTTTAATTGTCCACAGCCATTCACGACTGGATGTGGCACTGGTTGTAGAATCACTTAGCTCTGTGCATCACTTGTCGCAAATGCTCTTTAGCAAGCAAGTAGTCTGTTTGGTAGTTTCATCAGGTTGACACCTCATTTTTAGGTATGCCTGGTGCTGCTCCTGGCACACCCACCTGCACACTCCATTGAACCAGCATTGATCACCTGGCTTGATAATAATGGTTGAGTGGGTGATATGCCAGGACATGACGTTGCAGATTATGTTGGAGTACAATTCTGCTGCTGTGCTGGCCCACAGCTCCTGATGGATGCCCAGTCTTGAGTTGCTGGATCTCTTCAAAGTCTGTCCCATTTAGCACCGTAATAGTGCCACACAAAACATTAGTGGGTATTCTCAAAGTGTCCTCCACAAAGGCTGTGCAATTGTCACTCTTACTGATATTGTCATGGACAGGTGCATCTACAGCCTGCAGATTGCCAAGGCTGAGGTCAAGTACGTTGGTTCACTTACCGCCTGCCATGGACACAATCTAGTAGCAATGTCCTTTTGGATGCAAACAGTTTGATCAGAAATGCTGCTGCCAAGCCACATTTGATGGTGGATATCGAAATCCCCCACCGAGAGTATGTTTTGTGCCCTTGCCATCCTCAGTTCTTCATCCAAACAGTGTTCAACATGAGGGAGTACCGATTCATCAGTAGTAGTTGGTAATCAGCAAGAGGTTTCCTTGTCTATGTTTAACCTGCAGTCATGAGATTTCATGGGGTCCAGCATCAGTGTTGAGGCCTCCCAGGGCAACTCCCTCCTGACCATACACCACAATTCTGCCACTTCTGCTGGAGCTGTCCTGTTGGTGGGATGGGACATATACACGGATGGCGACAGTGGTGTCCGGGACATTGTCTGTGAGGTATGATTCCATGATCATTTCTATGTCAGCCTGTTACTTGTCTAGTTCGAGAGACAGTTCTCCCAGTTTTGGCACTGGCCCTCAGATGTTAGTAAGGAGGACTTTGCAGGGTTAAGCGTATTTTTTTGCTGTTGTCTTTTCTGATGCCTAGGTCAATGCAAAGCAGTCTGTCTGGTTTCATTTCTTTGTTAATACTTTGTAATGATTGATACAACTGAGTGGTTTGCTAGTCCATTTCAGAGGGCAGGTTGAGAGTCAACCATATTGCTGTGGGTCTGGAGTCATAAAAAGGCCAGATTAGGCGAGGTACATACCTTTGATCCCTTCATCAAAATGAATTGTACAAATTGTGAAGGATTGAGGCTCTACCACCAAAGCACACTATTATGACATCTTACCAGCCTAAAAAGGACTCACTTAATCCTATTCTCTGCTTCCTGTTAGCCAGCCAATCTTCTACCCATGCAAATATATTACCCCCTATACCACGAGGTTTATTTTCCACAATAGCCCTTGTTCTGGCAGTTTATCAAATGCCTTCTGGAAATCTAAATTCAATACATTCAATGTATTCCCCTTTCTAGGAAATAGGAGCATAATTAGGCCATTGAGCCCATTGAATCTGGTTTCTCAACCCCACTCTCCTGCCTTCTACCCATAATCCTTCATCCCCTTCCCAATCAAGAACCTATCAATTCCTCTCTTAAATGCACTCAATGACTTGGCTTCCACAGCCTTCTGCAGCAATGAGTTCCTCAGATTCATCACCCTCTGGCTGAAGAAATTCCTCCTCATTTCAGTCCTAAAGAATCATCCCTTCACTCTGATGCTGTGATCTTGAGTCCTAGTCTCTCCAACAAATGGAAATACTTTCTCTACATCCACTCTACCAATATCTCTCAGTGTTCTGTAAGTTTCCATCAGATCCCCCCCCTCACTCTTCAAAGGGTGACAGAGTAGGCAGTGTTCTGAGCCTGGGGCTCATCCACACCATCCGCTTTTCTTTTATTTCCTTCTTTACTCTATCTTTTTCTTTTTAGTTTTTGCTTCTACTTAGCTTCTGGGGAGACCTCGATTGTGGCAGCATCAGCGGTGACAGCATTGATGAGGAAGGCGGAAGCAGTAGGAAGGCAGCTTAATTGGGATCCGGAGCACGGCAGCGGCCAGTGAGCACAGAGCAGGACTCTGGCGGACAGCAGTGAGGAGGTTGCTGGTGGAGGGGCAAGCTTGGGATTCAGCATCAGAGGGGATGATATCAGCAAGTCGTCTAAGAACTGGCAACTTCAACGTTGGTTAGGTCTGGTGCTGGAGGCAGAGAAGTGGTGGCAGAAGGGCTTTTTTTCTATTATACTTAAACTATTCAAAATCATGCTGGATCATGGTGACAGTGGAATCTTTTCACTGTATTTTTCACTGTAAAGTACACGTGCCAATAAAATCATTCATTCATTGAACTCCATCAGGTACAGACCCGGAGTCCTCAACCACTTCTCATATGACAAGTCTTTCAATCTGGGATCATTCTTGTAAACCTCCTCTGGAGCACCACCAACCCCTACCCACTCACCTACCCAGTGCCAGCACATGCTTCCTTAGCTACAGGTCCAAACTACACACAATTTTCCAAATGTGATTTGACCAGAGCCTTATACAGCCTCAGCAGTTAATCCCCGATCTTGTATTCCAGTCCTCTCGAAATGAATGCTAACATTGCATTGGCCTTCCTAACTGTCAACTGAAGCTGCATGTTAATTTTAAGAGAATCCTGAACTAGGACTCCTAAGTCTCTTTATGGTTCAGATTTCCAAAGTCTTTTCCCATTTACAAAACAGTCTACGCCTATATTATTCCTACCAAAGTGCATAACCTCACACTTTTCCATATTGTATTCCATTTGCTCCTTCTTTGCCTACTCTGCTAGTCTGTCCAAGTCTTTGTGCAGTATTCCCACCTCCTCATTACTACCTGTCCCTCCATCCATCTTTGTGTCATCTGCAAACTTAGGAACAATGCCCTCAGTTCCTTTGTCTAGATCGTTAATGTACAACGTGAATATTTGTGGTCCCAATACTGACTCCTGTGAACTCCACTAGTCAACGGCTGCCATCCTGAAAAAGATTCCTTTGATCCAATTCTCTGCCTTCTGTCAATCAGCCAGCCAATCACTATCAATGTCAGTCCCTTGACTCTAACACAATGGGTTTTTATCTTATTTAACAGCTTCCTATGCAGCACCTTATCAAAGGCATTCTGGAAACCCAATCAGATACATCCACTGGCTGACCTTTGTCTAACTTCCTTGCTATCTCCCCAAAGAAATACAACCTTCCTTTGATCACACCATGCTGACCCAGCTCTATTTTACCAGGCACCTCCAAGTAATCCGCAATTTCCTCCTTAACAATGGACTCTAAGATCTTACCAAAGACCAAGTTCAGGCTAACCAGCCTATAATTTCCCATCTGTGCCTTATTTAAGGTGCTCAGCCCCTAAAATTATTGAACTTGATATTGAGTCTAGAAGGTTGCCGAGTTCCCAAGTAGAAAAGCAGGTGTTGTTTTCCAACTTGCACTGAGCTTCACTGGAGCACTGCAGCAAGCCCCAGAGAGAGATATTGGACAGGGAACATGGTGGTGTGTTGAAATGGCAGGCAACCAGAAGCTCAGTCATTTTCCGGATAGAATGTAGGTGTTACGCAAAGCAGTCACCCAGTCTGCATTTCATCTCCCCAATGTGGAGCAAATGACATTGTCAACAGTGAAATGACATTGTGAGCAGTGAATAGACTAGACTGAAGGGAAGTACAGGTAATCATTGATTCACCATAATAATGTGGTTTACCATCATTTTCTCAGGGGCAACAAATGCTGACCTTGCTTACAAAATAACATCCTACGAAAAAATACTGGTGCACATGTGCACCATAATTACATTTAGGGTTCTTGAGCTTTAGAGAATGTATCTGGCAAAACCCCAAACTTCAAAACATATTCAAAACAAAATAATTTCATCTTCATTTTATGTGATTGGCATCTTTGTAAGCATTTTTATTACATCATGCGTGAACAATGTAGAGAAGAGCAGGAGAAGAGACAAGAGAAGTGACCTTGAAACGGAGAATAAGAGACACCAACAGGATGAGGCCAACATGAAACAAACTGTATCAGCATGAAGCTATTGACAGAGATTGAAACGTCATTGTGTGACAAATATGATGGAAGGAATGTGTTACAAGCCTTACTTATTCTACAAGTCACACCATAGTATAATTGTTCCAATTCAATCAAAATGGCCAATTGTTCCCCTGCTATCCAAATAAAAGAGACTTCCACCAGGCCTCATCAATAAACTCAAAATAATCCATTTCTTATATTACAGAGGTTACTCTTAAAACAAGTGACAAAGCTGATTGACCTCTAAGGTAGAATTCTGTTTTGAAACCACATCACCATTGAAACCCAAACACACACTCACGACAGAACAAGGGTGCTGCAGAGATTATATTTCTCAAAAAAAAGGGAAAAATACCCTATTGCCCAATGATGCCCAAAATAGAGGTTGCTGAATTCTCATGGTCCACTGAACTTCTTGCTGACAAATCAAATCTTTTGAACAAACCTTCAGCTTTGGGTTTGTAAAGTAATCAAAATACTGAGGGGTGGGCTTTATCAACTTCCCAAATTTCAACCAAGAGCAAGGGATGGAAACTGACATTTTTGGAACCTTACTGTTCCTTACTGCTGCTTCTTGTTATACATTCTTTCTGAATCCAATGTTTGAAGCAGAAGTCAAATCCAGCCAGGGTTGCTAGGCAACCATTAGCACAGAGGCCCTATAGTCTTTCCAAAGACAGGTGATCCAGAAATTAAGGACAATAAACTCTTTTTATTCCAGATACATGTCCAAACAGTTCAGTATCTTACAGTTTTTTTCTTCAAATAGTCCATAATTATACTTACATATTCACACCAATAGTCACACTTGCTAATTATGTATGACCAGTAAAAATCTAGCAAGTCACAAAACCCAGGGGCCATCATAATAATTATAAGGTAGTTGTCCTATAACACGATAGTTGCATTCTTGTGTGACCTCGTGCTAAGAAAATCGCGATTGAAAATCGTGTTATAGGAACATCACTCTAGAAAATCACCATACCTGTACAGCAGAAAGTTTGCGTTATCCAAACAGCATCTACTATTCATCGATCGTGTTACAGCCAATTCGCGTTAACGAAACACGTGTTATAGCAGAACTACCTGTACATCAAATTTTATCCAAATTTTAAAGTGGTCAATTATTTTCTGGTTACATTTGGACAAGTGAATTGTTAAGTCACTACAAGCAGTTAGGCAAAAAATGGAACAACTTAGCCCTGATGTCACAAAGTGGAAAGACACTCATAACTAATCGAATGGAAAACAGTACTGCTAATTCAAGAATTTTGTTACTTGATCAGGACTATAGAAGTTGAGTGGATAGGCACGCATGTTTATCATCATATGATGTCACAAAACCAGGTAAATTGTTAAGAGCATGGAACTTTAAAGGTCAGAATTTCAAAATGCAGGCAGGAATTGGGAGTCAAGAATTTTCCCAATGTCACAGCCCAGCCTCTGTCCCAGCAGTGCTGGCAAACTGAAGCAACATCTCCTGGACAGCAGGATGGCCCAGAGTTGGGCCTGCAGTCAGAGGTGCATTTATGCCAAGACTCCAAGGTTTAAAAATAAATTCCATTCATTTTTCCAAGTGAATTTTTCCAAACATTTGTCCAGTTCTTCAGCTTAGTGAAAGGACGGCTCAACCTCAACCCTTTAATTGACAGCTTGGCAGTTGTCAAACCTAAACAACCTAGCAAGCACATTTTGTAATGGTCATTTGCACTTTCACTCACTTTGATACACACAAATATAAATTTATGTCAATTTCAATCCAAACCAGTCAGTGAAGCAGGAACCAAGACACCTTGCTTTGCGGAGTTTATTAATTACTAGTCTTACATCTCTTACAAACACACACACAGAGTACAATTTTATAAATTCATCAAACTCTCACCATGCCACATATGCATTTAACGAGTTATCTTTCTGACACATTTTGTCCATAAATATTAATTGATTATCCGAACCTTCCTCAGCGTCCAATTCTTGAGTCTCTCGATCTGAAAATGCTTGATACCTGATGATGTTGCGATGAGAAAGTGACAGTGCCAAGGTCATACCTGTTTCTCCTTTGGTAAGGGCGTAACAAATATTTACTTCATTTTTCCATTGATCACAAGATTCAGCTTCACTGAATATTAGTGGGAAATCATATCCCAAAACTTAATACTTGGTTTCAGCCAATCTTCAAAAGTAACTTAAATTACAACCTTCTGGCTGTAAAGTACTCTTAGTTCCTAAACTTCACCTTTAAGGAAACATCCACTGCAATCAATTTCATTTCAGGTACAAGCCAGATGATTACATAGGAGCCAAGGCACATTTCTTTCTGGATAGAGTTTATTAACCTCTTCATCTCACAGTTCCTTCCACACTCCATTCCAACCTACTCCCCCGTTACCTTTACCTAATTAATTAATCAATTAATCCTAATCATCTGCTTAACTACTTGCTATACTCAGAAGTCAGACAACAGCATTTTATAATCAACTATAAAAGAAACCACCACTTTTACTCACCTTCTATACTCTTCCAGCCTCCAATCCATGGTTCATGCCTTCACACTGACAGCATGATTTAGGTTTTCCAAAATTTATCCACCATAATGAAAATTCAAGCAGATCTGAAATGACTACTTCTACAATGGTGCCAGCAACGTTTTTAAGTTGTGTGTGCAATATTCCTGACCCATGCTCTTTCCTAGCTCACTGAAAATAGCAGGAGACAGAAAGTGAGACTTGTACTTTTGCTATTCAGTTGTTGTGTTTTCCACTGGCTCCCTGTGGTATCAAAACAGGACTGCAAAATCTGGTCCTTCATGTCTATGTCATCCATGGATGAACCATTTAATAATAAAGCTGCTCAGTCCACCCCAGGCTTTGGACACGTTGCTTAGATGGTCTGGTACAAAACCTCCTTTCATGTTTTCAAATACAAAGAGATACAAAGACAGAGAAGTCAATTTTGTCATCCTGGGGAATGTTGTGAACAGAAGATGAGGATGTCATGTGTGAATCCCTAATGTTTGATTATTCCCTACATTTCAATTGAATTCAGAATAAAGCAAAAAGTTTCTTGCAACTGCAGGCCTAGTTGAAAATATTTTAGAGTGATGACTTGACAAATCTTTTGGAATTCTATGAAGACATTACGAGCAAGGTGGACAATGGGGACCCAGTGGATGTAGTGTACCTAGATTTCCAAAAGGCCTTCGACAAGGTGCCGCACAAGAGGCTACTGCATAAGATAAGGATGCATGGCGTTAAGGGTAAAGTATTAGCATGGATAGAGGATTGGTTGACTAACAGGAAGCAAAGAGTGGGGATAAATGAGTGCTATTCTAGCTGGCAGTCAGTGACTAGTGGTGTGCCTCAGGGATTGGTGTTGGGACCGCAATTATTTACAATTTATATAGATGATTTGGAGTTGGGGACCACGTGTAGGGTGTCAAAGTTTGCAGATGACACTAAGATGAGTGGCAGAGCAAAGTGTGCAGAGGACTGTCAAACTTTGCAGAGGAACATAGATACATTGAGTGAGTGGGCAAAGGTCTGGCAGATGGAATACAATGTACATAAATGTGAAGTCATACATTTTGGTAGGAGTAATAGTAAAAAGGATTATTACTTGAATGGTAAAAAGTTGCAGCATGCTGCTAGGCAGAGGGACCTGGGTGTCCTTGTGCATGAATCACAGAAGGTAGGTCTGCAGGTACAACAAGTAATTAGGAAGGCAAATGGAATTTTGTCCTTCATTGCTAAAGGGATTGAGCTTAAAAGCAGAGAGGTTATGTTGCAGCTGTACAAGGTGCTGGTGAGGCCACACCTGGAGTACTGTGTGCAGTTTTGGTCTCCTTACTTGACAAAGGATGTACTGGCACTGGAGGGGGTGCAAAGAAGGTTCACTAGGTTGATTCTGGAGTTGAGGGGGTTGGCTTATGTTGAGAGACTGAGTAGATTGGGATTATATTCATTGGAATTCAGAAGATTGAGGGGGGATCTTATAGAGACATATAAAATTATGAAGGGAATAGATAAGATAGAAGTAGAGAGGATGTTGTTAATCTATGGAATTCCTTGCCCAGTGAAGTAGTTGATGCTACTTCAGTAAACATTTTTAAAGATAAGGTTGATTTTTTTTGAACAATAAAGGAATTAAGGGATACGGTGAGAACGCGGTAAGTGGATCTGAGTCCACGAAAAGATCAGCCATGATCTTATTGAATGGTGGAGCAGCCTCGAAGGGCCGGATGGCCTACCCCTGCTCCTAGTTCTTATGTTCTTATGTAATCTGCAGTGTAATGTCATTTCTATTAATTGATTTTGTGCCCAAACTGAAACCCCTTAACTACACAGGCACGGGTGGGGTCACTGAAATGGACAGAAGAGGTAACGGTCAATCATTTAATTTTACCTTTCAGTGGCATCCCAGTGGGCCAGGATATGCAGGAATATTCTGTTCAGATCCATCTAGACTCCTAAACCATTCCTTTCTTCTCCCTTTCAGTGCCAGAGTCAGCTTCCAAGTACTTTCCCAGTGCTAACTTCATGTTGGGGACTATTGCTTTAGTTTCCTAGCCTCTTTGAGATCTGACCCAATTTCTGTTCTGTCACCTGCCAATGCTAACATCATTCCCATTGGTTTTGGGTGAAGTACTGCTTTTTAAAAAATGAGCTGTGCTAGTAAATTTGGCTTGGGCCCCATGGTGAACTGTCATTGGGATTTTCCTTGTGGCTGCAGGGAACATAGTTCTGAGTCAAAATAAATGCATGAGACAAGAGCAGTCAGGTTCAATAACGGTTTTGAAGACCGTTAGGTCTTTAGACAAAATAATCTATCTTGAGTTTCCACAAGTTTGAGAAGGATAATGCATGAGAGTAGATGGCAATAGTTTTCTTCATTCCAAGTAAGAGGGCTCATTGATGTAAGGAGGTTTGGTGCATTTATTATTTTTATTACACGAAGGCAAGTTTCAGTGATTCAATGAAGTAAGTGTAATTACAAATAATTACCTTTTGCCCTTACTTGTGAAATAAAATTACAGTGATTTATATCTGACCACATCAGCAAACATTTACTCACACACTGGCAAAAATATTGGAACACCACTTAGACATATATGTGAAAGACATAGTATCCAATTCAGTTCACAAGGAATTGCTATTACAAATACAGGAACATGGGAATTAGAAGCAGGAGTAGACCACAATTCTTCTTGAACTTTCTGTTAGTCTCAGTTCGATCTTGGCTGATCTTTGGCACCAACTGCACTTTTCCACCTAGTCCCTATATCCCTTGATTCTCTGTGAAACCTAGAATCTTTCTTAACTTTAAGCATATTCAATGAAGGAGCATCCATAATGTTCTGGGACAGAGAATTCCAAGGACTCAAAACTCTGAGTGAAGGAATTTCTGTTAATCCCAGTCTTAAATGCTCAACACCTTAACCTAAGATTGTGCCCATGTTCTTAATTCCCCAGCAAGCGGAAACAAGCTCTCAATGTTTACTCTGGATAAGCCAGATCAGATTCTTGTATATTTCTATGTAATTGCTTCTCATTCTTCTGAACTCCAGAGATTGCAATCCCACTTTACTCAGCATTTCATTATAGGAACAGCAAGTCACCCTGGAATCAATCTAGTGGGCCTTTGTTCTACTGTCCATAATGTAAGCATGTTGTACTCCAGACATGGATTCACCAAAGCCTTATATACATATGTAGCAGATCTATCTTGCTCTTGAGCTGCAATCCCCTTTCATTAAAACCAACTTGCCATTTGCATTCCTAATCAGGCACCACTGAAAATGGAAGACAGTGACAAACTAATCTTGCAGCTAAACTCACCACCATCCAAACTCTCACAACACTCCAAGTCATTAATCCTGACTGTAAATAGTTGAAGTTCCAACACTGGTCCTTATGGTGTTGTACTAATCCCAATCATTTTTGTTACGCCATTGTACATTGTCCCATTCAGGAACATTCCCAATTTAAGATGATCAGCCAATTTATGAGAATACTTACAACAGGGTATTACATTCCTGAAGCCTTCTATCCATAAGCTTTAAGAGTTAATGACATTTAATGAATCCCCTAACTGCACATAATGAGGAAGAAGAAATTTATTATATGACAATATTGATTTAAGTGAAGTAGACAGTTCATAAGAACACAAAAAGGGTAAAAACAGGAGCAAGGATTTGTAGTTTAGCCCTTTGAGCTGTGATGACAAAGCAAAATCTTATGAACATATGAAATACGAGCAGTAGCAGGATATTTGATCCCTCAAGCCCGCTCTACCGCTCAATAAAATCATGGCTGATCTGTCTGGAATTTGAATTCTACATTCTCATCTTCCCCTGATAACCTTTCATTCTGCTACCTAACAACAATTTATCCATCTCTGTGTTAAAAATATTCAAACTCTGCCTCCACTGCCTTCTGAGGGAGACAGTTCCAAAGTTGCACAACCTTCTGACAGAAAATAATTCTTCTTCCTATCACAACTCACTACGGTTAATGTTCTATAAATCAAATCTTACTAGGCACTGAGTTATCACAGACACAAAATTCGATTAAACTGCTAAATTTCCCCAATTATAGCAAACTGTCTAATTCAGGTTAAAAGAATATACATACCAGATATTTTTCGTTAGCAGGTAAATAACTATTCATTGCAAATATTTTTGTTAAACCAATGTAAAAAAAAGAAGTGAATTGCTAACTTACACGTTACCCCTTTTAAAATGTCCCAACCACATAAAAACAAACAGACACACAAAGAGACACGACAAAGCACAAATATTTTTGGTGAAGGAGGCACAAAAACAAAAAATGGCTGGCAGCCATATTTCTGGCACCAGGCTGGATCATGGATGTCAAAGAGTTATTTCTTTTCGGTTCAATTCCTTCTGATACTTTGCTGATGACACAAGGTTGTAGGTAAACCTATTAATTTCATTCACTGGTTGGGGATTTGCCCTTTCAGTGCTTCTAAAGTTTTTTTTTTACTCTTTTCCTTGCAATAGAAGATTTGCAGAAAGAGCAGCTCAAAGGAGAATTGAGGGAGAGTAACTAGCTACTCAGAATTTTCTTTACTTTTCTTTACAGAAGGGATTGAAAGACAGGATGCTTTCTTTTCGTAGGATAGATGTATCCACTGTATTGTACATGCACAAGGCTACAGTCATCTGTCCAGAGATCAATCAGGAGGTTGGTTACGATGCTCGTGATCCCACATGACTTGTATAGATTTATCTGAAATTCTCTGCCACTGCTTGACTAGGGCAACATTGCATACACAACTCAACCTGTTCCAGTAATAACACAGTGTGGAGCTGGAGGAACACAGCAGGGCAGGCAGCATCCGAGGAACAGGAAAGCTGACGTTTTGGATTGGGACCCTTCTTGAGTCCCGACCTGAAACGTCAGCTTTCCTGCTCCTCTGATGCTGCCTGGCCTGCTGCGTTCCTCCAGCTCCACACTGTGTTATCTCTGACTCCAGCATTGGCAGTTCTTACTATTTCTACCTGTTCCAGTAACTTGTCTTTAGAACTGCAATGCCTTCTTACATAGCTTCCTTGTTTAAAACAGTACCCTCTTTTCCCACAATCCAAATTAAAAAGTGGTCTTAACATCGTATCTGTCCTGAAAGGGTGACATCTAATTTTAGAACTGTGCCTATTAGTTTTGGACTGACCCACAAGAGGAAATATGCTTTCCACATCAACTTTCTCAAGACCATTCAGGATCTTATACATTTCAATCAAGTCAACTCTCATTCTTCTAAACTCCGGTGGAAAGAAATTAGCCTGTCCAACATATCGTCATAAATCAACCCGCTTATTCCAGGTACCAATCCAGTAAACCTTGTTTGCACTGCCTCCAATGCACTAACATCCTTCCTTAAATAAGAAGACCCAAACAGAACACAGTATTCAAGATAAAGTCTCATCTACACTCTATATAACTGAAGCACAATATCCTTACTTTTAAGTTAAATTCCCTTCATACTAATGAAGAGCATCCCATTAGCTTTCTTGATTATGTGCTTTACCTGCATGCTAACCTTTTGTGACATATGCACTGGAACAGCTAAATCCCCTTGTATTCAGAATTTTACAGTTGTTCTCCTTTTAAGTAATACCCTGCTGTTTAGTCCTCCCACCAGAACCTGACAGGGCCTTCTGGACTTTCTTTGTTGCAGAGAATGGTGTCAATTCCCCTCCCTATACAACCATCCACTATTACTACATTCCTTATTGTTTCCTCCACTTAAATGGCTTCCTTTACCACTGTGCTATGGTCAGTTTGCACACCTACCTTGCAGCCCCTGCTGTTACCAAACAGGCTGAGAGAACCTGAAGCCTACTGGACAGTTTCAAAGGCAGACACTCCTGCACCTGCCTCACTCTTAGTCCTGTACGTGACCAGTGACTAAATCAGAAGACCCTATCATAATGGTGTGACTGCCTTCTGGTACAAAAACTCTAGGCAACAATCCCCCTTCCTGATGTGTTGCAGTGTCTGTAATTGAGCCTCCAGTTCAAAGTGTCTGAGCTGAAGCTGCTTGAACTTCAAATATTTTTGAAGGTGTGTTTGCCCTGGATCACAATGGTACCCAAGACCTCCCATATGCCATCCTTAATGAGTTTTAATTATATTATTCATTATTTATTTAGCCTGTTGTATGACTCAAATTTTAGAACAAATTTGTTTCCCATGTTAAAATTTTAAAATGGAAAAGACCTAAATCACTTACCAGAGACTTATTGAATAACTAACTCTGTTGTCTGCAGCAGACCAAGAAACAAACTCATTTAGTTCCAATGAATCTAGCTCTGCCTGAAACTGCCTGTCATATGGTCCTCGCCTCTGCCTTTCTTGGTCATATTGACTGCCTGTCTTGGGATCCTCACATTACCCATTCCTCTCATAGCTTATTTTCGACTACAACTTCATCTTCCAGCACAATACCTTTTTATCCTTAATTCCCTGAGGGCCTACAAATCTATCAGACCTCGTCTTGAATTTTAAATCACATATTGCATGTATGGAACAAGCTGCTAGAGGAGGTGGTGGAGGCTGGTACAATTACAACATCTTAAAGGCATCTGGATGGGTATATGAATAGGAAGGATTTAGAGAGATATGGGCCAAATATTGGCAAATAGGACTAGGTCAGATTGGGATGTCCAGTGGACGCAGATGAGTTGGTCCTAAAGGTCTGTTTCCATGCTGTACAACTCGATGACACTATAAATGGTGCAATATTACAGCAATATGATTAATAATGATAACATAACAGTATATTTTCTTGCAACTGTGCAAATAAATAAGAGTTTTACTGCCTACTGATATATTTCCTCAAACAGAAGGAAAAAAGTTCAATGCGTGTATATTTAACTGAAGGCATTAAAATCTGCTCACTATTCTATGGCAATCATTATATATTTTTCTGGTCTTTACAGAAAGCTCACAGAATAATCTACGATTAAAATTTATAGATAGCTCAGCAGAGGTTTGTTTGATAAAATGTTGATTTTGTCAGTATTGGCATTTTGTCAGTTAAGATATGCTGAAGATTCTGCACATCATAAGCTACCTGTTCCCAGTGGCAAAATTTGGCAGTTAGCAGATCATTTTGTACAAACACAAGGTGTGCATTTCCCAAGAGCAATTCAAGCCCTTCCAACTTATAAGGCTTCTGATAGTAATAGTCTTTTATGTTTTTCTATAAAACATGTGACCCGTGACTGACCCCAGTCCACGTAAGGTTGTGTAATTAGATCCTTCTGTCTTGCATATTCCCTGTGACATTAAAAGATGCTGCATTCAGTTAATTTGAAAAAAACGTAAAGTTCTTTGTAGTGCCTCTTTCTTCAACAAAGATTGCAAACTTTAAAAAGATCTTGCAATGTTGATTAAAAAATGAATCTTAATGAAATTATACACACACTACCTGAGTTTAGTAAGGAGAAAGGCATTGATCATTACCCTATGGATTTACAGGTTTTTGAAAAAAAATTGAGTCACTATTAAAAAGTCATTCCAATATAAGAGATCAGATCAGAGATAAATGCTGATTATGTTCTATTAATTGGGCTTTAGACACATTTTGTCATGTGAAGCAAAACTACAACAATAGTTTCTGTGAGGAGACTTACTACATTTGGATGGAAAATGCCTTCCGTTTGCAATAGTTAAATGGTTTCCAATTTAGGATGGAGGGAGGGGCAGGAAGAGTTGGACATGGAAATTACAACTCTTGGTAGTGGATATGCATTAGTCATATTAATGAGCCATTTGAAAGCAAGTATTCCTGAGCCAACTGGGACTTAATGGTAGCTCAAGGAATAACAGAATACCCAGACCTCCCATAGCAGCCCACCAAACCCTTTTGGATTATCCAGCAATTTACCTACAAGGGGGTGTCACTCGTTCATGCACTTAATAAAGTACCTTGGCATTGGGAAGAATGGGATTGCTGACTGGGATTTTACCTTTCTTATACTTGCAGTATATTCAAGTCCCATATTCCCATGTCCACCATCCACATCAATGCTTATCTGTACAATATTTAGTATACCTTTCTGCACACTGAGTTTAATCTTCATTTATTCACTGTTTTATTGAACAACAATAAAGAGAAGTTACTTTCTGGGGTAGAAAGTATGCACTATATATCCACTTCATATTACGCATGCACAGTCTGCCATGCTCACCATCCATAAAGATTATCATTGACAACATTTTCAAAGAGCATAACTCCAACAAATGGTGGGGCTTTACTGCATGCAGTATAAGTAAATTTCCTAGCATTTTGGTTTTGCCAAATGTCATGTTCTTCAATTTGAGTTGAAATCAACACAGTGGAACACTTCACATCCTCAGGATACACAAGGCACACCCTCCTCCAACATACTCCCTCATTTAACATGCCCTAACAAGGCAATGATGAGCATGGACTGTTATTGTATTGGTTAATGATTATATTTGGCAGAAAAGTGCAGTAGTTAGTCGTTGTTGTCTGCATTATGGCTGACAATGAAATTCATACTTCTGCCATCAGGTGTATTGGAAAGATTGGCAGGTCTGTTCAGCTTCATTACGAATGCTTCCAGCAAAGCAGGTCACAGTCAACAAAATTATTTTTGTGCTGCCGTCAATGTGATTTTGTAGGCAAATGCAGTAGCCAATTTATACACAGTGAAATATTAAATAGGATGAGAGTATGGGGTCCAATGAATCTGTATTTGAATGTGTTGATTGGCAGACAGTTGTTGATGAAGACAGAAGGAGAACTTTCCTTCTCTCAATCTAATCAAATGATCTTTTACATTCACCTGAACAATAGACAGGATCTTAGTTTAACATTTCTTACTAAAAACAGCCTTATCTCAATTAAATCTGACCTCAGCAATCACTGGAGAGAACATTTAAAAGAACTCTTCAACTGAGACTTAATCCTTAAATTGAACGTCCCCAATCCATTCTTCAAGCTCAGACTCAGAACCACCTCAGTCCACAGCAATGTTGAAAAAGCCATTCAACAGCTGAAAATCCAGAGCCTCTGGAGCAGATGGAAACCTTGCTAAAATTCTGAAACACTACACACAACTACTCCTGCATTGCTCCACATCCTCATGCCCGAGGAACTCACGAATGCTGCTATCATGGCCATATTCAAGAAGGGATCACAATCTAACTGTAGAAAGTGTAGAGGAGTCTCTCTGCTGACCATCACTGGTAGAAACATTGGAGTGATTATGCAATATCCTTGCAAACTCAGTCATTGAGTTTCAGTATGCTTGTGTCACTGTGTCTGTTTACCCAGTTCCAGATCATTGTCAATTCTTTCTCCAAAATATGTGAGAAAATGAGATTTTCATTAAACACCTGGGAAACTAAGATCTCCTTTTCATAGTACACCACCTCCACCATCCATTAGAATCAATGGGGAGATTCTGGAAAAACGTGACCCAATTTCCATATCTTGGGAGCCTATGTTAATAATAACAAACAAAGACAACAAAATACATCATCACCTACAGTAGCCAGGTCAGCCATCTGCCAAATCAAGAAAAGAAAAATTTGCAGACCACGATCTCAAACAGGAAGCTAAGGTTATAATTAACTGTCCATTAGTAATACCATGCTCTAATATGTTCTGGAGACTTAGAAGAACCGATAATAGAAATCTCAAAGCAAATGCAAAGTACTAACAATGGTAACTTCACAGGATTCTCCAAAACCAAAGTGGACAAAGGCAGTCCACAGCAATGTCCCCTTCCCTATGAACATGCCCATATCGAGGCACTAATCACTCAAAAGCAACTCCACTGAGTTGGACATGATGCATGCATCACTGACACCAGACTTCCGAAGCAACTACTTTACCCAGGTCTTAGTCATGGTAGAGAACTCCCAGGAGAAAAATGGAAACACTTCAGGATGTCCCCAAAGCAAACTGGAGAGGTCAATTATATGAACCAACTAATGGGGGTATGTTGTTTGTAACGAACCAACTGAAAGGCACTAAACACACAGTGAGACTTAAGAATTTGAATTAAGGTCAAAGCAAGAACGAACCCATAAACCTCCCAACTCATGTACCTGCCTCTCCACGCATCACCTGCCCAGTATATGGTACAGTCTGCACATCACGTTTTAGACTTATTGGACATTCAGGAATTGACTAAGCTGCAGTGGAAGCAAGACATCCTGATTCCAATAAGAAGGTTGATAACGTAACTAGGCCAGTAACTGGAGCCCTAAACAAATATTACATCGAAACTGAACAACATTAAAAGGAACGCAATGAATGTAAGCTGTTGTCATTCATTCACAAAAACAATGTATTGTATCTAAACTAAAATTTGAAGCATTTCGTTTTCTTGTCCTTGGTACTCTCTCCCAACCTGGAGTTTTAAAAAATTTTCTTCGTCCTTAAAAACAATCAAATCTTGAGAACACTGCAGACAGCCTGTTACAGGTGACACAGTGCAGCAACAGAATCTGAGAGACCTTAGGAGAATCATGGTGAATATTTTCCCCTATGTTTTTCTGCAACCAAAGCTGTCAAAAAATGGTGATATAGTTTCTGCCTCAACCACTAACTTTTGAAGTGAATGCTATAGTCTTTTCTAAATCCCTTGTGCTAATTCTGTATCTGAAATCCCTCATTCTGCATCTCTCAACTTTTCTTTTAAAAAAACAATCTACTTCTCTTTAACTGTTCCAATACTTTACAATAAAAACAGCTAATATCCTATGAAGTGTGTGGTTCTAATGAAGAAAGACTCATCTTTTCAACTCTTTCTGTCATCTTTGTATTTCTAAATAGCAAGCAGCTGCCCAGTCAACGTATTGGGTACTCTCTATTAAGATTCTTTAACCTTTGTCCGACAACAACCTTCTACTCACACCAAACATAAATAATTAAAAAATGTTCCAAAAATGAAGATTACAATAGCTAATAGTACAACAGAACATTTCGCAAACTGTTATTAGGACAATAAAGCAGCTGTACTTGGACAGAAAGTTGTAAAATTGTAATCAAGATGGAGAGCTTCTAAGAGATTAACAAGGCAAGTGTGTAGTCGACCATGACAGAATAGCAGAGATTCTAAGTCAGCAGTTTGCCTTAGTCTTCTTAAAAGGCATATATTGGGATCATAGAATCACCAAAGGCGAATGTTAAACTATTAATGAACATTATTAGTGACACAGTACTGACAAATCCATTTGTACTTAAGGCAGATGGATCACATCTGACAGATTATATCTGAGGATCACAACAGAGAAACCTGCGGAGGAAATACAGAAACAGAAATTGCTAGCAACACCACAGGTCTGGCAACATCTGTAGGGAGAAAGCAGAGTTAACATTTCGAGTCCAGTGACTCTTCATCAGGTAATACAGTCAGTCTGACCATAAATGTGTATTTTACCAGACGACAGGGGATTGGCAAATGTAACTCCCTTCTTCAAAAAAAATGAAACCAGGGATAAGCCAGAAAATTAGAAGCCAGTTAAACTTACAATCAATGGTAGTTAAACTACTAAAGTTTATACTATGGGATGAAATTACCAAACATTCGAAGATACGTGGTTTAATCAGGGCCAGCCATCATGAATTGCTAAAGAGCAGGTCATGCTTGACTAACTTTGTAGAATTATTTAAAGAAAAACAGAAAGGATGGATAAAGGAAATTTAATAGATGTGGTTTATATTTTGTTTGCAAAAATATCATTTGATTAGATTATACAAAAGAGATTTGTGGAACATGGAATTGAGGGCAATGTGGTGCAAACTCTGCTATAACTTACATTTAAAAGTGGAGTGACCAGAAAGCATGCATGCTGAAGTAAATTAGCTCTTTACAAGCTTAAACAGTCTCCACTCATCATGAGAACTGTAAAGGGTTATTGAAATAATTATTCACTTGAACAATTTTAAATCTCTTCAAAGCATCTCTTTTTGCTTTTTGATAATTTTGGCAGTACTGTGAGAATGACAACTCTCTTGCTGAGCCCCATGACAAGATACTACAGTAAAAAAAAGATGAGGTCAACATGTAAGCAATCTTTAAAAAGCCAGAAACCAGGAAATATTATTGAGTCTGAGCACCAGCAAGGCAACTAGAAGTCTACATTTGTAGCACAACAGAGTAACAGCATCGGTGGGTGCATCCTCACCGGCAAATATCTAATTTCCCACAAGAAGGTGGCCATTGACCTCCTGGAAGTCCATCTGTATCGGGTGGAGCGAGTGTGCTACAGTGAAGGATGTGGAAAGTGGAAGTCTCAGTAAGCATGTTACAATCAATGCCTCGAAGAAACATCCTCTGAAGCCAGCAAAAAAGAAAGTTTTGCAACTTCAAAGTGGTTGAGCTCCTTATACTCTCAGAAGCATTGGTCTGTTTTGTACAGATGCAAGGGCTTTACCTTGTGTTTTAAACCAATACTACCACCAGCACACTGAAACCAGTTTGGAGTACCTAACATAGTGTATTTTTGGGAACACACCATCTCTGATACTACTTGCTCTTCATCATTAAGTTAAGTTCTTAAAGTAAGAATTTTATGTACAGATGAAATAAGACCATAAGCAATAGGAATAGAATATACCATTCAGCTCCTTGAGCCTCCTCCACCATTCAACAGGATCATCGCTGATCCTCATTCCTCACGTCCACTTTTCTGTGCTTTTCCTATAACAATCCCCAACTAATCAAGAATCCATTTATCTCAGCCTTAAATATACAGAAGGACTCTGCCCCCCACAGTTCTCTGTGGCAAGGAGTTCCAAAGATTCACAACCCTCAGAGAAGAAATTCTTCCTCATCTCAGTCTTAAGTTGACAACCCTTTTATTCTTCCATAAAGGTAAAGTCGCCATAGACCACAGGACTGCTTTCTAATTAAAGAAATGATTGCTGGTGGTTTGGCCTGAAGGTCAGTAGTCTTCAGGTGAGAGGAGAGGTTTGGAAGGAAAATCCTTCACAGTAACCTCAACTGGTACAGGAATTGAACTCACATGCCATTAGTATCAGCCTGTATCTCAAACTACTTATCCAGTCTACTGAGCTAAATGCCCTGCACAGCCATGTATAGTACGTCATCAAATATAGCTCTTCAGCGCAGTGTCTAAGGCCTCCCTCTTTACATGAACATTCTAGACTGGCGTCTTCTCTTTTACTGATGTCACACTCATACTTAGCTTTATCATCATGATTTACATTCCTCTCATAATACCATAGTAAGTTACCCAGACTGCAAAAGTAGTTTAAAAGCAGAAAGCCTTGGCCACACCAGCCTGCAACAATTCTGCAAGCAGACAGAGGAAATCAATAAAAAAAAAACAAGTTCTGTGATTTTTAAGACCAATCCTGACAGTTTAAGTTCAAGAATTGACTCAAAGTATCTGTATTTTTCTTAACAGATTTTTGTTTTATTTAGATGTTTGAACTTAGACCCTAATCTGGGAAGTGCCCTTCCAAAATTTCACTGCCTGTCTACCTATTACTCCTCTTTTGAGACATTCCTTAAAACTTACCTCTTTCTGTTATCTATTCTTAAATCTCCTTATGTGGTTCGATGCCAACGTTTATTTGATCATTGTCCTATGAAGCATGTCAGGGTGTTTTACTACATTAAAAGCGCTATTTAAGTGAAAATGTTGTTGGTAAAGCAACATGTAAGTACAGCTTAGGGGTATGTAAGTTTTCTTGGAGGTATCAAACCCAGCCAGTCTCGCAGAAAGAAATAATTATCTGCTAATAGCAATATAAATTCTCTGTAGTCTTTGAAATGTTGTTTCTGTGTGAAACTGGCAGACTAAAAGTTATTCTCAGAGCCAAGTTATCTTCCATGGAAGTTAGGCAATAGAAAATTATTAAACTAATCTGAACAACTGAAGCTAATTGTCTGAAAATCAGAATTAATTCAAAACATGCTTGTATGTCTAGTGTGAAAGTACTGCCTTGATCTGGTACATCAAAGCTGGCCTAGAATACTGCACAAAATGCTGACTTCCCCTATTCTGCACTTCTCTGGCTGCAACTGCTTGTTTCCACATCAATAGAGTTACACATATCTCTGGGCAGATGCACATCATGTCATGCCTATCAAAGACTCAGTTAAGAGCTTCGGGAAAGAACAGCAAGTGGTTCAAATTCCTAAATTTGGATGAGACATATATATCAAGAGAAAGAAAGAAAGATACACATTTATGCAGTACTTCAGAGTGGCCTAAAACCCTTTAGAGCTAATGAAATTTTGAAATGTAGTCATTTTTGTAATGTAGTAAGCATGTGAGCCAATTTACATACAGCAAGCTTGCAAAACAGCAATGTCATAATGAGCAGGTAATGTGTTTTGTACTGAGGCTGATCATGCGATAAATCAGGGAAACCACCCCTTCTTTTCTACGAAATAGATATCTAGGATATTTTACATTTACTTTTGAGGGCAGACAAAACCTTGTTTTAACATTCTCATCCAAGAGATACTCACTTCTACCAGAACAGTAAGCAATCAATACCACACTGGAATATCAGTCTAGAGTGGGACTTGACTCCATAACTTATCATGCAAGCAGCAGGAGTGCCATCAACTAAGCCACTTCGGTGTTCACAGAGTTAACAGTAGTTAAGGATGGTGAGGTGGCATGGGTGACAGTAGACAAGCCAGGAATATGGATGTGACTCTGTCAGTCTTCCTTGCTTTTTGACCAGTTTTATACATTCCAGCTGCAATGGGGTGGTGGCATGAGGATGGAGGAGGGGAATGCAATATTTCAGACAGTGCCTTACACTGCTCAAATATTGGCAATTACTAACTATCACAGAAAGGTCCAAACAGTCAGAGCTATCCACCTACAAATGTATGCCCCTCAGCCCAAAATTCTCCTCTAGAAGCCTAACAACTAATCAAGTGTACTTACCCCTTCCATCTCTTAGGCATATTCATAAGGTCTTACTGTTCCTCAGGATTAAGATTTTTTTTCATAAAAACACGTGTGCATATGCATGCAATCAATTTCACGGTAAATTTACATTCCCAGAACCTTCCGGACCAGGTTTCCACTGGCATGCATTGCTGTGATGCACTCTGGATTTTTTTTTAACAGAACATCAGTGAAAACTACAACTCCTATGAGGTACCTTCCTTCGAGGTAGCCACATTTCTTTTGCACTAAAGTGGCAATTTCCAAAATCAGGTGAAATGTGCAACTCAACTGCGAGGCTCTATATAGAAGGGTAGATATCAACAGTAGCTTAATGAGATTAAGGCATAAGGGGACAGCGCAGGAAAATGGCATTGAGCTAAATGATCAACCATTATCTCAAAGGGTACAGCAAACCTGAGGGATCAAATTGTGTACTCTTGATCCTACATTTCCATGTTTCTAAACCCATACGTGACTCATATTTAACATTAACAACTAATTGTATTAATACTATTAGTGGTTTTGTTCAGAGCATGTTTATATATTTTTCAAGCTTCTGCAAAGATACAAAAAAAAGAAAATAAATTTTACTTGGTCAATACAATTGGTGGGTTGAGGGGTATTGTTGATATTTCTGTAGATGGGTTTCTCCTGGTTGGTGATTTGTGCTGTAATTTTGGTCATTTGAAATTAGTTGAATATTTGATTGCTGACAACAGATAAATAGTTATTTGGCCAATCAAGATTTGTTTTTGCGAGGTAACACTTTGGAAAATGGGGGTGTAGATGACACAAATGATTGAAGTCCACACTCTGCGATATCTCCCCACGAAAGTACATTGGGTAGGATAGTTGTAATTGTCTAGATACATGGCTCTCCCGGCTCCCCACCTCCGAAAGAAAAAGACACTTAACAGTCACATTGTCATGGAGTTTTGATTTAATAAGCGGCAGCACCTACTGAACAAAATAACCAGAACTAGAGAAGACACATGTGAGGACAAGAACATTTACTGGAAGTAAAAAAAAAACTACACTTCTGATGTAAACAACAACCAACAACAAAAAGTGTCAATCATACTTACAGGTGCTGGAAGCAGTCGTGGTTGTCCTGAAGACCACGTTTTTTTTTGCAAGGACGCTGCTGCCAGGAGTTTGCAGACCGCCTGCGATGAACGCGCATCCCCCGGTGGCCAATAAGCCGCGCGCCCTGCTCGCGCCACCACTACCACCATCATCGCCGCCGCCGCGCTCAGACCCCGGGACTGAGGACAGTGGCTGGAGAGCTGGGGACAACTGCAAGGCCTGTTAAGGTAAACGGGGCTTTTTTACAAACTAACGTGCAAGTAAATCTTTCTTGCGGGATTAACCCCTCTCCAACAATCGGCCTGGGGTTTAGTCCGCCGGTTTAAAACATAAATTTTGGTAGATGCTGACCAATTGCACTGAGTTGTGACATTCGTCCCATTTTACTGTCCTGACGAACCGCAAATGAACAGACGAAGGAACACGTGAAAACATCTTTAGGACATTCTAATTGCAGCCTAACTTTCACTTAAAAACTGGTGAGCAATCGGAGTCAATGCCGTTAGAGGAACTCTTTATGTTTTATAAAAAAAAAACTGGTGTAATTCTCTCAAACGCGGGATGAAATTTGACATTTCCGAATTGTACCGAGGAGAAGTGTCCGTGGTGTACACGCTTAAGTCAGTTTACCGTAATGCAATTTTGGTTTAATACTTTAGCGCGGGTTCCATGTCGGTACAGTACACTTTCTGTCTGTGATTCGCTGTAAGCACCACATTGGCTGGAATACATAAAACGGACCATGATAAACCAAGAAAATAAAGATTATGCAAAAGCTGCTAAACAAGTTGTCAGTCCGATCCTTAGCAGCGCCACTATCCCAACTATTTGATTACTGAGGAATCAAACGTGCCCAAAGAAATCACTCTGCAGCCCATAAGTCATTAAAAGTTAGTTACCTTGATATACAGATAGATGTTTGTCAGCATTAAATAGATCTATATAAATCTCGTGATTCTGTTGGACTCGCGTTGGACCAAATTCTGTATGTGTACGTTCTTGGATTTGGTGTGTGTTTGTGTGTGCGCGCGCTAATTGCAAGTGTCAAGAGTGATAATATAAATACAATTTCAGGCAATGATGGAGCTATATATTTATTATTTTGCTAAATGGAGACCAGGCTAGGCTATTGCATGGCACATTGAATTAAGCAAAATCGTGTGCACAGATGGTGCTATTCAATCTTACACAATTATAACTTTTAATTTCTTATTTTCATTTCTCAGTATTTGACTGCTTAAATGGCGTTTAGTTATCTTTGATTCAAACCATTTGGACAACATATCACCAATAAAGCATTCAATTATTTGTAACATGGTGAATTGCAGTTGCTTCTCATTATTATAGTTGGTTGTCAAATAGACAATAACCCATTTACAAGCATTGAAAATTATGTAACTGAATTACTTACAGTATCATTCAATATATTGAGTATATGATAGCAATTTAATTTGAGTATGTAGCACCATATATGCAGCTGGTGTTGAAAAATGTTATGCCAAACCTTATGTATTTTGCCTAAGAGAGGGTAAAAGCGACTGTCCTGAATTTATTTAGAGTGATGAGATCAGTTCTTCCTATTTCAATTATACAACAAATATGAGAAGTCTTATTAAAGCATCCTTACAGGAAACTTATTAGCAATATACTAAACCATACAACTAGATCCATATAATAAATGCAAAATTAATGTATGCATAATAGACAAAAAACAAAATTAAATGTGCAGAAAATCAGCAGCACTTCAGGCTATGCATTACATTAAAGCACAAATCACCCTACATGCTTAAAATTAGGAGAATTTCAAATGTAAACTACTTACAAAATACTATTTAAGTTCTTACAAAACAATATTAAATATGCAATTTTAAACAAAAGTAAATGACATTTTAAGCAAGATTAGATTTAATCATTTTCAGTAAATACATTTCAAACTGCAACCCAATTCTTGTTGTTCTATTGAATTAAAATACTATACTTCAAATAACTTCTGCATGGGTTATAATATCATTTCATATAACATCTCCAGTTACGAATCTGAATGCCCTTGCATAATGAAATTTAGGTTATTGCAGCATTGGAATAAAATACAATATTGATAATCTCATCTACTTTATGAGGTAATTTGTAATTATTAGCATTTTGAGCAACAATAATTACAGACATACCATCAGTATAAAGTATTTACTTTCTGCTTCAGATAAATTTTCACTGATTGCTTGAGGACTTAAGATCTACTACTATCATGAGATAGATTTTAAGAGCATTATTCAAGTAACACAATGCTAGGTTTTGGCATAGGTTTTAGAATTAAGTTTAGAAGTTATGGTTTTGACATGTTACAGTTTTTATTGATCTCATTTTGTAAAATAATTTTGTTTTATTTTGATTGTTAGTCACAGTTTTTATTTTATGCCCAACTGTTCCTTCATTCTTCTGATCCAGCTGGCTGCATTTCCCTCGAAATTAGCTGAATTTCTGTCATCGTAACAGAGGTTGCCTGTGGAGTTGGATCAGGCTACACATGGGCAGGAACATCTCAGTGTAACCCATCTAATTTAAAATAACTTTGGCAGGTTAGCATAAGTATAATTTCACTTATTGTTCTTATTTAGATACTTCTCTGTGGTAGATTGTTAGTAGTAACATCACTCAATCCGCTGTCAATATTTGAAGTTAAAACATGAGGTTTCTTTCACAATACACACACATATATACTCATGAATTAGGTATACTGTGCATTAGATTACCCAAACTAGCTTATTGCTTTTTAAAAATGGGGAATATGGATTAGGATGTCTTTTTGATTATACTAAAGTATGATGTCATTTGGTGCTGCATACCTCATGTCTAGACCCAACCTGGCAGTTTATTTCATTTTGGCACTACCTTTAACCATTAACATATCACCTGTTATGAATAGCTGGATCCCAATAATTTCTCGTTCCAATTTTCCAATATTTCTTTCTTTCTACCAATTTTCTTTTCAAAAGTTCATTTTGGGTTTCTCTTCAAAACTGTATTTATTGATCTATTTACACTATTTTTAAATAGAAAGAAGTTATTCCCATATCACAATTCCTACAATGAAGTTTTAAAGGTTTTGTGATTGGTCTGTATTTTCAAAATATATTTCACAAATGCTTTTCCATTAGCTCCTTATGAATTCAGTGTCATGAATTGTGCTTCCACCATTGCCTCTCGTAGAGCTTGTCCTCATAATCTACCAGCTAAAAAAAAGTTCTAGCCTCTTCCCGGCCATGTTCGTCTGATGAACAGATATTGTTTTCATAGAGTCATAGAGATATACAGCATGGAAACAGACCCTTCAGTCCAACTCGTCCATGCCAACCGGATATCCTAAATAAATCTAGTCCCATTTTCGAACATTTGGCCTGTATCCTTCTAAACCCTTCCTATTCATATACCCATCCAGGTGTCTTTGAAATGTTGTAATTGTGCCAGCCTCTACCATTTCCTCTGACAGCTAATTCCATACACCCACCACCCTCTGGGTGAAAAGGTTGCCTTCAAGGTCCCTTTTAAATCTTAACCTTCTCACCTTAAATCTATGCCATCTAGTTTTGGACTCT